>NC_140583.1:799562728-800198397 GCF_964204655.1 Triturus cristatus | reverse complement strand
ATACTGAGGTTGTGGATAGATGTAGTATACCAAGCAAGTAGCCTCCATTCTTTCTCATCTTTGTCCCCCCATTATTTTCATTATTGATAACCACATGCTTTTAACAGTGTGTTTTTGAAGTCCCGGGTAATATTTGAGGCTTTCGTTTTGCCAACCACGTTTATTACTTGTGAGTAAACGAGTGAGGCTTATACGAGATGTGTACATCGCCGTTCTGTACACTTAATCAATTTTAGGGGTCTGGGCTACTCATAAGTAAGCATGCACATCACTTATGTAGTTATGGGTAGTGTGTACTGGGATAAGAAGGAAAGACGACTAGCTTAAGGGACTGCAGTAAATGGATCTTATGGAGAATTTGAAGATAAGACCTTTTGTTGGTGGTAGGGATATAGCATTTTTCTAGGGGGTTTTAGCATCTTCCAAAAAGAGGGTGGAAGTAAGTGAGAGGATGTGATGGGATTCAAAAACAGCACATTAGCTAATGTAAAAGAAGAGAAAGCTGGTACTCCGAATGTGAGTGTAGGGTTCAGTTGCAGTCTTCAGTGTAAACAGAAAAGGTGTATGTAATAAGTACTGGGACAAATGGGTAGATGTTTGGGGTGCTTTTTGTGAAGCCTTAAGCGTGCAAAGGTGAATTTAAAAAAGGGATGACATGGTCATAAGGCTGATCATCGTTTAGAATTCTTTAATAGTTATTCCAAAAACGAATGATGGAGCAGAAGATCAACCTGAAGAGAGGGGTAAGAAAGTAGGCTAGGTCAAAATATTCTGGAGTGCATTGTAGCAACTTTCATTGTAAGTAAAGTCTAAAGGTTGTATGATGGTTATCAAGCGGATTCTTTTCAGTCTTAAAACGTAGGTGTTTCTTGAAGAGTAGTGACTGAGTTCTCACCGATAAAGGATGTGGGAAAATGGAAACACAGTTTAAGTGTGAGAGTTCCATGTCTTTGAGTTGTTCTCTGAAAAGGACTAGCTCCAGAATGAGTTGCATCCTCAGCTTTGGAGTCTCAAAAGAGCAATATCTCTTTGCTACTCAAAGCTTTTCAGACTCCCCATATTTTAACTTTGTCTGTTATTCAGAAAGTTTACTTGAAGACCTCACAAATTTGGTAGTCCGTCATCTTCAAACTTAAAACTCAATGCAGTGAGATGAGGAGTGTGTTGGATGGGCTGGAGGCGGCCTGTGGTCCAAGTAGTAGGTACCAGAGATCAAGCGTGATGCATGTTGACACTAGTAGCCAACATGTTGTTCAAAAGGCTTTTATGGATAATGTCGCCATTATTCAGTCTGCAGACGAAGAGGTCTGAGGTAGGGATTAGGTTTATTAACTTCTGCACTATAGGATCTTTGGTATTTATCATAAGTATTCGAGTATTCCTGCCTACATGCGGGGATCCCAGAACACTTTTACAAATGCAAACGATGGGTATCATTAGGAAAGTCCGCCCGCCATCCTGACGTAAAAAGGGACCGCCCGCCATAAGTGCGGCGGTCCCGTGGGGGTGATTAGGATGCGCCTGCCACAATGGCGGGCGCATCACGCATTTTTAACATCTCGGCGCTGGTGCGTTCAGCAGCACCCGCCGCAATGCCAAAAATGCATGTTGTACATTTGCATGCACAACGTGGCAGGCACCGCGCGGTACCTGCCATGTTGTGCTTGCAAATACAGGGGGGTACCATAGGTATCCCCCATGTGCCCCCTCACCCACCAACATCCTGGGGGCCCGCAACGGGCCCCCAACTTCAATATCCGCATGCCTTTTCGTGGCGACGTTGCCGCCACGGAAAGGCTGCCTCCCGCCTACATCTTGAAATGGATAGCGGTGTCTAGCAGACACCGCCACTATATTAAACCCTTTTCCGCCCGGTCACCTGTGTGACCAGCAGAAAACCGACGGTAGGTCTTTACGTCCGCCGGGGTCCCCCCTCCCCCGCCATACTAATATGGCGGGGGGGGGAAATGGGTGGCGGGTAAGGAAGGATGTAGGGCGGATCGCCACCGCCATGCGGGCGGTTGCGATACACCCTACATCCTAATGGGCCCCTAAGTGTCTAAATGTTGAACATCTGACATTTTTTACATGCAGATGTCACCACTGTAGCCTCTCTGAGGATATATATACAGATAGTATGTTTCCTTTTCCAAAAATGTAACCAGTGATATCAAAATAATGCTTACAACCACATTGTGACATCAGTACTAACTTTGGTATCCACGAATATGAAAAAATGTGCCAAAACTGGAGGAAACTACAATCAGGCAGAAAATGGCTTTAGAAAGATTGAAAGAAATACTGCTCCTTTAAGAAACCGGCTGCGTTCATAACCTTTTATGACATGGTCTAGAACCTGCTCCACAGGCAGATTTGCAGAGTTTTCCAGAACAGTGGCTCTTAAATTGTCACCTTTGTTTCGAGGATTCTTTTTCAGTACCCACTTTTGTGACTCTGCTCGGCGGTTTTGACATCTGAGACTGCTTCCTTTCATTGTTCACAAACTTTTTCGTTTTTTTGACACATTTTCTTCCACAATTAATCCATCATGCACATAGCTGTTTATGTACCCCTTCAGAGGCAGTAATGAAGCTCCGAATAACACACTCAATGTTTCTGCCCTCCATCTCTCATTTTCACACTCAGTCAATGAGTATACATTATGTCCAAAGAAGTCAAAGAGGACACAGAGGAATCAGAAAGGAATTCGCCTCAGAGGACAACTGGAAGAACTGAGGACGAAGGAGGTTTGGAAAGTGCACGATAGATCGCTGAGTGGCTTGTAATAAAGATGAAAAGCGATGTAAACGAAGTAAGCACTTTATTAGCAACCTCGTACAGGCACAGAGATGTACACACGTCCACAGCTGCACTCCAACTGTTCAGCCCGTGTTCCACCCACCACCACGAGAACAAAGAACCCAGAACACTCATGCCTTATAACTCTATTAAAGAGACATCACTACACATCCCCTTTCTTTATCAATGCAAAACCCTTATCCTCTCTTACTAAATAATGGAAAGAAAACCAAAAACAAAACACAAAAAAAAACTATACATAAGTAATACAAACATAATCATTAAGTTTCACAGGTTTGAAAATTTTCCTCCCAAAACTGCTAGTTTTTTCTGCGCAATTTTGGCTATTTGGATTTAAATTACTACACTCAAGAGTATGACAAAGCTCATTGTCCGTGACACAAGTATCATCCACTTGAACATTCTCGTTGGCTGTATTACTAATATTGATCCACCAATACTTGTCATAACTTGAACCAGAACTGGTAGGACAAATATCATTAACGCCATCATAATTATTAGCTAATGCTAGTTTGCTCATGTGGTAGATAGATCCATCTTCTAGTTGAACAGTATTTCTATTAACTTGAACAATTTTTCTAGGTTCACTAAATCTATTATCACCTTTGACAATCTTCCTACTAGATTTCACCCTTACCCATTGTCCCACATGAATATTGACATCCTTAACACCATGCTTGTTATCAAAATATAACTTATTCTTTTGTTGAGACTCACACATAGAACTTCTAATTACGTCAATGTCCCAATTTGCCTTCCCACCTTTGTTCATCCAACCAGGATTAACTTTGGAGTGTGGAATCCTGCCTCTCATAATAGCAAAAGGACTATTGCCAAT
The DNA here is from genome assembly GCF_964204655.1 of Triturus cristatus. Lineage (NCBI taxonomy): Eukaryota > Metazoa > Chordata > Amphibia > Caudata > Salamandridae > Triturus > Triturus cristatus. The sequence goes on along the minus strand of NC_140583.1, from coordinate 800,194,739 downwards.
TGATTCATGAATAGTAGTTCTATGGCTCCATAACATTTTCATAATTTCTGTATTCAAATCTTTCTTATTCTTCTTGGAAAGCTGTACTATTCCTTTAATGACTCTGTTCATCCTTTCAACTACAGCATTACCTCTTGGGTGGTACAAAGCAGTGAACTTTTGTTCAATACCCGCATACTCCATAAATCTTTTCATTTCTAAGGACTTGAACTGAACACCATTGTCCGTAAGTAGAGATTTAGGGAAACCTTCTTTTAGAAAAATATTTTCCAGAAATTTGATAACAGAGTTAGTGTCAATCTTTGTAACAATCTCCAACTCAACCCACTTAGAAAACATATCCATCAAAACAATGATATACCTTTGTGAACCATCATTCCATATTAAAGGTCCCATAAAATCCAAAGCTAAATCCTCCCATGGTAAATTTGGACAAACTAAGGGACTTGATGGAGGATTCAAAGTCTTTTGGGTTTTGTCAGCTGAAACGCATTCAACACACGACCTCACAAAACGTTCTGTTTCAGTGTCAATTTTAGGCCACCAATACAAAGATTTCACCTTTCGTTTGGTAAGTGCAATACCAGGATGTCCCTCATGGCATAAAGTAAGAATTTTATTTCTGATACTGGAAGGTGGAATTATCTTTTCCCCTCTTACTAAAAATATTCCCTCAATGCCAAGTTCGTTTCTAACTTCCCAGAACGCTTTGAGTTCACCCAGGCAATCATGTTTGTTGCACTCTAACCAACCTTGTTCTACATAATGTTTTACTTTTTCCACAATGACATCATTCATCTGTGCTTCGACCCATTCTTTTTCTTGTAAGCCATGGGATTTCTCATCCGTGAAAATCCCAGCAACGCAAACATCATTCCATGAACTGGAATCAATTTCAGTGAGAGGTAAAGATAATCTGCTTAAGAAATCAGCTGTAACATTCATTTTGCCAGGGACATATTGCACCTTATAAATAAAATCTTGTAAACGCATGGAAAACCTTGCGATCCTGGCTGAAGCCCTGGATAAACCTTCAGTTGTCAAAACCTTAGTTAAAGGTTTATGATCCGTTCTAATAGTGAATTCTCTTCCCCAAATAAACTTTCTGAAATGCTCTAAAGCCCATACACACGCCAAGGTTTCTCTCTCTATAACAGAATACTTTTCCTCCGTGGGCGATAGAGACCTTGAAGCAAAGGCTATAACATTCTCACCTCCACTGTCATTGCTTTGGGAGAGAACTGCGCCTAACCCTTTGCCACTGGCATCAGTGGTTACGAAGGTCGGTGAAGAAGGATTAAAGCCTTTTAATGTGGGTGCTTTAACAATTGCAGCCTTGATGTTCAAAAAGGACAACTGACAATTGTCAGACCACTCAAACTTACTCTTATTTTTAAGTAAGGCACGCATGTCATGTGTTTTTTCTGCAAATTTTTCCACAAATTTTGAATAGTATTCAGCTAGACCTAAAAATGAACGGAGTTCATCTTTGTTAGACGGTGGTGGAGCTTTAGATATGGCTTCTACAAGTTTAGTTTTGGGTTTAATGCCCTCGCGACATATAACATGGCCTAAATAAGTTACGCTAGATTCCGCGAATTTACACTTACTCATCTCACCTGTTAAACCCCTATCTTGAAGTACCTGGAGGACACTCCTCAAGGTTTCATCATGATGTTTTTTTGACTTCCCTATAATCAGTATGTCATCTTGAAAGAAAACCACATTTTGGATGTGACCTAACAGCTGTGTCATGAGTCTCTGAAAAACAGCTGCTGCAGACGCTAAACCAAACGGCATACGGCGGAATTGGAAGCATCCAAAAGGGGTACAAAAAGCTGTCAAATGTTTGCACTTAGGATCTAACTTGATTTGATGGTACGCTGATGACAAATCTAATGTTGAAAACCATTTGGCATCCCTGGTTAAGGATAACATTTCATCTATGCGGGGTAAAGGAAACTGATCCACAACAATGTTGTTGTTTAAACCTCTTAAGTCTACACATAGTCGAACCTTACCATTGGCTCGTCTTGCGACAACCAATGGAGAAATCCATTCTGAGGATTCTATAGGTTCAATGATACGAGCACTCAATAACTTATCTAACTCCTGTTTAACCTCATCCCGCACAATGAACGGAATGTTTCTTGTTTTATGAATTTTGGGAACGGCATCCTTTTTTAGTTTTATGTGATGTGAAAATCCTTTCAACTTCCCTATTTTATTGCTAAAAACAGGTTGAAATTCTTCGAGTACCCACTTTTGTGTATCTACCGAATCACAAGCCACTAAGACTTGTTCAGGACTGTTAGGATTTAAAATTATATTTAACTTACGTTGATCCTTCCATCCTAAAACCGAAGGTCCTTCTTTAGCTACATACAATTTACACAAAGCAGATCTGGTTTTAAATCTGAAAACTAACTCTCTAAAACCAATGATGTCAATCTTCTCACCAGTGTAACTTTCTGGGTTAATATCAGGTGATTCTAAATGACTACCAATGATTGAACAAAAATGATGAGACCATATGTTCTCCGCTATGATGGTGTAAGGAGAACCAGAATCTGCTGCTACTTGTAAGGATACACCGCCAAAAGACACCCAGCATAAAGGTTTACTATCTCCAGTTTCTCCTATTATTTTTAGTATTTTCTTCTTCTTCTCACATTTACGTTTGATATCATTGTCGCTATCGTCTGAAGAAGATTCTTCTGTATCACTTTCCTTTACACAAGCAACCTTCTTATTACTTTTGTACATTTTACGCCTACAAGCTTTAGCAAAATGACCTATTAATCCGCATTCTAAACATTTTGCAGTACGTGCTGGACACTTGTAGTACTGTGCTGAATGTGAGGTACTACCACAACGATAGCAAAAATATTGCTGTTGCTTATACCTATTCGAGTTTTCATTTTTTTTAACCTCATTCTTATCCACTTTTTTTTTTTGTGTCTGAGGAACTTTGTTCCGACTGTCAGAGATTTTGTTAACAGTCTCGCTACTCTCCTTCTTTTCAGAAGCAAGAGTGACTTTAGCACAACGCTCTGACAGTTCTGCTTTCTTAACAATAGTAACAATTTCTTTTAAACTAGCATCACCTTCCACCCATAATCTATCTTGTATAGCTTTGTTTTGTGCATACATAACAATTTGATCTCTAATAAGGTCTTCATTGAGATTACCAAATTTACATGTAATAGACAGTTTGCGTAAAGCAGATACATAATCTTCGACGGGCTCATGCTTTTCTTGTTTCCTCTGGAAAAAAGCGTGGCGCATAACCGCAACACACACAATCGGTGAGTAGTGTTCATCTAAATCCAACAAAGCCGCTTTAAATAGATCAATATCTCCGGCTCTTTCTTTTTGTTGTATTTCTCCATAAACACGTAGACCTTCTGGACCCAAGCAGTACATCAAAAGTCTTTTTTTCCTTTCAGGAGAATAAATTCCGCTACAATCCTCAAGATTAGCAATGTAATTTAAGAAATATTCTTTCCACTCACTCCACTTGACTGTGGGTTCCCCTGGAGCAGATAAAAATTCTTTTGGTGTTGACAAATGTAAAGCGGACTCGCTGTGATGGGATATTTCCAGGATCGTCGCCAAATTGTAATAAAGATGAAAAGCGATGTAAACGAAGTAAGCACTTTATTAGCAACCTCGTACAGGCACAGAGATGTACACACGTCCACAGCTGCACTCCAACTGTTCAGCCCGTGTTCCACCCACCACCACGAGAACAAAGAACCCAGAACACTCATGCCTTATAACTCTATTAAAGAGACATCACTACATGGCTCCTTTTACTGCAAACCAGCTCTCAACCTGCAAGGACTTTTATAGAGGGAGATGCAAGGAAAGGAATGGTCCAAGAAGCACCATAGACTCTAGATGACCTTGGTGTTAAACATAGTTACAGTGTCGACGTGCTCACTGTTAAGGGCGCATACATCAGGCTTCACATCTAAGACTAAACCCCACTAAACCTCAAGGTACCCATTGACATCGAGGCAAATGCTAGCATCAATCATATAGGCGTTACATCAGTTAACATCACACCACTGATTGTCAAACCACTCACTGTCGATCCATAGGACGGCTACATTGATGTTTCTCTCCCTCCTGAATGGATATCCAGAGCAGCCAACACTATCAATCAATCTGATTCCAGCTGATGACCCAAGGCAGATGCCTTTGCAGCCACTGGAACTGCTGCAGAGTCGCCCAGCACATGTTCGTTCCAAGGCAAAAGTCATCAGTTTCTCCTCTAAACCCAGGAGCTACTATGGAAATGAGTCCAACTCCTCTCAAAGTGGCTGCTGTGTGTCTTCCATCACTTCCACTTGTTTAATCATTGTCTCCACACAGCACCCAAATAGGTATAGTTGCTATGGCTGTCGTATGGTTGAGTTACCTCCCAATAATTTAAACAGGAATAGGACTCCCACGCCATCTCCACCTAGAAGAGACATTGATCAGATTCTTTAATAGTCAATTCTGGAGACATTAATGCCACCAGAAGAAGAGAGCAATGGATTTCATTTGTTGAATGGAAATGTGTTTATCTGCAGGAACAGCCATTAAAGTAGCCTGTACTACAGCATTTTTGGCCCTGTATGATAGGCTCCTCTAGGAATCTATGAAGACGTTTGCTCACGATATTTCATAGAAACATAGGTAAGATTTTGGTCAAGTATTTCATGAGGGCATTTTAATTACTAACCAGTGCTTCACTTGACCTACCTCTATTCAAGGGTTGCCATGTACTATTGTTGCCAAGTTCCTCCTGACTCTAAGCTACCTACTTTGCGGCATGATGCTCAGATCAGAAACATGATAATCCTATTTTCTGTTGTCGTATTATTCAGTCCTCACACTGATGAGGAGAACCAGAGGAAGAAGAATTAGTCTTGGTTGCTGAAGTCAGTGTGCCTGAAAAAGATAAAGTTTCAAAAAGCACAAAGAACGGCGCTACCATCAGCCATAGTAAAAGACCATGTAAGCCCCTCATTGGTTGTAGCACCAGCAGTAAGAACTACAGTATCAGTAATACCTTCAAATAGGATCATCTAATGTAGACAGTCACAACAACATTCAGTTCCTATCTCAACTCTGAGCCATGAAAAATGGTTTCCTATGTAAAGAGTTGTTTCTGTTGGCCAGAAGCGTTGTCTGTTAAGGAAGCTTCTACGCCCAACAGCATCACAAGGCTCATCCTTCCTCGGCTCAATGATATCGTGCATTTTTATTATCCTGGACGCCAGATTGAATATGAGACCTCTGCAACAGACTTAAAGAATGAGTAGAGCCAGATAAGATGGATAGAAAGAGAAGTTACAGTTGTAAGAAAGTAAACGATCTCTTCTGCCTGCAGAGCAGTCACCTACAGGGAAGCCGCCCTTTTTTCAAGACCTTCCCACTCAAACAGTATCGACCTGCAAACCCAATTGAATAGGGGCATACCTTGGAGGCTCTGATGATGTAAGATCTCATGTACACAAAACACCACCACAAAAGTAATCAACAATAATTTCTGGACCACAGGGCAGTCCGTCGGGCACTCAGGATCTCTCTACCATCCTGACAACATACAGGATTCTAATTAAAATTGAAAATTCTTCCACCATGTACTACTTAAGTAAACAAGTGGCCACCAGGTTTAAAACACTGTTGGTGTAAGCCCAGTTGATATGTAGGTAGCTTCTCCAAAAGAACTTGTCGATGCAAGCAGTGCCTCTCTCCGGGTTATATGCTCTTAGCACATGCTTCAAGCAGACTGACTCATTAAGATCACAGATCTGTCATCAGTGGCAACTGTTTTAGGACTTCAAGTGGAGATCTCTGCCAATTGACTTGTTTGTCACTGCACTAAACTGAAAATGGTCGAATTGCGCATCAAGAGCCAGGATCGATGGGAAATGGTCTTTTGATGAATTGCTCAGTGAACTTTCTGCATGCTTTTTTCACAGTTCCCCTGGTACCATCATACTGGTAAACCTGGGATACTCTAGAGTTAGAATGTTCCTCATTGCTCAAGAAGGGTTGAGACAGTGGTGATATATAGACCTTCTTCAGATTTTAGAAAGGCGACTCAGGTTATTACCATGCTATCTTCTCCCTTCAGACTCGAGGGTCAGTCTTGAGGTCAAGATTTCCATTCAAATCTATCATCATTGAACTTGGCAACATGGCTCTTGAGTACATGCAATATGAGCATCTAAACTTGGCCAAACCCAGCATTTACATCTTCAAAGAAGCCAATAAGCCAGTAACCACAACTGCACATGCCTTCAAGCAAAATAAATGTTTGTGTTTATTTTTTATGCCAACAGCTGAATTCCAGTTCAATTGTTAGCCAAGTAGAAGCAGTGTTGCTAAATTCTAGCTTCTGGACAAATATCACCTAACGTTTTCTACCGCTTTAAAAAAAAATGCTCCTGCTGAGGTACTGCTAGCAACAGTAAAGGCACTCAAAATGTCTGACCCAGACATCATGTTTTTGCTGTACCTGTTATGAAGGATTTCTTGGGATTTTTGAAGAGTTTTCCCATCTATAATGAACTCTCTACCCCTTGGGACCTTAATGTAGTCCTTTTTCAAATTGATGGTTCATCCTTTTGAGACAATTTCTTAAGGGCTTCATGGCCCCTTTGGTCTTGGAAGGCCGTTTTCTTGATTTCCATTAGCCTTCCCATAGAGATGGCAAACTTCACACTGACTCGGCTAAGGAACCTCCCTCTATATTCCATTAAGCTTAAGTAGTATTGAGAACCCCTATTTCCTTTCTCACCAAAGCAGTCTCTAATTGTCATGTGAGCCAGACCTTTTCTCAGCCAGTGTTCTTTAAGCATCCTGCCTCACCTACAAATATTTCTTCATTCCCTAGAATAGGTTTTGACAGAACTGAAGATATAAGGAAGTTGAGTCATTTTTTGTCAACTCTGGTACACTTAGAACATGATTTTATATTTAAGGATTGAGTCGTGCTTATGTTTTGGCTACCATTTTTTCAATAATCCCCTACCAGGCAGGCTGAAAACTGACTCTGTCAGAGACAAAGCAGCTCGGGCTGCTAAGGGGGAGAACTGTTGTATGCAAAGAGCTGCATGGAGGTCCATCCATATTTCCACTAGACTAGACAGTACTGGGGCTCGAACTCTGAGTGGGACAGGTTGCCCTGAGAATCTTGTTTGGTTGACTGATTCCTACTGTTGATTTTACCATTATGTGTCTTGAAGACCCAAAGGTTTGAGGATAGACTTGGTATTCTATTTCAGCGTTGGACTATTTCGTTGCAGATCTGAACACGTGGAAGGAAAAGTTACTTGCTTCTAATCCTGGTTCTGCATTGTAGACATTTTCATTGAAATCATAAATATACCACCCCACTCCCTGGCTTCAACTTTTGAATGGTTCTACGTTTTACAGGAGGGAATTATTTGTCAGTCAGAAGAAAACTGAACTTATGAAGCAACTGCTAATAACCCGGCATGATGGAATATGGAACCTGCTGTTTTCCTAAATGTGTTCTTTATTCTGCAGCAAATTTAGGGTTAGTGCTGCAGTTTGTTTTAAGTATTATTTTGTTTTAAATTAGACTCATTTTGTAAATACAATAAAAAAATAGGATTATTTAATATTCAGTACAAAAACTGCCTCGGACTACAGTGGTTATGCTTGTAGTTAAGAAAATGTCTCATCATTTAGACAAATGTTAGATCAGAACACCTCTGTCAACTCTTAGGATTTTTAGACGTAATTTTGACTACTCCGGTTAAAGCCAAAAACTGATGTCGCTGATTTTTGATCCAGCAATGCAGCCCTCTCAAACACACTGCTCATTTGTAAGATAGGATACTAAAGTGTTTTAGGTTATGTTATGTAAGTGATCGAGTTAAACAGAGAATGTCCCACACCACACTCAGACATTAATGACTTTATCCAGTGACTGAGTCAAAAAAACTGGAGGAAAGCCAACAATGGTAACGGTCTTAAGCACTGCTCCTCTCAACTCGTGTATTTAAAAAACAATGGTAACGGTCATGTCTGACGTAGAAGCACCATAGCTCCCCTCTATTGGTTTCCGCTCGTGGTGCCTTGACTCTCAAGTGCTCTTTATTCTATACCTCTCTGGGACGACAACTGTATCTGCTAGCTAGGCCAAAGAGATGTTTCTAGACGTTTTGGTGTATTTGGTTACTTTTCTAGACACAAGTACGCTAGCTAGGAAAGAAAGGCCAGAATCGAGGGTATGGTTGACTACGAGAGTACACAGCCTTACCTTTCACGGGGCATGTTAAGCAGGGGGCACTGTCGAGGAGCACACCACTGCAAGGCTTGCCCACGAATAGGAGTCTGTGGCTCATCTCTTGGGACTGTGTTGGTGCTCCTGCTCCCAAAGTGAGGTTACGGAAGGAGGCGCACGGAAGCCGCCCAAGTCCCAAACAGTGGCGCTCATCTTTAGGAAGTTATTAAATGTGACTAAGTTATTTCATCAGTTTCTTAATAAAGGCAGATTCCCACTTCAGATTGTGTCTGTAATAAGGAAAAAAATAAAGTCTTTGATAGGGAGATTGTTTCCCCCATTATATATTTATTATGTGCTGAAAACCTTTCATACCTTCTTGTAAATCCTTAATTTCTACTTCCCATCTTTTTCCTTTTCAGTCTCGGATAGCAAGCCAGAACGAAGCCCTGGCCCTCCAGTCGATCCGAAACATCCGAGGCAACACTCAGTGCGTGGACTGTGACATGCAGAGTAAGTACACTCCTGTAATGAACGTGACAGGGGGCTCCCCTTGGTGCTGCCTGTACCGAGGTGTCTGTGGTGTAAGGGTGACTCTTACGTGGCAGTGTGGTCAGTTTGTATCGTGCTCTGTGTGCCACTTAGAAGCATCTTTGCTCTGGTTCGTCCTCGTCTGTAGATGATCACAGTTAGCTTTTCTAAATGTTGCCTCTCTGGCTTTCATATTGTGGGAAATGATGTTTATTTGTAAATATTTTGTCAATTGTAAATTCATATAATGGATCTAATTTCTTTTCTAATTGTAAATATTACTAATTTTAGGGTAACCGATGCAGTAACAGTTGGTTGTTTACTATGGTAAGCCAACTGATCAGTGGTCCAGTCTAGCTGTTTAATCGCCAAAGCTGCATTGTTGCAATGTTTGGATTGTCTCACTGACGTAATATACTTTCCCATACCATGTTGTTCTCAAAGCACTTGCTGATCTCGGAGTGTGATGAGAGGTATGTACACAACAAACATTATGACCTTGATGTCCTCTTCAAACTGCAGAGCAAGAAACATTCCTAGCAGTTTAGATGTCTCAGTGAGTTGAACGTTTGCTGCTGGCATCTCGTCTGACCTGCCGATTACTAGTCTGGATATCGGTACGGCCAACTCAGCCTTTCTCCCTTGTAAGGTTGATAATTGTGCAATTAGCTTACCTAATTGCAACACCTGGGATTTATTGTGCTTAGAAATAGCAATAAGTTGATTATAGAGGGCTATATAATTAAAAAGGTAGTGAAGCTGATGAGGTGCCAGATACCCGGAAGGCCAAACTAGGAATGTTACACTGTGGCTGTAATGAAATGTTATACCCTGCTGGCATGAGAAGAAATCAGCACATATACAACTGAAGTCTATATGGTAAATGATAAAGTATGATATTTTGCATTGGTACACGTGTTGCTCTTTTTCAATTTCACTCCGCAAAATAATACTGGTAATCATGACTCAAAAGCTTACGGTCTGGTTCACTTGAATTTCTTTTTCCGTTACCCGAAACATACATTCTGTCTAATGCCGTGATGGAGGGAGAAAGTATTTGCAAAATATTTTGCACTAACCCTGTGGGATATTACTTATTATTCCCGAGTACCGTGTTTCTTTGACTCGAGCAAGGTCTAGTTTATTGCCCTTCCTAAACACCCTGAACCCTAAGATCGTTGCCATGTTGCATCAATTGGCCATTCTCCCACTTTTGAAACGGCTGGGGATGTCTGTTGAAGTCTGAGCCATTTGGAAGACGTTCAGCTATTTCACTGCATTGAATTGGAGCTTTGTCACTTCCACAATACTAAAAACATCTTGGCAGCTGTGCGGTGTAACATATTGCGCACCACAGAAGAATGGAGCATTACCACACAGGCGCTCTTGATCTCGCAGTCCTATTTGATATGGTTTTCTTTGTTGTCTGATTTACGAACTTGACCCAACATGTATGATGATCTGAGGGCCAGTATCTTTTCGTTTTATTTCAGAACCCAGAAATGGGTTTTATATTTCCTGACTCGTGTCATGCCAAAACAAATCACCATGCTCTCCAATGTTGTTTAGTCATTAATTAAATATACAAATTGACTCCCCTCTGTAACTTGATATTACAATGGCAGTTCATAACAAATATTCCATACCTCTCTGTTCCGACAGTCACTTCTATAGACAACCCATAAAACAATTCAAAAAGTGTTAAACCAGTTTATTAAATTACAAAAATTGATTAATAATCACATATATAGAATTTATAGGTTAAAAAAAAATATATACACATAACCTAATCAAACCACAATTTTACACAATCTTCATAAACATCCAAATAGTTTTGACGCAGATTTTCGGTGGAAGCTTGGTTCACACCACCTTCTTCAAGACCAAACAAACGCAATTTCAAAACCATACATACTGCAGTATCTCTTTCCCAAGTGCCACGGTGCAAAACCTCAATTCAGTTCACACAGTTAGTGGCATCTTTTTGACTGGCTCGCCAAAGGGCTCGAGGTTGAAACTCTTGAATCCTTATTTTGTATTGCACTGGTATAGTATATTTTTTGTCATTGTGTCTTTATTAATGCTGTTCTTGACAATTAAAACCTCGGAAGAATCCCGAGAGATCTTTACTGCACGCTGTGCGACTTGACTTGCTACGTTGAGGCGTGACTTCTGCTTTCTGTCCGGGCGCCCTGCCTGGATGCATTTCGCTCCCTTGACATTTATCGAAGGGTTTTGATATGGTGTTTAAATAGGACTAGTCCATGTTTGCAACTATAAATACATAGGTATATATTGTATTACTTTCCCTTTCCTTATTACTATCTTCTAAACAATTTGCTTTTGCTCTGGCTGTATATATTTTCTTTGTAATTTTTTAAAATGCTAAAGTGCTTATTTGAAAGCACTTAAAACTGGAAGACACTCCTATTCGACCCCCAAAATAGGCAGACGAATCATAATGTTGACCTGCCTCTTCATGTGTTTTTTAATGCTCTTTTCTCATCTATGAAAGCTCTGAAAACCTCCTGGTTTTATCTCTGGCAGTAGCCAGACTGCTCCTTGAGAAATGGTTAAAGTAGGTATGCTGGTTCTCCAGTATAGGTCTGCACTCTTATTATTTCGCATCAGTTCTGAACAAGCCAAGAAGAGCATATCAAGGAGGCTCCTCGTTTCCAGTCAGAATGGTCTATGTAAGAAGGGATTTGACAGTATGTTGGACTTCAGATCGTAGGGTAAGGATCAGTGAAAACTTAGCAAATATGGAAAAGCTGTGTAGCCTCATCCTCGAAAGGAAGCGCTTTCCCTACACCACCTAAAGATAGGCAATCCAAGAAGCTGCACCATCTTGGGAAGAAGATGTTTTCTTCCACCAGCTTAGGACTGCGGTCGGTGAACACCGCATGTCTCTTGGGCCATTACACACACTCTGTGTGGGACACGGTTGCGCAAGGGCTGCCACAGTGCCCAGAGGAGGCCAGGGCCGTGCTTGCTTGCACTGTTGCCTAGGGTCAAGACGCAGCAAAGTTCACCATCCTGTGTGGGCTGGATACCGCCGTCTTGCTGGGTAGGACGATTGCACGTCGGTTGCCCTGAGGCGCTACTCCTGGCTGATAACCTCTGGCTTCTCTGGGGATGTCCAATCTACTCTTTTGGACATGCCCTTTGATGGCCGTCACCTGTTTGGTGACAAGGTGGACAACGCGCTCGAGCACTTCAAGGACTCTAGGGCTACGGCCAGGTCCTTGGGCCTTGCAGCAACCTCTTGCCCCATGCAGTCTGCCTTTCGCGGCCATGGAAGGGGTGCTCTATCATGTTCCTCCCAGAGCCACAAGGCTGCACTGGCCACCCAGCCCCTGCGGGGACTTGGGATCCAGCGTTGTGGGTCCGGAGGCCAGAGGGCGGCTCAGTCAACCAATGCCCCACCTGCAGGTGCTTCCAAACCTTCCTAGTCTGACTTTTCAGGGCCACCAATTGCCAGTGGGCGGCAGGATCCGCCATCATCTCCCCCACTAGCTCAACATCACATCAGGCAGGTGGGGTTTTACAGATAGTCTGAAGGGGCTACTCCCTCCCCTGCGATACTACCTATCCCTCCATGCCACCAACACTCCCATCGCATGTTGGAGGATCACTTGGCCCTTCTCCGTCAGGAAGTTACAGCTCTCTTGGCCAAGGAAGCCATTGAGCGAGTCCCTGTGCCAGAAGGAGATTGTGGTTGTTCTTCCCACTACTTTCTGGTACCCAAGAAGGACAAAGGCCTGCATCCTATCTTGAATCTCAGGGACGTCAGCCACTTCCTCCGGAAGAAGAAGTTCAAAATGTTGACATTGGCACAGGTCCTGTCTGCCCTCGACCCTGGAGACTGGATGGTAGCGTTGGACTTGCAGGACGCCTATTTCCATATCCCCGTCCTGTCAGCCCACAGGCGTTACCTACGGTTCACGGTGGGCCACGAGCATTTTCAGTTTCCATGCTCCCATTTGGCCTTGCCCCTCAAGTGTTCACGAAAGTGATGGCAGTGGTCGCAGCTCATCTGCGCAGATCAGGGGTTCCAGTCCCCCCCCCACCTCCAGACTACGGCGGACCACCTGCACTCTCTGGGGTTCACTATCAACGTGCTGAAGTCACACCTGATACCCTCTCAGAAGCTCCTTTTCATCGGAGCAGTTCTGGATACAGCAGAAGTTTGGGCTTATCCTCCCGAGCAGAGAGTCCAGGATATTCGGGCTATGATACCAATGTTTCAGCCTCTGTCCCGGATTTCAGTGAGAATGAGCCTGAGGCTGCTGGGCCCCATGCATCCTGCTGGTGGATCAAGCCAGGTGGCATATGCGGACTTTGCAGTGGGACCTGAAGTTCCAGTGGGTGCAGCATCAGGGGAATCTTTGTGATTGCGTCCAGATCTCGGACAGCACTGCTCATCAATTACAGTGGTGGCTAACATACCAGGATTGGGTCAACGGCAGATCCCTCTCCCTTTCCCAACCAGAGTTCACAGTGGTGGCAGATGCGTCACTCCTGGGATGGGGCGGCCTCGTGGTAGAGGCGGAGATCAAAATCCCTCTGGTCTCTGGCGGAGTCTGGGCTCCACATCAACCTTCTGGAGCTCCGGGAGATTCGTCTTGCACTAAAGGCATTCCTTCCTTCTGTCAGAGGAAGGGTAGTGCAAGTGTTCATGGAAAACACCACTGCCATGTGGTACTGAAACAAACCGGGTGAATGGGGTCGTGGACCCTATGCCAAGAGGCTCTTCACCTTTGGACGTGGCTGGAACATCAGGGCATGTCCCTGGTGGTTCAACACCTCGCAGGTTCCCTGAACGCCAGGGCAGACGAACTCAACCGCTGGTGCATGATGGATCATAAATGGTGTCTTCACTCGAAGGTGGTGCAAGGTCTCTTTCAGAAGTGGGGAGTGCCTTGGTTAGATCTGTTTGTCACCGAAGAGAGCGCGCAATGTCAGCAGTTCTGCGTGTTGGAATTTCCAAGGCGGCACTCGCTCAGCCACGCTTTTCGTTGCGTGTGGAATTGCGGTCTTCTATACGCCTTTCCACCTATACCACTTCTGCCCAGAGTGCTGAAGAATATCAAGTGTGACTGGGCCCAAGTCATTATTGTGGCTCCGAAGTGGGCACGAAGAGTCTGGTATCCAGAGCTCTTGAACATGGCCATCGATCCTCCGATCAGACTGCCTCTTCACAAGGATTTTCTGTTGCAGCAGCAGGGGACGGTCCTCCACTCGAACCTGTCCAGCCTTCACCTCCTTGCGTGGAGATTGAGCGGCGACAGTTGACTGCTTTCAACCTCACTCCCGAAGTCTGTAATGTCATCTTGGCAGTCGGGCGTCCCTCTGCTAAAACAGTATATGCCTGTAGATGGAACAAATTTGTGGCATGGTGCGCAGCACAGGTTGTGGATCCCCATCCTGCCCCTCTTTCTGAGGTTCTCCTCTTCATACTTTATTTGGCCCAGCAGGGCTCTGCTCTGGGCACCCTTAAAGGCTATATTTCGGCCATTCTTCACCTTCCTGATCAGCCTTCTCTTTTCAAGTCCCCTATTGTAAATAGGTTTCTTAAGGGCATTACTCACCTCTTTCCTACAATTCCTTTCGTAATGCCACAGGGGGACTTCAATCTGGTCTTAACTTACCTTAGACGCTACATAATTGTCCTTTCAGGCTCTTGACTTTAAAAACTGCTTTTCTGGTTGCCATCACCTCTGCTCGCAGGGTGAGTGAGCTTCAGGCTCTATCTTCAAAACCTCCTTTCCTTGCTGTCCATCCTGACAAGGTTGTCCTTCGAACAAGGTCTTCTTTTCTACCCAAAGTGGTTACTTCTTTCCATATAAGACAGACCATCACTTTGCCCACCTTCTTCCCACCCCTGCATCCTCCCAAGGAAGAGGAAAGACTCCACTCTCTGGATTAAAAACGTGCGTTATCATTTTATCTGGATCGCACAAAAAAATTCCGGGTGGACGATCAACTCTTTGTTGGCTATGGGGGTGTCTAGAAAGGTCGGGCCATGCAAAAACGGACCATCTCTCGATGGGTCGTCCTTTGCATTAAGATCTGTTATTCCTTGGCAAAAAAGGAGCCACCGGTAGGACTGAGCGCCCATTCCACCAGGGCGACTGCAGCCACTACTGCTTTGGGACGTGGAGTCCCCCTCACTGACATTTGCCAGGCAGCCACGTGGGCATCACGGCACATGTTCACTAAACATTACTGCCTGGATAGTCAAGTCTGGAGAGACGGCTCCTTTGGCCGTTCAGTTCTCCAGGACTTTCTTTTGTGAATTTAGTTCACAGACCTACCTCTGGGGTTGGTATTGCTGGTGTATCTATTCTAAGGTAAGGAATCTATAACTTATAGTCTCTTTCAGATGAACAAATTACTTACCTTCGGTAACGATAAATCTGTAATAGACATACATTAGTTATAGATTCCTTACCGCTCCACCCATCCTCCCCGTTCTGCGAATTGACTTCTAGAGTAAGGGACTCCCTTTCAGGGCCTTAGTTTAGTGCACCAGAGGTCAGTGTCTTGCATGGCTCTGTGCGACTGGTGTGAAATGTCGTGTAAAAGAACTGACGTTAGCGCGCGGGGGCCGTGTCTAACTAGATACTGCGACGTCATCCCGGCGATCACGACGAGGAGCGCGGAGTCGACCAACGCCACCTACCGACGCGCAGGGGTACTGCTGAGAAATAATTCTCCGGTTCCAGTTTGACGCCTGGGGGTAATTCTAAGGTAAGGAATCTATAACTAATATATGTCTCTGACAGATATATCGTTACCAAAGGTAAGTAACTTGTTTGTTTACCTTCCCCTGCTCCACTACTTCATACTACAAGTGGCCGCTACTGACTTATAGCATAGTAACAGTTCTATCAGTTGAGCTACAATTTGAGTATTATGCCATGTTAGTTACGAGCTACTGAAGGAGAAGAAATGTTAAAGCATAGCAACTACCGTGAGGCACAGAAAGTGGAGAGAAGAGTTTATAGAAGATTCCTGGGATCTCGTAGAGGAGAAATGGGCTCCAGAGGGGGTATTCTGTACGAGGCTTGGTGAATGGAGGAGATCAGACGGTAAAGAAGAGGTGGCAAAGGGGGCAGAGAAAGAAAACAGGTTGATAGTGTGAGGACTTAGAAAAGGAAATACATGAGTGAAGAAAGAAAGTGTAGCGGGCCCTAGAAGCTATAAGAGACTCTTGTTGGAGGAAGAAGTCATGGTGATGGTCCTAGAATGTGAGGAACAAGAGAAAAGGGTAGACAGGATCATCACCGCCTAAAACCTGTTCTTTTTCAAAGCTAGGAGACCCTGAGAAACTGTGGGACTGTTTTTTTCTGTTACTGCGGATATTTTTAAATCTGTACAAAAAAAATGTATTTTCCTGCATGTAAAAAGAGTTGAAATATATCTTACTTTTCTTACATTGTTGTACTTTGTGTTCCTCATTGTGTGAGCAGTTTCTTTTGCAAAGTGAAGCAGTAAGACTCCTGTTGCTCAATGCACGGCTATCGCTTGCTTTGGGTTCAGGTTGACAATCAAAATAAATAAGAACAAAATTAGATAGCTATTACACATAACATTATTTTAGCTGAACTGTTGTAAAATGTAAATTTAAAATCCCCTTCTCCAGACATACACATTTTTTCAGACTGGATTAACTATTGTATGTTTATGTATTTTGACTGTACACCTTGGTTTTGTATTAGCCATTTCCTCATGTGACCAACACAGACGTTCATGACCAATATCCCCACCAATAAAATATGCTGGTGAAGCTAATTTTTTTTCAACTGACCGGTTTTGACTTCCGGTTGCACTGACTTCTTATAGGCACAGTGGTATATTCCGTGATGTGTGCGATTTGAGTGGACCTGTATGATTTTACTGCTTCTTAGTGCACAGCTGCTAAGGCTCCTTTTGGGTGAATCCATTCCTGACTCCGCTTCCTATCTCCCTTTCTTGTCCCACAGATCCAGATTGGGCCAGTTTGAATCTGGGTGCGCTGATGTGCATTGAATGCTCAGGGATCCATCGGAACCTCGGCACACACCTCTCTCGTGTCCGCTCCCTGGACTTGGATGACTGGACCATGGAGCTGATCAAAGTCATGTCATCAATTGGCAATGAACTGGCAAACAGTATCTGGGAGGGAAGCAGTCAGGGACGCATGAAGCCCTCCTCGGACTCCACAAGGTAAGTCCAATCAATGTCTCTAGCTGCAGCACGTGTATTGTAAATGGTGAAGGCTTTCTGAGCAGACACTAATTTAGTACACTGCAATGGAACATGACAACCTGACTTGAAGGTGTGAACAAATAGTTTTAAGTCTCTTAAAGTACAATACAATGTAAACATTTCTCATGAAGGGATGTCTGGCTGAGTGATCTTTTTCCTGAACCATTTATGGCTACTTATTTGTTAGGCATCAATTTGATGGTAAAGGGAGAAGAGGGTCCTTTACCACCTTTCTTTAACTGCATTGGAAAGCGACATTGTGACTTGGATTTGAGTGAAAATCCCAGCCATGTTTCATCTTTGAAAGTTGGAAACCAAGACAGCTTTTCTACTTTAAGTGTCGTGGGCCTAGACATGAAATGCGTCACACCTGTATAAGAGGAGTGTCGGATTTTCAGTGTCCCCCTTTGTCAAATGTGGGAGTATCATCTGGATGACATTTTGCTACTGCTGCTAAAAAAATAATAATAATGAAACGATGCAAGGTAATTTGCACAATCCCACTTGCAAATGGATACAAATATGGTGATCCGCAAAGATTCTTGTAAAGTCATCTCTCAAACAGTGTGGTGGAGGTGTCCTCATATGGGTTTAAGCCTGAACAAAGCATTAGACAAGCTATCTGGCCCTAGTGTATTGCTGAGTTAACGTATGTGCTTTCTCTCTCCTATTCGCAACCTGTGAGTTCCGCCAACACCTAGTGGTAGACACCAAAAATCTTGTGAATTTACCCAAGCATCAGATTGAATCAAAAAGCTTTCATAGCAATTCCCTTGCATGTTGGCAGATGGCGTTGTACTCATTAGAGTTCTCAAGGCAGTCTTCTCTCCGAGATGTCTTACGTCGGCACTTTCCCACCCCTCCTTTCCTGCCCAACGTGCTGAAAAACATCAGGAAAGACCAGACCCAAGTCATCCAGGTGGCCTTGGACTGGACGAGGCGACCGTGCTACGCTGACTTCTTGGCCATGAGCAGATGTTCTCCAATTCGGGTACCCATTCAGGAGGAAATTCTGATGCAGCAGCAGGGTTGAGTCTTTCACCCAAGCCTGCACAACCTACACGTCCATGCTTTAGTGATGGTGAAGACCGGTGCAACAGTCGTTTATGGCACCCACCCCCATGACCTCCTTCTCAGATTCTCCTCTACCACAGGGCTAAAGTACCCCTCATCACTCCATAGCTTCCCCCTCACAAGCATTTCATTTGTTTAAAGCACTGACAAAGGCTGGCTTCACTAATAAGAGTGTATATCTACCCAAACTAACCCTTTTTAGCAACATTAGGAATAGATAATGAAAGACTGGAGAACAACATAACATCCTAACCTATTTTGTGCAGTTTGCATTCAGCTCTTTGATGACAGTTCATAACAGTCCCTGTTCTGTATATTAGGGTTGTATCTTGTTAACTGAGGTAACAAATGAATCTTGGTGACAAAAGAAGTAATCCACTCAGCTATCCACATAAAATACAGATGTGATCTGCACGGTATGCTCAACCGTGGCCAGTGCAGGTAAGAGCGGTGGGGCCAGGTTGGGGGGGGACCGATGATGACTAGGGAAAAGTAATTATTTAATGTTCCCTAGTCATCGTCCATCGAAATCCCTCCCACCCTGCCCCACCACTCTTACCTGCGCAGGCCACGGCTGGGTATGCTTTCTTTGCAGCAGGCATATTAACCCTGTGCGCTACTTTATAGCGAGTCAAAACTGCCACTAGACAAAACTCTGATCTCTCTGTCTAGCAGGAGCATTAATCACAAGAGTTATTTTGACATTTTTGTTGCTGCCTGAAATCTGGACATACAAGGAACTCTTCAACAGGTGTTTTTAAATAGTCAGTTATTGCTAACCACAGCACCCAGTTGAGGTCAGCACCCCCTTTCCCAGGTCAGGGACCAGTGCTGCCGCACCAGTCGCACTGCCCTAAAGCCGGCCCTGGCAGCGACAGCGGATGGCAATTTGATCATCCTCCTGAAGTGATTGGTATCATCTTGGTAGCCAGGCATCCATCTAGCAAATCTGTTTACTCTGGACTCTGGGAGAAGTTTTTTGTCTGTTGTTCCCCTCCATTGTTCACCTTCCCTGCCTTTTTCTTTAAAAAATATACGCATCTTTCTTGGGGGCACAGCAGCTGCAATTTGTTGGAACGTCGCTCCTTCCTTAAAAAGACAAAAAGCTCTTTGGCATTTTTTTAATGTTTATTAATTTACCGCCTGCTTTGAATGGTAAATTAAGTTTTTTTTAAAAAACTAAATGGTTGTGTATCATTACGTGTGCAGGCTAATGGACTTGTAATTTCGGGGTCCCCCCTAGCATCTTGCGTACGCATGTGCGATGTATTGCAACATTCATATAGCACTTAACTACCCTGATGTGGGCTGCTAAAGCACTTGTTTACATTGAAGGCATGCTACACAATGTAGGGTATCTGGTTGGAAGGGTGTTGTCTTTCTGATCCGGTCGGGGAAGTGTTTGTATGCTGTGTATGAGGACCACTGAGGTACGGTTATAGTGTTATGGGACACAGCTCTCAACAGTGTGATGAAGTGTTAGGGGTAGACGTGCAGTTTGTTTTTCAGTAAACTTTTGAGGTGCCGTGCAGGTGCCATTTTGTATTTCTTATTTTCATAGTCCACTCCTGGTTACTACACTGGGTTGTTTTTTCTGCAATATTTGGTTGGAGAGAGAAATGGTGGAGGGATCTGCAGTGATAGACTTTACGATCAACACATATCTGATAGTCAGTGCGAGATGTCAAGAAGCTATCATAGTATGTAGCTTGTTGAAATCTGCAGTTGTGGACTAAATTAAAGTCCTCTTGGCAAGAGGCATGTAGAAGATTTCATTAGTTATCCCATGCCCGTTCAGTTGGTGATGTGTGGTTTATTGCTGGGGACAGGTACAAGCATTATGACACAAGCACTGGTATGCGTCATGTTGGGGTAGTTTTTCATTTTTTGCCAGGTGCTGTTCAGCATCAGTTTTACGGTAGTAGCCTTGTTTTATTGGTAAAGCCAATATGTTTAAATGGGGAGACTTAATGACTATGCTAATGCTTGTTCATTCTTTCATTCCAGAAGTAAGAATACTGTGCCACCTCCCCTGTAGTGATTTTTTGGCTGTGCTCTTCAGTCTCTCCTGCTCTGCACCTACGTATTTCATAGCTAGGTTAGCATGCCCCACTGTGGAATATCCCAGCCTGCACCATATCACATAGCTTTGCATACACTGGTTAGGCGCAGGCTAGATTCCCACTGCTTTGGATTTAAAACCAACTTGCTTGGCTTTCTCAGAGTGTCCACCATACATGCAAGGCTGGAATCTGTTCATCCTCTATCCTTACTGTAGTCAATGCAGCTGTTTTCCTATATGTGGAGCTAAAGCCCAGTTTCCTACAATAGTATTCTTCAACTCTTGACAAAGTGATTCTTAATTTCCTGGAACATTAGTTTTCCTTCACAGAAGACTATTTCCAAGGCAATCTTAGTGGTCGTCTTGGTTACTTGGAGAATTGTTTGGTGGTTAAAAGTATGGGCGATATGCTGGACTTCCCTCACTATGAAAGGAAGACGACTATGCTTTCACTTTTGGGCAGTATTTTGTGTTTCTTTAGAATCCATAGTCTTAATCTGTGAGGGTCAACGTTAGTAACTAGAAGCTTGCACAGTGTATGAATCAAGGAGCGTTTCCTCAAACTTTTGTCACGTTGTAAGGTGTAAAGGGCAGGTTTACCAATCTACTAATTACAAAGAGTCTTCACAAGTGCAGAGAAGATTGCCAAGTGAGAAATCTGTGACTTGTGTTGACAGATCCATGATTCGGAGTCGGATGGTAGTAATTGGTTTCGCCTAAATACTTCCCACTGTCCCCTCCACATCTGTCAAACTGTGGGTGTACATTGATAAATTAAAGCCGACGGCTGCTAGAGCAATATTGACTTCCTGTTTCCAAAATCGTTAGACAAGGAAAGTATCCTTTAATTGCTCAGGAAAAGTAGGCACACTCTAATCTAGAATTATGGATCTCGCTGCCACCCTATATGCACCTCTGCAAGAGGGGAGAGAGGGCACACAACCCTAGAGAAAGCAAGCACCCACGTTCACTAGTAAGGGGGCAGGAGTCCCAGTCCCAGAGACATGAGGTAAAATTTAGTCCAAAATAAAGGCGACAAATATCATAGCTGAAGCAAAGGGAGGCAGGAAACACAGCCCTGCAGAACAGAGCAAAGATGCTCACAGCCCTTAATAAAAGGTAACAATCAGGAGCCGAGAAAAAGGGAGCCTACACTCCGCTTTAGAGAAGGTAGGAAGCTGCTTTGGAATCGGGAGACATCTTGAGAGGAGAAAGGAAGTATTGGCATCCCTAAGAAAGGAAGCATCAGTATCAGTCTAAAAGAAGGAATGACTGTGGTCGCATCCCTTAAGAGGGATGGAACATCATAGACACCTGTGAGTTAGGAAGCGTTCACCACACCTGAGAAGAGAGGGTAGCATTTATTGTACCATGGGCAAGAAGGAGAAATGAGAAATTGAGAAAGCACAATTCAGGGACCGGTTTTCCTGAGCGCATCCAAAGATATAGCACATTGATGAGCCTGGCTGACTGGATGTCCGCTTGGATGTGACTACATCCCAGGACAAAAGAGGGATAAGCTTACCAAAAGCGAAAAAAAGAGCCCATCAGCATAGAGGGAGGGATTCTACACCCTTGCTGCCGAGTTAGTTCATACCTCTATCTCAATGGATAGAAAATTAAAATATCCCTCTTTGAATCAGCCAGTTAGCATTTCCCACACACTGGAAGATGGATGGATCATAGGGTGACTGTGTACCTCAAATGCCTGAACTTTTTGCGCTCCCACACACACGCTGTTGTTTGTTAGGTCCATGGATCTCAGGCATAAATACACTATGCTATTATCTGTATTCAAAGCATTCAGTACTTTGCAGGAGCCTGCCTATCTCACATTCAAAGAGTGCTACCTCACTACAGCGGCGGGGTGACAGTATAATGGACAGCACAATATATCTCCAGCCAGACCCTTTTGAAGGCCAAACCCATAATGGAAAGAAGGCACAAGCCCATAAGAGGGAGGGAAAACTCACTCATCTGGGCAGGCAAAAGTAAAGCAGAGCCTTCCTTTGTGGGGGGAAATGAACCCATCAGCCTGCTTTTGTAGAGAGAGGGCAGGACCAGTGGCTTGCTTTGCTATACCTTGGGTCCCAACATGCCAGGACACAGCTAATTATCTGGCACCGTAAGCGTCTGTACCCCTTGCTCACCTTTTGGTAGCTGGTTGTAACTTCAGACTTAAATCCTACTAGTGGTAATGAAAGATGCAAGGCACAGCACAAACCAATTCACAGCCCATAACGAGACTAGTAATGCCTCTTGAAACTACAGATATTTTATAAATGTTTAAAAGGATTAGACCCTACGTTTGCAAAAATAAAAAAGAGTTCTGGTAGCGGGATCAAATATTCTCTTGCATCCAATGAGAAATTAGGATGCAAGACTTAGAATAAAGTGTTTTGAAAGAGGCTGAATATCACTTGGGCATAGGAATAGCCTGCATAGTAGGTGTCTTATAAGGTTTTAACTTTGAAGAAGGGTTCTGGGACTGCGCTGTGCTAAAGGGGACCAACCCTGCTTGCTGCAAAGCTTTGGTTTAATGACAAAGTTACCATCTCAGTAGATCTCCAAGGAAAATAAAATCCATGGTTTCTCTAAGAGTGAGTGTTGAGCCCCTGCCTGCTTAGATATTCGAACTCGGAAGAAATTCTGAGGAAAAACATTACCAAACATTCTACATGTATGCAAGTTTTATGAAGCGATGGAGACTTGGTGATTTCGTGAAATTCTTATACCTCGACCCTCCACAAAGTAGTGCTCAAGACAACTGCTTCTCTCGATTTGGGACTCTCGATGTCTGGTTAGATTTCACCTGGACAGTGAAATGTAGTCTGTGGTCCCAAAACTAAAAGAACATTAGAGTTGCCATCCTGTAAACACAGTTGATTGCAAAAAGCCTCTCTTATCCCAATGCCCAGACCTTTGAACTGCTGACTTAAGGGCTCAGATGAGCTGCAGACTGAGAAGGGTTGACTGCAACCTCCTCCTATGACTGTGAGAAACTGTATGAATCGCATGAGTGGAGAAATGGCTAAAGGTTGACAGATGTAAATCAGAAAGCTTTCTTGAGGTGCCATTGGCCTTTTACTAGTAGCATGTAGTCATGGCAATGATGGTTATTAATCGGGCGCTAAATAAAATCCATCTTTTTATCTAGTAGCATCAGTTGAACTTAATGGTGTATTACTTGTCAGAGGGGCTATGGAAGGCAACAGTCAACAAGCACAACCGCTATCAAGCCTATGGAAGTCTATCTAAGCAAACGGTGGAGATAATGAAGTTAAAAGGAAGGAGAAAGTCCTCTTATTTCTCCTTTCAGCAGCAATGAGCGCTTAAGGCAGGCTGAGGGGCAGTTAGACCCATTCTGCCTTAAACTTGAGGTTGTGGCTCCATCTGTTCCTGCGGTGTATGTCTCAGAACATTATTGAAGGAGGTGTAAACTTTGCAACATATGCTTTAACTATTGCATAGGGCAAACACCTATCATAGCAATGGTTGAACATTAGCAAAGCCCCACTGTGTAGTGATAATTTTTTTTTAAATCTTTTCTTTGTTCCTACCCACACTATGAGGCCTACCGGCACAGCTGCCCTCTGTGCAAGTTATGAAGGGTTACCTTAGAAATTAAGATAGCTGATAGAAGCTTAAGATAGAGTGACATATAAGTGAGCTGTTTATCTGCCTTCTGTGAATCTATATTTGGCTTCTTAACAAATATATTTGCTCTCTGAAAGGTCCAATAGATGACGAAACACCATTTGCACATAAATGGCGATTTCTGTAGTGGACCGTGCTACATAATTGTTTGAATGGTACTAAGACGTTTATAGGCTGGATATGAGTTGTCATTACTGCCACGATAGAGGACTGTTGAAAGCTTTACACAAGTTAAATAGTTCTACCAGAATAGACATCTTAAATTTGATGAATATTAGAAACCCCACTTAAGGTGTGTCCAGTTACTCACTTTCAAAGTGGCCAATGCAGGGTGGTTACTTAAATGATATGAACTATATTACTTTTTATGTCATGTTTTACTTACCAAGACAATGTTGCTACCATTTGCCTATGATTTTTAAATGCCATAGAAAAAAACACCTTCAGCCTTGATTTATTGTTACCAGAGGACAGAGCTTAACACATCAAGTTATGGAAACATAGGTTTTGAATTTTTATTTAAAAAAGAAAAAAAGGTATTTAAAATCAAAACGGTATATTATTAATTTTCACTCATAAAACCGCGTGCAATATATCTATTATTTCATCACATTGCTTGGCAAACAAAAATACTTGGATATCCTATGCATGGCCATACCTCAGAGGAGGTGTAATGGTGCCACCTATAGTGGAGTGAGGCAAGTGCTTTTAATTGTGCCGGGTCCCGCCAGGTCACAGACCCAGTAGTAATTACAACAGACATTGAAACGGATCCCTATCAGGCCCTATATTCATGTTATTAACTGTACTAGCAAATAACACTGAATGATTTCTGAAAAATTGATGTAAAAAAAGATAAGGTTTTAGGTATATGTCAGTTGTTTTGTTACATATCAGGATGCAAGAATAGAAAGCTCAGAGGGGAACGAAAATACTGGTTGGTGGCACACTATGGGATTTACAGAAATATAGCATAGGTGCTTAAACCATGCCCTTAATTGCATAGGTCACCCTCACCTTTTGCATCCCATTTAAAGCCCGAGTAATGCTAAGGATCAAGTGACCAGATTTGAGAAGCAAAAACAGGGACAGGCCAGACAACAAGGTGGGACTAAAGCCTTTAGTCTTTCACTTGCACAAAACCAGTAAAATTCAGCAGTTATAGTTACCTGAGCTAACTAAAAATTACGCCCCCGCAATGCACTGCTTATGACTTCAGATATTGCATCACTCATGTCATTGTCAGTGACATCACTAAATAAATCAATGATGACATCTCAAATGGCATCACCGATGACATCATCCAGTGAGTGTAAGTGTTTCGTAAACGTTTCTGAGAGTTAAAGATCCATACTAAGCTACTGTTTAAGTTAAATTACTATTCTTTTTGTGCTACTAATTAGTGATGCTGTTTATAATATATTTGATCCGAATGGCACTGCAACTGTGTGAGTGGCTGTAGGGGTGAATAAGTGGGTGCATGAGCAGCTGTATGGATGGGTGAGTGACAGTGGTTGTATGGGTGGGTGAGTGTGCATTAGTGGCTGTATCGGTGATTGGTGGCTGTGTGAGTGGCTCTATGGGTGGATGAGTGTGTTTGTGAGTGGCTGTATGGGTGACTTGAGTGGCTGTGTGAATAGCTCTATGGGTGAGTGACAGGTTTGTAAGTGGATGTATGGGTGTGTGAGTGACTGTTTGGGTAAGTGAGTGGGTGTGTACGTGGCTGTTTTGCAGAGTAAGTATTTGTGTGAGTCGCTGTATGGATGAGTGAGTGGGTGCATGAGTGATTGTATTGATGTGTGAATGGGTATGTAAGTGGTTTTGTGGATGAATGAATTGACGTGTGGATGGCTGTATGGGTGAGTGAGTAGCTCTGTTAGTAGCTGTGTGGGTGAGTGAGTGGGTGTGTGAATGGGTATGTGAGTGGCTATATGGGTGTGCGAGTGGGTGTGTGAGTGGTTTTGTGGTTGTGTGAGTGTCTATAGGTCTGTGAGTGGCTATATGGATGTGTGAATGGCTATATGGATGAGTGTGTGAGCGGCTGTATAAATGTGTGTCAGTAGTTGTATGGGTCTGTGAGTGAGTATGTGAGTGGTTGTGTGGGTCTGTGAATGGGTGTATGAGAGGTTGTATTGGGTTGTATGTATGTATCCCGTGAGTGGTTCTGTGGATGATGTCATCAGCGATGTAATTTGAGATGTCATTGGTAATGTTATCAGTGATGTCACTGACCATGTCATGAGAGATGTAATATATGAGGTCATTAGCAGTGCATTGTGCAGCGTAAGTTATAGTTGGCTCAGGTAACTATAACTGATGAATTTCACTGATTTTGTGCAAGTAAAATCAGAGCCTAACTATAACTTCCCTGTAACCTTTGTTTTTTTCAGTGAATTTCAACGTTTTTACATTTTTGTTTCCTAACTGTAGCCTGTAACCTTTGGGAGTGCGAGTGGCTTTATAGGTAGGTGTGTGTGTGTGTGTGTGTGTGTGTGTGTGTGTGTGTGTGGCTGTGGCTGTGGCTGTGGCTGTGGCTGGATGGGTCTGTGAGGGTTTGTGGGTGTGTACATGGCTGTGTAAGTGGGTGTAGGAGTGTCTGGGTGGGTGGATGAGCGAGAGGGTGTGCATGTGTGATTGTCTGGGTGGATCTGTGAGTGGGTTTGTGGGTGTCTGGGTGGGTGGATGTGTGAGTTTCTGAGTGGGTCAGTCAGTGGGTGCCTGAATCTGTGTGGTTTTGTGAGTGGGTGCTTGAGCCTGGGTGGGTCTGTGAATGGGAACATGAGTGTCTGAGAGGGTGGATGAGTGTCTCTGAGAGCATGTGAGTCTCTGAGTAGGTCTGTGAATGGGTGCATGAGTGTCTTAATGGATCTCTGAGTGGGTGCGCGGAAAAGAAAAGTAGGGAGGCACACAGTAGCTGGTCCCCATGCCAGCTCCCCCTGTGACGGTCCTCCTGCCCAGCTGGCCTGAAGTCTGCTACCCTCTGCTGCCTTGAGTTTTGTGCCATTTCTGCTCGTTTTTTGCCTCTTGTCTGCTTGCTCCTGCCCTCCATTTTGCCTCTTTCTGCTTGCTCCTGACATTTTTCTGAATCTTGCTGCTTGATTCTGACTTCTATTTTGCCCCTTGCTGCATGTTTCTGACCTCTGTTTTGCCTCTTGCTTATTGTTTCTGACCTTTATTCTGCCACTTATTGTTTCTGACCTTTATTCTGCCTCTTTCTGCTAGTTTCTCACCTTTATTTTGCCTCTTTCTGTGCTTTAATGACCTTTATTCTGCCTCTTTCTGCTCGTTGCTGACCTTTATTCTGCCTCTTTCTACTCGTTTCTGACCTTTATTCTACCTCTTTCTGCTCGTTGCTGACCCTTATTTTGCCTCAGTCTGCTCTTTCCCCCAGGACTACAGTGGCCTCTTGCAGGAGCCGGCATTGCTGTTGCACAAAGGGCGCTGCTAGTAATGCAGCTCCCTGCGTGCAAGAGCAATAGTTATATTTCTTTCACTGCCCGCATGTCTGCAGGCAGGAAAAGAGATGAAATCTCCGTTTCCAGCAAGCGGGAGCTGTCAAAGTGCTCCTCCCGCTCCTGCCAAACAAAAGCAAACAGCTATGTCCTGGGGTTGGGCACCCCGGGACATAGCAGGAGCCAGCCCTGGGGTTGGCGGTCCCCATATTGGCTCCAAGAGGGTGTCCCCGGGGCAGAGAACACCCCAGGAGGGGGCACACGGCCCGCCTAAAAAAAAAAAGCCCTGGAGAGGTGGTGGAGGGAATGGGGGGGTTCTTGCACCCTCCTTTCCCCACACATGTTATTTCATTTCCCTGGGGAAGTGATGGTCCCCGGGGGGGGTCTGTGTGGCCCCCTGACTTACTATAGCCCCGGAGAGGTGGTGATCCCCAGGGGTCCCACGTCTCCCCCCCCCCTCCTCCCACCCCCTATAATGTTCATAAGTCACGGGGGAAGGTGGTGGTCCCTGGGGCAAAGTAAGACCTTGGGGGTGGGTGGGGCAGCACCCCCCTCCATTTTTAATGAAATCGCCGCTTTCCCCCGGGACCTGGTCCACCCGGGGATGCTTTTCAAAACAAGCGTGGAAACCTGTGCTTGTTTGTTTTTTGGGGGGGGAGGAATTTCGGTAATTCACAGCAAGGGTTTTTTTTTTTGTAATATGCTTTTTTGCCTTGCCGGGGTCCCTCTAGGACCGCAATACCAAGACTTGGGGGTCAGGGTATTCCTACCCTGCCCCCTTTTCTTTTTTTCTGTTTTTTTGTAGGACTCTGCAGAAGCAGAGTCCCTAAATGGTTGCAAACATTTTCTGATTGAAATGTTGGAAGCCAATCAGAGCGCTGCATTTCCCTGCACAAGCTTGTTATTATTCATGAATTAGCCGCAGACGCAAATAAGCAAATTTGAATTGCCTTAAATTTCTCAACAACTACTGAACAAATTTACACCAGATAACTGAAAGCGTGATCTGTGAACCAAAATCTACCTTTCTGCCAAATTCTGTGTAATTCTGTCCAGCGGTTCGGGCTGCAGTCATGTCTAAAGCTCCTATAGGAATTACCATTGGATACACACTTTTTCTTTTGCCCCCACACACTTTTTCTCGGCCCACACTTGATGGATTACCTCAAAACTTTTGATGCAGGTCACTTTTGTGGGAAAGTTTTGTGAATATTTGTCAAACTGCACCAAAGATATAGGCAAGTAAAAAAAAAAAAAAGTCCTATAGAAACATGATTCTACCTATACTTACTGGCAACTAGAAGTAGGTAATATAAATATTATGTATGTATATATATCATAACATAAGGT
This sequence comes from Triturus cristatus, assembly GCF_964204655.1. Taxonomy (NCBI): domain Eukaryota; kingdom Metazoa; phylum Chordata; class Amphibia; order Caudata; family Salamandridae; genus Triturus; species Triturus cristatus. Next base: position 800,166,103 of record NC_140583.1, on the reverse strand, counting down.
ATGGCAGGACCTCCACCCGGAGCATTCACTGTACCTCCGTGTGTGCTGCCTGGCAAAAACAGGTGCATTCCTTTGATTATTTGAGACTGCAGAGGCCCCTGTGAAAGGAGAGCATACCTTTCTAGTCTGTTGTGCAGAATGACCAGACCTTTGTCCCAAAAACCGAGACATGTATTTAAAACTAAGAAAAGTTTCAGGATACCGGGACAGTCCTTGAAAAACTGGGCCAATCTGGGACACCTGGTCACCGTAGCTAAGGAGCTCCACCCTCCCCGGCGGTAAATGAGACTTGCCTCTGAGATCCACTACCATGACGGTACCTCTTGGAGTGGTATTCTGCGCAGCCGGTACCAGTACAGATCCCCACACGGCTGCGTATCCCTCCTCTGGCCTTGTCAGTGCCTGAAGTGCCAAGACAGAATGTCCTCTGCGGAAGGTTCATCACAACACACACCTCACCGGACCCCACTGTTGGACAGTGGGGAGAGAGGACTGACTGCCGCCGGTCCTGGGTACCAAGAAAGGCGGGGGGGAAGGCTTTGCTGCGGGTTCCTGACCAGGCCCCATCTGCAGTGGGTGACATCTGCTCCCCTCATGTCACTTTCACCATTAACAAGCAATTGAATTAATTAAATGCTACTCAGAACACGCATAACAAGCTACCGGCAGTGTCCAAATTAGCGCGGATAATCAAGGCTGATTTCCTTTATTATCCTGCTAAGTGGTGTGCAGGCCATCATGTGCCATGTCTGCCCTCATCTATTTACACACTGCCCCCACCCCTGCTCCTCACTCGGGGAGCCCGCCACATCGCACCTACTTAATTTGCCAAGATCACCCACCATGGCAGATTGATATTCCTGCCTCTACCGAACACCCCCATTACCAGGCTCCTCTCATGTGCCCCCCACCCTTGCCGTCTCATCTCCCCCCCCTCCCAGCCCAGTCCTTTGTTACTCCGGCTCACTGATAAATTAAAAAGCCACCCCTGTGGTCCCTGAAGTGAGTAATAGAGGCTGAAATTTCATTTTGCAAGTGGCTGATTTAATGATCCAAGGGGTAATTAATGGCCTGATTATCTTAATGTTAAATATGTCCGGCAGCAATTACTGTGACCTCCTGCCTGTCAAGGTCCCAACTCGGCTCTGCTTTCAATTAAGTTCTCTGGAGCTTAATGGTATGAATAAACTCGTGTGATTCCATCATCGGCGGCCGGGAGATTGTGCTGGGCCCAGGGCCCGATCAGGAGTTTTTAATCAGCGCATCATCTCCTTCTCGAGATCAGAGTTAACAATTACAACAAGGACAGTTTAACTTTCCTCCTCTCTCGCTGTTCCATCCTCTCTCTCTCTCTTCGCGCTCTCTCTTTTTCTTGTAATCGCTCCCAGGGAATTCTTTTGGCTGGGCCGCTCTGCCGTCCTCCTCGTCTCCCCATATATTAATTATCATGTGAATGTCGCTGTTTTTCCGTTTGACAGCCTTAATTAATTGGCAGGAGCGCCCAGAAATGACAGCGCCACTAATTGCAACTCAACGTGAGTTACTGTCGCCCGGATCGCGCGAAGCTCCCCCAACCCCCCTCGCAGCGGCCGGAGACTTGTTGACGTGTGCCCCCCGCAGTCCCCGGTTTTCCGCATCGCGCCCGGGCTCTGTGATCGCATCTGATGGCAACGAGGGGACCAAGCCACGCCGCCGGCGCTCAGCGGACGTGCCGTGCGCGCCACGATGACATTCGCTGCCAATCGCGCCCAGACGGCTGCGTTCTGCGCCAAGCCCAGCAGCTGCCAGGGGAGTTCAGAGTTTACTTTAATAAAAGGACTGTCTATTCGATTTTTTTTTCTTAGACTCTTCAGGTGTATATTTCAGCCTTGGAGCAGAATTCTACACTGGTTTTCTTTTTTGCATTTTTTAAGCAAAAAAATACTTTATTTTCATAGGCCTGCTGATCAGTGTTGTCATTAGGTGTGATCAAGAGACAGCTTTAGCCTGTGACTGGCCTCATTTTGGGTCAGCCCTTTTCATTTATTGGCCTGTTCAGTTGTCATTCACATTTTGCTTCTGCCCACCACAGGCCACTTGAGACAATGGCTCTCTTGCACTGTTAGTAAGAGGACTGGGCATGATCACGTGCGCCTCAGCCTAGAAACAAGTACATTTCAGTTCCAGAGCTGCTGGGCCAATACTTTACTTTGTTGATGCCTTTTTTTCCCCTGTCTATATTCTTTTTGTTTGCTGAAGTTCTCCTGGTGTGTTTAAACTATACCTTCAGGGTTCAAAGCTAATATACCCCTTCTGTGCATTACAACTAAGAAAGGGTTCTACATCTGCCCTGAGCACATGTTCTAAGATCCTCATGCTGTGAAGAACCCATAATGTTCTATGATTTTTTTTTTACTTTACATTGCAAGTGTATGTGTGCCATATTTATGCATCATGTTTTTTTATTTTTTTTCTGTGAGATGTGTGGTAAAAAGAAGATTGCAGCAGTTTGCCAAGGCCAGACCTTTTGACTTTGCAAATGCTTTTTCATGTGTGATCCCACTTAATCTAGTGTTATTTAAAAGAAATGGAACCGGAATGCTCTCTTCTTGGACAGTTGTAATTAGTGTATGCTTCTTGGTGAATTCAACATTTCTTCTTTTAAATCCCTGAGTTTCATGGCAGAGGGGTCAGTGCTACACTTCACTCTATACAAGCGCAAAGTGACAAATATGATTAACATTTTGTAGAATCCGGTGTAAACTAGGAAAAGAGTGAGCAGGCTAACTCCTTCCTCGGTCATGTGAAGTGCAATGCAAGTCATTAAACTGTGAGCATTAGAGGTGTTTTACACACCTCTAATGCTGCCTCTATTCCGAAAGTACCCATATCTATTTACAAGGTGTATGACATTCTACTAACCCAATTTAATTTTGCAGACTAGTACATCATACATACCATCATATTGCAGTATCTCTGCAAAAAAGGCACTGTTCTGAACTGAGAACAATGTGTGTTAACCCAATACATTGTCAGAGTAATGTGGAAAGCGCATAATATAAGGGAGCACGCCATTAGGAAACGGGGCCCGGGATCCCGGCCATGCCCTCGTGGCTCCTGGCTGAAGGATTGGTCATCGCGAACAGTAAGAAGTGCTTCCGGGGCGAGACAGACGTCACTTCCTGCCGGTACTGGGGGGTAGGAGAGGGTGGGGGGCCTATTTAGGGCACTTTGCCCCGGGCCCTCGTCCTCTCTTCCTTACAGCGCCGGCCCCGTGTGCAGGGGACTTCAAGAAGCTCCCACCCACCATCCCTAAAGGTAGAGCTTTGAAGGTGTTGGAAGTTGAACTAAGAGTGGCAGGAAGGTGGCCACATAAATTGCCTTACATTGTTAAGGGGAGTCCTGCATACTCCATAGGCCAGCACTGAGGGGGAGATACGGTAAGCTCACCCCAGAGAGAATGGAGACACCGGCTGGGGGCAAGGGCACCAGTTTACAAACTAGGGCAGGGGGCATTCGCCCCTGGTTATACCCTACAAGCCCCGATGGGCAGCCTGGTGGTGGAGGGGTGGGCCCCTCGGGTCGCGGACAAGGACCAGATGGCAGGGCAGGGGCTCACCTCTCAAGGACGCAGGTGGGTTGCGCCTTGCGTGGTTCTCAAATTGGGGGACGTGAGCCGGAAGACCCCTTAGTGCTGGAGCGATAGAGAACATTCTTTGTCAATGAATTAAGTTCTTCTGTAATTTCTGCTGATTCATTATGAAGTTATGTACAGCCTGAATAAAATATCGTGCAGTGATTGAATTTGATAAATCTATGTTGTCTGAGATTTGAATCTTATTGGTGCTATATTGTCATGTTTATATGTGATGATTTGTAATAAACATGGCCTATTTTACCCACAGCTCTGGCCGTCAAGTCTTGATTTGTGGGTTCTGTTGGGGGCGGGGCCGGGGACAACTGGGGGCCCCGGATCCTATTGAAAAATGTAGTTCGTTGTCATTCATTTCATAAGGCTTTATTCGGAGCTTAAAACACAAGTCCATAAAAGCAAAACAAATACACAGCAAATACAATAAACATTTCATGATAAAAATTGTAGACAGGTTACATGATTAAGACATTTAAATAATTAAAAAAGCATACCAGGCCTTACTTTAATGGCTGATAGGAGGAAGGTTGCAGTAAAAAAGCATACATCAGGGTATGGTTTAAAAAGCAGCTTCATAGCATCTTGTCTATTCCTGACTCCGTATTTTAACAGGATAGGTTTAAGATAGGCTTGACGATAATTGTCATAAAGGTTGCATGACAGAAGAAAGTGCATAGTGCTTTGAGCTGATACGTTATCACATGGGCATGGGCCTACCGGATGTTTTTTAATACACGGGTAGGCCACCAAATGATGAACTATCCCAAACCTTAATCTAGTATCTAGTAATAACATACCTATGGGAGGGTCGAGTAACCAAACTCAGATATGGCTGAAAACCCTCGTTTTCACAGAATCTGCTGTAAAACATACATGTACTTAAGTTACTACTAGTCCTTTCCCTTTGCTCTAGCTTAAAATTCATAAAAACCGACTTCATCACTTTTTTAGACAAACTGGAGGGGGCGTTGCAGTCATCTTTAAGGCTAATACCATAAATCTCGAGGTAACAATTTATGACATATTTAATCCAGGGAATTTTTAGGTGGCCATCAATGGAGAGACAATCTCCAATAATTGCTCTGCTTAGGGAGGTCTCTTCTTTTAACCATACAGAACGCCACAACATTAAGGGCCTTAGTGCCAGTAAATCAGAGAGGTTGGAGATACCTAGTTCTCTGGGCCAAATCATTGGTAGCGGATTTAGGCAAACATAGCAACCTTTTTAGAAAGAGGTTTTCCTCCACTTGCAGGTTCCCTGTCTTGATATGCCCCCACACTCCGGCTCCATAAAGGGCCACAGATAAACATATCATTTGAAAGATCGTCAGCATATCTTTAATCCTTTTATCTCCGATGTTTGTAGCGAATTTAAACACCCCATGCGAGCTTTTTGCCATCTTTGCCTGGACATTATTAATCTCGCTAGTCCAGCTGCCTGATTTAGAAAAGGTGATGCCGAGGTAATTAAAAGAATCCACTGTTAACACCTTATGGCCTTCTAAAAAGAAGGCGTGAGGTTTTTTACATACCGCACCGCATTCCATAATAAAGGTTTTAGTCTTGTTGATCAACAGCTTTCTGTCGTTGATGAACAGCAAAAACCTGTCCATCAGGCGCTGTAGGCCAATAGGGGTCCTAGACAAAATTACAGCGTCGTCCGCGTAAAGAAGTACGGGAACGCTGAAATCATTAATTTTTGGTGCGTCAGCCACAATCTCTTTTAAAACTGTGTACACTGTGTTAATAAAAAGAATAAAAAGTAGAGGGGCAAGCACACACCCTTGTCTAATTCCCCGTCTAACACTAAACTTGGGGGTACACTCCCCAGCCTGACCATAGCGAACACTAGAGTTTAATTTGGCATAAAGTCTCGCTAAAAAGTAAACAATAGCCTCTGGGGCCCCCATTTCCAATAGCGTGGTCCATAAAATGTTATGATCCACCATATCAAAGGCACTACTCAAATCTGCGAAGCAGAGATAGAGAGATCCTTTTTTTGCCTTAGTATATTTGCCTATGATTAAGTCAAGGTTGAGGCATTGTTCTAATGTTCCTCTGCCCCTCCTGAAGCCGTATTGGGAATCAGCCAGGATATTATTGGACTCGGCCCATTCTTCTAACCTTACCATAAGTACCCGGCTCATGACTTTCACCGAAGAGTCCAGGAGGGAAATTGGGCGGTAGTTCTTTGCATCCCCCCTATCTCCTTTCTTGTAGATCGGTACGATGATGGATTCTTCCCAAGTGTGTGGAACCCCAGCGCGTACGGCAGTATTAAAAACTTTTGTAAGCAGCGGGCCCCATATCTCTGGTACTGTTTTGTATACATCAATAGGAACCCCATCAGGTCCCTGGGCCTTCCCACCCTTGCTGGAATTAATACTATCCCACACTTCGGCAGTAGTAATGTCCAAGGATATAACAGGCCACCTGTCATCATAGAATTCACCATTTCTGGTTGAATCAAAAATCTGGGAGAAATGGGTGACCCAACTCTCCGAACTGACATTTGCTGTTAGTTCTGGGATCTTATCGTCCTTCAAAAAGGGACTGTTAACTGTTGCCCAAAATAAAGAAGAATCCGCGGTAGAGGCTGCTTGATCCAGTTTATCCCAAGCCTCTTGTCTTAGTTCGGTTTTCCTAGATTTAATAGCGGTCTGGTAGATCCCTCGTAAATTCCCTAATAGTTCCAGTATCTATCTTCTCGGCTGACAATGCTATTTTGAGCCTTTTAAGTGCAGTAGTGCAGGTATGGTCAAACCATCCCTTGAGCTGGGGTTTCCTATCCTTATGAGATATAGTGAAGTTGCTGTCTATAGTTAAATTAAGATTGGTAAAAGTATGCACGATTTCGGCATTTCCCTCCTCACATTCTAAAATTGTAACTATTTCTGTAAGACATTTTGACACAATGGCATTAGACTGGATGTCCGCTTTATTGCCTTTCCATCTGATACGAATACCGTTAGGGCGATGGGGCTCAATGTTGGTAATAGTACATGGAATAAACGCAGGTCGTTCCTTCCATAAGGTTATCTCAGCAGTGATACAATTATGATCACTAATTATGTTGTCTACAACCACAGGGGTAGAACACCTTGGGCCGATACCAGATGATATACAAATAAAATAAATCACTGTGTTAGCGTTCCTTCCCGTGTAAGTGGGGACAACTTCACCTGAGTTATTAGTCTGATTAGCCAGTATTTCCATGTCGTATGTTGTTAAAATTTTGTTCAGAGAATTACCATAAGAGTTGTGAGGGAAATGGAAGACACCATCCCCCCAACAATCAATAAAGCCACATACCCTTTGAGCGGCAAGAGGACAGACCACTGTATTAAAATCTCCCACCCAGATGATATCAAAGACAATATCAAATTTAGTTACAATATCTTCCATTGCGGATTCCAATGCAAGTACGACCTGGTACCTTGAGTGGTCAAAGACATTGTTATAAAAATTAATTAAAAGGATATTCCTGTCCTGCTCCTGTTGAAGCCATAAAATCTGGGAATGTGTACCAACCAAAACATGTTTTTTGACTTTGATAGGTATATCTACAGCAATCAAAACCAATAACCCACCCTTTGCTCTGCCCGATGATGAGGCCACGGCTGGTAGGTTATAAGAAACAAAACCATTGTAATTGATTGGGTCAACACACCAGGTTTCCTGAAAACATAAAATATTAAAAGTGTTAATAAATTCTACCCATCCCAGACAGGTGACCTTAGAGGAGTGTCCCGCAATATTCCAACTAGCAATCGAGCAAACACTCTGCCTCCGGGATCTAAGACAAGGAGAGGGACTAATAAGATCAGAAGGCATGGAACTGCGGGGCTGGTCACCGGACAAGGGGGCACAGTTCTCTCTTTCACAGTAGCCAATCTTCCCGCTGGTAATGACAATCCCACTGGCATCCACTGAGTCTGGCGCCCTCACAGCAACATTCCCTCCTTTACCTCCCGCGGTATCAGCCACATTAGTTGATTTAGACGAAACTGGCACCAGTCAATCATTCCCATCCAGTCCGCTCAAAGCTTCAAATCGGTTTGCCGTAGTGAAGATAGGACCAGTGGAAACAAGCTTATCTCTTTCTCTCGCCCCAGTGTATACAATATTTGGACGGGTATTATGATGCCTATAAAAATACCCTAGAGGCCGAAGGGATATCCCTTGGTCCAATGAGGAGGAGGACTGTGCTCTTAACAAAGCTGTGGATGCAAGGTGGGGGTTACGGAAATTAACTATAATACAGTCACCCCCACAAGTCTTGCGCGAGCTCCCAATCCAATCAACTCTTCTTGTACTTATGATATCCTTTGCCAAGACTACTGGAAAGCCGCATTCCCGGTGTAACCAATCCACAGTTTTGTTTTTCAAAGAAACATGGGTTTCACTATGGTTACGGCCAGTTTCTTTAACTTGTGGTACATTGGTAAGAACCGCCACAAACGGAGCACAAGCTGGGGGCAAGTCGGGTCTAGAGGTACCAGAATTTTTTACACCAGGTCCGAATTGATTCTCAACAGTGGGGGTGTATGACAATCTTTGTTGACCTAGGGTCTGCAGAGAATCAGTGGCATTTCTACTCTCATCACCTTGTTCACCATATGATGTCTTAGGGGGGTTGGCCGTTGGTTTAACTAACTCAGAGGCCTGTCGGAGGACATGGCTATTTACTGTAGTTTCAACGTTCACTTTGGTACCAGTACTCACGTTAAGATGAGATTCTAACAGACCTCCTAATCTAGCCACCTCAGTAACTACCATATCTAATTTATTCATTAATGGTTTGATTAATAAATCAAACTTGGCGTCAATCATACTAATTAGGAGATCCAACTGTCCACTTTCGATAGTGACCGGGTTACTATCCTGCACTACGGTAGGGGTTTGAACAGAATTCAAGGTTAAAGGATCAATTCTTTTAGGTAATGATCGCCCCCCCCCCTCTTAGAATGCACAATCTTATTATGTGTCTTATTATGTGTCCTGCTAGAGCGTAATATTCTTTGCGATGTAGTAGCCGTTGAAACAGCAGTCGGTGGGTCTGCAGTACATGTTAGGTCCTCAGTAGGGGGGTCATCTAAATTATTGTCATCTGCGGGGGCAACCACAATAATGTCAACCGTATCATGGATCCGATCATTAATCTCATCATTAACATTATCTACAGCAGGTAAATGGGTAGGAGGGTTGATATTTAAAAGAATAGGATCGATAACCTCCACCCGCCCCAATGATTTTCTCCGCTCTTGATTTATTTTATCAACCATCTTCACCAAATAATTGTCCATGGTTGATTTAGCCGAGGAAGGTTTAACTTTAGACATGGGGTGCTCTAATACCACACTACTACAAATCAATAATAGATGATAAGCAGTTATCTACCCTAACAAACCTCTCGTGTTCTCCTCAGTCCACGATAGCCAAATCCCAGTTAGTGCCACAGCATGCCAGGAGGAAGGTAATGCCCCCTTCCGTCCTCAGCGTGAAACAGAATGCCAAAGTCCCACCGCTTGCAATAGTCACAGTACCTTAATACGGTCTCCGTCTCGCGGCACTTAAGGGGGGTAGCCCTGCCCTGCCTCTTCCTGCCCCTGACGGCCACAGACGGCCCGCCCTCTGCCCGGGCTCAGCCCGGCGACGCCTGCGCGCGTCCCGCGACGCGGGGAAAAGGTCTGCAAAAGTAGCGCCACCGGGCGCGATTTCCGCCGGAAATGGGCGGTTCCCAGGTGGAATGCTGGGGGCTGTAGTCCCCCCCCAACAGCGGCCTCGATGGAAGGAGAGGCGGCGGGGGAGGCTAGAAGCAGCGTAGCGAGGTGGCGGAGAAAACTCTATCCCCGTGCCCAGGAGCCAGGTTGGTGCTGCTGCGTGGCTGTATTAGGCTGTAGTGTCTATGATGCTGAGCGCGGTCCCCCCCGCTCCACCGGGAAAGGGTCTGCAAAAGTAGCGCCACCGGGCGCGATTTCCGCCGGAAATGGGCGGTTCCCAGGTGGAATGCTGGGGGCTGTAGTCCCCCCCCAACAGCGGCCTCGATGGAAGGAGAGGCGGCGGGGGAGGCTAGAAGCAGCGTAGCGAGGTGGCGGAGAAAACTCTATCCCCGTGCCCAGGAGCCAGGTTGGTGCTGCTGCGTGGCTGTATTAGGCTGTAGTGTCTATGATGCTGAGCGCGGTCCCCCCGCTCCACCGGGAAAGGGTCTGCAAAAGTAGCGCCACCGGGCGCGATTTCCGCCGGAAATGGGCGGTTTCCAGGTGGAATGCTGGGGGCTGTAGTCCCCCCCCCCCCCCCAACAGCGGCCTCGATGGAAGGAGAGGCGGCGGGGGAGGCTAGAAGCAGCGTAGCGAGGTGGCGGAGAAAAATCTATCCCCGTGCCCAGGAGGCAGGTTGGTGCTGCTGCGTGGCTGTATTAGGCTGTAGTGTCTATGATGCTGAGCGCGGTAATTTCTGCTGATTCATTATGAAGTTATGTACAGCCTGAATAAAATATCGTGCAGTGATTGAATTTGATAAATCTATGTTGTCTGAGATTTGAATCTTATTGGTGCTATATTGTCATGTTTATATGCGATGATTTGTAATAAACATGGCCTATTTGACCCACAGCTCTGGCCGTCAAGTCTTGATTTGTGGGTTCTGTTGGGGGCGGGGCCGGGGACAACTGGGGGCCCCGGATCCTATTGAAAAATGTAGTTCGTTGTTTTTTTGGTCTTCTGATTAATTCCACTATTTTTTGGGGAATCTAAAAGTATGTATTAGGTTCTTGCATTGAAAAAGGCAGACACCTTAAATTCTGCCTATATGTCTTTATTTAAACATTTATTCATCCAGTGCTGCACCATAGCTTCTTCAGGTTTCGTTACCAGCACAGAATTTACCGGTTCAAGATTTTTACCAGCTGCAGAGGCGGGATGCTCTTTTATAATGTCAATAGCTTTTAAAGCCAAAATGTTCTCCCTGTCTTTCACAGAATCAAAGTGAATTTATAGTCTCATGGCTATCAGACCTTTGGAATTGGGGATATTATAGAACAGGCCTTTGAGTCTGAAATGCATTGCCAGTTATATGGTTATTCCAAAGCATCTAGAGGTGCGTAGAGTTGTAGTCTGACCTCTACGTCGGATCTGGAGAGTCCAGCGCTTCTAGTTTGCGATGTAGGGAAGGTTTGAAAAATGACAAGTCTGGGTACATATTATTTTATAGTGCTTTAGCGGTTCTGCTCCGGTCCACACTTCTAAAAAATTAAATAGATCAGCTCCGTATATGGTTAAAATTCCACTACCATAAGAAATGTCAAAATATCCCTGCTGAACTGGTCTGTTAAAGGAAGACAAGGGGTCATCTCTCAATGTCTGCAATTTTCGTGACTGTTGTCAATCTTTCCGTATCATTACATGGAGGACCCATTGTTTCTTAGCACAGATGTCTCAGTAGCCCAGGGTTACCTAATTGCCGGCCCTACCCAGGTAGGAAATGCAGTCATCTACTAATGCTTTCCTCCATACCTCTGGGTATAGATTGGTGTGGAGGAACTTACAGATTGCCCTAGTGTGTCTTTTACCACTGCGTCTAATGTGTGAACATTTCATGTAGAATATGGGATGCAACTGATGATGTTAGAAATCTCTGAAATCCTTTTTTGTTTCTTCTTGTTACCATGTCCCTTTGAGTTCCTTTATTTTTACATTGCCTATATAATGGCTCTTCACCAGTAAAATTGTGCAACATTTTGTCACCTTTTCTTTTTTTGTTAAATTTCTTGGTACTAGAAAATTTACAGAAAAGCAACAAAAAGAGCGAACAATCTGCTGGGTTTCTGTTTAAGCATAAAGTCTGATAAGCATCCATTTTTAGAAGAAAAAAAATAGTTTTGAGATAACTTCTGGTTTTTAATTCTTTTTAAGGTCTAAGTGGGTGTGTTCCAAAGCTTGGCTCTACACGCTGAGAAAAGCACTTCCTCCACATTTTATCTATTTGTATTTTGAAACACGCAGAGAGGGCATTTCCCTGACTCCAGGTGTCGCAGATAAACGAGGCTTTAAACGTTGGCTCAGGAAGGCGAGATCTCTAGTCTACACGATGGTTTGATTCACATAGAAGGATTTACATTGATTGTCTGTTGCTACATGGAAGCAGCAGAAGACTCTTCTTGCTGAAGGTATATAGTCAATCTTCCTCAGGCAAGTAAAAGCCCCTTCTGCTGCATGCTGAAGACTGTGCATCCCCGATAACAGGTACTTACTCATTCCAAGATAGGCCATATTAACGCAGACTAAGTGAGATATAACAATGGCTAGTATAGTTTGCAACTTTTCTGTAAAACTGAGAAAGCCAAAAAATGTCTTAAATATCGTAGGTGCACATCTATTGGTCAGTGCCTACAAGCAATAACAGCAATATCTGTCAAACCTTGTTATATAACTCTCTAGGGATGCAAAATGGGCGCTACACTTTGTGTATTTTATTTATTTATAACATATAGAAGGCTGCATGAAAACGTGTATTTATTATAGTCTTATTGTGACACTACTAGGCACCTTTAGTAAATTATTGAAGTTAAGTTGTGACATCACAGGACTTGTTTCCAGAGCCAGCAGTCAAATGTGAAAGACAAGTCATAGGGCATCACTAGATTTTTTATAAACCCTGAATTTGAAAAAGATAGCTTATCAGCTATTCAAAATGTGTTTGAAAATCAACACTAGAGATATTAATGGACAATATGTTTATTTTGCACTCTTGGGGGCTCATTATGATGGCGGGTGGACATCAGTCCGCCTGCCATCATAACGGTGATGGGACCGACCGCCAGACGTGCAGCGGTTCCCACCGGCCCAATTAGGATGCGCCCGCCAGTATAGCGGGCACATCCCTGCCTTTTACTATTGCGGACGGTGCTACTGGCTGCAGCACCGTCTGCATTGGTAAAAGGGCATGCACAGCATTTCCATGCACCACGTGACAGGCACCACGCGGTGCCTGCCACTTGGTGCAGGGAACTGCAGGGGGGTACATGGTACCCCCTTAAGTGCACCCCCTCCCACACCCCCACACCCCCAGGGGCCCGCAACGGGCCCCCAAAGCCAATCCCCGCCAGCTTTTCCATGGCAGCATTGCCACCATGGAAAGACCTTTGAACAACCCACATCCTAATATGGCTGGCGCAGCTCTGCCCGGCTGGCAATCATAATGATTGCTGACCGGCAGAAAAGCGACAGATAGACTTTGCATCCGCCGCGATACCCACCGCCATCATAATATGGCGGGGGTATTTCACAACAGGATGGCATAACGATCACCACCGCCGGGCCGGCGGTGACGATCGTTACGCCATCCTAATGAGCACCTTGGAGTTCATTACAGGAAAGTGGCAATTTATCTGTTCTGTTTTCACAAATTTACAACTAGAAACTTTTTTAAAGTGACGTTCATTAAACTCCATATGGATTACTCCCCAGTAGGTCTCTGAGGAGCTCCTTGATGACTTGTAATACCCTATACAGTAGTGGCACTTTATTTTATATATATATATATATATATATATATATGTATATAGATATATATATGTATATAGATATATATATAGATATATAGATATAGTTCAGTAGAGGGCTGGGAGCCGAAACGTGTAGACCGTCCTCTACCGTTCATGTTTGCACTTTGGTTTGGATAAAGCACTTTTGGAAACATTTGTCGGTTGTGGTGCTGTGATCCTTCGCCGAAGCTCCGGGACTGGGAAGGCGGTTGGAGGAATATCAAACGTGTGTGTGTGTGTGTGTGTGTGTATATATATATATCATGTGATCAAGTCCCCCAGGAGGGATGAAACGCGTAATGGCTGCCTTGTTTGTTTAAGTCTTGAATAAACGAACAGATATTTGAAAAGAATCTTGTGGTCCGTGCTCCCTTCTGCTCAGCTGGTCGGATACGAGAGAGGAGAGTGCTTTGCCGATATATATATATATATATATATATATATAATGAATTCACTTAAAAAAAAAAAATAAAGCCAGTTGTAAAAAAAAAAAAAGAAAGAAAAAACCACGGAGTGCCGGTTCCGCTTCTGTTTTGGACTATAAGGCGTTTTTAATGCGATTTTTATATATATATATATTTATTTGGCGGAGATTGGGTTTATTATATGGTACGGGATTTCTGATTTCATCCACTTAACAGGATTTATTGTCATTTTCTTGAACCTGTTGTGTTCTCTCATCATTGTATAGTATGTATTCTGTCTACAATTATGATTAATCTATTGCACTGTAAACCAGGACCTCAGTATATAGTGGTGTACCAAAAAACTCACCTCAGTACCCAGAACCCGTATCCGACTAGCATCAGTGTCTCATTCGTTCTCCATACTACAGCGAAGCTACCAATGATTAGACAACCCAGAACAAGCGACTTAGGGTACTCTCAGGAATGGTGGGAATCAAGAACACTCTTTCGCTTTTATTCTCATACCAGTCCACAACATGAGTAATCAGAGACACGGAAAAGTTTAAAATGTTTATTTTTAACTACGTGCTCTAAGATGCAGTATTTTGGCTAACATAAGCAGGCATATGATTAGAAATAAAATAATCAGCATTGTTACAATTCCATAAAGCACAAAGGGAGAAATCATGTTATAATGATAGTGGAAACAGGTCGTATAGCGTCTTGTGAAGCACCCTCACCTGGCTAGGAGCTAGTTTTATAATAGAAGGTCTCTAGGTTTTAACGGGGAACCCCATACCTCCAAGGTCAGCTGAGGTGAATCACATCACAGGATCAGCAACGCTCTCTGTAGATGGAAATGTTTTCTCCAAGTGCCCTCATCATGCATGCAACGCAATATTAAAAGCACCAGAGTTTCAGATATTTGCAGCTGTGTGCATGTTGTGTCTAGAGCGTGGGCCGATCAACCTGAAGCAACAGCATACATTGTTATTTGACCTTGAAGGCTTCTGCACACAGTGTACAGACAAAGGTCGCGGTGTAAGTCTAGGGATGTGAAAAACAGACCATTCTCATGTGAAGAAAAGCAAGCAGTTTAACTTGCAATAACAGTTACATGTAGTGTCGTGTGCAAAAGTGGCTAAATGGCGTTTAACGTCTAAACATAGCAATGTGTGCAAGCAGAACCCTATCTTCACCACAAAATACCAAACCAATAATTACGGAAGGGAAAAAAGCCAAGTCTGCAGTTTTTTTGCAAAAAACAGCATGGGAAGTAATGCCGGCATTGTAGGAGGGCAACGTATTTCATAGCTTAGCTGCAGCACCCGAAAAAGTCTTCTCTCCCTATCTGGTTTACCTTTCTGAGCGAGGACGACCTCAACAGTCTGTTGGGAGTGTACCTTTCGAAGGCCGTTCTCAGGGCAAATGGACCCTGCAAATGCAAGGCAAAGTGAACCAAGCAGAGGGCTTTGAAGGTCACGTACTTCCTGACCTGCAGCCAAAAGCATTCCTCTATGTTTTTTGTTAATTCTTTTCATACCTTGGTACCCGCTTTCTCCTCTGTGTAGCCTAGGGGAGGTAATTGGATCTCCTTGAGCCCTTTATCAGTTAATCACATTTCTTGAAATATTGTAATTGCATTTATATAGCACTTACTAGCACTGATGAGGCACCAAAGTGTTTTTGGGCGAGTAGCACACTTGTGTGCTACCTGTAGGTGATGTAAACGGCCACAATAGCTGCACGCTTTCTCAGTAAAGTTTTATTTTCAAGCCAAGTGTGTTGAAAATCCTTTGACCGCTTTCTTGCTATACCGAAGCACAACATTTCCCATGGGTACTTGAATGGGAAATGTCTATCTTGACCCGATTCCCATTTTTTTTTTTTTTGGGCCATGAACTCCTCGAAATTAAAATTGGTGGGCCAAGCTGTAAACAGTTCCATTAACGGTGTGCACATGTTTGTGCAGTTTCATAAAATAACGACTCCGTTACTAGCATTCTTGGCTGAATCATAACTACAAAGTCACCATTGCAGACTCTACAATACAAATATTGTTACAGTAGCACACTTAATGTGAACGAATTCTACTATGGGAATAAGTCAGTAAACTGAGGAAAAGTTAATCTGAAACTTCTTGGCCTTTCTTTATCCTAATCTTGAAGTTGCAGCGACCACTTGGCAGAATGTAGTGACCAGAGTATATGGGTACCTGGTGTACAATGGAAAGCTGGTCCTCTAGAACCTGCTGAACTCTCCTAGATTGGTCGAGGAGTGCTTAATTTGTAAAAGAATACATGCCAGAGCCTGTGGCTGGCGCTTTCAAATTTTGGGGTTGGTAAATACTAAGGCTGCGTAGTCTTTATTCAATCTTATGCCTCTCCCGCCCATCGCCAGGCGCTACCTAGACTTTATCTTGCCATTTCAGGTTATTTTTCATCTCTTTCTCTCTTTGCCACTTTTTACCCATTTTTCTCTTCTGCTTTATTTCTCTCTCTTTTACTCTGGGTCGGGATCTGATGAGGAAAAATAAGTGCAGGAGGGCTCCACCTGCAACCACTAGCCTAAATGAAGTACTGAGTATAGGCCTGGCTCATGGGAAGTGATGTGATGGTTAAGTCAAAACTGGTTAGTACAATTGGTTATCTCTCTCTCACACACACACTCACTCTCGACATAATTATTACTCTACAGAAGAGTGACTATAATAAATGCATTAGAATTTATATACAGAAAACATATGGCAGATGTCACTGACCCTAGCAATTCAAGATATTTTAAATAAAATCCCGACTTGGGACCCTGCTCCACTGTCTGTAACCTGGTTAGGTTTATTCTGCGGTCTGCTATTCCAAAGCAGCTCTCATATAGTTTAATGTGCCAGTGTTATTTTGCGAGAACTAAGCACGCTGGATAATCCTGTGGCTGTCCTTGGTGTTAACAGTTTTTAAAAGTGGAATCTATAGAGGTTCCTTTAAGATACAGCTTTTCACTACCAGAGGAGGCAGATACTCAATGAACCGGAAGTTGCTCTGTTTTCTATGAAGGAAACTTAGTTATTACATCTATACAAGTTATTTTATCCCAGCTCATTACTGGCCACATTAAAATATATTATGGTCTTGGCATGGTTCGCCATGGGCTTATCATATCTTGTGATCTACCAGCAACAGTCAAAAAGATAAAGTGACCCTGTGGTACTAGAGTATCAGACTATCTGGCCCTCACTTAGGATGGGGATACCCAAACAATAATTTCAAGCTCCTCCTGGTGGTTCTGGCTGTCTTGTTGGGGATAAGCAATTTCAAATCTTTCGGATCGTTATAATTTTGGAACAGTAGATAATAGTATCATTGTTCCCGTTGTGATGGATCATGTTGAAGTCACTTTATCTTTTTGGTGGGTTTAGGAGACTCACTGTCTTCTAAAACTGAATGGGTCAACAGTCAAAGGTGGATTTAGTTTCCTTTACTAAAGTTCGAGATGTGGGATTGCCAGGACAAACCAGTTGCTCGATTTCTGCGCTTTCATGCATGATTGATGGTGCTAACGCTAAAGAGTGGCTCCTTGACCCCTTTGAGGAACAGACCTAGCGTTTATGCAGATTGGTAGTAGGTTCTAGAGGTTGAGAACCTGGCCTACAAAACTGCTTTTGTGACTCCCACCTATGGAGACAGGATTAGACAACAGGAAGTTGTTGGCTAAAGAAAGACTGGACGAAGCCCTCTAGATGAAGGCCTTATACTTCAGGCATTTATTTTATTTGGTGACTGGATTGTTGAAGGACTATAAAACACATTGTAGTAGCCT
This sequence comes from Triturus cristatus, assembly GCF_964204655.1. Taxonomy (NCBI): domain Eukaryota; kingdom Metazoa; phylum Chordata; class Amphibia; order Caudata; family Salamandridae; genus Triturus; species Triturus cristatus. The sequence continues at coordinate 800,148,708 of NC_140583.1, read as the reverse complement.
CTGCGATATGATGGGGTGATGTTGCTGAGACATTGTTGGGTATGGCAACAAACATAAAAGTTAGCTTTGGTATGGTAGCGAACATAAAAGAAAACGTTCTTGCCAGAGGCTACTCGAAGCTTTCAAGAGGAGGTTGACAGAGTTTCCACTCCTTTGGACCACAGTGTACTTGATACAAGTTGTCAATCTAGAATTCTTGTAAGCCGGCTAACAAGGCTTTGAACAAGTTCAGCATTGAGATTTTGTGGGGCCTCCTTCAGTGGCTACATGGAGACCTCTCAAGATCTGTGTTTGAGTTGCATTAGGAGGATGAACTATCATTACAGTGATTTACATTTTCAGATTGTGTAAGTTATGTACATTGATATCTAAGGTCTTTTGTGATTTTGTGCAAAGCACCTTATTATTGAAGATAATAGGGAGGATGGGCATTTTATGGAAATTGTACCATGTGTTTGAACTTTGCCCATTGTTCTCTGCTAAGGACCTCAGTGGTTGATTAATTTACATAATAGTGCAGATAGTCATTAAAGAAAGATAATCCAATTAAACATGGTGGTGTCCCGTGAAGAGGTGGTCTCCTGCAGACTATTATAAGGCCTATGCAGAAGAATTGGCTACAATCTTGTTAGAAGTCTATAATGAAGCATATCACACAGGAAGACTTCCACAAACAATCCATGAAGCTGTAGTCATCACGCTACTGAAACGTGATAAATCCCCATTATTATGTAGATCGTATCGACCTTGTCACTTATAAAGTTGATAGTACAATATTTACTAAAATCCTGGCAAATAAATTGCTGTCACTGATGCCAACATAAATAAGATTGGACCATTCTGCCTTTATGCGGGGTAGGTTCACTGCGGACAGTTTACTCATTCTATTCACCATCACACACCAGATAAACCCAGAAACCGAGGTAGCGGCTAATTTTCTAGACTCGCAAAAGATATTTGATTCTACAGAGTGGCCTAATCTGTTTGTGGCATTAGAACAGATGGGTGTGACTAAGGCCTTTGTTCACTGGGTCAAATTTATTTGTACTTCAGCAAAAATAAAAGTAAATTATATAATATCGGCCTGCTAGAAATAAATATAGAAACATGACAGGGATGCCCACTGTCACACCTCCTGTTTGCCATAATAGTGGAACCGCTAGCATACGTACTAAGAGAACATCACAATAGAAGGCTGATACAAATAAGAGGGAGCAGTTTGATACTCTCAGTACATGCAGATGATATATTATTATTAGTCCGATACCCAGCAAATAATTTGTATTCTATAATATGGGAAATAACATATGTTAGACGTGCAGGGCTACAAATAAATTTGTCAAAATCTATTGTGGCCCCCTTAACTCCCAATACCTGCCAAGCTGCAATTGAGTTCCCGTTAAAGTGGCAAACTTTGCCTCTTAGATACTTGGGGATAATGTATCTTAGGGACTTCACCTCCAACATTGCGCACAACGATGGCAAATATATTAACACCATATGGGACCTTTTTAACAGACGGTATAAGCTTCCACTTACAGTCGCATGTAGGATAGCATTGATGAAAATGGTGATTTTACCAAAAGTTATTTTCCTCTTTCAGAACATTCCCCTTCGGTTAATTAAGGTATTATTTGCCCAGCCACAGTTGCATATGATCGAATTGGTATGTGTGTGCAAGAAGACAGTCTTAGATTAGCTGGCCAAACTGCAAAAACCATATGAGCGAGACGGGTCAGAAGCACCAAATTTTGAAGTGTACTATTTAGTGGTGCAAGCTCAACTTGCACATCATTGGATTCATAACTACAAACAAGCCCTACATTATGACTTGGAAAGAGACCAAATCACACCAATACCCATCGAGAACGTCCTGTACCAAAAAGCATCAAGGCTCAGTCATGAAATCTATACAGTTAGGTGCACAACTTGATCTTTGTCATGTTTGGCCTCATTATGTTGAGTGCCAGTAGTCCATTTCCCCCAAGCCCGAATTTCACACTACCTATTTACACAAACAGAGCATAATCCGAAACTACTACAACAGTTACGCAAACAAAGCTTGCAAACCATGGGTGATCTTTTTCTGAATCGGAAATTTCTCTCATTCCAGGATTATTTGTGGACATCCACAATCTCCATGTTAGAAATATTTACTTATTGGAAACTGAGAAACATGATGATAGCAATGATTCCATTGTTCCCGGATGAGCCGGAACTGTTGGCTCTGTTACTATCCAGCTGATTCCCCTAGAAATGTATCAGTAGTATTTACAATACTGCCCTAAATAAGATGGGAGGAAAGAAAAAACATATTAAGCTCCAGTGGGCCCAAGATCTAGGGATTGAAATTACTGATAAGCAATAGGCATTGTGTTATCGACAAATGAAGAAGTATCTACCACCTGCAAATATCGGTTAATCCATTGTAAATACGTGCCAAGAGTGTATTATACCGCGGTCTCTATGCTCAGGTATGGTATAACATATAATGCATTACTCAGATTGCCATAGGTGTTTTAGCCTGGATACTGATTTCCTCTATTTGGCTTGGAGTTGCCCTGGCACAGCTCGTTTTTGGACGCAGGTGGGAAGAGAGATTAAACTACTGACTGAGGAGGCCCTGAGTGTAATAATAACGGCCCTATTTGGATATGTAAAAGATGCGGGGAAGAACAATAGAACATTGCTGGCGATAGGTACATTATTGGGTATACGGAGGGTTGCAATCACATGAGGAGGCAAGAGGACTCAGCAATTTAAAGATAGGCTCAAAGACCTAATGATGTGTGGGGAGATGCTGAACTGTAGACCACTACATTACCTGCTACGTCCGCCCTAGAGACTTTTGGTCACCAATCAGAGCATATAGCTAGCTTGGACAACACTTAGGGCAAATAAAATCACAGTCTGAATGGGGTGAATACCCCAGTTGCCGAATGAACTGAATTACAATGATATGTATGCTACATAGGAAAGGCATGAACTGCCATCTGATATCTAAGGTTTGATGGATACTGTATGTGTTGTGTTCTGGAATACTACATTAGGCTGTCCTCTGCTATATAAGTAACAAACTTACCTGTGACTGTGTTATATTCAGTATTAAAAACAATAATATAAAATAAAAAAAAGCATAATGATATTGCAAAAAAGGCATTAAAGCGGGTCGTTTTCAATGCAAAAAAAAAGCAAATCTTTAGCTATCAGTACTCCGCACTATGCCATAAGTGCAAAAAAGCAGCATTAATAAGTAGCCATTAGTAGGGAAGTCCTTAAGGTCTCAGCCATGGACCCAGGAGGCCTGAGTTTTAATCCAATTGTCTCCCACTCAACCAAATTGTAGGTTCCTAATTTGTTGATCTCACGGTGATTTAAGATTCCTTATTTGTCAAAATATGGAGTGCCTCAAAACAGACCGACATCTAGTAATTAAGCATTATTAAAAAATAGGCATTTTCATATTCCTATCTCATAAATAGAATAGAGAAAGGTATAACTCCAGTTGTATGTGGGCAAATCTGCTGAAAACTCTGGCACTATAGCTGACAGCACAATCCAAAGAATTAATTCTAAGATACATGTGAAAGAATGCAGCCGACCAGCACACATGAGATGTAAAAAATGCATTTTGACTGTCATTTTGGAATGTTTCGAGTTGAGAAACGATGCTATTTTTGGCCGTAGGGAAGTGGTTGTGTGAAATAATCAAACATATATATATGTATATATATGTATGTATATATATATATATATATATATATATATATATATATATATATATATATATATATGAATAGAACTTCGCCTCTGCTACCACATCCTCCGGAAGGACGAAACAGGACCCAAATCATTCAGTGCATGAAGAGTTTTAATTAGAAAGTGCAACACGAACCACCATGACGCGTTTCGGCCTCAACACGGAGGCCTTGATCACATGACGCCTACAATACAAACCAAATCATTTAAAGTGCCAGTGACTAAAACACGTGGTGACTGGGCCAATAGACATAAAAGAAATATAGATGTAAAATACAAGGTGAGACTCCAAACATTGATGAAACAAAGGCTACAATGATTGAAAAATTTCACATTGTGCATTGGAACTGCTTCTGCACAATAGCAAGCTCGGTAAACATTATTATTGTAAAATACTACAACATTCATAAAACACAGGTTATAAAAAACTGCGAATTCATCATTCGAGTGGCAGAACATTGTAAATACAAAATTACTACACTAATCGAATAAAACAGAATGTGCAAAAATAGCAAAGTGCAAATATCTGCAAGTGCAAATTTGATAGGAGACAACAATAATCTAGACTCCTAGGACTGAGGTTATAACATCAAAATCCCAACCAAGCTAAAGTGCACATGTGCCAAATTAAGTGCAATATAGCAGTTACTATTCAAGTTTCATCAATTACGTAAAAACATCTAAAAATATGATGGATAATCCAAATAATACTTTTGTATATCTCATGTCTAATCTGCCCAAGAAACACATCACGCATAAGTGAATTATTAAATATAAAAGCGAGGTGGACATTATATGTGCAGCTCAGATGTAAGTGATAAAGCCAGTATAGCCACCTGTCAAAAAAAGGGTCAAGCAGAGAACACCAAGTTAAAAACCTAGTAAGGCCTCGGACCTACATCCAACATAGGCCATTGGTCTTGAAACAAAGATATCCCCTTGCCTCTGGAGTGCTGACCTTTATTATAAGCATGTAAAGAGATCCTCACTGGCATTAAGCCCGTTGGGTGTTTTGCAATCCAACATGAGAATATATCTAGTCTCCAGTTGTCTGAGCAGGGATTCCCGATCACCTCCTCGACGAAGCTGTGGGACTGAATCTACTACAAAATAGCTTAAAAAATCCAAGCAGCTGTTATGGATCTCTTTAAAATGTCTAGCGACAGGATAGGCTGCATCATTGTTGCTGACAGCTCGCATGTGCTGGAGTATGCGTTTGTGAACCTGTAACTTGGTGCTACCAACGTATCGCAGGCCACACGCACACTCCAGCACATAAACAGCAAATTCTGTTTTACATGTTAGTTTCTTTGTGATCAAGACAGGCACATCACTGAAGGGAGTCATAAAGGATGTCCTGTTGCGCCCCAGTTTACATGCTTTGCAACTTGCGCATTTAAAGAACCCCTTTGAACTCTGTAGCCAAGAATTGTGTGTGCTGATCTCTGGACTACTCTGCACCAGCATATCACTCATTGACCTTGCTCTGCGAAAAGTAATGTTTGGAGTTTTGGGCAAGAACTCCCCAATTACAGAGTCATTTTGAACCAGTGGCCAATTTTTATTCAAAATGGCGCGCACCTTATTATGTTGGCAATTATAGGTGGTGATTAATCTTGGTGGTTCAAACATGGGATTGATGGCTTTGGATACTGCCGTCGAATCAGAGCTACCGGCTAGTATTGTAGATCGTGTAATAGAATTAGCTTTCTTGATCGCTTTGTCTAGCACTAAGTTGGTGTAACCTCTGTCAATAAAACGTTGCTTGCTCTCCAGTTGGGCTTCTACAAAGTCAATATCCCTACTACAGATACGTCTGATGCGCAGCATTTCTCCATACGGGATACTGCGCACCAGATGGTCTGGGTGGTGACTGGAGGCATGCAAAACAGTGTTACCTGCTGTAGCCTTGCGATGTAGTTTGGTCTCAATGCGGCTATTCTTAATAAACACTTCTACATCCAAAAAGTTGACAGATGTACTGCTAATCGATGAGGTAAATACAAGATTCAGATTGTTGATATTAATTTCCTCAATGAATGTATTAGCCGAGGCTACTGACCGAGCCGAGGCTATATATATTCACTGAAAAAACCATAGGTTTCACACATGTTATAGTTAGCGGAAATTTTACTGATAAAAAACCAATGAAATTGCCCCGTTATAGTTAGTGCTGGCAACTATAACTCACGCGACCGCAATCCTCTGCTGATGCTAATACTGTATTTAGACACTTATTTGCCCATGTCTTCTTCCATTCATTTTTAGCTATACATATATTACAAATATTTTTTTTTATAAAGACACATATGTCATCAGCAGAAGATTGCGGTCGCGTGAGTTATAGTTGCCAGCACTAACTATAACGGGGCAATTTCATTGGTTTTTTTATCAGTAAAATTTCCGCTAACTATAACATGTGTGAAACCTATGGTTTTTTCAGTGAATTTGCAAGGTTTTTTAAATGCTAATTCCTAACTATAACGTGTGTGAAACCTATGGTTTTTTCAGTGAATTTGTACGGTTTTTTAAATGCTAAGTTACTTTACGCCATTCGAGGCGTGCGCGCCCACTTAACGCAGTGCGTTCCGTGCACGGTTTTTATCAACTTTAATAAGCCCTGTACATTTGGTGGCCTTCGGCCACCAAAAGCACAGGGGGTGGGGTCAATGTGGATAGTGTTTTTTTTATTTCGATTTTATAATTTCATGTTGCCAAAATATAGTTTTTTTACTGATGTAATAAGCCCTGTACATTTGGTGGCCTACGGCAACCAAAAGCACAGGGGGTGGGGTAAGTGTGGATAGTGTTTTTTTTATTTCTATTTTTTACCGTACGCTTACCGTAAGCGTACGGTAAGCGTACTCTGCGAAATTGCCGAAAAAAAAATAAAACCGTTTTTGCTCTTGGGGGATGTTTGGGGACTCCCTCAACATGACTATGTGGGAGGGAGTTGTCAAAACAGCCCCGTAACATGTTTTTGGGCATCATGTTTGATAAATAACACTCAGTGCGAGAGACAAAATGGCGGACGCCGCTTCCTGGTTTCGGCCGATTCGAATGTTTACTAAGATCTAAGAGCCAATCAGAATCGCGCTCGCGCACGCCACCGTACGCGTACGGTAAGCGTACGGTAAGCGTACCGTAAGCGGGCTCAGATATATATATTGATTTAAAGGCTATTTTCTCAGAATCTACTGAACAGATTTACACCAAACCTACAAAAGGCACTTCCTTGACATAGGGACTACCTCTCTGCCAAATTTCTAGTAATTCTGTTCAGCCGTTCGGGCTGTAGCTCTGTCTAAAGGTCCTATGGAAAAATGCATGGGAAAAACGCGTTTTGGGACCCCCCTTTTATCTCAGCCCCCGCTTGACGAATCCCCCCGAGACTTTCAGGGTAGGAGCGGAGCGTAGCGCCCCACCTATTTTGAGAAATTCGCGAGGATTCATCGACCGGCGCCAAAGTTATTCAAAATAGAATGTTGCGGATTTCCTATGGAAAAGGGGTCCTAACTATAACTACCTACTGGCGACCGCCAGTAGGTAATATATATATATATATATATATATATGTGTGTGTATGTTAAAATGACTTGAGCAAAGTATGAACGATTTATTTGTTATAACTGATGCCTGTCAATTTCTTCTCCAGTGCTTGTTTCAGAGACTGGACTTGGTAGCTATCTTAATTTTAGTTTTTCCTGAAGAGAGAGTAATACAACTTCATTAAGAGTAAACCAGAGAAATAGTTTATTGCAAAATGGAAAAAGAGTGTATTGCTAAACATCATTTGGCAAACCTTCAAGCCACTAGTAGGTCTTACAGTTGAATTGCAGTTGAAGGCAACACAGGATGCTGCTTTACAAAATCAACTTTGGATATATTATTGGGATACTCAAACTTCACATTTCTTTCTATCTTAGTCTTATCTTGATGTATATGTCATCTACTTGTCACAGCGTGTTATCAGTATGCTGGTATGTGTCCAGTGGACCCCCCCCTTCCACTTGGATGAATCAATGACAGCCAGATCCTACCCAACTATCTTCATTCAGTTAACAAGAGCCATATTTATTTAAATCCTCAGTAAATTCTTCACAACCAATTACCTTTAGCATGGATAAAATTGTGTTTGAACCACAACGCTAAAGGATTAGCATGGTGTTTCCATTCTGTCCATTCAAACACAGGCAAAACCTGCTTCATGTCTCCTGATTGGGGGATGATCCAGGGCAAACGCCCATTCGGATTCAAGTCCCATACCCATGCCCCACACCCATCAAAAGCTAAAGACTCATGCCCTTTCCAGGTCTCATAGCCATCAACCCAACTCTTCAGGGGAAAACATAGAATACAAAATTCCACATCAGTTCCTCATTTCCTGCAATTGTGTATCTCCGAGATCCTAACCCGCCACTCATAAGTACAAACAGTTAAAGCTAACTGATATTTGACTCGATAAGCACACAAGCACTACTATACTTAACAATGTAAACTCTTGTGTTCCCCTCACCTACCAAATTGCTGACATTAGGATATTGAACAACTGTGGGTTGGACAGGAGGGACATAATGAATCTCACATCATGATAGTTGCAGGTCCTTGTCAGAAAGCATGAAGAAAAGTCCCAGTTCTGCTTCTAGGATCTGACCTGACCCCAAAGTCGCAGTACTCGGGCACCATTTTTGCCAGTGTCTTCTATACTCAGAAACACAACGCTTTACTTTGGCCTGGGATTATCTATGCTACTTCCCCCACTAAGGCCAATAAGTCTGAGTCAGCTGGAGCCAGCAGCTTCCTCAGTCTAAATTCGCCTAATTTAGGAAAGCACTCTTACAAATTGTGTGTCCTAGATATATAAAAACATAAACTATAAAAGTAGTAAAACAAACTGAAGAAAAACCAGATATAATTTCGCTATTTATAAAACTTTCCTCTCCTCTTCAGTCCACTGAATCAGTCTTTTTGATTGTTCAGTGATTGAGAACCACCAAATAGTTTTTTACCCTCATACCAGAGAGTGGTAGGTTGAGATGATTTGGTGAGTGGGTCCAGTGTTTGTTTTATCTTTCATGTGAACTGGCCTTTTTTCTCCCATGTTCTCCATCCTTCTAGGACATGGCTGGACCCTGGATGCAATATCTGCTGTGGTGTATTTCTTCAGATTAGTTATTTTATACTTTGTATCCATTCCACTTGTATTTCTCTACTTGCATCGTTCACGGATGCCACCTGAGAAGATCAGGTTGTACAGATTAGCAAGCTTGGCCTTCAGAGGTAGTAGTTTTACCCCTTGCTTTCTTTTTGGTGTCCTTGCCGATGCCTTTTGTGTCCCTGGTTTATGTTGTCTTGAAGGGAATGTCAGGAAGAGAAAAAAAACAAAGTTCTCAGAGGCATATCTGTTTTCTGTAGTTTCACTCATTGGCACCTTTATACCCCATCAACAGTAAAGAGGAGGTTATTGAGTGGCTTAGAGTGGTACCATGTGTGAACCGTCTAATGTGTTTTGGATTCAAAGATTTGTGATGTCACTTGTGCTACCGTTGGTATTTTGGTGATCCAGATTCACGACCACAAGTAGACCTAACCATTTGCCTCTTCCTACACAGCATGCGGATAGCACATCCTATTAGAATGTACCAGACCACAGACTGTCCAGCACTTGGATTTAAAAGGAGGTAATTGCCAGTGTCTGTTGTTTGCTCTTGTACCCGAAAAGCTATTCACTCAATTATGGTGTGATCCCAAACAATGCTGCTACCATTTTTTCTCCTACTACCATCTATCTGATGGTATGAAAGGTGAGCCCTAGCAGTGGAACTGGTGTTCTCCCCATGTCTTACCTGGCCAAAATGGCTTCTTCAAAAAACACATCATTGCTATTTGACCTCATTGACTCATCTTGCGGTAGGTTAACCAAAAAGGCAGAGGGTGGGACGTGTATTGTCTAAAACTCTCCTCCCCGTGTTTGAAGCACACTGATGTGCATTGAGATGAGCTCACCCTGTTGAGGATTCAAGGTTCCTCAGATCCCAGTGTGACACTTTCCATGAGTTCTGAAATGCACAGAAGTGTCTCAAGGCAGTTGCACAATACACTATCCTCAATATGAAAAAGGTTTCACTCTCGCAGGTGAGGTGCACAATAGGCAAAAGTATTTTCCTGACAGTCCCTCCATGAATGTGCCCAAGATGGCTGTAAGAAGGAAGCGGATCGTGTGGTGATTACATTGTGGACGCTGCCACTTCTGCAAGGTCAATTAATCCAGGTATCACAGGACACCCCTGCATCCACAGGGAACAGAACCTCTCATTTTCCCCTGTTGGGTATTTACAGCATCAGTCTGCTTCCGCTCTCCGCGCTGCATGTTACGGGTGCACACGTTATTTGCACTGCAATTAATTATGGAGCAATCAAACTTTGGCTTTTGCTCTGTAATTTCCTCTGCCAGCTAATTTAATTAATCACCCCCAGCTCCGCTTTCCCAGCTGTGACCGGCAGGGTCATTAATTAGCTTTGTGGTGATGGTGGTTGCAGACCGCATTGCGTGGCGGCCTTTGGCTCACTGGCTCCAAAGGGGTAGATTTGTGGCGGTGTTACAGCAGGAAAGCATTGTGAGCCACATCTTTTAGGTGCGACAGCATAGTGGTGGAGCGGCACAAACCTGTATCTCAATGCACATCTCCCTTCTGAAGGACAGCTACAGAAACCGCTCCCAGTCGTAAATGACAAATGGTTTGTGTAGTGCTTCATACTGTGAATTTAAACGCTTTTCAAAGCACTGTTAGATTGTAGGTGAATAAGGGGTGTGAAGGCAAGTTAAATGAAAAGTTGCCCATATTATACAATTTGACCATATCTTGAAGCCAGGATTGGAACTCAAGTTTCCAGGTTCCACATCATCTGGAGGGCACTTCTGTGGTTTCTCTCAGATTCCTAAGCATGAAATAGAACAATAACATGAAATAACCCAGAAAGAAGTCAGTCACGTGTGACCTTTTCAATTGGGTTAACCATTTTGTTAATGTACGTGCAAATAACTGCTTTTTCTTTGATAGTGGCATATCGGTGGACAATAAGGACCTCAGGCAAGAATACCACACATTTATATGACGATAAGAAACTCCTGGGATTTGTCACAAACCAAGGCCTGCGTCACTGGCCAACCCCTACTAAGAAAGGCAAGAATTCACTAATTTCTGTATTGATTGCATCTCTGAGTATACCCTAGGATATCCTAGTATATCCTAGGAGGATAACATAGTATGTCCTAGGAAGACGCTTACGATCCCTAGAAGTGAGACCACTCGCGGAGGGAGGGCCAACACAACTATACCACAGGAGACCATCGCTAATACAGCGCCTGTGTGAATCTCCTGGGAACTGTAGTAATCCCAAATTACAAACTCGGTGCTGCACGTGTGGTGCACTCAAATGCTATTTACAATATGGCGGCCTCCCATGATGCATCTGCAGTCTCTGAAATTGTCACTTCCACCTCTACTCTCACCACTCGTGACCTGGGGGCGAGCTGTAGGACGAGTCGGACGGCGCTTCCCAGTAACACCGGGACCAGTGCTTTCGATGGAACTATGATGATGTCCCTTGGGCGGAAACCATAACTGTCTGTACTTACAGAGGACCCCGAGCAACCTTGGCCGATGCCTGGTGGAGCTTTCCTATGCAGCTATAGAGAAGTTTGGCTCTGGTTCACCCCCTTGGCCGTCACCTACCCAGCCGGACATCAGACATTGTTTTCCTCGTCTCCCCGTTGTGTTTCCTTCCCTCCCCCACCTCCTCCCTCTGTGAATCTTTGGCTGCCTCCCCTTCTTCAGCCCTGAATGGAACCAGCTACTTTTATTGTTTTTTTGTTTAATTTTGTATATCCCGCCATTTTTGGATAATGCTATCAGCTTCTGTGGGTCCTCCATCATGGCGGCTTTGACCTATCCTCTTTGCTACTGGACTTCTCCTTGTTGGCCTGATCAACCTTTTCTTCTAATCGGTTATAATATAATTACATATATTGCTCCTGCAACCATTCCATGCACTTCAGAACTATGTCTTTGCCTATTCACATTTGATTATTCTAGTTTGTCACAGTGGGGAGGGTGGAGCTTAAGTTTTTCCTAGGAAATCTTCGCATTGCATTTTTGCCTCAGATCACCATTTTAAAATTGGACTGCTCCGGGTGAGTCGCCACTGAGGTGTCGGCCGAGAAAGGTATCAATGCTGCGGACTGCAGACAACATCAGCGGATCAATCCACGTGATGCAGTGAGGACATCAGCCTGTCAGGCATGCATTGCCAAAGCTTAGTGCCGTATGTGCGCCACGGATCGGTGCCAAGCACTGATTGTGGCTGTCACGACGCTGCTCTGTTATGAGTGCTCCTCATTCACCACGTCTCAAGCACCCCGCCGCCTCTTTTGCTCCCCCGTCTTTTCCCCGCCTCCCCACAACGCAAGACTGACAGGCAGGGCTGTCCGAAATGTTGGAAATAATTGGATGCCGCATTCTAACTCATCTGTAAAGTATTCGCTGATTAAATTAGCCTAATAGATATTATTTCTTACATGACCGCATAATTTCATCCTGATTGGGTCTCTGCCTCTAACGAGTCCCCCAATTTGCCGTTGACTGGAGATCACACAGCGCTCGAGGATAACAAGCTTCTTACGGTCTTTCTCTTTCCTCTGTTTTTAGTTTTGTTTCTTCTTCCTTGGGCTAAAAGTTAAGCTGATGTCTCATAATAGACTTAACAGCCAAGATCAGTCGAGCTCAGCACACTGAACATGTTGGACTTTTTTTCTTTTCTAGGCGCGCTCTGTAAGTAAGGAAAGAAGTCCGCATAAGATGGTAAATGTCTTATGCTTGAGAAGAATGTACGATAGTGAGTATTCTTCTCACGGGGGAGGTCAGTGTAAAGGAGTCACTAACTTCCTGTAAGGAAGGTCACCTCTTACGGAGCTTATTGTATGAAAGTATATATTTCCTTCAGTGAGCATAAGGCAGGAAACGTCCTCTAAGTGACTTGAAATATTTGACATGGGGTGTCGACGTAAGACTGTGAATACCCTTTAATCAGAGCCATATTATTCCTCTGTGGGCCTTCCATGTAAGAGAAGATTTACTGGCCTTTGAGAGAGGTCAGTGTAAGATGGCGAATATTCTCCTCTGCATGAGATCAGTGTAAGAGGGTAAATATTCTCTTAACGTGTTAGTGTAAGACAGGAAATATACAGTGAAGGAAGTTCGTGTGAGACATTCTATATCTGTAGAGAGCAGTCCCTGTGAGAGAAGAAATATCCTCTGACAGGTAAGCATATAAACATAGTTAAATATCCACTAAGGGAGGTCAGTGGACCCCAGTAAATCTCGCATCTAGAAGGTCGTGTGAGACTGTAAAATAAAATCTCAGCAGAACTGTGTGATTCGTGGTCATCCTTCACTAAGTGGGTGGGATTATGTTTTGAGCTAAAAAGTATCATTAAATTCCCTTTTTTTTTAGGTTTGATCTAAAGACCATTTTAGCTGCCACACGTTTGAACCAATCGTAACAAAAAATATATACACACCCATGCACATGTGTACATATTACAGAGACTTTTTGTCAGCACTCAGCATCCATTGGTCTTTTCCAGTGTAATGGGCAGTGGGTCAGCACATTCACCTAAAAAGTAGTCCGCTTTATTGCCAGGATGGTGGGCAAATCTCTGCTTTCATTTCATGTACTTCCCCCTGATGTTTTTTTTTTGTTTTGTTTCTCTTGGCAATCCTAGCCATGCTAGGGTGGGATTTTTCGTTTTGGTTATTTTTTATGCTTTGAATTCTCATTGCATAAATCTGCAAAATAAACAATATCACAGGCTTGCCATGGCTAGATCTATTGGCTTTGCCAATGCTTGTTCTATGCTTAGAGCATATAGAAGTGATCCGCTATGAAGATAATGGGCAGACAGTTAAATTCAGAATGCAGGTATTTGGAATGAGGAAACAATTATCTATAACCACTCTATCTGAAATTAAATATACAAATGTAAGTAAGCCAAATCATGACTATAAAATAATACCCCATCCCCTGTATGGCTTTTTTTCTGCTTTTAAAAAGCAGTTTGAGACAGTCGGTGCCAATTCACAAAGCCATTTCTCCATGTGAAGCTTGATTATGCCTTCCAATAGCAGGTTTACGAGTACAAGATATTCACAAATGGATATTGTGTACCCTTAAAGTCTATTACTTAAGCAAAAATATATTTTCTTTTGATGTAAGATAATGCATGAGTAAGTCTAGTTGGGGAGTGGGTGGGGGATTATCAGGGGAAATTTGGATATAGTGGCTATTCTTAAACTGGAGTCTGACCACCCCCATGCTGCAAATTGTTGATAATTTACTCTAGTCCGAGGCAGAAGTAAATCCATTGTCTGCTTGGAACTGGGAAGGTAATTCCCTAAACAATTTAGAGGAAGGGGTTTCTTCACAATGAAAAGTATTTACTTTTAGAGATTGTACATGCTATTGCTGAATAAAAGGAAAATGCCAGAGAGGTTCTGTGAATTGCAAAAGTCGTAAATCTGCACCTTTGCAAGACTTTAATCCTGCAGGTACCGATTTATTACATTTTTCTAATTGGACTCTGGGAATCATTGGGTGTGTATTCTATGTTCTCTTTTGACTGCACTTCCTTCACAACTGCTTCTTGGAGCGTAATCATCTTTTGGGATCCATTCCTGCACAAGTTCAAATCATGTCACTCTAACCCGCTCTTTTCTCTCTCTCATCCCATGTTTTCTCTTCTCTCTTTACAATCCTGCTTCTCTCTTATGATCCTGCGGGTTTACGATCCTGCTTCTCTGTCCCTGCCCTTTTACTATCACACCTACTCGCTTGATTCTGGCTTGGTTGCCATAGTGCTTACACGCAGACTGTATTGTATTGCTATTTATATAGCGCTTTCCATACTCCTTGTGAGGCCTAAAGCACTTGAACTTTCCGGTCAACTTTGTTAAAACAGTTAGTTTGTCACTAGCTGCCTCATTGGACTCTGATCTTCTTCTGTAGAAATAGAATAAAACACTTTCTGCCACTGATGCGGGTGCTGTGCACCTCCGCATAGCTTCACCGTTGTACTGAGGGATGCAGATGCTGCCTTTCTAATGGGGAAACTGGAATATTTCCTAACAGCCCACTAGCTTGTTCTTGGTCAAGACAAGTTTCAGTGTCTGCCCAGGGTGCCACTGGCATGGGGGCATCAGAACTACCACTCGCCCCTCCCCAACAAGCACCAGAGGATTTCTCTATATTGGGCAAGAACCAAATCCTTGTTGGACCTGCAGACGTGTATGGCAGAGGCATAGTCAGTTTCTGGCAGGCATACCTATACCAGGCCAATAGGGCAGGAGTATAAAATGGCATGTCTAGTACACTTGACATTTGACTGCTTTCAAGCTAACACAACCAGCCTCTGGGGCATTTGGCTCTTGGCTGATTCCTCAGCGCCAGAGGCCTGCCTGGTCAAGTCGAGCCTACTAGACCGTCTATTTGCTGTCTGTTGTGAGGCATATTGTAGCTTACCAAGACCATACAGGAGATTGGAGAATACCCATTGCCTACCGCTGGCTTTCCTTATCACTTTCATTTGCCTGCTTCTTATTTGTGTCCCTGCTTGTCGGTTTTGTGGTTGTCCCTCCAATGGAGCATTGCCTCTTCACAATCTCTTTGGCAACAATGCTGCCACTACTTGCGTCCTCCCAGCCTCCCCATTGTTCATTTGTCCTTTCATCTGTTGCTTTGCTCTTCACCCGCTTTAAAAAGAAAACAAATAGCTTTTGCATGTTTTATTTTCTTTTTGTTACCGACTCGGATCAGTAAATACAAAGAAAGAAAGCTCCTAGGTCATTTTTGTGAGAAGTTGGCCTGGTATATGCTGACCACTGTTGGACTTGGCCCTTTTTGTAGGGTCATCCCTAAACTTTTTGCCTTCCTCCTGTATTGTTTCTGACCTGTTGTTGACTGTTTTATGACTCTGGGCACTTTACCACTGCTGATCAGTGCTAAAGTGCATATGCTCTCCCTATTGTTAAATTGATGTGTTTATTAGTGAATCCATGATTGGGTTTTCTTGTCAGACCCTAGTACAGTGCACCAAGTGTGCCCAGGGCTTGTAAATCAAATGCTGCTGGTGGGCTTGCAGCACTGGTTGTGCCACCCACAGAAGCAGCTTATAAAGTGTGTCTCAAGCCTGCCTCTGCAGAGCCTGTGTGCAGTCTCTGACTGCCATTTTGACTGGCCAAGTGCACCCACTTGCCAGTCCCTAAACCTTCCCTTTTCTTCATATCAGACACCCCTATGGTAGGCCCAAGGGCAGGGTGCATTGTAAGTATAAGGTAGGACCTGCCCTGGTGTGTGTGGCATGTCCTAATAGTGAATTACAGCCATTTTCGTTTTTCACTTTTGCAAGGCTACCTGTTCCCCATAGGCCAGAATGGGCAGTATGATTATCAAATCTTATAATCAATCCTAACTGACTCAGGGAACATGGTAGAAATTCAAGCTTAGTATGCCTGAACTAAGAATGATAAAATACATCCTTTAGTGAAGTTGGTTTTAACATTCTGTGTTTGAAAATACCACTTTTAGAAAGTAGGTATTTTCTTGCGTAACTGTCCAAGCCTGCCTCTGCTAGGTTGTGTATTGTGTGTCTGGTTTTGTGAGTGACAGGGGGTGGGGGATTCCAGGAGAGCGGGTGAGTCAGCACAGGGCTGAATAGAGAGATATGCATGCAGATGGGTGGGAGGAGTTGCACCTGGGACCTGAATAGGGCTGTGCCTTCCCTCCACAATGCTGGCTCCACCTCCTGTGGTGCGTCTAATGTCTCTACCCTGCACTGTGAAAGGAAAGGAGGAGTCATGTAAACAAAGTGCTCCAGGACTGACCAGAACCGGTTTGGACTAGGCAAAGGCCTCTCTGCCTTCAGAGAACAAAGAGAAAAGTAGTATAAATATGGGGACCCAGACCCCAAGACTTTAGATCACTTCTGGAAAAACAAGACAAACCTCTGCCAAGGAGAAGAACCAAAGGAAGCTGTAGGAGTTGTACTGCCCCCCTGCCAGTGTGCTGGGTTGGCCTACAGTGGTGTCTACAGTGCCAAGGAGAGGTGAAGGAACTTTCAAAGGACTTTCATCATCTTGCAGAATATTACTCCAAGGTCTTGAACTTGTGCTTGCCTCCTGCTGAAGTCTCAGGGACAAAAGACTTCTATACCAGCTCCCCTCTGAATATCCTTGCTGGGAATTCTATCTGCAGAAGCCTGCGTGTCACTGGGAAATGGAAGTGCGACGCAACAAGAAGAAGCGTGTCGCCACCGCAGCTGTAGTCGTCGCATCGCCGGAGAAGCGTGCCGCCGCCGCATCTCCCCAGAAGCGTGTCTTCGTCACAGTTGTCTGCCGACGCATCACCGGAGAAGCGTGTCGCCGCCGTGAGGGTCGCCGTCGCATCACCGGAGAAGCGTGTCGCAGGGCCTGTCGCGGCTCCAAAGTACAGAGTCGCCGCAAGGCTGCCAGGGCGTGCACGCATCGTCGCGTCAAGGGTGCCATCTTATCGCGTCGCACCAGATTGTAGCATCGCGGCGCTATCTTGCCGCATCGCACCGGGCTGCAGCACGAGAATCTACGCATCACCTCCTCTCCGGTAAGGATCAAGACGCATCCCCTACTCTGCGCAAGCATTGAGGCGCGATGCATCGTCTCCCCTGAAGCAAGGAACCAACGCATCTCTAACACTGCAAGCCTGTTGTTTATTTTGTGTTACGCATCCAGGTACTTTTGTGAGAACTGTCGTATTTACCAAGAACTAAAACTAAGTTAACTCTACCATCTTTAAGTCAACTTTGAGTACAGTATTGTGCATTTTTGTCATTTGTGGTCTTGTGTTAAGTCTATATAAAGAATACTTATTTTTATAAAACCTGTGTGGTGTCCATCTGTAGTGTTTTCACTGTATTACTGTATGTGTTCACAAATGCTTAACACACTGCCTCTGAGATAAGCCTGTCTGCTCGTGCCAAGCTACCAAGGGGGTGAGCAGGGGTTATCCAGTAGTGTAATCCCCTTTCCCTGACTTAGAAGCAAGGGTCCCTATTTGGTCAAAGTTACATACCTCTGCCAACTAGAGACCCCCAGTTCTAACAACCACTAAGTAAAGTGGGCACCTTGTACCAGTCCAAACAACCCTTATTGATGATTAGGTCAAAGACAACCTTTATTGAAACCTATCCTCGTGGTAGCTATGGAGAGCAGCCTTCAGGCTAAGTCTCGAAGGAATGTAAAGCAGCTTGTTTTACCAGTATATAACCTCCTGAATGACCAAATGAAAGGAGAACCACACAAGGAATATATAAAATATATGTATTTATTACTAAACCCTCTCTACTGACCTCTTTATGGGATTAGAGAACAAAGCACACAATATGAAATCACTAGAACGACAGTAAATAGCACAATACACAGTGGACTCCAGGGGGAGACCAAACCATATACTAAGAAAGTGGTATAACAACCACAACTTGACAAGACACAGTGCCTAGAGCACGTAGAATCGCTGGGACCCCAAGGAACCACCCAAGATAGTGACACAGGGGACCCACGGAGGACGAGTGCAGTGTAAGAACACAGATGCAAGTTCCGTACAACTCTATAGGAAAGTCGCAGTTGGAATTTTAAAGATTAAGGACACTTCGGAGAGGACTTTAAGCAAACCCAGCTAAACATAGAAGGTTCTAAGGCCAGCACCCTTGAGAGTACCGAGATACCCATGTTACCTATCCCAGAGGAGTCGGGTGCATAGGGGTCAAGTGATGTCGGAAACCTTCGTCGTTTTCAATGACATGATGCGAAAAAGTGCTGCTGCCAGGAAGATGAAAAGTGTCTGGTGTGATCCAAGCCTGGATCGGAGCTGAGAAGAACCTGAAAGCAGAGGGGACAGAGTCTGGGTCACTTCACAGTGACCAGGGGCACGATAGACGAATACCCACCGATGTTGGGAGTTTCAGGTGAGAAGAGGTGAAGCTTGACTCTGCAGCCACGGGGACCAGGAGACGACGACGACCAAAGTCCGGAGGTGAGCTGTCTCACGAAAAATGTCGAGTGCTGGGGGGTCAGTGTCCGGATTGAACACCAACAAGCCTTGGCAACTGCAACCCATGCGGTCAGAGGAAAGCTGCTTCGGTGAGGACCGGCAAGGTCCTGGGGACTCTCCAAGCTATGGAGAGTCCTGGCACATCTGGAGCAACCAGGAAAGCCCATGGAAAGACAAAGTTACCTTCACAGGGACCCACAGGTCGACGGACCAGGGATCGCAAATGGACCTCGAGCTGAATCACAAAATACCAGCCCACGGAACACTCGTGGAGTGTAGGCAGGAAATATTTGGTGTAATTACTGCTCGGAGTCAGGACTACAAGTAGCCCAAAGCACAGCCTCAGGGATCGCTAAAAAGCATATGCTGCTGCAAATGTACGCGGTGCACAGGGGGTTCGGGTTGCACGGTCCCCACGAGGGATACGGGCCTCAGAATTGCTGAGAGCACAGATCAACCTCAGAGACCTCGGGAACCCACCTCCTGTGTTGCAGAAATCTTAGGAGTCCTCAGGAGCTCGGGAAATGCAAACCGGTCAGATGCGTTTCAGGTGCCTGCCTTGCAGGGGAGTAACTCCTTTACTCCAAGGGAGATTCTTCAGTCATCCAGCATCGTGCAGATAATCGAAGTACTTGGTTTCTATAGCAGAGTTTAGTTCAGGTAAAATCTCAGGTCCTGTAGTCAGGGGTTGCTACTTTATACCCAAGGAAGGGGTGGGACAAACTCTGGGGACCCACCTATGGGAGGGTCAGGACAGAGGGGTGGCTACACCCATGTCCTTTGTCCAGTTTTGCGCCAGAGCAGGAGCAAATGGCTCCTGCAACCGGTTTGAGCTGGACTAAGCACAGGGACACCAAATGTGCCCCCAGTGCAGTCATCAAAGCACTCTGAGTGCTCCCACCCAGCCCCAATACACTAAATTTTGTCTGGGAGGTGGTCACACCTCCCTGTGACAGGAAACCTATTGTCAAGCCTTCCCCTGCTCGAGCTTGGCTCAGCAGCAGGAGGGCAGACTTGTGTTTATGGCTGGCAGCATCCATTTTGTGATTCCCATGTCGAGAAAGCTGGTACCAGGTGTACCGGTATGTCACATTTGCCCCTCTAGTAGGGTGGAATCATACCTCCGGGGAGGTATGATTCCAAGGTGTTTGACACCAAACACAACATGTTTCCATGCAGCCGTTTTAAAGTTAGCATTTACCGCTAGGTTATAATGCACTTAAGTATATATGGTTCGCTGCATCACAAACAACCCCGAAATATAGGTTCCGAAGGCTGCAGAGAGGCGCTGCTCATGCAGGTGCACCCTCTCACATAAAACCCAGCACCCTGCCTTCAGGATTGATATGGCCTGCCATAGGGGTGACTGATAGGTTTATATGTGCAGTGATATATGATAGATATAGTGAACCTATATCTAAGTAAGGGGTGCATGCACCACCTTACACAGGCTGCTGTAGCAGACCTGTGGTGTCATTTTGAATGTTCTCCCAGGGGTGGTATAATACATGCTGCAGCCCCTGAGAGGTCTCTGGGGTACCTATGCCCTTAGTACATAATATACCATATACTAGGGACTTATAATGGTAGCCCAGAGTCCAATCTGGAGTGTACCTAAAGTACAAGGAATCAATTTAGAGGAGAAAGCAGCTAGACTGGGGTCCTGGATAGCAGGATCCCAGTCAGACTAAGTCGAAAACAGTGTCACATCAGCAAAAAGTGGGGGTAACTATAAGAAGCAGATCCTACTCTCCTACAATTTTGTGTCAAAAACAAGGTGATGGGTGGAATGCTCAGATTATTTGCAGCCACTGACAATCACTCAAGCCACATCCCGATCCATCTATTTTCAACCACTAGGCCACCTCAGTTTGGACCCAGCCGTATGCTAATCAGTCTTCACCCTGCTCCAGTTGGAACAGTTCAGCATCAACTACTAGGTCAGGTCCTCCCTGAACCAGAACACAAGCAACCCTGAACTCTGTTTGCCCATCTTAGAGCTCATAAGCCAGGTGTAGCTTGGCTCCTTTGGGACAGTTAGCATGGGGCTTACGGCTGGGCATACCCGTCACACTTAGGAAATCAAAAACAAGGTGATGGATAGAATGCTTTAATTAATCTCAGCCATTGGCAATCGTTTGGGGCAGCATATCAATCTGTTGTTTTTTACCCGCCATGCCACCTCAGTTTGTTCCCAGCAGGCTCGGATTGGTTAGGCGGGCACTCGGGCAATGGCCGAGGGGCAGGTATCGAAGTTCCAGCTGTGGGCTGCTTTTTGGGCAGCCCCCCAGGCTGAACACACATCAGACACAGCCCAAATCGGCCCCTCAGGCCGATTTGGGCAGTGTCTGGTGTGTTCAGATGTCGCCAACGGCCCAGTGGGGCCCTGAGTGGCCTTTCTGGAGGCAGATGGGCATCCATAACCTCCCTTTTATCAATGGGGAGAGGTGTCACTTCCTTTCTCTCACTGGGCCGCCCAATTAATGTGTGCATACTGAGCGGGGGCAGGGGGCCTGAGCAGGAGTGGCCTCACTTGTTTTCAAGTGTATATAAAACTTCGCCGAAGCAGTATTTTGCGGAAAGGCAGTATGCAAACGTGGGCCACTTTTTTTTTGCGTGCCCAGCCCGGTTTCTAATCCCAATCCAACACTGGTTCCCAGCCATATGCAAATAAATCTAGTCCCCGCTCCAATGAAAGCAGTCAATCAAGGTCCACCCTGAACCATAACACAAGCAACTTAGGACCGTTTTCACCCTTATTAGGGCTCATCAGCCAGGCTACAGTGACACAGTGAGTGTCATTTTGTATGCACGCACATGCCTACAAAATGACACAGGCAGCTGTGTCAAATGACTTTCTGGATTGGGTTTGTTTTAAACTTTAGCCAGGCTGCACAGCACTGTGAATGCTGTTCACCGTGTCTAAAAACCATTGGCAAAGCCAGCAGGTTACTAGGCGAGTCCGATTGGCTTTGCCATGCTTGTTTTGTATTAGGTGGGCTCCTGTCCAGCAGCTTTTTGTTAGCATCTTCCTGGAGGAATGAATGGTCTGAAGACAAAAGAGTCCATTGCCAGGCCATGGAAACAGCTGGTTGGTTTTATTACAGGGCCGCTGAAGTGAGACATGGGATTGAAAAACTGGCAAACATTGATGCGGCTAGGGACAGAAGACATGGGCGGGAGGGGGCACAGGAAACTCCATGTCACGAGTAAACAGCAGGCACAAAGGCTGCGCTGCAGGAGCTGGAGGGGAGGCACAGCCCTGCTCAATAGGCCCCGGGACCCCCTCCCCTGCCTTGGAAGTGATATGAAAGGGCGAGGGGCAGTTTGCTTCTGGGGGCGATTCCAATAAACCATCTCAGGAAGTGGATGTCCGCAGCAGGCTAATGGCGCTGTGATTGACAGGGCTTCCCATCGGGGGACAGAGTGCATTCCTTGCGGTGAGGGTGGACAACGGGGCAAGGGGGGGGTGGGTCTACGTAACGGAAGTTTGGGGGGCAGGGGGTTGTATGAGCATCGAGGGGGGCCTCCAGGTAAGTCCACCTGAGTGGAGCCCAGCGTGTTTGCTCCTCGTGCGCCCGGCCAGGGAGGGCTGTATCCGGGGGTGAAGAAGTGCCCCTTCCGGTCCGCATTCCGCCTCACGAGCCCAGCTTGTCATGGAGACCCCCGGCCCTGCTCATGTAATGCAGGGGGTGAGCGGGGAGGGCACTGTAAAGGCGCCATAGGACCTCTGCATTCATTTTGGATGCAGGTTGCTGCAGACCCCTGAAGAGACGAGCTCTCGTTATTCACCGGCAGCGTCCGTGGGAAGGGGAGACTTAAACCATTCTTTGATTCTTTATCTCGCGTTTCTTCTGGTCAAACCCATGTGTTTTTACTAACGAGCCCTCTTAACTGAAACGGCCTTTCAGTCCCATTCTTCCCATAGAGATGCGATGCCACAAGCCTGATGCATTTATGTACAGGTGACGTAAGTATAAGTAATCAATCGTCATACGGAACGATCGAACGTTTAACATCGTTCAGCTGCATGCGCATGTGGCACAAGCTCTTTCCCATTCGTGTGGCATGGCGCCCACAGGTCTTCTAGCGCCTGGCGAAGGCGGGCAGCCTCATCCGGTTATCACCTTGGGCATGCGGGGCATTAAATGCCAGGGGAGAGCCCTCCGCTGTGAGGGGCTTGGATCAGAGCAGGCGTCCACGTTAGTAACCGCTTCTAAAATCATCACCATCCTTCTGTGCACTGATGAAGGTGATCACACTACTGCCCTGCAAGGCTTGCAGGTGGTCTCACGGTGGGCCCGGCCTTTCCGCCATGCTGGCATTGTCTCAGTAAGCTGCAGACTAGAGGCTTCTTTCAGAGGAGGGTGGGCCGCCATGACAGCACGATGGCCCCATTTTACTGGGAGTCTCCTACAGTGTGGGACTGGTTTGAACGTTTTTGGCAGACTGAGTTTAGTTTTCATTCCGGCTCGGTCTCACATAAACAAGAAATTCACTGCCTAGATACTCCGTACTTAAAGTTTGTCAAATGATTTGCATGTCAAAAAAGGGAAGCTAGTAACAAGGACAGGTGACCGATGGCAACTGGAAAGACTATTTTCAGGTCTGAAGACAAAAAAGGGGAGGACAGCCTATGTGTAGTAAATCCCGGTCAGTCCTTTAAATGGGCTGGTACTGTCAGGTGCTGAGTACCTGCAATTTCTTTTATTTTGAGAGTGAAAGTATCTGCACACCGCAGTAGTGGTGCGATACATTTAATGAAGAATACTGACACTTTTCAGAAATAGTACAGAAACAAGCAGATGCCCTAGCATATAGGGTACATCCACTTTAATTTTTTCATTTCATGCACTGTGAGATGCGAAGTTGAAAAAACTGGCCTGACCATCAGCAAGTTTAAAAATGCTCCTGTAGGGTAGAGCCACTTGATGTTTTAAACACAGTGCAGTCTATGGGCATCTTTGACTGGCTCTTACTTTTCGAAAGTTTGATGGGTTTTTTCTGGACTTTAAAACATATAAAAATGGCGTAAATTAAACATTGATTTGAGTCAGTGGATGGTGTCGGGGCCCTGCTTCAAGTATGGAAACGAGTCCCCTTACCCGTTGACAGGGAGCAGAAGACACAAAAAGCTGGAGTTTTGTGGCCTCCTCAAACTCCAGTGTTCTGTTATGAGTATAGAGTACACGATTCACCTGGTGGGGTAACCTGGTGCTGGAAGTCATTGCAGCTTTGGCTGAACCTGGGCCTGGCCTTGATGAAAAGCCAAGTCTTCAGTTTCTTTTGGAATTTAGTAACTGAGGCGGCTCTGGCATACAGGGGCAGGTCATTTCAGGCTTTGGGAGCATAACTGCTGGTTCTGTGAAAAGCTGGGATGTGTGTGAGGAGGAGTCTAGCTGAGGCAAGGCGTCTGGTTGGTTTGCGGAATGAGATATAGTTGTTGAGGTATGCAGGGCCAGTGTTGTGTAGGGCTTTCAATGTGTGCATGAGGGGTTTGAAGAGTGCTCCTTTGTGGATTGGGAGCCAGTGGAGCTCTTTGAGGCATGGGGTGGCATTTTGAGGGTGAGCCTGGCTGCTGAGTTCTGTGTAGTCTGGAGTTGTCTGGTCAGTTGAGCGTTTTTTTCGGAGTAGAGGGCGATGCCATGGTCCAGTTTGCTGTTGACGAGGGCTTGGGTGATGGGTCTGCAGGTGTGAGTGGGGAGCCATTTGAAGATCTTCCTTAGCCTCTTTAGTGTGTGGAAGTAGAAGTCAGAGACGGCGTTCACTTGAACGGCCATGAAGAATTGGTTGATAGTTATTATTCTGAGATTATTTGCGTGGCTTCTTGGAGAGCGGTCTGACCAGTGCTCTAGTCCTACCTGCTGCCCCTCTGGTTGGCATACTTCAGGGCTTTGGTACCCACTGCATGGTATACCTTTATATGGTCCGGTACGGCCTACCGCCCCCTCCTCCCCTCTACTGTGACAAAAACCAATATAACATTTTGTTTGGAATAGGGGGTCGTTGACCTCCGATCGTATTTATTAACAAACACACATATTTATACTCAAATATACAATTACGCAGAAATGCCAAGACAGGATTCGGTACATTTGATTCATTCCTAGCTTTAACAAAACTCTAATACATAATGTTCCTATCCTAGTCTAAACATATTGCTGATCACATTTCTGCGTATTCCTTTGGGCCTACGGCAAGGTCAACACGCTGGCCCCTCCCCCTTTAATCCAGATTGTCCCGCGCACCCCAACCAGAGTGCGCATGCGCAGGGGGCCCAGCTGACCCGGAAGTACTTTCCCCCAGGCAACCCCCATACGTTCAAGACTTACTCCATAAAGGGGCCATGCAGACAGCGCAGCTTACTTACGCCCGCGTGCGGGGTGGCCAACCAGCCAATGGAAAGCGTAACCCCCCTTTGGTCCCGCACCGTTCCAACCAACCGGTTGTAACTGCCCCAGGAGTCTGGTGAGAGCCACATGTCCCTCCCCTCTGGGCGCCCCACTTAATAAGGCGCCCCAAAAGATTAGTCAATTTAGTCTGTCCAACCGATGACCTTACCGCCCGACCCGGAATGCCGCCTAAAACACGACAAAAAAGGCATTTACATTCAACTTCTCTTCATAATTGACACCCTGTGGAAAAAACACATCAACCATACTTTGCTTCAACAAACTTCTATCTCAGGGACGGTGGGTGGGGAAAAAAGGGTTAAATATCCTCCCGAGGGAGGGGGCACACGCGACGGGTGTGCTGCCGAGGGCGCTCGAGCGGAGAGCAAGAGACTGCACTTCGCGCTCCCCCCAGCTTTAAAGGGTCGTCCCATCCACCAGATGAAACTGGTTTGTACCAGAGGGTCCCCCACGCCCCGGAATCGATCGGATCACTTCCGGGGCGCGGGGGAGCCTCCCATGACCCGGAAGCGATCCAATCGCTTCCGGGGCACGGCCCCTAGCCAATGCGGGGCCAACGAGACGGGCAAGATACGGGGGGCACGGCCGACCACCATAATGGCGGCGGGGCCGATGCTGGCCCCGCCTTCCTCTTCTTCTTCCTGCCATGAGCCAAAGTAAGTGTAAGTATGCCTGTGTGTCGTAATATTATGGACTTCCCAAGTCCTTCTTCGTCCACACCGGAGAGATATCCCGACTATCAGTCCATCAAATAAAGATAGCTTAGTCCAGCACAAAATTGGTTCGACAATAGGAGACCCAGCATTTGTGCATTGAGACTGATCAATTTGAAATGATAAGCAGTCATGATAGCTATAAGAATATCACCTAGAACACAGATACCAAAATACAAAGTAGAAATACTCAGATTTGGAAATACTTCATGTTGAAAACATGTTAACACTTTTTTTTAATTTTATAATTCTTTTTATTAACAATCATCGACATAAAACATACAGTACAGAGGATTTAGCATGTGTGCATACAGCGGAGACAGACAGTTATCGGAAATACAACATTACTTTCCATTGGATGTTACGGAGTAGGGGCATCATCGTACTCGATGCTACGGGGCGGGTTACATATATTCCCACGATAAGAATTCCAGGGGTTCCAAATTTTGGACCATTTTTGGGGGCAATCTTGGGCTATGTAGACTGTCTTTTCTCTGTACATGCACCAATCAGCAGCGGCTCCTCCATAGGGGCGTTTGGGCGTCGCCCCACTGCTTTCTCGCAGTGTGAGAAGCAGAAACATAAAATGGTAAAAACTACCATTTTATGTTTCTGCTTCTCGCACTGCGAGAAAGCAGAAGTGCCTGGTTGGGGGCGGGAGGGTGGACGGTCGTGCTCGAGGGCAGGGGGGGGTGGCTTACCCACTGTTGTGGGTACTGACTGTTTGGTCGGCCCCTGGAGCCGACCAAACAGTCAGTACCCACAACAATGGGTAAGCCATTCCCCCCCCCTGCCCTCGAATACGACCGCCCACTCTCCCCTTTTCTCTATGCAGGAGAAAATGGAGCAGCTGGGGCGCTCTCCCCTGCGCCTCACCAATCACAACGCTGCCATTGCAGCGTTGTGATTGGCGGAGAGGAGTGAGAGAGGCTGCCTTTCCAGATGACGAGGAGAGCTGGTGGAATTGGCGCAGGACGGCGGGAGTCGGACTCGGACCCATCCCCATCCAGAAGCTGAGTAAGTTTAATGTAATATTTTTATTTCATTAAACCCCTTCCGTCTCCCACCCATCACCCCGCGACGATCCCATTTCCACCCCACTCCTGCCCCCACCCGCCCGTAATGCCGGCCGCGACTGATACTTAAATAGTTTTCTGTCTGCCATGTTTTCATTTGTTTAATGTTTCCCTTTCGCGTTCAAATTCCTTTCCCGCTTTTCCTCGGAGCATTGCGTTTCCCCCGCATTGCTTTTTACTTTATTTACAGTGCTTGCTTCACTTTCCACCACCCTGTCTTATTGTGGACCATGTATCCCCTTCGAAGTTAACTTGTTGTTCCGTTTTGCTTTTGTGCTTCTTACTTCTTTCCGTTTTCGTTTATCATTGCTATAATTTCTTGATTTCCAGTTGCTCTCTCTCATACTATTTATTTTCCTCTCAATTTTCTTTCTCTGTTCCGTATTTTTCTTAAACCCTATTTGGCTCCCTTTCTTTTGCTCATATTTTGGTATGTTGCTTCTTTTTTGTTCATATGGTGTTATTTGCTCTCTTTCTTTTGTTCATATTTTGGTTTGTTTGCTTCTTTCTTCCTTTTTTCTTTCAAACGTTGTATGTCCAGCCGGTCTCTCGGTTCATATTCTGTTTCATTTTTGTCCGTTTTTTACTCGTATTATTTTAGTTCGTGGGAACCCTTCTCTCTTCCTTTTGTTGTTAATTTCATGCACACCTGGCCGTGTTCTTCCGATTTTATCATTCTGTCTTCAGGCGGTCTCTTCACTCCCCCCAACCCAAGTGTATACACTCTTTTATCGCTAGTTAGTGTGTTTACCTTTAGTGATTTATAGTTTTGGTACATGTTATTATTTTTGCTCTAATTCCCCCTTCCCCACTGTAGGGTTAATATAGAGTTTTCGTTTCATCCTTTTTCCCCGCGGTTCGTTCTCAGATTTGACAACCGTGAATTTAGAAGTGAAACAAATCTGGCAGGACAGGCCGGAGGGAGACCGGTCTCTGTTATTGGGTGTGTATCGTTTGCATCCAACAGTGAATGGTGAGTCCGTGTGAGCGCAGAGTGAGTTGTGTGGCTGTATGAGTACACTGGATGAGCTGTATGCCCTCATGAGTGAGGGTTGAGTGGTGTGAATACACTGGATGAGTGGTGTGCCCTTCTGAGTGCAGGGTGAGCAGTGTACTTTTGTGAGTGTAGGGAGAGCGAAACAGTATGAATCTTTGAGTGCAGTGCAGCGAACGGTGAGTGATGTCTGTGTGAGTGCAGGTTGAGCAGTGTGCCTGTGTGAGTCCAGGGTGAGTGATGTGGATGGGTGAATGCAGGCTGATGTGTCAGGGAAGGGTGAGTAATGGGTCTGAGTGCAGGGTGAGTAGTGTGCCTATGTGAATGCAGGGAGAGTGATGCATCATTTGCCCACTCTTTTAAAAAAAAAAATCTCGGGGTAGAACCCCCCGAATCCCTTGTAGTTGGTTTTGGCTGGCTCGCTACGCTCACTCGCCACAGTGCAGTATTTACGCCTTACCACTTTCAAATGTCACCAGCCGCCACTGGCACCAATCAAGGTCTTTTTTCCAGCCTACAATCGTGGGTGCATGTATCGCTCCCCAGAGCTGTGAAATATTCCTTTTGGCTACCATTAGCCCAAGTGTAACCCATTGCGTTTGATGATTATTTAGGTCTGTGGGCTCTCAGATGTTTAGAAGGCATCTACGAGCCTCCAGACAGAGAGTGACTTTTAGTACTTCGCTGATTACATCAAGTACCTTTCGCCAGTAGGACTAAATATGTTCGCAGTCCCAAATTATATGGATAAATGTGCCTAGCTGTGCGCACCCCCTTCTACAGCTGCCCCTCCCCTCCCCCCGGACACTCCAATATGTAGCAGTCGAGGCACCGTGACATAGACTCTGTGAAGGATTTTGAGCTGTACCAATCTAAGGCGTGCTGGGATCGCTACTATTCTAGGGGAGGACACTGCTTCCTGCCACTCCTCATCGTCCAGTTTAATGCCGTCCCTCACCCATTTTTCCCATACTGTGTGGAGGGGATTTTCCATGTTGTTTATCAGTTTTTTAATATATTAAAGATATGTTTTTTTCTGGTAAATGAACGTCAAGTATCCTGTCCTCCAGGGGGGAGGCTTCAGGAGGGGAGGATACTTTTGGAAGAAGCGATTGAAGTGCATGACGGGCCTGTGCATAGCGAAAGTGTTCTGAATTCCCTAACTCGTGTTGTCATTGGCGTGTGGTAAAGGCTTCACCTCGCCCTTGTCAAATGGGTCCCTGATACGCGAGATCCCAATAAGTTCCCATTTATCAAATCCCCTTGATCTGCATAAGTCACCCAGCATTTGGGAGTCCCACAGCGGAGTTGCTAGTGTGGGTTTCTGCCCCCACCCAAGCGATCTGTTGGCTGCATGCCAGACGCCGGTCGAATGTTTAGTTGGGCCCGTGAGTGGATATCTACCTAGTTTTGAATAGAGCACCCGATTGTAAGTCCCCCTGGGGAGGAGCCACCTATCCATGTTATATCCATGGTCATCAGGTCGACCATACATGCCGTGGTTAATAGCCGCATGATGTGCTGCCCAATAATATTTCTTGATGTCTGGTAGGCTGATGCCCCCATCATACCAATTGAGTGTGAGTTTGTGTAGTGCGGTGCGTGGTTTCCCGTCCCACAATAGATCTCGCTGGAGCCCTGCAATTTCTCTAAAATACGAGTTTGGGACAGGATCAGATAAGTTCTGCAACGCATATAAAAATCGGGTTAGCGACATCATTTTAAAAAGAGCTGCTTTGCCCAACATCGAGAGAGGAAGTGCTTTCCAGCTTGTTATATCCCGTTTGAGCCTCTGCAGTGGTGGGACAAGGTTACGTTATAACGGAGTGTCTGATCTAGGGAGATGAATATTCCCAAATATTTAAAACCTTCTGTAGTAGTTTGTATTAGGCAATTTCGCGGTGGCAGGGGCGGGTCTCCCCGGAGGGCATAAAGGAGGGATTTCTACCAGTCAACACTGAACCCGGAGTACCTGCCAAATATAGCCAGGATGTCAAGGACCGCAATCAGGGATTTCTTGGGGAGGCAAGGTACAGCAGTATGTCATCTGCGTAAAGGGAAATATGGTCTTCCCATTCAGGGGACCAGTGCAGTCCACGTATAACCGGATCTCTCCGGATCCATGCCGCAAGGGGTTCCAGGGCCAATGCAAATATCAGGGGAGAGAGAGGGCACCCCTGGCGGGTCCCACAACTGAGCTGAAATGTGTCCGATTTTTTGTTGTTGACTACAACTTGCGCCAAAGGTTCGTGGTATAGGAGGCATATCCACTGTATAAGACCCAGACCAAACCCCATCTTCATGAGTACTGCAAAGAGATAAGACAACTCCACAGTATCAAATGCCATAGTGACATTCAGGGAGACAATTATAGCCTGTTTTTGGATAGTGGCCGCTCTGCCCAGAACACCATGGACCCTGCGTAGATTCAGGACTGTATTTCTGTGCGGCATGAAGCCTGATTGATCCGGGTGTATTAGGACCCCTATTACTTTTACTAACCGATTAGCCAGTAGTTTGGCCAGGATTTTAGGTTCTGCGTTGAGGAGCGAGATAGGGCAGTATGATGCACAGTCCGTTTTGGATTTACCTTCTTTGTGGATGGTAACAATAGTGGCTACCCTCTGATCCACTGGCAATAATCCCCGCTCCCGGCTCTCCTCATACATGGCCTTTAAATATGGAGCTATTCTTCTCCCCTCCTTTGAGCAACCTATGTACCTTCCTTTTGTCAAATTAATTTTGATTTGTTTCAAGTATATGAAATTAAATCTACTGAACTTGAACAATTCTTTGGCGCTTTTGTGTTTTACATTGACTGTACGTTTGGAACAATGCTATCTTAGACAGCAGGGTATGTTGTTGCATTTATTTTTGGTATTTTTTACCAGTGTTTCATTTATTTAAGCTACACACACATGATAAATTATAATTTATTCTTCTCTAAAGCAGTCACGGACCACTTGTCTCATTACTACATTGTACCCAGGTCTTGTGACGTTTATTGGGTTACCCCATTAATTTGTAATGGTTATAATGTAGTCGAGGTGGGAGGGACTATGGTGTGCGCCGCAATGGAACGTATATTGTACTTTATCTGGGTTGTATGTTCTACACCCATCAACAAGTCCCATGGCCTCCAGAAAATCCGGCAACCGGTGTGACGAGTGTCCTATTACACGGGGGGTGGCGATCTAATGTGCCTGAAACTATGGAGTTGAAGTCCATCCCCCCCGCCCCCCCAGCACTAGCAACCCATCCGGTAGTGCTAGTAGTATAGTGCTAAGGTCTTTAAATGTGGTGGTTTGTAGACCTGGTGGTACGTAGATTGACAGAAGCGTAATGTCTGCCCCTCCCATATACCCATGACCCCAATATATCTCCCAAGCGGAGTTTACCGCGAGAGGAAATTATTTTTTCATCATAATATCCACACCTCGCGAATTAGATGTGAAGCCAGTGTGTGCGATCATCATGTATCCCCATCTGTGCATCGCCTTACATGAGTTCCCAACCAGGTGTGTTTCTTGGAGCATGACAATATCAGGTGCATGTCTTCTAACATGTTGGAGAACAACACTACGTTTAATTAATCTTGTCCCCAAGTCTGTTAACATTCCAACATAATATTTTAGCACTCTTGTCCCACTGCGCACACATTGATTCTAAAATAGGTTTCTATGTCCTCTGCAACGAGGTCAATATGTACTGTCGATGCAAAAACCACAACATTAAGCAAACAGCAACCCATCAACCCCCCTCCCTGCTGCCCTGCACTTTGGGCTTAGAACTGCCCATGGGCTTAGAACTGCCCATTGACAACTTGCAGAGTGCCTGTTGCCCTAGTGAATAACTAAAGGTAGATGGATGTGGGGCGTACTGCTCTCCCCTTCCAAATTGTCGTAATATTGTCTCCAAAAAGAGTCATTCTGAAAGGTATCAGGTGGCGGGCCCCAGAAGAGGTCCCCCGACGATCAGCAACCACCCTCGGTCCCCAATACCTGAACCGTAGTCCCAGAGCGTCATGTATGTCTGCGGGCGTCATATCGCCATGCCATGCCTCCTCAGTCCCGTGGTTAGGAGGCCAGATCGTCGCCGCCGTTGCGATTGCCGGTGAGCTGGTCTGTCCAGCTCTCAAGCCAGTCGGATGCCGCCTCTGGGTGTTCGAAGAACCAGGCTCTCCCCTCGGATTCCACACAAAGGCGTGCCGGGAAGAGCATCGCATATTTAAAACCCCTCTCCCTGAGTTTCTTCTTTACCGTCAAGAAGGACCGTCTCTGTTTCTGCACCATTTGCATGAAGTCCGGGAAGAGAGTGATCACAGCGTTGTCCAAGCGGAGCGGCAGCGCTGTTCTGCCGGTCTAGATCCGGCGTCTGCCCCTCCGCTTTCTCTGACACTCCAAGTATACGGAAGTTATTCCGCCAAAGCCTCCCTTCATAATCATCTAGTTTGAATTCAGTGAATTTGCGGAAGGACTGCAAATCTTGGACGTCACTTTGGATTTGCGAAACATCTGTGATTTCAACTTGTTTGACTTTCTCGTTTAGTTTAGTAAGATCTGCACAGACTAGGTTTACGTCAATGGAGAGGGTATCCATCTTGTGCTCCAGTGAGGTCTTTATGCCAGTTATGGCTTCCATGAGGTCTTTAAGAGTCAATTCTGGATTTTCACCTGTTGGGTCGGTCATTGATTTACTCCTGGTGTGCGAGTCCCTGGGGAGGGTGTAGCGGTCAAGTTTGTTGGTCTGGACGGTCTGGGAGCTCTTTGACCCTGTGGTTTTGGCACTTTCCATGGCAGTGTCTGCCCGTGCCTAGGATAGCGCAACTCAGGTTATATTCACCTCCGGGGTGGGGAAGCCGGTGTTTATGGAGCAGTTTCTGGGTGCCGGAAGCCAGTGGGCCTGCCGGGCAAAGGGGGTCCCAGGACGGTGGAGCGCTCTCTCTCACTCTGCACACGAGTAGCGGCTGGGATAAGAGGGCAATACAGGTCTGCCCACTCGGTGCACTTATGAGAGGGCGTGGAGCACAGTGTAGGCGGCACTGGGAGTCTTCTGGATCTTGTCCCGCTCCAGCTGATTGCTGTAAGGTTCCTCAGTGTTGGTACAGGGCTACTTCAGGCAAGGAGGGTCACCTCCACCTCCTTTCACCCCCTCAATGCTCCGATTACCCTCAGGGTTGATACAGGGCTACTTTAGGCAAGGAGGTTCACCTCCACTTCCTTTCACCCCCTCAGCGCTCCGATTACCGGGATGATAGCGTGGAGGGGGAGGGGCCCCGGG
The DNA here is from genome assembly GCF_964204655.1 of Triturus cristatus. Lineage (NCBI taxonomy): Eukaryota > Metazoa > Chordata > Amphibia > Caudata > Salamandridae > Triturus > Triturus cristatus. The sequence continues at coordinate 800,115,335 of NC_140583.1, read as the reverse complement.
GGAGCAACAACAACCTCTGATGGGTCCCACCACTGTTATGCCTTTTCCTCCTCTCCGTCTCTTCTGGCGCGCTATGGTATTGCCAGCGCCGCCTCGATGCTGTATAGGCCCCTTCCTCCTACCCCATGTCTTTGCAAATATTGGGCTCCACTGCCTGCCGTTGCTTCATCTAGGAGGGCCGCTGGGTGTCACTCCGCCTTGCTATGGGTCCATCGTGGGCTGCAGAATCGACCCCGGGTCCCGCCGCCACGGCGATCTGCCCTCATCGGCCCCTCCGTCGGCCACACTCGGTAATTTAGGTCCCGGCTCTGATGTTGCCGCAGGCCCAATCCGAACGGGGCTTGCAGCGACGGCAAACACGGATGTGAGATCCCGGGAGTCCTCGACTGCAGCTCCACACACATTCCGCTATGGCAGAGCTTTCCAAACTGTGTGTCCCGGCACAGTACTGTGTCACCTGCAAATGGTGGGTGTGTCGCGGGATGACACTGGTATTAACAGGCACTTTGCACATAACTGCTGCTAATTAAGAGGCATTCCTTTGAAAGCTTTGTTTTCACTATGCCTCATCTATTGCATAACATCTCCTAGTAAATGGTCTTTTAAAGACCTGCGAAGTACTCGGATGCGGCTGTGTGTGTGCCCGGGAAGCTGGGGTGAGGTGACAGAGGGTGACAGACAGAGGGAGGAAGACAGAGGGAGGAAGACAGAGGGAGGGAGACAAAGGGATAGAGAGGGAGGGAGACAGAGGGGGAGAGAGGGATGGAGACAGAGGGATGGAGACAGAGGGATGGAGACAGAGGGATGGAGACAGAGGGAGGGAGACAGAGGGAGGGAGACAAAGGGAGGGAGACAAAGGGAGGGAGACAAAGGGAGGGAGACAAAGGGAGGGAGACAAAGGGAGGGAGACAAAGGGAGGGAGACAAAGGGAGGGAGACAAAGGGAGGGAGACAAAGGGAAGGAGACAAAGGGAGGGAGACAAAGGGAGGGAGACAAAGGGAGGGAGACAAAGGGAGGGAGACAAAGGGAGGGAGACCGAGAGAGGGAGACCGAGAGAGGGAAACGTGGGAGACAGAGGGAGGGAGTCCAGGGTAGACAGATGAAGGGAGACAGACAAAGGGAGGGAGACAGAGGGAGGGAGACAGGGGGGGGAGGGAAAACATGGGAGAGAGGGGGAGACAGATAGAGGGAGACAGATAGAGGGAGACAGACAGATAGAGGGAGACAGACAGATAGAGGGAGACAGACAGATAGAGGGAGACAGACAGATAGAGGGAGACAGACAGATAGAGGGAGACAGACAGATAGAGGGAGACAGACAGATAGAGGGAGACAGACAGATAGAGGGAGACAGACAGATAGAGGGAGACAGACAGATAGAGGGAGACAGACAGATAGAGGGAGACAGACAGATAGAGGGAGACAGACAGAGAGAGGGAGACCGACAGAGAGAGGGACAGACGGAGACAGAGGGACAGACGGAGACAGAGGGACAGACGGAGACAGAGGGACAGACGGAGACAGAGGGACAGACGGAGACAGAGGGACAGACGGAGACAGACAGAGGGAGGATGGTGACAGAGGGAGGATGGTGACAGAGGGATGGTGACAGAGGGATGGTGACAGAGGGATGGTGACAGAGGGATGGTGACAGAGGGATGGAGACAGAGGGATGGAGACAGAGGGATGGAGACAGAGGGATGGAGACAGAGGGATGGAGACAGAGGGATGGAGACAGAGGGATGGAGACAGAGGGATGGAGACAGAGGGATGGAGACAGAGGGAGGGAGACAGAGGGAGGGAGACAGAGGGAGGGAGACAGAGGGAGGGAGACAGAGGGAGGGAGACAGAGGGAGGGAGACAGAGGGAGGGAGACAGAGGGAGGGAGACAGAGGGAGGGAGACAGCGACATACAGGCACAGACAGGCACAGACAGGCACAGACAGGCACAGACAGGCACAGACAGGCACAGACAGGGACAGACAGGCACAGACAGGGACAGACAGGGACAGACAGGGACAGACAGAGGCAGAGGCAGAGGCAGAGACAGGGACAGACAGACACAGACAGAGGCAGAGACAGGGACAGACAGACCCAGACCCAGACAGAGGCAGAGACAGGGACAGACAGACAGACAGAGGCAGAGACAGGGACAGACAGATAAAGGCAGAGAGAGACGGAGAGGGAGACAGAGGGAGAGAGAGAGAGGGAGGCAGAGGGAGGGAGACAGAAGGATGGAGACAGGGAGGGAGACAGAGGGACGGAAACAGAGGGCGGGAGACAGACAGAGGGAGATAGAGGGAGGTAGACAGGGAGAGGGAGGGAGAGAGAGGGAGACAGAGGGAGGGAGACAGAGGGAGGGAGAGAGAGGGAGGGAGACAGAGGGAGGGAGACAGAGAGAGGGAAAGAGAGGGAAAGAGAGAGAGAGAGGGGGGAGAGAGAGAGAGAGAGGGGGAGGGAGACAGAGAGAGGGAGGGAGACAGAGAGAGAGGAAAGAGAGAGAGATGTGTGTATGCCGGGTCTGGTGGCTCAGTAGACGAAGGCATCCGCTGCAGGGGCCTGTGTTAAACCTCATGGTCTCAAATTTGCTTGAAAATGCACCATTTGCCCACTTTTATTTTCTTCCGGGGGGAGAACCCCCCTTAAGTGGTTCGGGCTTGCTTGCTACGCTCGTTCGCTACACTGCCTGACTGTGTCCCAAAATGATGCATCTCCTAAAAGTGTGTCACCAACATGAAAAGTTTGGAAAGCTGTGCGCTGCGGTTTGCTTCCTCTGGGACTCAGATTTTGTTAACGGATAGGCGTAGGGGAGGTACGGGTTGCGGAGCAAACAAGTTAGGTGGCCATCGCGGTCCGCTGCTTGGCCACGCCCCCATGTTAACACTTTTAATTTAGAAGTGGTCCAAATTAAAAACAAATGATAGCATTAATTTTAGATTGTCTTTTTTTAGGCACGGAGTTAGGGTTAGTTTTAGAGTTAGCATTTCACTTAAGTTTATTATTCCTTTTAGACGCAGGGTTAGCATGAAGCTTGCACTCTAGGCTAGTGTGAAGCTTAAGGTTAGTGTTTGGTTAACATTCAGGGATTGGATTATTTCTAATTTTAAATTTGACATTAGTTCATTACTTTTTTCTACTTTGTGGAAGTGGCACATTCACTGTTGCACAACACTGGGGACTCTTCCCAAAAATAATTCTTAAAGAGTCCCCAGGAGTAGAGTTGGGAGGGTGTACAAAAGAAAGAAAGAAAAAAGTAGTCACTCAAAGCAAGTAGTTGTGCAATCAAGGTGGGCTGACTCAGTTAAGGAATGTGAATGGCTGGTGCTGGAGTCCAGAATAAGAAGCCTGTTTGTCACTGCCTGTGCAATTATAAAACTCTTGATCTCCAACACCACGCACAATGTACTGTCCAGTCTACTTCTGGATACGCCCAAGATAACATTTCTCAAGTACCCAGGTGGAAAGTAGAAGCAGTTGCAGTTGTCCTATTATCTGACTGTTTCTGCACTGCCCCCTTCCTTGTGGGTGCACTTTTTCAGTGTAGCAAGCGGACAGATGTGCATTAACGAGGATTCTTCGACACACCCTTAACCCCATCTTCGCTGGAGGGCCCAAAATCCTCTATTCTGCCACACCTCACAGCCCCTCTGGACAGACCACCACTGCATACACTTCTCTTTTATCACCGCCACAGCTCACAAGCCCACGCCGCGCCCACCACGAAGACATTGGAGCAAGATCACAGAGGAGCACCTCAACTCCACCCTCATCCACGACCCCCCCTCCGCCACGACCGACGCCAATGCTGCAGCCAAGTAACTACACCGCTAGATCACAAGCTGCGCAGACAAGCTCGGACACCTCCGCATCCATGACAGACAACGCCCCCTGAAGGCCACCTGGTTCACCACCGACCTCCGACAAGCCAGACGCTCCTGTAGATGTCTCGAAAAACGATGGAGAAACATCAAACCACCGAAGACCAGACCACCTACAGGAACGCCATGACCAAATGCCACCAACTCATAAGATCCACCAAGAGGACCTTCATCCGGAAAAAAATCCTCACCAACTCCAGCAACTCAAAGGAACTCTTCAACATCATCCAGCAACTCACCAAACCCCCCAGCGAAGCTACGGATGTCACCCCCTCCCACGACTTCTGCAACAAGCTAGGTTCCTACTTCCACCTGAAAATCAAAGCCCTTTACGACAACTTCAGCAAACAGACTTCAGAAACCACCCCTCCCTCCAGCGTTGACAGCCAGCATACCATCACCACCTGGACCCCGGTCACCACCAAAGATACGACCATGAAGAGCACCCACTCAGGAGCCCCCATGGACACCTGCCCTCCCACATCTTCCACAGAGCCGCTGCCACCATTGCACCCGAGCTACGCCGCACCATCAACACCACCCTCAAATCCATTTTCCCTGATGACTGGAAGTGGGCAGAGGTCAAGCCCCTCCTCAAGAAACCCTCGGCAAACCTGACGGACCTAAAAAAAACTACCGTCCCATCTCTCTTCTTCCCTTCGCAGCCAAAGTGAGAAAATTGTCGGCACCCAGCTGACTACCTTCATTGAGGAGGATGCCATCCTCGACTTGTCCCTGTCCGGATCCTGCTGCAACCACAGCACCGAGACCGCCCTCCTTGATGCCACAGACATCGCATGCTCCTCGACCAGGGCCACACTGCGGCTCTCATCCTGCTAGACCTTTCCGCAGCCTTCGACGCTGTCTCCCACTACACTTTCACAGCCAGACTCCATGATGCCGGCATACGGGAAATTGCCCTTGACTGGATCCGCTTCTTTCTCGCCGGCAGAATCCAAAGTATCAGACTCCCTCCTTTCCTCTCCGAACACACCGAGATCCACTTTGGAGAACCCCAAGGATCATAGCTCAGCCCCACGCTCTTCTACATCTACATGGCCCCCCTCACCGCCATCGTCAGACAGCTTGGACTCAGCATAGTATCCTACGCCAACGACACCCAGCTCATCCTATCCCTCACGAAGAACCCGTGAGACACCATACTCAGCTTTTAGGAAGGAATGGAAGACATTTCAGCATTAATGAGCATGCCTAAAGCTCAACTCTGAGAAGACACAGGTCTTGAGAGAATGCCACAACGGGAGAGCCACATGGAGTGTCGGAGAAGCACACGAGCGAGAGAGCAGCACACACGACTGAGAGAGAGCAACACGGAGTGCGGGGTAGGAGGAGAGAAGCATATGAGCAACAGAGCTGGAAAAGATGTGCACTGCCTTGGAGTATTTAAGCATAAAGAAAAAAGTAGTTTCCTAAAAGTGAGCAGTGGAAGACAAGAAAAGTTAGCCAATCAAAATGGATTGTAAAGACTTTATGCTCCAGGGGAGGCACAAACATAAGAAGAGGAATGCAAACCATCAAATAATAAGCAAACAAACGAGAGTTACAATAAAGCCAACCAACGGTGAGCAGTGTGCTTGCTTTAAGCCCATTCAAAGTTCACAATAGGTCTTTTGCAATCAGACAGCTAATGCTGTATTAGGTAGGTGAGACCTTAAAAACTCTTTGATTGGCAGTAAATTCAGATTAAACATCAGTTAAGTTTATGGCTGCTTACACGCTTATTGCCAATACTATTTTGAGACTGTGTAGGATAACTATTCTATTTCCACTCCCAGAATATTTGACAACAATCATTTTCTACATTTCCCTGCTACACAATGTGTGTGCATAACCTTGAGTACCGACTCTTGCATTGTTGAAACATAGTTTACCCTTTGAAATCCTGTGCTTTTTTTCCTTTCTTAACTTTCCAACCAAAACTAGTGTAACCCAGTGGCCTGCCTCAGTTGCAGGCCTACTTAGAACTTGGAAATCACGCCTCATAAATAATGTGCATCGTTTGTCCCTTCTTGGCGTTAATTACCAAGAATCAGGATCAATGGGAGGATTGTTGACAAAAGACCACTTGGGTCCTGGGTACAGGATAGTTAAGGTGTACAAAGGACAGTGTGCAGCTAGCGTTCGCAGCGGAGCACAGGCTGGCTTTGACAGGCACCAACACTGCCGATTAGGGCTGAGAACACAGAGAGGCTTGCTAGGGTGTTGTGTTGGAAGGGTACGAGACACAGGCCAGCAGGCGCACCATATGGCTGAAGAAGGAACAAGTTCAAAACAGAGGGCAGCCTGGACACAGGGATACTGGGACAGCCAGTAGTGTAACGCAAAATGTGTCTCCACCTTCCTCTCTTCCCCCCCAGCAGAATATGATTAGTGGCCCCCAAGTCTCCCATATCTCACACATATTCAGTGGCCTTAGACTGAAAGGGCCCACCCCCCCACCCGAAGGTTTGGCCCCCACATCAAAGGTCCTGCAGAGGCCTTCATGCCACCCAGTTTTTAGGACCATGGGAAAAAAACGTTCCTATTCATGTCTTTTTCGTGGTCGAGATGATGGCACAGAATCCATTAAACTTTCAGTTGTTAAAATAAAAAAAAGTCAGAGAAAAAGAATTTCAGTCCTTTGCAGTGGGTGGTTGGGGCTTTGATGCATCGACTGAAACAACTACCCGGGGCACATCCAGCAGAAAACTCCCTCCGCCTCCATTCCCTAGATTAATCTTAATATTCTGGGGCAGGCGCAGTTACTTCAATTACCTCGCAGTTGATCTGAAACATGCACTCAGGAGTCTCAAATTTGAAGACAATGTTGCATGTTTCTTGTAATTGAGAACAGATTAAAGGAGGTTTGTCTTTCATTCTGTTCTTCAGATCCTTCCCAGATGTACCCTGAGGTGGCTTCAAGGCCAAGAGGTGCTTGCACTTCTTCTGCGTCTTCCTCTCTTTTTATAGGCATCAGTGTCTTGCACAGCCTAACTTCCTTTTCCGTAGTGCATAAGGGTTCAGTGACCGTGTTTTCAAATAGTACAAATGGCCGTTGCTTCCTGGATGATGGTAGTGTCAGTGAAGGATGCCAGATTGAGACGTGTTCACCAGAACTGCTTTGAAAGGGAAGTGGCAAGTTCACTGTTTATGCTCATCCAGTTTCTGCAAGTGGTTTTGGCCACTGACGACCAGTCCACTGGATTCTGGGTGAAGATTGGGTGGTGGTAATATGAAGCAGTACCAAGGTGTGGGACCTTGGCCATATAGTCATCCCAGGACTGAGTGGCATGTCTAGTCTACCAATTCATGCCAAACGTCTATCACACTGACCTCACAAGTCCTTCATATTTACCTCTACTTTCATGCTACTGTTTTTGGCCTAAGCCGTGCTTTATTCAATTTACATTGTTTCTTCAGTGGTTCCCTTAGTCTTTGTTCAATGCCTTCATGGTCCCTTCCAAGACAATATAGTTACTAATGGCCAGCAGCACATCATTCTCTGAATAGTGAAATTCCACAGAACATTATTGTGAGAGGCTGGCCTGGTATATGATGTTCACTTATGTAAGTGGGCACCCTGCACCTGTCCAGACAACTCTTAAGGTGATTTAAGAGGTCTTCGACAACCTTAGAAAGCTCTCTAAGTGGTAGCTGAGGAGAGCAGCCTTCAGGCTTAGTCCAGAAGGAGTGTAAAGCAGCTTTTTGTTACCAGAATGCAATCTTATAGGTATAGATTAGGTGAAAAAGAACCACACAATGTATTTATAAAAATATGTATTTATTTTATAACGCTCACTAATACGTACAAATATCTTCTACACAGAGATATACACAATGCACACAATACTTTGCATAGAAATCAAGTAAATAGCACAGAATATACAGTGTACCCCAGGAGGGGACCAAACCATTTACTAAGAAAGTGGTATAAGAAGCCAACTCGTGTCAAGACAATGTCCAGAGGACATACAAGTGCCGGGGACCCAAGGAACCACCCATGGTGAATGACTAGGAGCCCCACGGAGATCGTGTGTAGTGTAGGAACACAACCGCGTTCTCCGTACAAATCAACGTGTAAGTCGCAGTTGCAATTTTAATGATTATGGACCCTTCTCAGTGGACCTTGAAGAAACCCAGTGGAAGACAAAAGGTTGGAGAGCCTCCCCACCTGTGGATACCCTAGTGCCCACGTAACCTACAGCAGAGAAGCCAGGTGCATAGATGTGAAGTGGTGTCTGAAACTGCCGTCAAACCCAATGGAGACCTTCAGGAAAATGCCACTGCTGCAAAAGGAGAAAGTGTCCGGTAGAATCCGAAGGTGGAGTCAGGATGAGAAGTCCCTGCAAGCAGAGGGGACAGAGTCTGTCACTCAGGAGAGACCCGGAGACCTCAAAGACGAATGCCCACCGATGTCGGGAGTTGCAGGAGAGTTGACGGTGACCTTGGCTCTGCAGCTGTGAGGACCAGGCGACTCTGAGAAAGACCCACGTCGGATGTCTAGAGTTGAGGGGTCGGTGTCCATCGGGAGCACCAACAAGCCTTTGCAACTGCTAACAACATAGAATTTGAAGAAGGTGCAATGTCGGGACCAGCAAGGTCCAGGGGAATCACCACAAGCAGGGGAGTCAGGGCAGGCCCGAGCAATCAGGGAAGCCCAAAAGAAACAAAGGTGACTCTCAACAGGACCCACAGGCCGGAGGCACTGGAGTCGCAAAAGGACCTCAAGCAGCTCACCAAAAGATGCAGACCACGGTGCAAACAATGCGATGTGGACGAAGTCTTTGGTCACTGGAGATGCTTGAGGTTGGGGCTACTTGGAGCCTGAAGATCTTGGTGGAAGGAAGCCAACAAGCCTTTGCAATGGCAAGTCGATGCGGTGCACAGGGGGTTCGGTTTCTGCAGCTCCCATGAGGGATACTGGCCTCAAACTTGGTGAGAGGGCAGGGCAGGCCTCGAGAGCTGTGGAGAACCACCACCTGCGTTGTTAAACCTTTCAGAATGCGTAGGAGCTCCGGATCAGCAGACTGGTCAGCTTAGTTGTAGTGCCTGCAGATGCAGGGAAGTGACTCCTTGACTTCAAGGAATATTCCTTCAGGTGTCTTGGATGCCCACAGGCTTTGGAACATTCCTGTACACAAGCACAGATGATCCAGCAGACTGAAAGGGGGGACGTAGTTGAGCCCAACCGAAGTCCAGAGTGCCCAGACGGTAGAAGTTGATGTGGTGTCTGAATTGAATCATGTCCCACAATGAATCTAGGGACCTATGCCCAAGTAAGCCCTTAAGTACCCTAAAGAAAGAGTTGGGATGATTCAGGGGACCCTCCTAGGGGAGGGTTTGGACATGGGGGAGGTTACTCCCATGTCCCTTGTCCAGTTTTGTGCCAGAGCGGGAGCCAATGGCTTCCAGAGCCGGTTTATACTGGACTATGCAAGGAGGCACCAAATGTGCCTCTCATGCAAGCGCACCCACCCAGCCCCAGTACACTAAATCGTGTCTGGGAGGTGGTTGTGACAAGATACCTATTGTTCTGCCTTCCCCTGCTCGAGCTTGGCTCAGCAGCAAGAGGACTAAATCGTGTCTCTGGTCGGCAGAAAACATGATGTGCTGTCTGGGTCTAGAAGACTGGTACCGGGAGTACTAAGAGCTTAACGGAGGGCTCTTCCAGTGCTTGGAATCTTACGCCCCTCACCATTTATGGTGTAGTGGTATGATTCCAACATGTTTGATACCAAACATGATAGGATTCGTTGCAGCCAATTTTGAGATGGTCTTCGCGTAATTATGCGGTGCCCCTCTATATAGTCTTCTCTTACAACCTTGGAGAATGGACTCCGTAGGCTGTAGGCGTGTCCTGCTCATGCAGGGGCAGCCTCACACTTGGAACCAAGCAGCCTGCCTTCAGGATTGAGAAGGCCTGCTATAGAGGTGACATATAGGTTTTAAGTGCAGTGACCCTAGATATAGGAAACATATTTTGTAAGTGGTGCTAGCACCAGCTTGCAATGGCAAGCCTGTAGTTGCATTTTGAATGGTCTCCCATGGGTGGCATAATGCATGCTTCAGCCCATGGGGGACCTCTGGGCTACCTATGCCCTGGGTACCTTCGTACCATATACTAGGGTCTGATAAAGGTACCACAGTATCCAATGTGGGATGTACCCAAGTACTGACCACAACAATTTAAGGGAGAAAGCAGAGAGACTGGGGTTCTGATTAGCAGGATCCCAGTCAGACTAGTCAAAAACAGCTTAGCACTAGACAAAAAGTGCAGGTAACCATAAAAGCAGATCCTACTTTCCTACAAGTACTAATTAAAAGCACATTTTCTCTTATAAAGTAGAGGAGTAAGACATTTAAAAAGCCTACAATATACATTGACAGAATCAGGATTATACAATAATAAAATGGTGTTGAATAATGTTATATTCTGTTCAAAGAACACATTAGTCAATGTACGCGTTCTTCATGTAAAAACAGACTGAAAAAACAGCAGGATTGAGATCCTGCACAGGAAAAACCCACCGAGGTTATTGTTTTGCCAGCACACCCTTGTAGTCTACTCTCTTATCCATAGTTTCTGATGTTGTTCCAGTGGCCCAGCATGCCTCATTTCTCGCACGCTGACCTCGTGCTCTATGGACCCACTTTCACTGTTCTGGAGGCTTTAATACTCTGCAGCTCCTTTTAAGAACTTAAAAGCCTCAGTTGTACCCACATCTTCATCTCTTCAGAGCATCTGTATTATAAATCCCTTTCTTGCCCTCCTGACGCTTGTTATCCTCTCACTCCTTACTTTCTTGCCCTTCTTCAGCCTACTCAGTCTCCCTTCCTCGCCTTTCTGTCCTCTGCCTCCCTTGTTTCTCATGTTCTTTGGATTCCCTTATTCTTCTACCTCCTTCTTTGTCAGCCTCTTCTGTCTCCGGTTCCTTCTTTATTCAGCTACACCCATGTCTGCTGCTCCATTCCCGTTCTCTAGTTTTCCCTACTCTCTCGGGTATTGCTTGCTTTTCATATGCTCTCAATTTTCTGTCTCCCGATTCCGCCCGCTGTTTCTCTCTGCATGACACACGTTCTCTGTATTCATTTGCCCAGTTCATCATCTCCCACATACCTGTCCCCATTTTCTCTCTCGTTTACTATTTTTCAGCTGCCTGCCTCCCGTATCTGTGTTATTTCGCTTCCCACCTATCATTCTGGATTTTTTTTGTTGTCTCGCTTCTCTCTTTAGCTCCATTCTAGGCCTTTTCTGGACACCCTCTCTTTCTGTATGTGATCGCCACTCCCTGCATTATTCAGCTAAATCACACCAGCTATAGATACTCTTTTCTTTCTCTCCAGCCTCTTGTGTTTTTTCTCCTTCACTGCTGCCTTTTCTCGCGCCGGCTCACTGCTGCGGTTTGCTCTCCGTGTGTACATTTCCTCTCTTTTGCCTGTCTTATCTCTCCCTGCATGGTGCGCTCCTCACTGGCTCTGTCCCCTAATAAGCTTAATAGGCCGGCTTTATTTAATTATCAGTGATCGCGCTCTGTTCTTTCAGGCTCATAAAACACCTTGCGTGTTGGCGAAACACTCATCATATTGATCTGGCGCCACAGGGAAATTTATCTCTCCTGCCCCACGGGGCATAAATCCGCCTGCCTGGCCTCCAGTGTCAGGGCAGGTGGGAGGGGTGCAGCCGGTACTGTATATTGAGCCCTCACTGCGGATTTTCCAGGACATCGCTCCATGTCCCCTCCACAGGACCCTCAGTGGTCACGGACCAGTACCTCTCAAGACATCGCTTCCATGTCCGTCCCCACTACACCCCAGCAACCGCCCCCTCCGCAGGACCGGTCTCCCCCCTTGGCAACGCAGCCTGGGAGCGAAGGCATGCATGGCAGGAGTCAGTCAAGTGCTTAGCACTTCCTCTTTAATAGAGCCGGCCGTGCTCCTGGGGTGAGAGGAAGCCCCCCTGTTTCCCCATCATATTGTTCCCAGCGCCTCGGTTGTTGTGCCCGTCCCACTTCCTGCTCGGCTGGAGGACGGGAGGCCGCGTGGGACATTCCTTGCTGCTAGACCCCTTAATTGCCCTCTTGGACCATGACATGCTTCCTCCCTCCTCCCCACTTAAAGAAATGCTTACTTTGCACCGCTCTCCTGATCGGTGCCCACCCCCGGGAGTGCACAAAACCTTTCCCCTACATGTCCAGCTTCTTGTCTCTAAGAGCAAGCGCCGTGCGGGAGGAACATCTCTGAGTGACTTCCGTGGAGTCTGGAGGGAGCTCTTCGCGAGGGGGAAGGTGTGCATCCAGAGTGGCCTGTCTGAACTTATTTATATACTTGTGCAGGATATAAAAATGCAGACAGATAGACAGACAGGCCTAAAAACCCAACCCTCAATGCTGGTAAAGAGCAGAACATTCCTAGTAGGGTTCGGTGTGGTGGCACAGGATTCATTTAAAAGTCAATTTGCGAGAGAATGAAATCCCACTCTACTCTCTTCAGAATGGACAGCAAGATTATAGAGGGCATGGGTAGTGGAGCTGCTTGTAGCTGGGGGAAATCCAGCGTAGGTCCAGGAGGGCTGCGTCCATGAAATCTTGCCTGATTTCTGTCTAAATATGTGCATACAACTAATCTCAGTTAACTCATTTTCATATTCATGGTTATAATGGAAAAAAAAATAGACCCGACCCAGAAAGGTGTAGGTTGTGCCCAATTGTCTTATATCTTTGAAGGTATACAATGACCCATATTGAACAAGTGCTAATTGAATGATCCAATCAGAAGATAGAAAATACCAATGGGCTGCTGCTGCTGTCAACTGGAATGTTACAAGAGCCACAACAGGTAGAGCAAGCATGACCACTACTTACTAGATGGGGCACTTCTGAAACAACTATCAAAATAGCTTCGTGTGATTAGGAGAGGAGGGATGGAAATTCCTCAGGGTTGCAGTCATGGATCCAGTCTACGTACATGCCATCTCCCCCCTGTTTTGAAGGAAGCCTCCCTCTCCCCATTGTGTTACATTTGTCTTATGAGATCCAACTTCTTACTGGGCCCACTCCCTTGCTTTTTTTCCTCCCATACACAAACTATTTTCTCTCTCTAAATGAGTTAACTCTGTGTTAAAGATGTTGACATATATCTCCTATATAACACAGTATAGTTGTACGGTGACAGCGATACACAAAGAAGTGTACTCAGAGTTCCAACACTGTAGGCTCTGGTGTCGATGCAAACTTTGCAGGACTGAAACCGTAGATTCCTGACTCACGGGAAAGTCATCCTTAATGGCCGAGGAAACCTCACACACTCATTAGTGTCATGCTTCATCATAGGAATCCTCTCCCCACCCTGGTAGGACAATAACACCCAGGAGGACTCAACCTCCTTGTAGACTGTCTAGTTAGGAGGAAGTTCTTGCATAAGTCTTACTGGACAACTTCATATAACCGGGGATCCATATGAAAAACGTCAAAATACCTTCGAGTCCCTGGGGAACTTTACCTTTTTTAGTGGAGCACTAGGTAAGATTAAAAATGAAAAAGGTTTGGGTACTGGAGTGTAATGCCTCACACCCAAAATTTTGCCAACATGTATCTGCCCACTTTTGTAAACGTAATCGGTCTGGGGCATTCTTCAGGGCATACGGATCCCTATGTGAGAAACCTAGATGCGATTCCAATTTAGAATCGATTAGGTTATTGTACGGTGGATTCCTAACTTAGGTCCTGCCATATTTGCCTGCCTGTGGTTGAGTAATTTGACCTTGCCACCTAAAATAGAGAAGGTAGAAGAAAATGCAGGGTACACTAATTAATCAGATATCACAGTTGCAATTGTTTTTAATTCGTCTCCGGACGTCAAAGGTCTTGGTGATGCCTGTGATCTCTACAGTGGAAAAACAAGGGTGATTGTTATCTCCTACTATGCTACTGCTACTTCCCTAACAACTTTACCTTCAGTTTCTTACCGTTTTCTATATTTGGATGCTTAATTTGATGCCTCCTGCATGCCATCTCATTGCCGTCATCTGCTCTCCAATTCATGTATGGAGTTTGTTGCTTTCGTGGTTTTAAATTTAATACTGTGCTAAAGTTATAATATATGTCTTCATCAATGCTACAACTCCGCTGCCTTCTACTTTACATTCAATCCACTAAAATTTAATTACCCATATTTAATCCTTATTTATGTCTTTCTTGTGCCAGTATCAGTTTTTAGCTGGTTTCTGTTGTCTGATGCTTTGCATGGCAGATTAGCATTTTTTCCACTTATCATCCAGTTATACAGCTATTAGGCTCGCTACTTCCAGCGACTGTTGAGTATCATGTAACCTCGCTGCACTTACAGCTAATTATGACTAATGGTGATTTTATGATTCCAATGTTGCAACTTATATCTATTCATTTTCACTTTACTCCTAATTGTGTAGTGCTCGAATGCCCTTTCCTCTCATTGGCAATTAGACTCATTGTGACTGTGTGTCTCATGTTGCTCTGTTATGTATTTGCTGGTTAGTCCTACCCATTGCAAGCCTGGTAGTTCTACAGCACTCTGAAACCCGCTTGGGAAGAGTTTGCCTTAATGTTAAAATCCAGGTTACCTACAGATTATACCAAGACTTATCTCGTCAAGGAAGAAATATTTTGGTATTCTAGAAGGCAGTTGTTGATTAGTGCTACAGAGGAAAAGGTAAAGATTGATTTATCAGAAATCACCAGTCATGGTCAAAACATTCTTCAACTGGCCAGTTTCTACAGTCCTTAGGTGTTGGGGCTCCCAGGGCAAAACAACTTGGAAGTATTCAATGGTAAAATAAATCTCATGTTTGGATTTTAACGTGGTCACTGGTGTTCGACCTCAACCTGTCACTGAAGAGAATGTCAGGAAGCAGATGTCTCTGAGCACATTCGCTGCCCACATAGAGGGATCTCTCCATCGGAGCCGACCTCCAACCAGAACAGCAGTAGATAGTGGACTCTGACAAAGGATAGAGTTCCTTGGAAAGTCTGCAAAGGGTTCGTAAGGCTTCTACAGCAACTAGACAGTCATTCAGGATCTCAAGACTGCTTGTTCCCAGCAACAGGACAACATACATTCTCACGTTCAAAGTTGCATAACTTCTGCAAGTAAAGCCCGAAGTCAAAAACGTTGTGGTGTGTTGGGCCATGGGTTCAGTGCATACTTTCTGATGGATCTAAACTAGGGTTCAGCTCCAGCCACGTGCTGTACTTTATTCTAAAGCTGGGTGACACGCTTTTCAGAGGGACGAGTTACTTTGCAGGCTTTTTTCTATGCTGACACAGTGCAAACTGGTCTGCACAGGAAATGTACAACGATTCCAGCTTTCAAATCAGGCAGTAGCTAAGAGTGTTTCCTTTTTAGGGGGTGGGGGTTCCTTATTGGGTTTTCACAACATCCAATGGTAGTTCCATTGCAAATTGTTGCTGATAAACAGATATACAGAAAGGTATCACGCAACCAGCACTCAGGTGCTGGACAAGGTTCTGCTATAAGTGTCACAGTACGGTACAACAACATATGGTATGAGGGCGACTATATCATCAGTTATCACTGCTTCAGGTGTTTCTTCATGATGCAGGATGTGTAAAGAGGACAGGTACACCAGTACCCCTCCCCTCAAAATCATGGCATCTCTGGTGCAACTTCAGGAGACACACTCCGGGCGCGGGTGGCCCTGCATTAAATAACACATTCACTGACATCCACCACCGCCAGGCAGTGAATCTCAAACATACAGAACTCCATTTGCCGTGTACATACTCACATGTTCTCTCTGTCCTCCCATAACTTTGGTCCCACACTGGATTTCATAGTTTGGGGCAGGGGTGGAGGGGAAGGTGTTAGTAGCCTTTACCTCCGCATATAAAAACAAGCATTGACAAAGACAGCAGGTCTCACATTTGTGACCTGTTGGCTCTTCCAGTGGTTTTCAGTGATGCTCTACAGCATCCACAATGTTGTGCATCACGGCCAAGGGCAAATGAAAAAAAAGCCTATGACGTGGCTGCCCGGATCATTTTGTAGGTGCTCATACATATTAAAGGATGCTGGCAGCTCGCCATGTGGGTGTGGCAGAAGCAGTACAATGTGGGTGGTAGCAGCAACACAGAGGGTGCAGGTGGTGGCAGCAACACAGTGTGCGCAGGTGGCGAGCAGCAAGAAGTAAATGTGTGAGAAAGAGCAACATGGCATGGGGATAAGACCAGCAAATTGGTGATAGAGCAGTGTAGAGCTAGGGGAGAAGCACACAGGTGAGAACGTAATGTAAGGAGAACAACACATGGGTGAGTGCATCAAAGAGGGGGCCAGGGAGAAACACAAGGCTGTGAGAGAGAAGCACAGGCACAAAAAGAGAAGCGCGCTAGGGAGACAGCTGGAAAACATGAACTCTTTTGGAGTGCTTAAAATAAAAGAAATAAACATTGGCAGTGCCAATAGGTCTGTCTTTAAAGGAATGTTGCATCGTAATGGGAAGCATTGCAATAGATATGTATTTGTGTGTAAGCAAATAACTGTTAAAAGGTCAGGTGACAGTTTACTGTCAAGCTAGACCTAAAAATCCATATAGGTTAATGACTACCCACCTCCCATCTGTGCTGCTTCCAGAGAAAACCCAACATAAATTACCTAGTTATTTAAGCTCGTTAATAGCATTCCGTTGTCATGTGTGTGACTCTTAAAGTCCAAGCTTAGACAGCTGGATGAATAAAATTATCACAGTTGCTTGGAGGGCATACGCTGTTTTGGGGAAGCACACAACTTCTGGTCAATAAACATGTATTCCTGACACCCAGCATGCGGACAAAGCCAAAGCTCCTCTCTAGTGATGCTCACATAAGTGGCTGGTGGGAGCTGTGTTGTAAGGCTAGACAATTACAATAGTTCCCTAAAAGTTAGCAACAGAAGGTCACAAGTATATTGGCAGTGCACAAGGGGAGGGACAGACACAAGATGAACAAAGCAAGCAATCAAATGAGAGGCATGCAAATTAGAATGAAAGTAAAACTAACCAATGGTAAGCAGTGGGTGGGCTGCATGCCCCTCTATGTTTCTGATAAGCCCACAATATACCTTCTGCAACTAGATAGCTGTGCTGCCTAGTCTGCTCAACCTAACACTGTACCCAACATCCACTTTAGCTGCCACCAACCAATTTCCCATAGTCTCCATGAATATTCTCACTGTTGATAACAGGACTGCTTGCATGCTTCTTAGCCAGGAAAAGCTTGTTCTGACTGGTGGCTTATTGGATGTTGCCCTGGGAAGGGAGCTTGCACCTGTTGCACCCACCAAGGAAAGTTATTACAGAACCTGAGGTTGTCTATAGGAAGAAAGAGAAAAACAATTCCGCGTGGTACATCTTCGATTAGGAGCTCTCGGCTTTCTCTTTTACACTTAGCAGGGTGAAAAGAGTAAGCCAAACAAACGCATTATAACATTTTATGATATTATATAAGCAACCTTCTATATCATACTTGATTGAGTGGAAGTTGTTTTTATACTTCATTCTCTTCTAGTGCACGAAGGCTACAGTAGAAATTAGAATATAAATCTTCCTGAAATATTTCCCATTTCTATATAACTGTTTTAATAACATCCCTTTTCACATTTGTAATGTGATACTACTGATACAAACTTTACCTAGCCTTCACAAATCCGTATATTTGTGCTCACCTTCAGTTGGTTTACCAGATATTGTAAATGCAGCTTTTAAACAACAGGCATTGATTGTTCTTCGTTTCTGCGTTATTTATAGTTATGGTGAATGTGGTTTGTGTCGAAAGACCACTAAGGTGGTTTGTCACTCACTAAACTCTCCGAATGAGTGACGACATAGAATATTGTATATCTGAAAGAAACACATAGCGATAGATTCCTTACCTTAGAATTATCCCTAGTCCTCAGACTGGATCCGGAAAGTTTTCGTCAACAGTAACCCTGCGCTTCGGTAGGTGGCATTGTGCGGCCCGCGTCAGTCGTTGACGCCGAGATGACGTCACGGGGGCTACTTAGATGCCGTCCACGTGCGCTGACGTAATTTCTTTCTTTTTCCGCGTCAGCAAGCGCAGATCCGGGAAGAGCAGGTACCCCCAGTCATTTTTTTACTGACTTTTTCAGTCTTTTTGTCTATTTTTTCATTGAGTCTTCGACTCCTGGTGCAGTTAGGAGGCCTGGTTTTAAGTCCTGCGAGGACTGTCACCTGATGTCACTGACGGATCTGCACCAATTTGTGTCTTTTCTGCCTGGGGTGCGACCACAACCCCAAGTAGTGCCCCGACTGCCGGGCCATGGTGCCGAAGTCTTTGCGGGAGTGGTCCCCAAAGCTGCTGGAGGCCCGGCAGTCAGCTCCGCTCCGTTCGTGGTCCTGTGGAAGGTCGAGGGACCGTGCGCGGAGTCATCATCATCGATCTTCGGGATCCAAGTCTTCGCACTCGGGGCCAGGTAAGGCAAAGCACAAGAAGTCGAAGAAACGTCATTGTTCTCCGACTTCCCCTCGCTGGTCACGCGGCTGAGGGTGCAGGTGGTGCCTCCCCCGCGGCTACGGCAGAGCCTGTGGTGTCGCCGCCAGCCTAACCGCCCTTTCCGGGTCCGTCGGCGACTCTGACCCAGATACAGGAGTTCCTGTTGGCCATGGCTCGCCTCTTTGGGTCCCGCTGGTGCGCATTTGGGCCCCGCGGTCCCAACTAGGGGTCCTCGCGTTTCATCGCCGGCGTCTACGGCCCCAACGTCGCTGACGGCTCTGGCCCCAGTGCCGCACGACCCCCATCGATCCAGGCCTGGATCTGAGTCGACGCCGGTTGACCTTGTAACACCTCCACAGACGTCGACTCCACCGGCACCACTTCCGACGTCACCCGCTCCTCGGGACGACATCGGCCCCGGTTTCACCCCTGATCGATGCTGTTCTCGACGTTGCTCGGGGATTTCAATCCCCATGTCCCTGCTCCTTATTTTATGCCCGTGCAACGGCCTGGGGAGGAAGGGGAGGACTGGGAGGGGTCTGTTGACCATCTCGCAGCTGATTGCGAGTCTGAACAGGACTGGGCAGAGGAGTTGGGGGAAGCCAGTGGTCTGGATACCTCACCAGACCTTGGCATGCTGTCTCCTCCTACCGTGGCTACGGAGGAGGGAGCTAGTTATGCTGTGGTGTTGCATAGGGCGGCCGAGGCTCTACACCTCGTGGCCGTCAGGACTAACTTCCTGACAGAAGTGCGTCAGCCAGTAGCAACTTCTGCGGAGCCGCTGCTCCCCTTCAACAAAGCACTTTCCGACGTTCTTTTGGGCATCTGGTCCAGGCCCACCACAGGGGCTCCTGTGGATGGGAACGTGGCCTGAAGCCATCGTCTGGCTCCGGGTGACCTCATTTTCCTTTCCCAACACCCCATCCCCGAGAGCTTGGTTGTCCAAGCCTCTGCTTCCCCAGCCGCCTTCCCTTCCGCACGACCGGATAGGGAATCCAAGAAATTGGATCAGTTCGGAAAGATTTTTTTCTTCTGCCAGTTCTGCGCTGCAGTCCGTGAACACCGCATGCCTCTTGGGCCATTACTTCCACTCTCTGTGGGATACGGTGGCGCAAGTGCTGCCTCAGTGTCTGAAGGAGGCCCGGACAGCTCTCTCCCAGGCGGTTGGAGAGGGGAGAGACGCAGCTAAGTTCATGATTTGTTGTGGGCTAGACACCGCCGACTCACTGGGCAGGTCGATTGCAACGACGGTGGCGGTCAAACGCCACGCCTGACAACTGGATTTTCAGTGGATGTCCAAAGCACACTTATGGACATGCTCTTTGATGGCCGTCGGCTCTTCAGCGACAAAGCAGACAGCGCGTTGGAGTGGTTTAAAGACTCGCGGGCTATGGCCAAGTCCTTGGGGCTCTCTGCAGTCCGCCCTCCTCTTCCGCCTTCTGCTTTTCGCTCCTTTCGTTGCACCGGAAGGGGTACCCTGCAGCGTTTGCAACAGAGCCACAAGCCTGTGCAGCAACAATCCCAGCGCGGCCGGGGATGCGGGTTCCGCCGTGGTGGACCAAGGGGCCAGCAGGCGGGTCAGTCCACCTCCACCTCTGCCACCACTGCCTCCAAACCTTCCTAGTCAGAACTTTCAGGCCCATCAAACACCAGTGGGCGGCAGGCTTCCCCATCACCTCCCCCACTGGCGCGCCATCACATCGGAAAGGTGGGTTTTAGAGATAGTCCGAAGGGGCTACTCCCTGCCCTTCGTGACTACCCCTCCAGCCATGCCACCTCGGTACCACCGCATGTCGGGGTATCACTTGGTGCTTCTTCAGCAGGAAGTTGCGGCCCTCTTGGCCAAGGGGGCCATCGAGCACGTTCCGATGCCAGAAGTAGGTCGTGGTTGGTATTCCCACTATTCTGGTGCCAAAGAAGGGCCTGCGTCCTACCTTAGACCTCTGGAACATCAATCGCTTCCTCCGCAAAGAGAAGTTCAAGATGCTCACTTTGGCTCAGGTCTTGTCTGCTCTCGATCCACAAGACTGGATGGTAGCGCTGGACTTGCAGGATGCTTACTTCCACATCCCAGTCCTGCGGGCCCACCGACGCTACCTGCGTTTCACGGTAGGTCACAAGCACTTTCAGTTAACTGTGCTCCATTTTGGCCTTACCAGCGCCCCTCGGGTGTTCACAAAAGTGATGGTGGTGGTCGCTGCTCATCTGCGCAGATCAGGGGTTTCATTCTTCCCCTATCACGACGACTGGTTGTTGAAGGCGGGTTCGCCCCAGACAGTCATCTCCCACCTCCAGACTACGGCCGACCTCCTGCATTTGCTGGGGTTGTCCATCAACGTGCCGAAGTCGCACCTGACTCCCTCTTAGAAGCTCCTCTTCATCGGAGCGGTTCTGGACACGGTGCAGTTTCGGGTCTATCCTACCGAACAGCGAGTCCGGGATAGTCGGGCTCTGCTTCCGATCTTTCAGCCCTTGTCCCAGGTTTTGGTCAGGGTGACCCTGAGGCTGCTAGGCCTCATGGCCTCCTGCATCCTGCTGATCGATCATGCCAGATGGCATGTGCGCGCTCTGCAGTGAGACCTGAAGTTGCAGTGGGCGCAGCATATGGGGAACCTGTCCGATCACGTCCAGATCTCGGAGGGCACTGCACAACAGTTGCAGTGGTGGCTCACAAACTGACATTGGGTCGATGGCAGATCCCTCTCCCTTCCCCAACTGGATTTTACAGTTGTGATAGATGCGTCCCTCCTGGGGTGGGGCGGCCACATGAGAGAGGCGGAGATCAGAGGCCTCTGGTCTCCGGCGGAGTCCAAGCTCCATATCAACCATCTGGAGCTTTGGGCGATCTGACTTGCACTGAAGGCATTCCTTCCCTCTGTCAAGGGGAGAGTAGTACAGGTGTTCACAGACAACACCACCGCCATGTGGTACTGCAACAAGCAAGGCGGGGGGGTGGGGGGGGGGATCGTGGACCCTATGTCAGGAGGCTCTCGCCTCTGGACATGGCTGGAACATCAGGGCGTTTTCCTAGTGGTTCAACACCTGGCAGGTTCTCTGAACGCCAGGGCGGACAAACTCAGCCTCAGGTGCATGATGGATCACGAATGGTGTCTTCACTCGGAGGTGGTGCAAGGTCTCTTTCAGCAGTGGGGAGAGTCTTGGTTAGATCTATTCGCCACCGAAGAGAACGCGCAATGTCATCAGTTCTGCACGTTGGAATTTCCAAGGCGGCACTCGCTCTACGACGCTTTTTGTTGCGAGTGGAGTGTATGCCTTTTCGCCTATACCACTTCTGCCCAGAGTGCTGGAGAAGATCATTCTTGTGGCCCCGAACTGGGCTTGAAGAGTATGGTATCCCGAGCTACTCAGTACGAGCATCGATCACCCGATTCGTCTGTCTCTTCGGGAGGATCTTCTGTCGCAGCAGCAGGGGACGGTCCTCCACCCGAACCTGTCCAGCCTCCACCTCTTTGCGTGGAGATTGAGCGGCGGCAGTTGATTCCTTTCGACTTGCCTCCTAAACTTTGTGATGTCATTCTGGCAGCCAGGCTTCCCTAAAGTGGTATACGCCTGCAGGTGGAACAAATTTGTGGCATGGTGCACAGCAAAGGCTGTGGATCCCCTTTCTGCTCCTCTTTCTGAGGTCCTTCTGTTCTTTCTTTCTTTGGCCCAGCAGGGCTCTGCTCTGGGCACTAACAAAGGTTATCTTTCTGCCATTTCGCCCTTTCTCAGGCTTACTGATCAGCCCTCTCTTTTCAAATCCCCGGTTGTAAATAGATTTCTCAAAGGCATTACATACCTTTTCCCTCCTATTCCGTTTGTGATGATACAGTGGGACTTTAATCTGGTTCTTACTTATCTTATGTGTGCTCCTTTCGGGCCCCTTCACAACTGTCCTCTTCGTCTCTTGACCTTAAAGAATGCCTTCCTGGTTGCCATCACCTCTGCTAGGCGGGTGAGTGAGCTCCAGGCTCTTTTTGTGAACCTCCTTTTCTGTCGGTCCTTCTGGACAAAGTTGTGCTCAGGCCCCATCCTTCCTTTTTGCCAAAAGTTGTTACAGCCTTTCACATTGGGCAGACCATTACCTTGCCCACCTTCTTTCCGCCTCCGCATCCTTCCAGAGAGGAAGGGAGGCTCCACTGTCTGGACCCAAACGTGCACTCTCATGTTATCTCAACCGCACACAACAGTTCCGGGTGGATGACTAACTCCTTGTTGGCTACGTTGGCACCAAGAAAGGTCGGGCGGTAAACAAGAGGACCATCTCCCGCTGGGTCGTCTTGTGTAACAAAGCCTGTTACTCTTTGGCTAAAAAAGAGCCTCCGGTGGGGCTGCATGCTCATTCCACTAGAGCAACTGCAGCCACTACTGCATTAGAACGAGGTGTCCCCCTGCAAGACATCTGTCAGGCAGCTACGTGGGCCTCGCTGCACACGTTTACTAAGCATTATTGCCTGGACAGCCAAGTCCGGAGAGACGGCTTCTTTGGCCGTTCTGTTCTCCGGGACTTCCTGGTGTGATCTTGGTTTGCAGACCCACCACCAGGGTTGGTATTGCTGGGGTATCTATTCTAAGGTAAGGAATCTATCACTGTGTTTCTTTCAGATGCACAAGTTACTTACTTGTGTATCGATATATCTGTAAGAGACATTAGTTAGTGATAGATTCCTTACCGCCCCACCCAATCCTCCCCATGCTGCAAACTGATTTCTAGGGTTAAGGTCATCCCTTTCAGGGCCCTAGTTTCAATGCACCAGTGCTCCGTATCGTGCATGGCTCTGCGTTCCTGGCGCGGAGTCGTGTACAGAACGGACGTCGGCGCACGTGGGCGATGTCTAAGTAGCGCCTGCGACGCCATCTCGGCGACCACGACGCCAACGACTGACGCCGAGCCACACGACGCCACCTACCAACGCGCGGGGTACTGCTGACGAAAACTTTACGGATCCAGTCTGACGCCTGGGGGTAATTCTAAGGTCAGGATTCTATCACTACTAATGTTTCTTACAGATATATCGTTAACGAAGGTAAGTAACTTGTTATTTTGTTTGTATATTTTTTATTTTTAGGTAATGTGACACCCATGTTCCCAATCTTCAATTCTATTATATATCGGATTATGAATTTGTTTACTGGTAAGAGAGTCATGATCTGTGAGTATCCTGCAGAGATACGAACTATTCTAGATTTTTCAGCACCCTATTTACTGAGCTCCTGACTGACACTGTTGGAGTTTGATTCCCAGAAGCCAACATGTCTTTGAGGATCATAGTCCATAGGTCAAATGCGACTGAAGCTTTAAACCTCCGTTGTAATATTGTTACACCCAAAGCCATATCTCTTGGGTAAGTAACCTTGGCCCATCTAGTGATGTGGAGGCTAGCTGGTGGGGTGCGGAATTACTTTACTTTTTAAGATAAGGTTTGCAGGTAGGAGTGTGGGGGGTGATGCGTAGCCACTACCCCATTAAAGTCTTGGGCCTTATTATGACTACGGCAGTCCATCGGACCGCTGTAGCAACAGTGGCGGTGCAAGCACCGGAGTCAGACCACCCCATTACAACTTGGGCGGTCGCACTGCCACAACTGCCAGGGATCTGCGCCGGTCTTGAGGCCGCAATATGCTTAGCGGGTTGCTGCGGCCCTGCCAAGCATATTACGAGTTTACTCATCGCCAAACACCGCCATGAAAAGTGTGGCGGTGAAGAAATAAAGGGGTCACTACAGGGCCCCCATGTGCCTCTGCACCATGGGGTGCATGCAGGCGGGCACCTGTTGTGCACCCCCAGCTCGTGCAGTCCATGCTTTACAGGAACTACCTTTGACACTCCCATTGCGGAGTCTTTTTCAAAGGCACTGCCATGGGACCGCCAAGGATTTCGATTGTCAAGTGACCGATACCTTCCACAATGGAGGCTCTGGGTATGACTTTACATGACCTAGCCAGAACCTAAGCACCACAAGAAATGCCTAAGCGTTTGTGTATCATAAGATGGCCCCAACTCTCAACAGTCTAAAGAGCTCTGGTCGATTACTAGAACTACTGTTATCAGAGGTGAGCCGAGGAAGGTAAAGGGTCTGTAATATGCAGTGGCTAGTAGAGCCAACATGCAGAACCATTGTTTGGGACAGATAGGTTCGCCCTACTTGTACTAGGTTCAACCTGTGCTTATACCTATTTAAGAAAATTAGAATTCCCTTAATTCACTTAAGTTTCCAGAAAGATGGCTCAGTGAGTTAAATGTGCACCACTGAAATGTGTGATTTGGAGGTCCTAAGTGTGCATCTTGGCAAGGCCAGATTCAGCCTTCTATTCTTTTATTCATGTCATAAAAACTTTAGTAAGCTATTATTTTTGACAAGGGGTTCAATTGTAGTGACCAGGTCTACACTTAGTGTGTGTTGTTCTTCATGAGACAATCTGGTAATTTTACAGGTCTCTAACAACTCCTTTTCTTAAAGCTCCGCCTAAGACTGACCATGCACACTGAAATCTAGACATTCTGGGTTTTTTACTGTTTGAAATTGTTCCACATTCTGACCAGTTATCTGCGCCAACCTGTTCTGTACACAGCTCGGGGCCAAGACCCTCAGCCAAACAGTCAAATTACATCTTTCTTAGTCTGTGTCAGTCGCTCATACTGCCTAGCATTCAGTAAATTCAGTAAATACATGGCTTCAGACATAACCAAGAAACTTCCAAAAAAACAATGGCCTCCGATATTTCATTTTTACATCAATGATGCAGTCATTTGTGTAACATCTAAATATGGAAACAAGTGTACTCTATAATCTATGCATGTCCTTGAAAAGTAAGAGAGACTGGTGCTCCTCAAACTTGTGTCAGGCTAAATTCAACAAGAACATGGAAAACGTACTTCAGGAGTAGGGCTCCCGGTTTTGTGGTGTATATATATTTTTTACGTTCCTTTCTATATTTATTTTTAGGCCATCTTATCGGTATTTATCCATATTTATTTTGTGTTTTGTGAATAAATGAAGTTGTAAAATCATATATTTCCACATTTAGTTAACTTATAAACACATGCCTGTTGTGTTTTTGCAAATTAAGCAGCTAGATTTAACACAACAAAACACCCAGAAGTAAATAATAGGATCATTCCACAAATGTATGTTGATATGTGCCAGTATCTAATGAAATTTCATCCTGTTTTTTTTCTTTCAACTCTCCATACTGTCTATCTGCTCAGCTGTGGGCCTGAAATTCATGAAAGACAGCCCAGAGGGTCACTTAACAGAAGCCAAATTTTCTTAATTTATTTCCTTTTAAAATTAAATGCGGTCAGAAAATACATTGTTTTCTGTCTATATTCTTCTTTAAAAATAGAAAACTAGGAGCCTCACTCGTGAGGCTTTGCAGACCAGTGTTGTCCGCACTCCCGGACAGGATCTGCTACATTATCATCATTGGCACTGTTTATGTAGCAATCAATACAACAGGCTTTCCACTTTCCAAAGCAATACTCTCCATAGTGCTTACTCCTGGAGCCACTATATCTAATAAAGCTTTAGACACAAAATATGAGTGTTTCCATGTTTGGATGGCAGACACATGGCCTAATAATTAACATGGGTTAGCGTTGGGGAGTGGCCATGGGTTTTTCTAACCCTCCACCACCCCTTTGGGTTGTGAAACAATTAATTTTTACATCCAAGTACAACGAAATATGTACTTCCCACCATATACATGGTCTATGCATGAGAGCGACCTTCCTGGTTCATGGAGGTTCTACATAAGACCTCTAGATGTCACTGTTGCAGTTGTATTAGTTTGCTCTTTGCACTTACTTTGACTGCCCACTAAGTGTCATTCCTGCATCACTTTCACTGCTCCTCCCAGAACATCAAGTGCCAGAATCCAGCTCCTAGTGGTCACTACTTACCATGGTGCATCTTCAGCAAATGACATGATCAAAATTATTGCATCCATTTGTAGTCTACTGCCAGCCCTTAGGTCACTCCCACCATCTGACTTCTGATGAGATGTTTTTGCTTGTGCCATGTCCTCCTCCTAGTGGTGATTGTTAAACCGGATGCTACTATCAGTCAGTGGCCACTCGAATGATAGGACTGAGTCGAGACTCATTGTTAACCTAGCATTTCAGTAAAACACAGTGTTTAGCAGTGAGGCAAAGAGGGCCAGACATGAATAACTTTTCTCGGATAATAGAGAGGTGAAGTATTTTCTGAGCACACTTGCCCGTCCCATTTTATTTTAGTTAAATGAGTAAAAGCTCTCCCGAGTCTTCCTTGGTTTTGTGACCGAATGTAGTAGACTCCGCAGGTACTTTAGAGCCTTGGCACTATTGAGGAAAAAAATTACATTTATCCTCTGATTAAACTTTTTTTTTTTTTATAATTGGTGTTTTTTTTAAAGTGGTGTTTTAAATGTTTTCAAGACCTTTCAGGCAGCAAAAAGTCTTAAGCTAGCACAACCAAATGTACTTATTTTCTTTGTGGGTTTATTCACTGCAAAATGCCTCCAACGGAGGACAGCCGAATGGCTACCAAGAAGGACCACATAAGTAAGAGGTAAATGTTTGGAGTGTTAGTCTGGATGAGTATTTGTTTTAAGGTATTTTTACCCCCTGGAACTCTTATTACACCGTCCACCTCCATGTAGACCAGGATTTAAGAAAACTGAATCCTTATTTCTGCATCCCTAGCCATGTCTTGAGCTCTGAGCGGCTGTTTGCAGTGCGCCGTTAGTAGCCCCTCGAGCGAGCATGGCAGCACCATCTCTGATTGGTTCGTTCACCACGAGTGGGGCGCAGCAGAGTTTATGCATTATTGGCAGCGTTTGCGGCTGCCCGTCTCTCCCCAATAATAATGTGATGTGGCTGGCACAATAATTCAAGTAATTGGACTCGCTACTGAGTACTGAAGTCTTAATGAGGAGGCGCAGGAGGTCGCCTCCTGCTACTCCCTTCCCCCTTTGCGGCCCTCTTTCTACACTGTTTTATCAAACTCTCCCTAGCCATTCATGCTCATTTGCTTTCTCGCTCTTCATTCTCTCCAGACCGTTTTTTTTGCCTTTCCTTCTCTCTTATCGTTTGCTCATTTGCCATATTTAGTAGTCGCTCTCTCATCTCCTTCTCTAGCCTTCAGCCTCTCCTAGACTTGTTTTTCACTCTTTTTACAACTTATTGAACTGGCATTTATTCTCTTTTTGAGTGGTTTCACTAACTTTCCTTTTCTCCAGATGCTATTTCTGCATCTTTCCTGTCCTTTCCCTTGGTCTCTAATTCCTCACTTAGAAGCAGTGAACAGTAGGGGTAAGGTTCACTGTAGAAATGCTGCCTAGCACTCTCATGAATCTTTGGGTCTTCCATTGTCCACCCCCCTTATCACTTCTTTCTTTGCTCTTTTTTGGTGTCCTTCAGTACACTCTGCCAAGGCTAGGAATGAAGGTGTGTAGTCTCGGGCCATACTCTGCCTTGAGGTCTGCTTCCCAGGGCACAAAATCACAAGTACAACTGCCACGCCTTTTCATACTTCACTCCCCATTAGTAACGCTAAGGGTTGCAGGTAACAACAGAGGGTGTAGCACTGCGATGCTAGGGTTCTATAGACTTCTCTGCAGCTGAGGACTGGCGTTAATTGTTAGACGGTCGGTGCCCGAATTGTTCTATTTTATGTTGAACGTCATGTTTGAGGTGCAGTTGCAGAAAGTTTGTCTGTGATGTTGCAGATGGAAGAGGAGACGTATGGATGACAAGCTGTTGATGCAGGCGGGTTGGATGTTATTTATTAGACTGGATCCCCTCGATACGTTGTAAGGGGCAGGGTGTAATGCGTCTTCAGAAGGCACAAGTTGTTGAATAAGGGCCTAGAGATGTACTGGTTAATGGTGATAGTATTAAGATTAACTGTTCTTTTTATTAGGTAAGAACTTTTACATATACACCCACCAACAACCCAAACAGGCTGGTGGAATAAAGCTTAGCTTAGAAAGAAATCCCCCAAAAATGTGTCCATCAGAGGATTTAAAGGAAACCAGTACCTCTCCCTATCATTGTTGCCGCCATGCGGTGTGGGTGCTTGTGGTTAACGTAAAACTGCACTTCGTTTATTTATTAATTAGTGAATACATTGAATATGAATTGAAAAGAGTGGAATGTGGTACATGAATAAATCTGAAACTGTACGGTATTAATACATTGAGGTACAATCAGCGGATGTTTACCTATGAATGAATCCCACAGGACAATTGTGCACAGTATGGTTGTGGGAGAGAGAAAAATATCCCACAGCACTAACCTCTTTATCTCGGGATCAGGTGCCATCCGCAGTCATGTGCAAGATGTCTCCATTTAGCATGGGGTTGGAATCCTGAAGCCCAGCATGCCTCCCTTCTTGCCTTTTTCTCCTCATCACAGCCCCAACCAGAAAAGAATCTTAATCAGGTACTCCTGTTTACACTAGGCTTCTTCGCCTGAACTGCTCTATTAATGTTTGGTGCCCCTCGTGGACGGGGGGTGGGGGCCTTTTGCTCCCACCAGCAGGCTTTAGTCTGGTCCTCTCTCCACTACGCCCTCAGGGCTTCCTCAGCCCCATTTTAATATTTCTGGCTCCAGGGAGACCAGGCCCGGTCCTCTGGCCTACAAGGAGGAAGCAATTCCTGCCCTCTTGGTCGAGTCTCTGCTCTGTGATCAGAGGCCTATGGGTCCCTGAGCAGGGAGCTCTGCCTGAGCTTCAAGGGAGTGTTTCTGTTCCTTAACGGCCAGCCCTACCTCCAGTTATAATGATTTTATATTTATTGTGTGCACTAATACCAAAAATTGTGTTATGATCCCAAAAGACTAAAATACCCAAAATCAGGAGCAACCTAAGAATTCAATAGAATGCAGTCACATTATCAGGCGTTTTCTGAAGAATGAGAGGTCAGAACTGGATCTAATATTTGAAGGTGGAATATTCCACAGCTTTCTTATTGGCTACAAAGAAGGAGCAGCAGCCATCCATCCAGGAACACTTCACTGAGGTTATAAGTAGAAAGGACTTGCTGGAAAATGTTTAGGTTCTAGCTGGAAAATACTGTTGGAACCTAGAAGGCTGGACCTGTCTGTCATGGCATTGGGGCTAATACTGAAACATTTAAATGCTATTTGGCATTCCGGCGAAAGCTAGTGTAGCCAGCCAGTGTGGCTTAAATACAGGGAACAAAAACAAGTCTGACTGTCGTAATGTAGGGTAGGAAGGGTGAATAAAACTGGGATTCACGCTACCATTGTAGTAACCCAGTTGGATGATGGTACACGCCTCACAAATGGCTAAACCCAAAAGCCATTAAAAGGGAGATAATGCGAGTGGTTGGTGGAGGTTTGTACCCCTTAAAAATAAAAAAAATTACCAAAATAATATCCAAAGATTTTGTTTCATCAAACTGTGCTTGCTACTAGTTTATTTGTATTTGTTAGACATAGTAATGCTGCAAACGACAGAACAGTGTTCTGGATCAGATAAAGAAGACTTTCCTGATATATAGCCAATCAAGTGTATAAGACATCACCATAATCCAAGCAGGCAGTGATGACTGGCATGACCTCCACGGGTCTATATTCCCGTCCAATGGAGACGAATGGCCTCAGTCAGCGCAGAGCAGGGACTATCTTGCAGCCTGGCCAAGAGAGGTTGTGAGGGTGATCCGATATCCTCCTCAACACCGACACAGTATCTTGGACTGTACTAAAGCGGGCTTGAGGGGGTCACACAGGCTAGCACCTCCAAAAAGGTGGTCAATTGTTGATCAATGGGCTTATCCACAATTGTAGGCTTTATTTGTACCAAATATCACACAGTAATTAGCTAAAATGAAAGTATTCACTTTGGGAAGACGAATGATAACTGTTCTTTCGAGCACCACAAGAGCATGGCTCTACTCAGTCGAGCAATTGAGGCGGTCACTTGGGGTGATGATCGTCTTAGCTGCCCTCCAAGCGGGACCGAAGGAGAGCAAGACTTTAAAGATCAGATACACTTTTCGACCTGTTTGATAGTAAGGGTCTCGGGGCAAAGACAAATTACCCCTTTGGGTCATCTGCTTATCAGCAATATTAAGAGGCGACCATCAATAGGATGGGTATTTCATTTCTGATAATCATGATTTCCCATATAAAATGTTCAGACTTTAAGTCAACAAGGTCCTGCAAAGGCTCAGTTCTAGATTTGGCACAACTCTGAAAGGAGAGTTCATTAGTGACTGTAAAGGCCTCCTTAATATAAATGATTGGTTAGCAACAGGGTTGTCATAAAGTATTGCACATGCAGATTGTATAGCTACTTCATAGATTTTAAGGGAGTCTACATGCAGCTGCCTTGGTTTCCACATGATGGTACATGTCATCACCGTTTAGTTTTTAACTTCCCTAAATTTGGTTTGTACGATTTAGCAGAGGGCCTCGTTTTGGATTGCCAAGTTTTCATTGCTGTTTCAGTATTGACCACCTTAAGTTAATCATAGTATTGTATAGAGTATGAAGTGACACCACGAGAAAACTCATGCAGTTAAATCAATAAAGCCATACTGAGTTTACTTGTTCGAAAATGGTGGATAGAGATTTCCCTCACTGAATTCCATTTTTCCTCCTCAATTTGTATAATGAAATGGTCAGATTATTATAGGAATATAATTTACATTTGTCAGAGCTGCAGACGAAATAATGAAGTCCAGGATATGGCCATGGCACCTCAGGGGACACACAGGGATCTCTTATCAAGCAATGTCATTCTCGTTTCTGAGAGGAAGGCACAAGTTGCCCTCACTTTCCTGGGCATGTATGCAACATAGAGAAGACACAGGTTTACCTACGTTGTCTAGCTATCTGGTGGTTCTGCATCCCCATGAAAGCAAATATTGTCATTGGATGCCCAATAATGCCTCGGTTCATTTGTTCAGTAATGCATGGGTACTTCTGTGTGTCTATGAGGACGCAAGTTGGCTTCACTTTTCCAGCAATGTATGACTTCATTTTCTCTGGTGGGGCACGCATTGAACTCACGTGCCTAGCTGTGTGTAAGTCCCTTCTCTTAGATCTCTGAGAGGACACACATTAATCTCACTTGCTCCGCACTGGGCTGGTTTTCCTGCATTTCTGACAGGATACACATTGATTAGCATCCAGTTTGGAGGATACCCCGGAGTTAGTGTAATGGGCTGTGAGGTATGATATTTGAAAGCATACCCTCGAAAAAATATGCAATGGGCTAAGATGAGATCTTCATCAGAGTCCACTACTCGATCTTCATTTACCAAGATGGATGGTGCTTCTTCATTTCAGAGAAGACCTAGCTTGATTTCAGTTGCCCAGTGATGCGTCATCCACATCTCTGTAAGGACTCATTGACCCACACCTACTGCAGGAGTGTGTCCGTCTTTCTGCACCTCTGAGGACACAAGTCACCCACAATTGTCCAGTGGTGCATGAATTCACTTTTGTCTCTGAGAGAATATGCTTTGATTTATATTTTGTTTCTCCTGCATCCCAAAGAGGACACACATTGATGTCACTTGACCAACAACACATGTGTTATCCCGTTTCTCCAAATGAACGTGGATTGACTTCCATTTGTTGAGTAATGTGTTGGTTCTCTTGCGGCTCTGTTGCTGATAGGTGAAACCTATTGCAGATTCCTTATTCCACTTCCTCGGTTTGCTTGATTTATTGGAAGGTCGGTCTGCACAGGGCCGAGGTGGCACATTTTTCCTCCTCTCGGCTTCTGGCTGACCGCTCCAATAATTCATTTCTTAGCTCATTAGTCAGTGAGCCTGATTGTGAGCCATGGTCCTCCAGAGGCTCGCATTGAAGTTAAGTGATCTACTGCTGACATGCCTGCTCTCTGAGCCACCTTCCTTTGGGACAAGTGACATTACGACCGACAAGGCAGGACATAGCTATCAACTAGACCGCGAATAAAGAGGAGAGAGGCTCCTAAGTGGGTGGCATCTTTGGAGGGGCACGCTTAATTGGGCTCTCCATGACTGAGCAGGACTTCCAAGAATGCATCTTATATCTCCTGCTTGCTCAGCTCCCTGCTACCTCTGTGAGCCCAATGCTCATCTCACTTTAACAAGGCTGCACCTCCGTGAATCGTGGAACAAGCTGGAATGCCTGAAGCAGTTGTGTACTTTTTGTTGGTTTCAAGTGGAAATGAACTTATAGCTATTGCAGGTTCCTTTTTTCACCAGAGGTGCTGAGCTTTATTCAAAGAGAAGCAGAATCGAGGTATAGGTGATCTCTCTTGAACAAAATCATGAGCATCTGTGAATAAACTGACATAATCAGAAGCACCAAATGCATGAAGGAGGACTGTGCACGTAACACAGGGACAGACGTATCATTCTGTAGAAAATTGCAAGGGCCTTGGGTGAGTAAGGACTGTACAGATGATGTAAACAAATCAGTCCAGTCTGACCGTACTAGTGACTTCAGGCACGAGAAAGGATACTGTGCAAGTGACAAATGGGCAGGCGCATCACTTTGTAGAATATCATAACCAGAGATATGGGATGTGAAAAACCGAACAGGTCCAATAATCTATAGATATCATCAGGGGCATCAGCTGTGAGAAAGTGCACTCTAGGTAACAAGGGGACAACCGCGCGCCCTAGTAGAACTCAATAAATGCAAAGTCCTTCGGCTCATGCATCCATTCCACTAAGATCCAGGAGAGGCTCGGACTCGTTTTAGTCTTTCCATTAACCAGTAAGAACCATCACTAAACAATACATGGACATGCTAACCCAACAAAATGATCCCACACACCTTTTGTTTGTAAAGAATCCCAGAAATGTATGAAAAGGGCATCAAAACTCAGTGTCATCTGTGTTTACACAGGGTTGAAATGTGCGTTATAAATGATAATAGATGTACCAACTCATATAGTGTGCCTGTGACTGTGGGAATAGAGGGTGCCCAAGTCAAACTATAGGGTATGTAGAAAGTATTGGCTTCTCTTGACCACCCTTTTTCACTGTTAAGGCTCCCCCTTAGTTACTACAGTGGTTAGAAAGTGCTCATATGTGCAATATGAAACATCTCAAGATGTTATCATATTTTTGTGCACGTGTATTCACCACTTGATAGAAAATCCTTTCAATTCGAAGATATTCACGCTTCTTAGTCTTTGAGGACAAACAGCACAAGGCATGTAGTGTGACTTTTGCTCATATACAGAAAAAAACAACTCTGATGCAGCTTAGCAGAGTAGGGACGAGTTTTTTATTGCATCTACTGATACATTTGAAGCCTATGACCTTTTCAGTCTTCTGGGTTACTAAGGCTTTCACGCGGCCTTCTAAATTGAAGGTACCTTGTTGAGGTCAGGTGTAAATCGTGAACAAATAGCACATCCCCCCTAATGTTTCCTTAAAAAGAATTCTAGTGAATATTTCCTTACTAATTGAAACGTAAAAGAAGGTTCCCTTTCTTAGGATTTGACACAGAGCAGAGGGCACCGTGCCTGTTAATGTCTGGACTATGTGCGTTGATCGAATCAATCTGCAGACGACCACTTCCTTCCAGAGACATCAGGTGGTAGATTGTACTGTGCAGGTAACACCGCAATGGGTGCATCAATCAAGACACCAGCACTGACAAGGGTATGAGGAGAGGGAAGTGGTGTGCGGGTATCACAAGGAGAAATGCATCAATCCAGAGACCTACATCACCGTGAGCATCGTGTGTGGTGGGAGGACTGCTGCTACAGGGACAGGTGCATCAATTTAAAGACCGAAAGAAAAGAGAGAGTATCGACTACACCAGTAGCGTTTGTCTCGGGCTGAATTGGGAAGCTTTCCAAGATATTCATTTCTGCAATCAAGAAGTAAATATGTCACTTGTACTCTACTTTCCAATTTATTTTATGACGTGGGGTAATTTTCCTTTAATATTTATCCTTTTGATGCTCTGTATTTTCCATTCTCAGTCCTCCGCAGGCTTGATTATCTTCCACTGGGATGGTACACACACTGTAAATTGTGTGTAGAGAGGGATCAGGCAGCAGTAGCTCATTCCCTGGCTCCGAACTTCCAAGCTGCTGCAAATAACACAGCACAATTAAAAGAAAGTCATTTTCTTTTTTTCTCATTATTTCCTTTTCACTGGTTTAAACCTTTTTCTGCTCCCTTCAATATCCAACCGTTGATATTGTTCAAGGTCAAGGATTTCCACTGATTGGTGGTTTCTAGGAGGCCGTGGAAATCTCGAACCGAGATGGACCAAGAGCAAAGAGGAGTAAACATGCAGTAAATAAAACCTGAGGAAATAATCCTGCTCTTGCGTTGTTACGCAGAGTATGTGCACTGCATGCAAAGGCTGTTTTCCCACCTCGTCAACCTTCTACAGGCTCAGGCTAAGAAAAGGTCCTTCTTGGCAAGTAAGAATTAACTTTTCAGATATGAAATTGTTTCAAGAGTTGCACTGTAACTGGGTTTAATGCACCAAGTATCAGAAAACTAAAACTTGTCAAAAGTAAAGGACTCCTCTTTTATTTAGTGGAGTTGAGGTCATGAGCAAAGGATTAATCTACCAAATATTAAACGGTAGATACAAACAAATCATTC
This sequence comes from Triturus cristatus, assembly GCF_964204655.1. Lineage (NCBI taxonomy): Eukaryota > Metazoa > Chordata > Amphibia > Caudata > Salamandridae > Triturus > Triturus cristatus. The sequence continues at coordinate 800,080,393 of NC_140583.1, read as the reverse complement.
ATTTCTCAGTAGAATGGATGGAGAGTTCATAAACACAGCACTCATCTTCCACCAAAGAGTTTATAAACTCAGGACTCTTTGCTAAATAGACACAATACTTAGGCGGGATTCATCACTAGTAAGAGTAAATACTGCACCGCTAACAGAAGCTTCATCTACATTATGAAGTATATATCTTGCATGCGAGGTTCAATTAATGCAGGGTTTCTCACATTTCAATAGTCACCATTAACAGTTAGAAAATATTGAACTCTAAAATATGGAATTAATAATTAACTATTTCAATTAATAAGAAAAGTGGAGATTACATTAGCACACAATTAATTTCCTATGAAAGTAAATTGAGGCATTTAATGGATCATGTACTCATTTCTTCATTCAATATGTTCACTGAAGTCTCTAACGAAACTGATGAATCTTCCAGTAGGTTTAATTAAATCTACAGTAAGAACAAATGGCTACCTTTCAAAGTGATGGCAGGCCACCTACAAATTATCTCCTGATAGAATCCACTGATCAAAACAAATTGATCTCCCAATAGTTTAAATAAAGGCCACCAGCCATAAAGGATTCATTACCGCTAGATAAGTAGTGACACAGGAAAATGGATTCCTCTTCCAGTTGTCTCGATGAAGTGTACCTTTGAAATAGGTTGTCAGGTCGGCACTGCTGGGGTAGTGTGTGCTGCATAGAAATAGAACAAGAAGAGAACACCAAAACCTTTTGTTAGTGCTCTTCAGCCAATGTATTTAAGGAATGTGTTGTTTTGCAGCCATATTATCTTGCCACTGAGTCTTTGAATATCTGAATTGGCTTCTTTGTTGTCTTAACTAAGCTATCGTGGCCCCACACTTTTCCGTGACCAGCTTTCTTCTCACATTTGCAACATAGCATCCACTGTCCTTAGTCATAATTATGTTTAATGGCTCACCCCTCCATTTTCTTTTACATCCTGTGCTTGCTCTACTTTTACCACACTACTCCTCTTCCCCATTCCTTATATTATATATAATTTTATTCCTCACCTTTTGTCCTTCATGATATCTCCCTACGTGTGACATTAGTCATCTGCTATTCATTGTCGGTTGATTTTGTGCTCCCTGGCAGGCCTAGGGATTCTTTTATGCTCATTTGTTTTGTAATGGCTCTTCTCTTCAGGGTGCACTTTACTTGTTCTATAGCTCAGACTTGACCTCTTCTGCTTTCCTGCATCCCTGAATCCTTTGTTACTCAAGATGTTCTGCTTTGCCCAATCTTTTGCATTTCCCTGGAGCAGCGGTGTGAAAAGTTTCCCTTGGGGTCTTCTGTGACAGCCATTTTCTTCTAGTTGACTAGTACCTCTTCCATGAGTCGCAAAATGTGTTCTGAACTTTCTTGGACTTCTTTCACTTACTACATTACTTTTCCATTGTCCAGGTTTCCTTTTACCATGGTACATTTGACTTTTTGGCTTACACTTCTATCAGGCCTTTTCTAAATGTTTTGGGGCTGATTCAGCATAATAGGCAGAATCTCTGTTTTCTACTATCTCTTAAGTGTCATTGTCCCAGGACCATAGTGTTGCTTGTAGTGGTTAGCCAAATCCTCAAGGTTTCCTTGGTTCTCTGGTTAAGAACAGTCGATTAGAGGTTTAGAATCACTTACTATATCAAAGGATAGTTATATTTACTATAGGTCAATGTTCATTCCTGGATTAAAATGAATGCCTCTTTAATACACCACTGGAAACACACAACAGGTATAGCTCCAGCTCAAGTACCTCAGAGAAGATGATGATCTACCGACTGAAGATTGAGCAAAACTTGGTTTAACCAGCAGCAAGGAGGAAAATACAGAAGAAACAGTTGGCGCAAGGAGCAGAATATGAGACAGAGGATAGTGTCATCGACTTTGAAAAAACAGAAACTTTGCAGAATGTATTGAAAGAAGGTAAAGGGATGAAGCGAAATCGGGTAATGCCTCAATTCTGCACCTGGACCGAGCCAACATTTTTGGACTTGAAGTCAATGAAGGCCACATCAACGCTGAAATATTAGGTGACTGAAGGTGACAACATCAAAAAGAAACCCAGCGAAGAGATCTGATCAATGCTTAATGGTGATGGAGGTTGGGAGAACGATGCGAAGGAAACAAAGGTTCGAATGCTGAATTGAAAAACGCCACCAATGCTCAGCACCAAATAGGAAGTCCCGCTGAAAAAGTGTTGCTTTGAGGATTAGATGGTGGCTCTCCCAACAAGAGAAACTTTGAGTCACTCGAGCGATTTCACAGTCCCACTAGACCGATTTCACAGTCCCACTAGACCTGTGGAGACAAAGAGCCAAAAAGAAGTGCACACTGAGATGGAGCCCCTAAAACACCAGAATCTCACGAGGAAGAGAGAAAAGCGTTTTTCTACATGAAGGAGATCAAGGTGATGTGGCCTCCTTTCAGGAACTCTAGCCCACGAAGAGGATTGGGAAGACCTCTGTGCCAATTTGCAGGAATAGAGGATCCTATCAAATGACTGGTTCTGGAACTGCCCTTGCTCTAGTTCCCTAGTGTTACTCACTGAGTTCTGAATATCTGGCATCTTATACGGACCAGTATCTCTAACCAGACTGATTGTGCTCTAGACTAATGATGTTGACCAGCTGGAGAACTTTTAATGGCTATAGCTAATAGTTGGAAAAATCATTCTTCACAGGTCTCTAGGACCCTAGTGCTTTTTTAGAAAGGTGTAATGGTGTAACGTGATGAAAGTCAACTTTAGTTCCTACAGGACGTGGCAGGAAGTTACTGATGGGATCTGGTCCACCGTTTACGGATTTCTAGACATCCACACACTCACTGGTGGCGATTAGCTGATCCTTGATGTGTCTTTGGGCCCTCTCACAGTACACCAGAGAAGGGATTCACTGGCCACATCTCAATGCCGGCAGTGTGGAGTGTGTATGCTATGGTTCGGGGTGAGACCATAAGGCAGGAATGTCAAGGCCCGGCGTTAACATTTGAGAAAAAAGTGCATTGAAAAACAAATTGAAATGCAAAGTTGGAAATGATTGTGTTGGAAAAAGAAGCCACTACTATGCTTTGCCTCATAGGAGGTATATGCAACAATTGTGCAGATGAACTACCACGTCCAGAATGAAGTAGGAGGGTGGCTGAGGCTATGCTTTACTAAAAGCCCTCGCCTGAATGTAATTTGTTGTGTTCCTGCTTCTCTTGTGTTGTGTTTGACTAACTTTGAAAGAAATATAAAAATATAATCTAACATGCATTTAAGAGGGGGAGGGGTGATTGACTACCCTTCAATATGTAAACTTCCACCAACCATGCTTTACTTCACAGCCTTACCCAGGAAAGTTACTTCCTGGCAATGAAAGAAGATCTTCGACCAGGCAGATTCTAGTGCCATGCCTGGTACCACTGTCTTGTTAGCACCTTGATGGGGAGCATAGACTATCAAGTGAAAAGGAAGGGAAGGTGGCTTAATGGAAAAAAACAACAAAGAAATGCAGGGCCGGAGGTTTTCCTAGTCCAGCAGTAGGCACTTTGTGCTGTCTGACATTCTCCATTTTCCCAGAGATGTTCTTTGTTTGGGGTGGTCATGCAGTCTGGTCTTCTAGTTGCCATGTCCCGGAGATATTTTTGGGGGGGAATAATGAGTATAAGTGCTGTCATCCCATCTACTCGAGAATTGTTTAGGCCAGGAGTAGGCTCCGAGCCCTGTGTACCCTTCTATACGGTCTGGGATATTCCATTTTGGGCACCTAGACCATTGTGCCTGTCTTCCTGCGCTGTAATATGTTGCCTTCCCTGTGGTGGGCACCTGGTCCTGCTTCGTTTTTGCCTTGATTTTTCTTGCCTATGGTAGACAACTAATTTCAACTGCCAGGGTACCTTTAGTCTGAGTGTTTTTGTTCTTTTGTTCAGTGGTGAGTACGTGATCCAGTCGGCCATCCGTCATTCATTTCCCTGGAATCCTTTTTCAGTGGTGGGCGCCTGTTTCCACAAGCCATTGTTCTTTCCTACGAGGTTTTCCTTTGTACATAGATTCTTGCGTGTCCTGGGTTGGGTTCCTGGTCACACGTGTCCTTCTCTCTATGGCTGGAGATTTTCTTTTCCTGGAGTGTACACTTGGTTGCACCAGTCATCTACAGTCTCTCCCTATCGTCTTGCATTTTCTTTCTTCAGAATTGGGCATTAAGTCCCATCAGATAATAATAAATTTACCCTGAAATGAGAGGAATTTTTATTATGCTGGCAAAATTCGTGTAATTCTCGAGTTTTGTACTTAGCAAAATTCCTGACATTACTTGAAATTATCTGTTATACAGTTTTGTGTAATTTACAGAAAATATCTCACAAAGTGACATTTTTCGCTTGAACCAGTCTCCTGTGGGTATATTGCGAGACTTTTTCTATCCGAAGTGCCACAATTTCATGACAAAAGGCACTTTAGACACTGGCAAACCAACTTCCGCTCTATAAAAAGACATTTTTATGGTTCGGTGATGGGCACCTGGTCCTATCCGACGGACTTGTTTGTACTGAAATTGCCTTGCTTTGGGGTATACACCTGGGCTTATGATGCCATGTATTTCCTCCTTCCTCTCGGAAAAGCACGGGCAGCGAGGGTTGCTCCCGGGTCACGGTACATGTTCTAGGATGTGATGCGGGACTAATCCCCATTTACGAGGAAGGATGCTCTTCACCAGGTATTTAAAAGCGGATTAGCTCTGGCCTAACACTAGATTAGTGACCAGAGAGTAAACAGTGCTTGGAGCCACAAACAGGCCATCGCTCCCGCAGACCACTCGGGTGAAATGTGTACATAATTCCTGGAGATTGCAATCGCTTCCTCTAACACGCCACTGGGGTATTATTTGCAAGTGTCAGCAGATCAAACCACTGCCCCCGCCCCTTCCGCCAAAACATGTAGACCTTTCCTCCTCGCCGCCTCCATTAAAGTAATACTTTTCGTACGCGGACTTGCTTTGCCCTCCAAAAAGCAGGCGCGTGCTCATCGAAGCACCTATCCTCGTTGAGTCCCAATTTTCTTGTGGGTGATGACTCGCCCCCCACCTCCCTCCTCCTCCGGTGGAGCCTCCACTGTCCTTAAGTTCCTGTTGTGCTCAGAGCGCATGCTACCTCAAGGCCGATGCAGCCTGGGTGTGCCTGCCACGTCCCTGCCTTGTCTTTCAAGTGCGGCTTGGTAACTGCTGCGGCCCTGAATGAAACAATAATATCTTTTGCAGTATTTACATTTCTTAAAACTCGCCTTTTCATAAAATAATCAGTGTGCACCGAAGCCTCCTTACAGACATCTTGTATCCTTCCTTTTCATTCTCTTTCCATTTTCCTCCTTCTATCGTCTCCCTCATCACCATTCTAGTTTTCCATTCTTCCTCTACACTAGTTCTCCTAACCCACTATCCTTTACATTTTCTTCTGACCTACCCCTTTTTTCTTCCTCCATCTCTCTTCCTTCTATCATTCGCCCCTTCACTCACCTAATTTCTCTCTCTCCTTCTACCGCTCTCACTTTCCTTACTCTTTCCTCTCTGCCTCCCTCCTGTTTGTCTCCTTCACAACCTTTCTTTACTTTTGTCTTTGTGCTTTTTCCGTTGCTCACTTTTTCACCTCGCATCCTTTTCTAGAAGTTATTTTCTTGCTCATTTTGCCTTTACAGCCCTGCAGCCCATCTTTTCCTCTCTTCTCCCACTCCCTTTAGACGAGGAAGCACCACAAATCCTGCAATTTGTTCCATGTTCATATCTGGATTTTATTCCCTGCACCTGCTGGCCAGTTTCCTTACTCCACCATCTCATCCCATAGCTTTTGGTTCTGTATCTGTCCTTTACACTAACACTTTCACCGCCTGCTTTTCCTCTACAAAATATGCAATGTTTTTTCACTGCCGACTCTAATCACTCAATAACTACCTAATAGGGGCTTTGTGTAATTAATGGTGTCCAGCAGAAGGCCCTAAGCTCTGGCCTGCATTCTCTTCAGCTCCAAATCCAGAAGAGCAAAAAATGCTAGGAGAAGGTCCTGCTCCAGCATGACTGATTTTTAGGGCACACATTGCTGGTGGTGGTCATAGTGTGTGCAGTTGTGGGTGGTGTGAGTTATATACCTGACAACACTTGACCTCGATTCACTGCTCCGTGCCTTTGCTTCCAGTGCATCATCGTGTCCACGCCTGTATGCAAGCTTCCTTGGGGCAATGCTTGAAGACTGCTATTTGTGCACAGTGCTGTAGAACGAATGCTGATATACCGTTTCCACTTCTAGCTTATAACCCACATCTTGCTCGCTCTATAGTCTTTTTTTTGTGTCCTTCCATGTGAAATTCAAGTTATATGGGTGCTGGTCTTGCTACTTACAGTCTTTGTAACAGTAGCTGTCTAGTATCTAGAGACGTACATCTTCTTATCACGCACACTATCCAGACTGTGGGTATCATGCCATCCTTTATGAGTGTACATTACTGGTGCAGCGCCAGAGGCGTGGGATTTAGTGCCCTAGGGCCTGAGAAGTACACCAAGTCTTGCACCGATCTGATCCAAATGTAAAATCTACTTCATTTTTCACCTTCCCATCCAGATGTTTTCACTATTCCGTATTGTATTTTTGGCTTTTATGACGTATGCTCAAATTCACTTTTTAAATAGTTTTGCTTTGTAAGTGAGTTGATGATGGGAAAGTATTATTGTAGTAAATTATCAAACTTGAAGATTTTGGTAGTCCGGGAATAGAGGGTATCTAGATTTCTGTAAACCATGTGTGGAAGCTGTGACTTCTGTTACTGCACACTATTAATGGAGAACTGTCAACTTGCCTGTTATTAAGACAACTCTAGGGATCTTGCAAGCCCTGTGTTTTACAAATCATATTAGATTTGTAAAACACGATCTTGGTAGAGAAAGTGTTTTTGTGATATGGTGTCAATCTGTTTAGTAGTATCTGATAGAGACTTCTAGCTGCAGATTCCTTACATTAGAATTATCCCCAGGCATCAGACTGGATCCATACATTTTTCGCAGAACCAGAGAGCCACTTACCCCCAGTCATGTTTCAACTGACCTTTTTTCAACTTGAGTCGAAGTGTTTCTCTGAGATTTATCTCCTGGTATAGCAGGTATGCCCACAAGAAAGTCCTGCAGTGCCTTCCACAGACAAATGTTGGTGACAGACCTGCACCTTGACTGCCCCTGGTATCTTGAGGGCTACCACGATGCCAAGACCTGCATAGATTGTCACACCATGCACCCCAGGCCTTGAGGGAGCGATCCTTGCTGCTCGACGTGTGATGCTGCGATGGACTCAATCCCTGTCCAGAGGAAGGTCCCGGCATAGGTCGCAGAGACATTGATCTTCGTCGAAGTCATCCTGCTGTAAGTCCCACAAGAAAAAGAAGAGTAAGGAGTCGAAGAGGTCTTCAACTTTGCTCCGTCTGTCGAAGTCTTCCGACAAGACAAGGGAGCGTCGTCACTTGAGGCCTAGCTCCGTGGTTGTGCCTGGGCCGTCTCCGTGCCTCAGTGAGATTTTGGAGTTGAAGCTACCCGCGCCCAGCTCTGAAAATTTTATGAGACCAGGCACCCCATATTTCAGTAGCCCGTCCCCGGTGGAGTTCCTTCAGGCCCCGTGAGTTCGGACGGAGCTCCTCCCCGCCTGCAGGTCCACCCCCCGCGCCACTCGGACCCCTTCGATCCATGGGTGGATCCAGACCTGCGCTGGTCGTACTACCTCAACCTTCCCCCGATGCCAGTCTTGATGTTGACGCTGGCCCCATTCTTATCCCCCGACTCTGACACAGAGCTGTTGAGCCTGGCCATCACTCCTCCGATTAGGCTGCCTCATTGGGAGGATCTCCTGTCACAGCAGCATGGGAGGGTTCTCCACCCAAACCTGGCAATGCTCCGCCTTCATCTGAGGAGATTGAGCAGCAACAGCTGACCGCTCTCGACTCTCTGCCAAAGTCTGCAATGTTATCTTGGCAGCCAGGCCTTCCTCCACAAAGATGGTGTATGCCTGCCACTGGGGCAAGTTTGTGGCATGGTGTGCAGAAAAGCAAGTTGACCGCCTTTCTGCTCCCTTTTCTCAAGTCCTTCAATTTATTCTTTCTCTTGCCCACCAGTGCTCTGGTTTGGGCACCTTAAGGACTATCTTTCTGCCATCTCAGCCTTTCTTGCCTAGATCAGCAATCTCTGTTCAATTCCCCTGTTGTAAATCAGTTTTTGAAAGGTGTTCAACATAGGTTCCATCTTTCGTCATACCTCAGTGGGAACTCAATCTAGTACTCAAACCTTTATGTGTGCTCCCTTTAAGCCCCTGCATAACTGTCCTCTTCGGCTCCTTACCCTCAAGACAGCGTTCCTCCAGGCTTTGTCATCTAAGTCTCCGTACCTAAACATCTTCCCAGACAAGCTGGTTCTTTGCACTAGAACAGTGATACTCAAAGTACGGCCCTGGGGCCGCTTGCTGTCCTCTTGACCTTTCCATGCGGCCCTCCGGTGAACGGCAGCACGAGCTGCTGTCTAGTTGCTGAGCACTAATATTCAGAAAGAAATGTTAAATAAACAGCCAAGCATTTATTAACCTGCAAATAAATGCATGCACGTTTATTTAACATTGTTTTAGACCTCCTTGCACAATCCCTGACCCACCCAGACCCCCTACCGCCACCCTGCTGGAATCAGACACACCACAGACGATACTTTGTGGCCCGTGGGCAAATGTTTGAGAGTACCTTGATCAGCCATGGGGATTGCGGACAATTCGGCGGAGCCATCACGGCATCCGTGTTCCCTCCAACCGATGGGCTCAACCGTGCTGAGTTGCGGGCGGATATAGCGGTGCCGCATACAAGCCTCCGACCGGCAGTTTAACTCACAGTGAGGAGGTGAGTGTGGTCGTCACACACCCCTGAGTTACGAGGTGAGGGGGAAGGAGCTACCATCATGAGCAACATGGAAGCGGGTTCTCCGCTAAACTGAAAGACGTCGCGGGACGCCAGCAGCCACATGTGCGAGCCTCCGACTGGTGGGTCCGGCCGCTGTGCGGTGCGAGGTGGGAGCGGCTCGTGCACCTGTTCACTGGAGGCCAGGAGCGTTGAGGGAGCTTACCAACTTTTGCTGGACCCCAGCCTTAAAGTGAGGGACCGGACTTTTGTTTTGCCACTCGGACGAGGAGCTGGCTCTCCCGATCGTACAGGTGAGAGGATCCACACCGTGAGGGGGGCACTTTGTTTTTTTGATAAATATTCCTGCCTGACTTTAATATGGTGGACTAACTAGGAAGTCATTTTGAAACCCCTTTGAGGCTCGCACAACTTAAGGTTAAGCCCTCCCTACATAACAAAATAAAATGGAAAGAGGACTGACCCAGCACTCCCCAGAGAATGAGGAGGACCCATGCTGGAAACTAAAAAGGGAAATAGGACTTCCAGCACATAAGCAGAAGCTTACTAAGCTAAGAGTCGGCCATCTTGGATCTGTACTAACTGCTCTATAACCAACCTGACTCCCAGAAGTAACCACTGGCGAGCGCCGCTTGTATGGACTCTGGGCTTCGTGTCTACTGTGTGAGCTCCTTGCCTCTGTATTTTAATCATTCACAGCTCCATGGTGGCTCTCTGATCCACCTAGTTCTTACCAGATCACCCTAACTTATTGCCCAACAGAGTGACAATACAGTTCAAAGATTCCTTTGTCGGCCTGTTACCCAGCTCCAGCCCAGCCACTCTCCAAGAATACTTCAAAGTGGACGACATAATTTCAGCTTTCATAAAAATCTGTTTCTCATACGCTTATAGGGTTCAGCTGGCGCTGATTCGACTAAACAGGGCAGATAAGGAACCCAGGGCACAATAACCCAGAATAATGCAACAGTAAGTGAAACTGCTCCACACCCGAGCCGCCTCAACAATCGGGAGTCGGCGTTCTCGGGGCTTGGTACCTGACCCCAATATGGCCACACAAACCTTCACCTTCATGACTGCCATGCAAAGTCTGTAGCCGCCCAGTGCCTGACCCTTGAGTCCTCGCCTTTCTACGACCTCCTAGAAGTCACCCTCAGCCTTATGCTCCGGAGAGTCAACGACCAGCCCTAGAGCAACAGCACGAAATCTCTCTACTACTCGCACTTTTCCCTCTAGGGACGGCTCTAGAAACTCTAGCCCACCCTTCCTTATAGGGTGCCTGCCCCCCACCCCACTTAGCCATTTTGCCATACGCCACATCAGCCTACTCGTACCCCGCCTCTGCGAACCACTTAAAACCGCACGGCCCGAACTCCTTCTCGATCAGTTTCCCCCCTAACCTCTCACCCAAAGCGAAAAAAAACTTTAAACAAAAACTGATCAGACAGCATCCTAAATCACTATTCGCGGACATCTATCACTGCGCCTCCAAAGGACAAGTAAAAATGGATCTCATCTTCCACACTGAAAGACCCGAAACATGGAACTCCATCCTCAGATCGCAACTCAATATCTCCAAAATGACTAACACTTCCCATAGCTGCAAACTGACTTTCTCAGCCCCTAACCACACTAGTTGACATGGGAACCCCACTGCGACCATCTACTCCAATGGCACAGTCCTGATACAAGCCAACAATGACAACCTATAATTCTTTGATGGTGTCTTCCCATCCCTCCGGACTTCCCCCTCCCACGCACTCCTCCCCTGCCCACCCATCCTCCTCTCCCTGAAGGACCCGACCCGCCAACAGAACTCACCCACCATTCAGGTGCACCCTAGTAATAACACCTGCCTTCCGCTGCGAGACACCACCTCCAACACTACCAGAGAGAACAAAACTCCTCTACCTCCCTCTGGCAACCACCCTCTCCCGACCCCGCCCTCCTTCCTTCCCAACTCACTTCGAACGACCTCAACACACAGTACGTGACTCCCAACCCCTTCCCCAATCCCTCATGCAATTTAACATCGACACCCCAACTTGGCCCCTGCACCACCGACGTCGCCTAGATCCCACACGGACACCTCACCCACTAAAGGGTAACTTAACGTTAGGCTCTCTTCCCCCCCCCCTCCCCCCGCCAGGTTTAACTTTCCACCCAGAACAACCATTCCGACATAGAGACTGGGCTGCGGCTCACCCTGCTTGAAAGCCAAATAACCACCATAATCCAGGGTCTTATTGAAATCCTTACCAACCTCGCCACACCCCTAGAGCCACACCATTCCCCTTCCTTCCCCTATCTCTCTCAACAGTGGCTTCCAAATGCTCCCCACCCGAAAGGGATCTCTACCCCCTCTCTCATCCGACACAGAGACCGAACACAACTAGAGATGACACTTATGCGAGTGAAGCGGCAGCTCTCGCTTCCTCGTATGACAATCTTATTACTGCCACCCTCCAATCCAAAATACAGGTGATCACCGGACTGGGAAGAGAACAGGCCCCTCCGAAATCCCCTAGACACCCGGCCACACGCACTATCATCCCCACGGTCCCCCGAACGATAAAACACACAACAGAGACGTCCCCCACAAACTATATGCTTCTAAACTGCAGATCAGCCACTAAGCATGCCACAGAGCTTGCGGAATCCATCCTCACCCAAGACATAGACATAGCATGACTCCTCATTTCCACTCATGGATACTCTTGTCCCCCTGGCTTTGTTCTCACCGACAAAGATAGAAAAGATCAAAGAGGTGGAGGCATAGCAATCGTCCACAAAAAAAAATCTCAGTGACGGAAATAGACTCCTTCAACTACAACACCTTTGAGTGCCTAACCGCCAAAATCAACACTAGCAACAATAAAACACTTATCTGCCACCTTATTTACCAACCCCCAGGCAACACCACCACATTCACTGAACACCTGTCCGACCTGATTGCCCACTGCTCTCTCCGAGATATGAACAACCTTATTGTGGGCAACCTCAATCTTCACTGGAATGAAGAAAACAACTTGCTAATCCAGAACCTGAAAGAGCTACTTCACAGAAATAACCTTACCCAACACTGCTTAGAGGAAACCCACAACAAAGGAGCAATCCTAGACGCCATTACCGCCCAGCACGACACTGTCACGATAGACCGCACTCTGCCCACGGACTGGTCCGACCACCACTTAATCCTCTTCCACCTCACTCAGCCAATCACACCTAAAACCTCCACCCAAGACCCTCCGAAATAGACTAGAAACTTCACCCAGATTAACATGACTGACCTAGAGGGAAGGGTTAACTCTCTCCTCACTGCCTCCATGGACAATCTATCCACAACAGAACTCACCGCACACTACAACACAAACATGACATCCATTCTAGATCAAGTAGCCCCCTTGAAACTAAAAAAAAAAACAGGAACATCCCATCCAGATCTTGGTTCAACACGGACATTAACAATGAAAGAAGACAACTAAGAGCTACAGAAAGACTATGGAGGAGCAACCCCTCCTCAAGCCTACTCAAACAACTCAAAGCAGCCCGAAGGAAATACAAAAAACACATCAGCCACGAAAACTCCACCTTCTTCTGCACCGCCCTGAACAAAGCAAAAAACAGGCCCAACGAACTGTTCAAAATCATCAGACAACCAACCTCCAAACCCCCGGAATCCTCCCTACAGGCCTCCAAAGACTTGTGTGAAAACTTCGCCAACTTCTTCGAAGAAAAAATCGCCAAGATTGAGCTCTCACTGTACATCAACGTCAACCCAGTCTGCAAAAACCTGCCTCCAGTGACAGTAGATAGCTCGCCCAAGCACCCCACAAAAACCTGGATGTCCTTCAACCCCATCCCGGAAACCGAGATCCTCAAACTGATCTCCACCTTCAAAGCCGCCTCTCACGTTCTTGACCTGATTCCCACTGAACTGAACAAAAAACTGAGACTCTCCATAGCCCCGTTCTGGTGCAAGATCATTAACAGCTCCCTGAGAGCCGGCATCATACCTGAATGCCTCAAAATTGGCCAAGTCATGCCGCCACTAAAAAAAAACCAGGCCTTGACTCCAAGGAACTGAATAACTTCAGACCCGTCAACAATCTCCCCCTCCTATCCAAAATCCTTGTAAAATGCTTCCTCCAACAACTGACTCAACACATAGATAACATCAACCTTCTTGACCCCATCAATCGTGTTTCAGAAAAGGCTACAGCACCGAGTCCGCAATCCTTAACATCACAGACGACATCCACAAATCCCTCGATACCGACCAATGCTGCCTCCTCATTCTCCTAGACCTATTGGCAGCCTTTGACACGGTTGATCACCAACTTCTCATCAAGGCTTTACGAGAAAAGTTAGAAGCTGATGAGGTGGTCCTACGTTGGTTCTCCTCCTTCTCACACAGCCGCTCACAAAGGATAAAAATAAAAAACTTTACTTCTGACCTACACCCCGTCAACAGGGGCGTCCCCCAAGGTTCAGTGCTCTCACCTCAACTATTCAACAAATACATGAAACCCTCCCCACCCTACTTAAAAATGCTAACATCCCTTTCCACCTCTATGCAGATGACACCCAAATCTATCTAGAAACCTCCTCCATTGATGACATTCACAGACTAAATGTCCCTCTTAAAAGAAATCCAACATTGGCTGTCGCTTAACCACTTAAAACTCAACCAAGAAAAAAACGAAAAACTCCTCATCTCCAACAAAGAGGAGAACCCTCATATTTCAGAATGGCTAAAAGCTTTGGATGCTCTTAACGGCAATCACACTGACCCACTCCGTTAAATCATTAGGAATTACCCTAGACTCAAAACTCGACATGGCCAAAAACAAAAAAGAACTGCGCAAAGAGTGCCTTCGTCAACCTGAAGTTACTTAACAAAATAAAACCATTCATCCCAACCAATGACCTCAAACAAGCCACCCAATCACTGGTGCTATCCAGACTCGACTATGGGAATGCCACCCTCACTGGTACAACAAAATATCACCTAGCTCCCTTCAAAACTACTCTCAACGCAGCAGCTAGAATGGTCACTGGAATCAGGAAATACGACCACATCTCACCAGCACTCAGAAAACTAAAATGGCTCCCAATCGAACTGCGTGCCGGGTACAGAACTGCCTGCCTCACACACAAAGCCCTGCACACAGGAAAACCGGAGTATTTGGCTGCCAAACTCAAGAGGGCTGGTCAGACAAGGAACCTCTGGAGCTCCAGCACCCTACTACTCATCCCTATGAAAACACGCAAACAAAAAACTACCGCGTGGTCCTTCGCCGGAAACGCACCCAAATCTGGAACGCCATCCCAGTCGGTATCAGGACTATCTCGTCCTTCACAAAATAAAAAAAACACCTAAAAGTCCTTTTCCTCAACCGCTCCCTTCCGAATGGATAGCCGCCATCATAACGCTATTCCCTGCTCGTCGTCTCTTCCAGACATTGTAGCTCTAAGACTTACCTCCTCCCTGCTATTCGACCCCCAACTGCTCCCCCCCCTTAATTGGTTCAACCCCAAGACAACGTGCAGTCTGAGGTTCTCTCCGGACTCACGGACTACCTCAATGCTGCTCAGCACACTTGGACTTCCTGTCGTGATGGACCCTGGGTTTTCTCCTCGGGATGACGCTGATGCTATAGAGGGGTCCCCCTCCCATCCGTCTCCTGCCCGGATTCGTATAAAGACCCTCGAGTTCAGGAGACAGGTGGGTGAGGGAAGCAAGGGAGGAGGCCGCCGGGAGGGATACCTGAAACGAGACAAGGAGAGGTTTTAGATGCGACGCTATTCTTTCCCTCCCCGTGGACAGAGCTCTCTCCGTAATGCACCCTGCTGTACCTGTCTCTTCCCTTGATGGGTTGATCCGAGGTCGGTTTTCTTTCTGTGGGCCGGGTCCAGTTGACAACACTGGTACTAGGTCTCACGTTTGTATAGGTGGTCTGCGGTTGGCTCCGGGGTCTGTTCCGGATTCAAGGTTCTGTGGCACGGTAAGCCCTATGTTTTTTAACTCCACTGGAGCCGCCAGAGGCGCTACTACTTCCAGCCCAGGTATCCGTGGGGCCGAGGAGCGCCGTGCAAGCGGGTTACTAGAGGAAAGGAAGGGCGTTTGGAGTTGCACAGATACCGCCGGCGGCGCTACTACTCTAAGCCCAGGTATCCGTGGGGCTGAGGAGCGCCAGGACAGTGGGTTCCGGGGAGGAGAATAGGGGAACACACAAGGATTAAAACGAGAAAGACGGGAGGTACGTGTGTACCTTCCCGCGGAGCCTCACAATGTTTAGAGGACCCACGGGGGTTTCTGCTCGCGGTTCTCGCTGCGACTCTACGCTCAAGGAGGAGAAGCGGAGGAGCGGACAGTCAAGCGTGGAAGATGGTGCTGTTACTCCTTGCTCTAAGTGGAGGAGGAACGCGCATCCTGGAGGCGTTGGCCCGGACAATCCGTGGGCGTTACGGGCGAGTTGCTGGCAGGGTCGCTTACCTCTCTCTAGGTCGTCCGCAGCGGTCGAAGAAAGAAGGTTTCGGGATTCGGGAGTTTCTGGAGTGAAACACGGGCTGGCGGAGTCCTTTACACTCAGCGGGACTGGACGATGCTGGATAACGGGCCGTTGATAGGAAACAGGTCGAGCGGGAATCATTGGCACCGCCCCCTTGCGTCGAGTCGTCTTTTATGGGCGGTCGTGCTCACGGTCCTGGGCAGCGTATGGTTGCAGTGTCTCTTGGGGGATGTAGTTTATGCGCATTATCCACATTCGGAGGTTGTTTAGTTCCACTTTCGTTCCCCCCCTGCGTGATCATGACAGCACATCCCCCTTCACCCCGCCTCCAGCGGCAAGAGAGGGACCAGGTTTGGCCAGGCTGCGGCGGTGGAAGGCATGCACCGCGGAAGCAGGTTCCCAGGACTTCTCTTCCGGGCCATAACCCTTCCATGCAAGAAGATACCATAATTTGCCCCTCACCAGCTTGGAATCCAGCACACGTCTCACCACGTATTCCTGCTCGTGTTGCTCCCAATCCGGATCCGGGACCTTTCGGACTGGACAGAAGGAGGGTTTCAGGAGTGAGAAGTGGAACACGGGATGGATGCACAGATGCCTGGGTAGTCGCAGCTGCACAGCCACAGGGTTCACGTGGCGAACCACAGGATATGGTCCGATGAATTTTGGATTGAACACGCTAGGTTTTCTGAACCGGATGTGTTTTGTGGACAACCACACCCTGTGTCTCCCTTGTGGTACGTCGGAGGGGCTCGACTATGTTTATCTGCTTGGGCCTTATAGCGTGTTTTAGCTAAGCGCAGCTTCTCTCTGGCGTGTTTGAGTGCTGTGTGAATGGTTTTGATCCTGTTCTGTACCTCGGGAAGGTTACTGTGTGCGCGAGGGAGGAGAAACGGGAGGAAATGGGGGTGATGACCAGATGCAAGTAAGAAGGGTGAGTGATGAGTGGAGGAGTGCCAGGAGTTGTTATAGGCGATTTCTGCCACCCAGAGCCAGTCTACCCAGGAGTCTGCCGCTTGGTCCACATAACAGCGCAGATACTGTTTGATGGTCTGGTTCAGTCTTTCGGTCTGGCCGTCCGTTTGGGGATGGAAGCTGGTGGATAGGGAGGATTGAATGCCAAGTTCTTCACACCAGACCTTCCAGAAACGGGCTGTGAATTGTGAGCCCCTGTCCAATACAATTCCATGGGGAAGGCCGTGAAGTCTTACGATGTGTATTAACAGGAGTTTAGCCAACGTCCCTGCTGTGGGCACCTGTTTGCAGGCGATAAAATGTCCCATCTTTGTGAGGTAGTCGATGACGACTACTATTGCTGTGCAGCCTTGATCCTTGGGCAGACCGACGATGAAGTCGACTGAGATCCTTTCCCAAGGATGCAGAGGGGTTGAGAGTGGCATCAGGAGACCTTGGCTTTTCAGCCGATCGGTTTTCATTTGGGCGCAGACGGAACAGCTTTTAACCCATCTTAGGACATCTGGCCGAACAGAAGGCCACCAACATTGTCTCAACACTAACTCCAGGGTCTTTGTTCCTCCCATATGACCTGCGCACGGCACGTCGTGACACCATGTGAAAACGAGCCGACGAAGCCAGGGAGTAGGTATCAGCACCCGAGAACCACACATGGGAAGGCCGCTGTGCAGTCGCCATTCCTTATGTCGCTTCAGACAGGTCACCCAGGTGAACGTCTGTATCCCTTTTTTCACTTTCTGTAAGAATTACTCGGTCCGTAAACTGCCCACCACTTGCTCTGAGGACAGTATCGGTTGGTCGGGGGTCTCCGCTGGGAGGCAGGGAAGGCCTTGTCTGGATAAAGCGTCTGCGTTCTTGTTTTGTGTTCCTGGCCGGAAGGTAACGAGGCAGTTGTACTCCGCAAAAAAAGAGCATCCATCTTTTTTGGCGGGGCGAGAGGTGTCTTGCTGAGCGGAGGAATTGGAGATTACGGTGATCGGTGAATACCGTCACCTGGTGTTGCGCGCCCATCAACCAATGCCGCCACTCCAGGAACGCTTCACGTATGGCTAGCAACTCTTTCTCAGAGATGGTGTAGTTCAGTTCGGCCTGGCTTAGTTTTCGGGACATGAAGGCAACCGGATTGAGCTGTCCGGTATCTGGTTGACGTTGAGATAGGATTGCTCCTACCGCCACCTCGGAGGCGTCTGCCTCCACGATGAAAGGAAGGTCAGGTTTGGCGTGGCGTAGAACGGGAGCTGAGGTAAACGTCTTCTTGAGTTGGTCGAAAGCTGTTTGGGCATCAGGAGACCAGCCGAACGGAACCCCTTTCCGAGTCAACCTGGTGAGAGGTGTCACCAACTGGGAGAAATGATGGATGAACCTCCTATAAAAGTTCGCGAAGCCAAGAAAGCTTTGGACCTCTTTCATGGTGCGAGGTTGGGGCCACTCGACTACTGCTTGCACCTTGCGATCGGTCATGACTTGCCCGGCAGGTGTCAACACGACGCCGAGGAATTCCACTGTCGTTACGTGGAACTCACATTTCGTGAGCTTGCAAAACAGACGATGGTCTTTCAGGGCTTGTAGCACTGTCTTCACGTGGTGTATATGGTCTTGTAGGTTAGACGAAAAGATCAGAATGCCGTCTATATACATCACGATGTACTTATCCAAGAAGTCTCTCAACACTTCGTTGAGGAAGAACTGGAAGGCTGCCAGGGCATTACAGAGTCCGAATGGCATGACCAGATACTCAAACAGGCCGAATCTGGTCTTGAAGGCCGTTTTCCATTCGCCCCCGCTTCGTATGCGTACCCAGTGGTATGCCCCTCGGAGATCTAGCTTGGTATATATGTTTGCTTCCCTCACTTGTTCCAGGAGCACCGGAATCAGGGGAAGTGGATATTGGTTTTTGATGGTCAGTGTGTTTAGAGCGCGGTAGTCTATACAGCATCGGAGATCGCCGTTGGCCTTCGGAATGAAGAAGAGGGGTGACGCCGCTGGAGATCTAGAAGGGCGAATGAAGCCTAAGGCCAAAAATTCGTCCAGGTACTCGCGGAGGTGCTGGGTTTTGGGACCCGTGAGGGCATATATCCTGCTACATGGTACTGTAGCGCCAGGCATTAAGTCTATGCGGCAGTCGTATTGCCGGTGCGGGGGTAGCTCCTCCGCTTTTTGTTTGTCGAAGACTTCTCTGTAGGGGGCATACCAGCTTGGGAGTGTGACGTCCTTCTCGGCCGCTGTGGCAACGTACTGGTGGGACGCGTTTCCCATGTCAGGAGGACGTCTCGGCTTCTGGCACTGATGTCGACAGAAGGCGGAGTTGAATGATATCGAGTTGGTTGTCCACGTAATGTGCGGCTCGTGCATTCTCAGCCACGGTAACCCCAAGATGAGATTGCAGCGTGGAGCCTGGATGATGTTAAAGGTGAGCCACTCGCCGTGGTCTTCCCCTATGGTGACCCACAGGGACGGGGATTGATAGGTTATAGGTCCAGAGTCCAGCTCTTTACCGTCTACAGCGTATACAAGTTCTGGATGGTCTTTGCGCAGTAGAGGGATTCCAAGCCGTTCTGCTTCAGCCTTATCTAAAAAGCACCCGGTGGCTCCGGAGTCTATCATGGCTCGAACATGTCGGGGACAGTGGTCCACGAGTACTTGCAAGGGGACAAAAAAGTGGTTGGGTTCCTTGGTCATATCGGCTTCCGTAGAAGGGATGGACTGGCAGCTTGAAGGAGTCCCTTCCTGAACCTTCAAGCTCTCGGGTTTCCCGCCGGTTCTTCTTGGCTGATGGCTGCTGCTAGGCTACTGCGGTTACGGCTGGTCTTGGGACGCACAGGGCATTCTCGCAGGAAGTGGCCTTTCTTGCCGCAATATAAGCAGAGACCCTGTTTACGACGGTGGTCTCGTTCGCTGAGGGTTAGAGACGCTCTCACGGTCCCTATTTCCATAGGGTCAGTGCGGGTTGGCCCGTGTTCCGAAGTGCAGGGGTGTACGTAGGGCACTAGAGTTTTCTCTTTGCGTTTATGGTCTCCTTTTCTCTCCCTCAGGCGATATTCGAGGCGAGACGCCAATTCGATCATAGCCGCACAGGAGCGGGGTTGCGGGTCTATTTGGGCAATCACGTCTTTCAAGTCTTCAGTTAGCCCTCTGTAGAAGATCGCTGCTTGTTTAGATTCAGGCCAGTCGGTTTCGGCCACCAACCGCCGGAAGCTGTTGACGTAGCCGATGAAATCGTTGTTGCTTTGGTGAAGGTCAAGGAGGTCGCGGTCGGCGGAGAAGGTGTCTGCCCTCCGATCAAAGGTCTTTTCAAATTCCAGCTTAAATGTGTCCCAATCATATAAGAGGGCATCATCTCTTCTGACTATCGGGACGGCCCATTGCTCGGCGTCTCCCGCCAGGTATGAGATGAGGAACGCTGCCCTGGCTTGATTTGTCAGAAAAAGTTTAGGCTTGCAATGAAAGTGCAACAATATTTGTGTCATAAACACTTGCACCTTATGAATCTCCCCGTGGTATCTTTCCGGAGGAGCCAGAGGTACGTGCGCAGGCATTTCCACTACCACTTGGGGAGTAGTGGTAGGGAACACGGTCCCCGCATCAAAGGGGTTTCTCTGGAGACGGTCAAAGCGGGTATGTAACGCGGCTGTTTCCGCTCTGGACGTGGCCAGGTCTACCTGTACCTGTGCCAACGCGGCTAATACGTCTTCTAACGTGGCCATCACTATATCAGCGTGATCAGGAGGAGGGGATTTCGTGGGCCAATGATTCTGTTGTGATGGACCCTGGGTTTTCTCCTCGGGATGACGCTGATGCTATAGAGGGGTCCCCCTCCCATCCGTCCCCTGCCCGGATTCGTATAAAGACCCTCGGGTTCAGGAGACAGGTGGGCGAGGGAAGGAAGGGAGGAGGCCGCCGGGAGGGATACCTGAAACGAGACAAGGAGAGGTTTTAGATGCGACGCTATTCTTTCCCTCCCCGTGGACAGAGCTCTCTCCGTAATGCACCCTGCTGTACCTGTCTCTGTGTTCCCTTGATGGGTTGATCCGAGGTCGGTTTTCTTTCTGTGGGCCGGGTACAGTTGACAACACTGGTACTAGGTCTCACGTTTGTATAGGTGGTCTGCGGTTGGCTCCGGGGTCTGTTCTGGATTCAAGGTTCTGTGGCACGGTAAGCCCTATGTTTTTGAACTCCACTGGAGCCGCCAGAGGCGCTACTACTTCCAGCGCAGGTATCCGTGGGGCCGAGGAGCGCCGTGCAAGCGGGTTACTAGAGGAAAGGAAGGGCGTTTGGAGTTGCACAGATACCGCCGGCGGCGCTACTACTCTAAGCCCAGGTATCCGTGGGGCTGAGGAGCGCCAGGACAGTGGGTTCCGGGGAGGAGAATAGGGGAACACACAAGGATTAAAACGAGAAAGACGGGAGGTACGTGTGTACCTTCCCGCGGAGCCTCACAATGTTTAGAGGACCCACGGGGTTTCTGCTCGCTGTTCTCGCTGCGACTCTACGCTCAAGGAGGAGGAGCGGACAGTCAAGCGTGGAATATGGTGCGGTTACTCCTTGCTCGAAGTGGAGGAGGAACGCGCATCCTGGAGGCGTTGGCCCGGACAATCCGTGGGCGTTACGGGCGAGTTGCTGGCGGGGTCGCTTACCTCTCTCTTGGTCGTCCGCAGCGGTCGAAGAAAGAAGGTTTCGGGATTCGGGAGTTTCTGGAGTGAAACACGGGCTGGCGGAGTCCTTTACACTCAGCGGGACTGGACGATGCTGGATAACGGGCCGTTGATAGGAAACAGGTCGAGCGGGAATCATTGGCACCGCCCCCTTGCGTCGAGTCGTCTTTTATGGGCGGTCGTGCTCACGGTCCTGGGGAGCGTATGGTTGCAGTGTCTCTTGGGGGATGTAGTTCATGCGCGTTGTCCGCATTCGGAGGTTGTTTAGTTCCACTTTCGTTCCCCCCCCTGCGTGATCATGACACTTCCGAAACCTATATGTAGAATACTGCTTTATTGTATCAACCCCAAGACAGCGTGTACTCAATGAGGTTATCTCAGGACTCGCGTACTACCTCAATGCTGCTCAGCACACTTGGACTGCCGAACCTATATGTAGAATACTGCTTATTGTATGAATCTTGCTAAAAAACTGTGGTGAAGCGCTCCGATACCCTCGGGTCAGGCTAGTGCTATATAAAACTCCTTAATAAATAAATACCCCTGCACTAGAGCTTCCTTTCTGAAAAAAATGGTCACTCCCTTTCATGTAGGTCAGTCCATCACCCTTCCTACTTTTAAGCTCTGCTGCATCCCTCTAAGGAAGAAGAGCGACTCCACCGACTGGACCCAAAAAGAGCATTGTCGTTGTACCTTGACCGCACAAAAGAGTTCCAGATGAACAACCAACTCTTCTTGGGGTATTTCATAGTGAAGATGAGGAACACTCTGCACAACCATCTCCCGATGGATCCTGCCCTGCATTAAAATCTGCTGCGCATTGGCCAGAAGCAACACCCCGAGGGTTTGTGTGCTCATTTTATTCAGAGCTAAGCCAGCGACCACTGAGTTAGCACCCAGAGCTCTGGTCCTGGACATCAACATGGGCTTCTCTGCACACGTTCGCCAATCATTACTGCCTGGACAGTCAGGTCTATCGGGATGGCCACTTTGCTCGTTTGGTCCTGCAGGACTTTTTAGTGTAAAGCGGTTTCGCAAACCCACCTTCGGGGAGGTAGTGCTTTGGTATCTATTCTAAGGTAAGGAATCTGCGGCTGGAAATCTCTGTCTTGCCTTCAGTAAAACATTATCTGGTGGAGACTTTATCTAGCCACAGATTCCTTACAGAGCCACCCATCCTCCCCGCTCTGTGAACAGATTTCTAGGGTCCATGCTGTTCCCCATTTCAGGGCCCAAGTTTTCCACACCAGGGGTCTGTGTTCTTCGGAGCTGCAATCTCCTGCCGTCGAAAGTCACAAAAAAAAACTGACGTCAGCTCTTGGGAGTGGCACCTGTATAGGCACCACGCACATCGCTGCTGGCGCGGGCGACTGACGATGCCACCTGGAGCCAAGCAACACTACCCACCGGTGCACAGGGGACTGCTCATGAACATTTTCTGGATTCTGACGCCTGGGGATAATTCTAAGGTAAGGAATCTACGGCTAGATAGAGTCTCTACCAGATAAGGTATTACCGAAGGTAAGTAACTTGTTCTTTCGAGCAATTAAGGCTAAAAATGTTTAAACTTCAGTCCTAGGAAAAGCTAAAAAAGAAAAAAGACATACAGGGGAAGAGTAAGGGTACCCTGACCCCCTTGGCCAGGTCATAAAACATTTTGTTTTTTACAGTGAATTTGTGAAGGAGCCTGCACTCTTACATTGGGGTAGGCCAGGACCAGCTCACCCCCGTGACACAGTAGTTTCCCTGCCGCACCCGGCTGGAGCATTTTTAAAGCTCCCAGTGAGTGAAAACAGACATGCCTTCCCTGCTTGCAGGAACGCGGGCATGGAAGGCATGTTTTCTCTAACTTGTTGGGACCTTTAAAAATGCTCCTACCGGGTGGAAACAGGCTTTTGTTTCCCTGCCTGCACTCTTGAGGCCTGGCACCTGGAGCAAACATAAACAGCTGCTCCCGACAGGCGGGAGGAATGATGCAGCACCCAGGATGGACTTCTGGCTCCTCTTAAAGGCCCCAGGGGATAGGGGTCCCTGTGTCCCCTTGTGACGCATTGCCACTCCCCCTTACAAATATTTTTTGACTCCAGGGGGATTGGGGTCCCCAGGTACATTATTGGCTCAGGAAAAGGGGATTGTGATCCGATCTCCCCTTAATTAAAAAAGAAAAATGACCCCAGGGGATGGAGTCTCTGGGGCCCAAAGTGACTCGGGAATCGGGACCCACGTTCCTCCATTCCCTTAAAAAAAAAAAAAGGCCCCTGGGATGTGCTCTCTGGGGCCCGAAGTGGCTTGGGGAGAGGGGCTGCGCCAATGGGTTTGTAGCAGGGCCAACAGGCCATGCTGCCAACTACACACCACGCACAGCTTGCGTGGCATGAGATTAGCTACCTGCGAGGGGTTGGATGCAAGGCGAGGCTGCAGGCCAGGCCCTGTGTCCAAACTCATGCCACACATGTGGGTTTGGCTGCCTGTTTCGAGATGCTGGCCTTATGTATGGTAATAAAAATTTAACTTCACTGAAAAAAAACAAAGGTTATGGAGAGTCAGGTGAACAAAGTAATGTTTTAAACAAAAAAAACACTGAAATTCATCAGTTATATTTATCGCAAGTAACTATAATTTGTGCCCTTAGGTAACTATATCTCGCGCCATCGCCTTGCACACTTTTCTCAGCAATAATTTATTTGACAATTTTGCAGTGATATTATCAGTGATGTCATAGATGTCAGGAGTGATGTAATATGTGGAGTAATTAGCAATGCATTGCATGGATGCAAGTTATAGTTACCGTAGGGCATGAGTTATAGCTACTTGAGATAACTAACTATAGCTGGTGAATGTCACTGTTTATTTTTAGTTTAAAATGTTATGTTTTTCACCTAACCATAATGTTTCTTTAACCTTTGGTTTTTTTCAGTGAATGTGATTGTGTTTGTCCTCTCTTTCTCTCGCTTTCTCTCTCTCTCATACTTTCATCCATCATTCTTTTCAATTGCCATTCAGTTATTACTTCGGCCCACCACAGTATGGGACATTTTGGTCAACCCACTTCAGCTGTTAGCTGTCTTCACTATGGGTATTGGTATCTCCACACAAAAGTAGTCTACTTCTGTGATAGGACTGGTTGACAAAGTTCTGCTTTCATTACATGTTTAAGTTTATTTTTGCAGTAGTTTATTTACTTTTTTTTGTTGCGAACATCCATGCCATCTTTGACGTTTTTTAAAAACTTTTTAAAACTTTTAAAAACTTAATTACATAGGTTGGCAAAAAGAAAAAGAAGAAATATTGCAGGTTTGCCAATGCCATGCCTACTGGTTTTGCCACTGCTTGCTTATGACTTGAAGTAACAGCCACTGTCGCTCAACAGACTTGGCATGAATCCATTATATTCTGCATTGCGAAAGCCCAACAGCCATGTGTATTCTATTGAAACATCGTTTCTTATTTGCATTTCTAGGGAAGAAAAGGAGCGTTGGATACGGGCCAAATACGAGCAGAAGCTTTTCCTGGCGCCATTACAATGTCTTGATCTGTCGCTGGGCCAGCAACTTCTCCGAGCCACGGCGGAGGATGACCTGTGCATGGTGATCCTGCTGCTGGCCCACGGCTCACGGGAGGAGGTGAATGAGACCTGTGGCGAAGGCGACGGACGCACTGCCCTTCACCTGGCCTGCCGGAAAGGGAATGTCGTACTAGTGCAGCTGCTCATTTGGGTGAGTAGAAGACCAGAACTAAGGTAGCCCCTTGTAAGGAATCTTTCCTGCTCCCTGACCCACTGCATCTAGTGATTCTGCTGGCGTGTCATGGTAATTTCATTCTAGATCTGTTTTCTGGAAGTTTTCGATGGAGGAGGTGGAGCAGTGCTCTACTATGGACCAATCCATATCTCATGCTCTTGTTCAGGGAAGTAGTAGGACTTGGTAAGATGTGAAAGCAGCGAGTAATGCGCCTCCTCACCACCCCACAGCGAGCATTTGGCCTCCTTCCTCTTACACAACACTGTGCGCGTCTATCCTTGTTGGTCCAGTATCTACACTGTGAAATGGTCATTGCTCCATAACCATGGTGTGCAGCCATCAGGTAAGGCCACCTCGCTTAGCTTTCTCCGCTCTTGGTGCATGGAGCGCAATCCTTCTACAGCTACCTGTCTAAGGCTCCTTCATCTCCATGGATGTTAGACAATCTCTTTTGCTGTGGAAATTCCTTGTCCACCCTCCGACCTTTGGTGTTGGAGGTGTTTTTGTACCTGTTAAATGTTAGGCGAAGGAGTAAGAGTTGAAGGATGCAGTATAGTGATGGAGAAGGAACTAAGGGGCGTTAGGAAACGTCCTAATAGTGTCTAGGAAGGGCTGTCTTTTAAAGGCTAGCCACTTTTTCTCAGTTGCTGGATAAACGGGTACAAATGAGGGTCTGCATGCATAATCACATATTTGCATATGTGCTCACATGCCAGTGTGCCCATATATAAGTATGCGTGAATTTTCAAATAAAGTCCACTTTTACTTTTACACGAAGGTGCGAACCCCTCCTCTTCTCTCTGCAGTTATTTTCTGCTGCCAATGAGCTGGGTTGAATATCTTTGTGCCTGGACAGATCACCTGTTACTGTCTAAGTGCCCTGCTGGCCCTCGTGTGGCTAGACCAAAGCTATACAAATACTCCTAGTTAATATAAAAATCGTTCAAATGAAAAAATCACATGTATTCACTGGAATAAAACATTCTGGCGCAGAGTTCTAACTATTGTCTATGATCATTTACCATTTAATGAAATAAAAATCTTAAAATACCATTCAAAAACTTTAATTGAAAAGCTGTTATGAGTATAGCAATACTGCCTTTTTGGTATCATAGGACAGGCAGTGCTTGCTTAGCAGTATCCTTTAATGGTACTGTTGTTTACTACTGGTCCCAGGGCCATCACTTCTGCGCTTCAAGGATTGCATTACACAAAGTGGCCAGGGGCACAACGTGTAGTGTACTCCCTCTTACTGCGCCGTCAGAGCACTCTGGTATTAAAGAAGTGGCTGCAGACACTTGGGCAGTCCCTTCTGTAATACAGATCGCACTGATGCACATATATAGTGCTGGCACGATCCTAAGGGGCATTTGCTCATTAGCAGGGGGGCATTTGCTACATGCAGATGAGGAAAGAGTTTCCATTTAGGTTTGTGCCGTATTAGACGCGGCCACTGAGGCAAAGGAGCTTCAAGGGGCATGTCAACTGTGTGTCACAAAGAGGTGGCGCACAGTCAGTGTGCCCCTTGAAAGGGAGGGGGCAGGAGGTGCTAGGGAACTCCCAGGTGCCCTCCTGCAGGCGGATGTACCCACGCACTGCATCCACCTGCAGAGGGATCGCTGCACTACTTTTAAAAGCACCTGCCTGCACTGTGAAAGGCGAACTGGCGAATGCAAACAACAGGTCTGCCTTACACTAATGTGCTGCCCCTAGTGAAGGTGCGAGTTTGCAACTTCCTTGCTCCCCGGGAGCAGTGGATTAGTTGTAGTAGGGCATAAGAACCAGGTTTGTGTCCAGCACACCCTTTTAAAGATGTTCCACCGCGCAGACTTCGGCTGTGTGCCTTTTACAAATATGACCCAAAGTGCTCAACGAAGTTACTTTAAGTCAAGCTGTCAAGGGTAACTTGAAAAGGTTGGGATTTAAAACTAAGACTGCATTACACAGTAAGTAACGTAGATTAAGCCCAACAGCGCTACAATTTCAAAGAAGACTAACATTTAAACATGTAAAATAAAGGGGCCATCATATACGATACAACGAGAAGGTCAGGAAGTGTTTGCACCTTCTGATGTGTGGATAAGACCTCAAGCAATTCTGTTACATTTAGTCGCCATGCAGTAGGCTTTAAAACAACATTGAGCCACATAGCCACTGTCTTCAATTGGGCAGATTGCATGTAAACTGTGTAATCTTCGGGGGTCATCTAGTTTATTGAATTCCTATTAAACAAAGCTGTCAGTGGGCTAGCAGTGCCAGGCAGAATACCACAAACCTTGTTGGACATTAGACCCACAGGGTATACTTACAGTACAGTGGTCCAAACCATATTGACCCATAAACCCACCCCCCAAAAAAGACGAGTTCCACCAAGTATTAAAAAAATGGCAACTTTATGTTGCAAACACTCTGTGAGTTCAATTTAACATATCGTGGTTATAATTGTCAGTGTTTTCTATTCAGCTCCAGGCCAGGCCATATAAGGATCCAGCTGGTCTACAAATGTTCTTTTAGTAGGAAACTTGCAGCTTTGGGTAAGTAGCTGCCAAGTGGTGAAGGCACAACCTGGCCAAATGGTTCAACCAATATGTACTGGGAAATGGAGTTAGAGTACAACCTCAACGTCAGTTGCAATAGCTAATGAACTAGACCCTGCCCGCGCCTGGATGCCCTCATGGGTTACAAGAAGTGCTCTACAAATCCATTGTTTGAATAGCTCTTAGAGCATAGAGACTGGAAAGATGCTTTAAATTTTTCTGGGACTGGGGCGACCTGCTACAGGACCATGATGTCCTTCTGTTGCTAAAAGGGAGCACATAAGGCCATCCCAAGGTACAGAGTCTCA
Source organism: Triturus cristatus (assembly GCF_964204655.1). Classification (NCBI taxonomy): domain Eukaryota; kingdom Metazoa; phylum Chordata; class Amphibia; order Caudata; family Salamandridae; genus Triturus; species Triturus cristatus. The sequence continues at coordinate 800,052,758 of NC_140583.1, read as the reverse complement.
CTGCAGATGTAGACAGGAAAGGTATTTACAGCTACTCAGCATAAGCGATTTTGCGAGCTTGGGAACTCCTGCAAGGATCTCCTGGCTTCTTGGTTGCTTGTCTCACTGACGTTACCTCCCACAGAACACCTCTTCAGTCAACTGGGCCTTGTGCAGGTCTTCTTTCCAGTATGGGCATGCTCCCCTGTCTGCTGGGCATGTCTGTTTGGACGGTCTCTGCAGCAGCTAGGTCTCCAGGACCTATAGCTTTTCCTATGCCTTAAGGACAGTCATCGCCAAACAGTATGTCCTTAACAAAATGTCTATCCCAGCACTGGTGTGAAGGGCATTCTTTAAGCACAGATGAAGAACATTTTTCTCCCAATTTTTGAGACAGTTGTGTAACGTAGGCTATACAAGTGCTGCTGTATTTAAAGGTGGAATTTCCTTAAGAAGTGCATCTTCTTTTGCCCTCGTCTTTGTAGACTTTCTCTAGCAGGAAACACATCGGACAAGGCTGAAATGGTCACCTCTGTTCTTTTCAAGACAGACTAATGAAGCCACAAACCTCCTGTTACTAGGCGACACCTAGAGGCTTAGTAAAGAGAGAAAAGTGGGTTTCACTATCCTCAAGGGAACCTATATTGGCAGTGGAAGGACTAAAGTCTAGCCTAGAAGGTAATAAGAGTTTTGGGGATGGAAGCCCTAACAAAGGAAAGGAATAGCTAAGCTGTGATGCCCGCCATGGGCAAAGGCGAGAGAGAAAACAAATTGAGAGGAGTCTGGAGTCAAAAAGCTTGGCAGTGGGAGTTTGCCATGTCACAAGAGCATGCTTAGTTGCGTAGAATGTGTGGCTTGACGAAAAAGTTGCGTCCCGAGTAAGAGATTGATATTATTCTAGGCCAGTTGGGATTTCTTTTTACAAGCTTTCTAGAAGAAGAAGCATGGTTGAATATGGAAGGTCGGAGAAAAAAATAGCTGCCTAGACGATGCCTGTACATCTACACTAGTACATGTTGGCCATTAGCAAAGGTGTACACCCCAGGCTCCATTATCAAATAACCTCAGAAAACACCCTGCAGTTGTGTCCTGTGTGCAAGCAGCTTGCTACCTCTTTCCCCAAAACTCACTGGCATGTCCTTAGGCCATTCCAAGCAGGCATTTGAAACAGGCCCTGTCCTTGGTGGCAGTCCCCCAACCACAGCGGCCCACAGAGGATGGCCACATACCTTGCACTGTCTGCTCTTGGAACAGAATGTGATTGATTAAGGATACCTTTGGCCATGCTTAGTGGGCTCTGAGCACAGTACTTGACTTTTAGTCCATGGCCTTTTGAATAGGAATAAATCCATCACTGCCCAGAGAGCCTGATCATCAGCTGTGGCCACAGCATGTGACGCTTTAGCCATATTATTGCATGTCATCTACAGGGCACTCATTGTGCCCAGTATCAGACTGGTTGTGAACTTGAGGCAGCAGAAATTGCATTCTTGCTTTACAAGCGTTCTCTACAGATAACCTTGAACTTGTAAGACCTGCCCTATAACCCCTCACCCACCTCTTCCACCAATCTATACCAACTTTCCAGAAACCTATGGATGTATTATTATTTTTGGAAAGTTTTGTTCAAATCTGTCCTACCGGGACATCTTCATAAGCAATCCTTAAATCCATTTTCTGCATCTGCATGCAGTGCTAGTGGCTCCTGGTCAGGGCATGATACTCGGCCAAGCGCTGTACACAGAACGTGGTGGAAGAGTGTGAAGGATTAGGATTCGAGTCAAAATCAGAATTCAGAGCACAACGGTATAGGAACAAGCATTGGCATAGCCAATAGGTCTCGCTTTTGGGACCTTATAAGTGTTTAGCCATGCAACAGTTGATGTTGCACCAAGGATATTGTGCTGCATAACTAAATACTGAATTACTTCTGTCATATATATTTTAACATGACATCACAGTGCTTCACCCCAGCTGCGACTCTCGCTGAATTACCACGCGCACAGATGTCACCCATAATTGGCAGTTGATAGTAAGAACAAAAAATCAAATGTTTCAAGTTAGTGTTTGTAACATGCTTTGCGAAGTTCATTTTCGCATGTGATGCAGGGCCAAAGTGCCATTTAATCTTGCCTGGGTTGATAAAAGTACTACCTTTAAGGCAGGTGGTGGTAATGCAACTACAAAACTGTAGATGCAAGCACTGTATGAAAACAAACAATTATTGTTGTGCACCTAGATTTGCGCTACAAAAAAGACCCCGCACACGAGTACAATAGGCGAGGAAAACCAGGGGCATACGTAAACCAACAAACGTTAGAGCTTCGTGTTTGGTCCTGCGGTAAGGTGTGAAATTCAACGCAAACTCTTGAGGTTTTTACATGTGAAATTTTATCCAGGTAGTACTTGCAGGAAATTGTGTAAAGGTGACATTGTGCAAAAACGACAAATGTGTCCTTGTGTAACGTAACTGGTGGTCATGTAAAGCGCTCCAATACTTTCAGGCCGAGTTTGCGCTATATAAATCAGCAAAAAAAAAACCATAATCCGCAGAGGGCCACATAATTCCCCATTGCATGATGCAAAAGTTGGAGCCAGATACAAAAAACGACCATAAAATGAATTGACGCAGCAATTTTTGTACTTGAAAATACCTGTGCACGTGAAACAATAGTCTAAACGTGTAAATGTGGAAGCAGAAGTTGAGTGCAGGAGTGGCGAGACCTTGGCCAAGGGGCGCTGAGTCTGACCATGAGCAGAAGAGCTCGTTTTCCAGAGAGGTGAGAAGTGAAACCTGGAGTTGGAACAGTTTGAGTGAGGTGCATGGTCTGAGTTAAAATTTTTTTTTTTAAAAAAATAGAAAAGAAAGTAAGAGGAACAGTACCTGCGCAGTTTCAAAGCTCTAAACAGAGAGGATATAAACGTTACCCAAAGTAAGGTACCTTATTTACCGCCCACTGGAGGCTAGAAGAGATTCGAACTTGTGACGTGACGTTCACTAGAGGAAGGGATGAGGTGGCAAATGAAAACGGCACGTTTAAGGTCGAGGGTGGAATAGAGGTAACACGAAAAAACAGATTGCAACCGTGTTTTGCACATGTGCAGTGCAGAGCAGCGCTATGCACAAGCCTAACGTGTGAGTTTATAAAACTTCAAAAATGTGTTTAATTCATTTTCCGTCTCTATATTGTTTTAGTTATATCACTTGCCTCTGCAAAATGTCACATTGAAACGTGATGAAAAGAAGGGCCCGTGCGCGGCCGTGAAAGCGAAAGTGATGGCAGGGGCACGCTCTGTGGTGGGGGAGGGGCAGAGCGAGGCGCTTGGTAGAGCAAGTCTTAATGAGCCATTAAAGCCACATTGCGGCTGTGCGCGTGCACGCACTCGTGAACGCAAGCTTGAGGCCAGGAAAAGCCTCTGGTAGCACTTTAAAAATCCACTAACTAAATGTCTCGTAGAGCAGCGTATGCGCTAACTCAGGCGAGACATCAAAAAAGGGACATAAATACATTTCTCTCCAAGCGTAGCAGGAAAAGACACAATTTGTATATTTTTTAGGAATATAAAGTTGAGTTTTTGAACCTTGTGTCCAAATGTAGAGTATCATCTGCGAGTAAGGAAACCTTTTTTGCTCCCAATGTTCATGCCAGCCCTCCACACGTTTTTGTTTTGTTTTTAACAAGGTTTGTATGTAACAGTCTTATTAAGGGATGAAATCAGATTTTTTAGAAAGTGATGTGTCAAACGTCACTACGTATGTGTTCAGATGCAGAGAGTATAGTATCCTGTTAATTGCCATCATTGTATGAAGGGAGGGGCTCATGCCTCGTGAACCTGTATTCACTGACTTGCCCCTTTTGTAATCAGACTAACTTTGAAAAATTAAAATGTATTACTTTTCAGAGAGTACATGACATGTTTGAAATAGTGAAGACTGAGTATTTGCAATGTGGTAGATTGTTCAGGACGTCTAAAGGATTGTGGTCCTCATTCTCTGATGTGCCAATAGACTACACCACAATATCTACACTGTGTGATAGAACTCACTGCTAAAACATCTCTTGCCTATAAAGTACCACAAGAGCACCTCTAGCAATGAGGAGTAAGTAGAAAACTGAATGTGGCGCTCATAATCTTTAGAAACGGGTCCTCATCATGAGCACTGATAGCGGAAACATCTAATTATGCCAGATGTATGCTTTCCCAATTGCACGTACTGCAGCGCACATATTACCCCAGTGCAGCTGCATAAAATTGACAACAGAAGTAACAATTGACCAAAGTGTGGTGAACACACCACATCCTTTTTTAGGTCGAGCTAGCGGTAGCGCTCATGCACTGCTCGCTCTGTGAGGCACGCAGTAGTAGAGTATGCTGTGTAAGCCTCACCCACTCTCGGCCCATACTTTCCATTGGCTGGTATCATTGTCCTTGGTAAATGCTGGCTTCCGATTCATTATGAGGTGTGTTAGTCCCTTCTTGTTACCAACTATTTACTTCATTAATGGACATAGCACGCACGGGATGCCAGCTTCGGTAATGGTGGCCGCTTCATAACGTAATTTGCATTTAGTTTTCTGTTTTTTTAAATTAATTTCAAACTTTAGTACGGAGCGCGGCGCCTGTTTCAGGGACACCGCGCTCAGTTTATTATTATTATTTTTTAAATTTAATACCGAGTGCGGCGCCCACTTCAGGGACACCGCGCTCGGTTTATTATTATTTTTTTTTTAATGTAATACCGAGCGCGGCACCCTCTTCAGGGACACCGCGCTCGGTTTATTTTATCATTTTTTTTAAATGTAATACCGGGCGCGGGGCCCACTTCAGGGACACCGTGCTCGGGTTCATTTAAAAAAAAAAAACTTTAGTCATGCCCATGTGTGTAGGGAAAGTCTATTGGTTAATTTCATCCCCTAGTTGACGCTCCAATGATAACATCTCCCGACTCTGATTGGTCAGGGCGTGGATGTTCCTGACAGTCCGGCTTACATGCCTTCTGTGCCGGTACACAGGGAGCATAGCTGATCCTCAGACAAGGAAGACATTGCATCGTTTCCTCGCACCTTTCTTGCCTTATTCCTCCTATTCCCGTGTGTACGCGCACATTTGTAGAGCTTGAGTTTCCTCATAACCCTGCCTCGAGATAACCCTGGGCAGCAGCATCCGGTGGCACTGCCAGTGTTTTGCCGCCACCAATGCCATAGGTGTGCGTAGCAGCAGCAGCATTAGCAGCATCCTGTGATCCTGTGGGGAAGCGGACCATGGTAGATCCCGAGCTAGTGAACCACCGTCCACACCCCCATCCCGGAGAGCTCACCCCAGAGCAGAACTGTGGGCAAGCCAAGGAAAACGGACCTACGCAGCCTCTCTCAGCTTGCAATGGGGGCGTGCTGCTGCTGGAGGTGCCGGATGCTTCAGCAGCCGCATCTGCAGCGGTGGAGACACAGGCCATGCTGCCCTGCGACCCTAGAGAGCAGAGGAAGCCCCTGGAGACCCAGCTGTACCTCCGGAGGTTTGTCATCCTCGCCGTCTTCAGCCTCTACTCCATGGTCAACACCTTCCAGTGGATTCAGTCCAGCATCATCACCAACATCTTCACTCACTTCTACCAGGTGATCAGCGACAAGATAGACTGGCTCTCCATGGTCTACATGCTGGCCTACGTGCCCCTCATTTTCCCAGCCACCTGGCTGCTGGACAAGCGAGGCCTGAGGGTGACCGCCCTCCTAGGTGCTGGCCTCAACTGCGTGGGTCAAGTGTGCCAGTGTACAGCAGGACCTCTTTGCAGTCACCATGTTTGCCCAGGTCATCTGCTCTATCGCTCAGGTCTTCATCCTGGGGCTACCATCCAGACTTGCCTCCGTCTGGTTCGGGCCCAAGGAAGTATCCCAGGCCTGTGCAGATGCTGTGCTGGTGAATCAGGTAACTTCTCCCATGCTTTTAGACTATGTCAGCATTTCACTATTTGTTCATAATTTTTAGCGATGATTTAAAGATTGCTGGTCAGTATTTGCTTGTGTTGGCCTAGATTCTTTTGTTTCATGGTTCTTAGGAGCAACACATTTCATTTGTTCTTTTACAAAAACAAGTAAAATTGAGCAAACGTAATGTGGTCAAGTTTGATTTTCATATACTAGTCTCTCCAGAAAGTGGCATTGACAAAACTTAAATGGAAAGACACCCATAGAAATGCCCAGAGATTTAAGATTTATTGCCACAATAATTCCTGTGTATCACTTTTTATCTGTCATAGTCCGGGCCACTGGAATTATGCGGCAGGGGAGGTACAAATTATGTGATAGGGTTGAGTAAATTATGTGGCAAGATGAGGCAAATCATGCGGCATAATGCGGCAGATTTTGTGATTTTCAGACTTGTTAACATTTTCTGGGCATTGGTTGCACCTCATTAGTACCAGTTTAACACCCAAACATAGCAACAAGCAACAAACATGTAACTGTGATTCAACGTGTTTTGCTGCATTTGTAGTGACTTTTGAACCGTTTGAGCTAGAAAAAATGTTTTTGTTATAATCTGCAGATGGATTATGTGGCACATGCAGCATATCTATTATTATGTGAAAATCGCCACAGCCTCACAATTCCAGTGGCCTTGGTATTAGTGAGTCTGTCACATTGGGAGGACTGAATGTTCAGAGCTAGTTGTGGCATGAATCGAGTTGAATGTCCCCCCAACACCTTGCGATATGGTTCACTCCTCGGAGGTCAAACAGATTGTTTATATTCCTCTGTAAAGGTTTCTGCGGCTTAGAATGTTCAGGCTGGACCAAGCCTTTCAGGCAAGCTGGCTAGACAATGGTTAGTACCATTCTGAAAAGGCACAGAGAAGCTCAAATATATGGAAAATAATGCTACTCAGAGAAATTCTCAGTAGTTAAGAAGTGTTGGCTCAAGCATTTTCATCCATCACGTCTTTGTTGTCTAATTCAAGCTGTAAGTAACTAAATAGTGCCTGTTCTTGTTGGCTACAGTGTTCCAAAGTCGGGCACCCAACATGCAGTAGCTTTCTTCAGAAAGCTTTGCATCTATAGAAGGGAAATATCCTTAATGTTATTTTCAGTGTGCATTATGAAAGAAAAACATTTCTGAACAGTTTAACATTCGTTATCTCTTGTCAAGTATTATGTTATTAGTATTGCATATTTTTAAAGATAGAAAATAATGCATGAATGGCTGAATAAATGCATTGTATAGCATTATGTGAACTAACTCGACTATTGAGGTACCCTTAAGTTAGAGATGTGGCGTCAGAGAGTGATATCCCCTCGACAACTTGCAACGATTTGACAGTCCTAAATGATTTCCAATTTATAGCAATTTAAATGACTTCATGCTGTCTGTAAGTATTTCGGAAGTATGACTAGTGAAGAGTTTTTCACAGCTTTTTGTTTATACCATGCTCCTTAGCTTGGCAAGATGTACACAGGGGTTCAAATTAATGTTTGGCTAGTATCTCTGTATTGCATCTCTGTTTTAGGTCTAGCCTGGGCATGCGCATGCGCTGCGAGGCATGCTGTATTGAGGTAGGGACTTGAAGCTCCGCCCACATTTTTCATTGGCTTGTGTCATCGTCCACTGTAAACTGTGGCTGTTCATTGGTCAAAGATTCAGTAGTCCCTCCTTAGTACGGCCTTGCTTATTCTGTAACCTCCCATGATGACATCCCCTGTTACGTGTGTTGTTACTCGATAGGCTTTCATTACAGTCTGCAAGCACTATTTTCTCAAATAGCTTTGTCCTGCCTGCTGTTGTAGGATGCGCGCTCTCCTAACGCTTTAAAAAAAATTATAGCATGCATTTGTAATGCAATAGGTCTTGCATTTGCGAGAGTTTAAGCTATTGGCATTGTAAATGACAGTGCCTTTTATTTATCTGATTTAAAAACAACACATAAATAAAAGACATTGTCATTCACAATGCCAATAGCTCAAATTCTCATAAATGCTAGACCTATTGCATTGCAAATGCTTTTTTTATTTTGATTTGACACAGACCAAAAATATGGAAATACAAGGAATGGATAGATTCATTGATTGCTCAGTGCTTCATTTGAGCCTGGGGTTTCAGGCAGGGTCCACCAGTGCACATTTTTAGGGACCAACACTCGCTTTTCTGAGTTTGATCCAGAGCAAGAGGGAGAAAACACAAAAGAGGAAAAGTGGGAGGAAGAGAAAGACAGAAAATCAGTGACAAAGCAGCAGGGATTAAAGATAACCAGAAAAATTTGACGTAGAGTATGAAATGGGCAGATGGTCCTGTGAAATATTTAGACATCTGAAAGGAACTCGTTAGTTAGATTCCTTGCCTTAGAATATCCCCAGGCGTCAGGCTGGATCCGAAAAGATTTTTCGTCAGCAGTACCCTTGCGCGTCGGTAGGTGTCGTCTGCGACTCCGCGTCCGTCGTCGGCGTCGTGATCGCTGGGATGACGTCGTCGGAGTACTTAGACGCCGCCCTCGCGCGCTGACGTCAGTTCTTCTTTTTTCCGCGCCAGTAAGCGCAGATCCGGGAAGAGCATACCCTTAGTCACTTTTTGACTAACTTTTTGGGACTATTTTGGTCTATTCTTTCGAGTCGACTTCGACTCCTGGTGCCGGTAGGGATGTCCGGGTTCAAGCCGTGTGTTGTCTGTCACCGACTCATGTCTGTTACCGACCCCCACCATCGGTGTCTCTACTGCCTTGGGGCTGACCATGATGACAAGTCGTGCCCCGGTTACCAGGCCTTGACCTCGAAGGCTAGGCGGCAGCGGTCCCGCAAGCTCCTCGAGATCCGGCAGTCTGCTCCGCGCCGCTCGAGGTCCCGGTCGAGGAGGAGGTCGAGGAACCGGTCGCGGAGCCGAAGTCATCACCGCTCGTCGGGTTCGAAGTCCTCGCATTCAGGTGAGTTGAGACATAGTAAGAAGTCGAAGAAGTGACACTGCTCTTCTGACTCCCCTTGCGTGACTCGGCCGAGGGTTCGGGTGGCACAACCCACGCGGCTCCACCGGAGCCGCAGGAGTCGCGTCCGGTCCCATACCCGCCGGTCCCTGGGCCTCACGCGACTCCGGGCTAGATTCGGAACTTCCTCGTGGCCATGAGGAGTCTCGCTCCGCCATCGAGGTCTGCCGGCGTGCCTCCAGGCCCCGCAGGTCCAACTGGGGGGCCTAGCGAGTCGGTGGCTTTGGCCCTGGCGCCGTCGTCGACTTCGGTCCCGACGCCGCAGGTCCCGGTGGGATCCAGGCCTGGATCCCGGTCGACACCGGTTGACCTTACGACCCCTCCACCGGCGCCGACCCTACGACCCCTCCGCCGGCGCCGACCCCTATAGTGCCGGCGCCGTCCCTAGTTTCAGCCCGGGTCCGGCGTCGGAACGGCGCCTCCCGGCGCTGTCTCCGGTGCTGATGGATGAACATTTCATCTATAACCCAGCTCCGTCCTTTCTACCTGTATACCAGGAGACGGATAAAAGGGAGGCTTGGGAAGGGTCTGAGGACCCCCTGGCACAGAAGTGTCAGTTAAGTCAGGACTGGGCAGACGAGCTGGGGGATGCCAGTGGTCTTGACACTTCGCCTGACACTGGCTTCATCTCTCCTCCTTCCGTGGCTACGGAGGAGGGTGCGACTTATTCTGTGGTGCTGCGCAGGGCTGCCGAGGCCCTTCACCTGGAGCTCCCTGCAGTGGCCGTGAGGACTATCTCCTCACTGAGGTGCTTCAAACGCCAGTAAGCTCTTCGGAGCCTCTACTGCAGTTCAATGAGGCCCTCACCGACGTTCTGATGGGCACTTGGTCCAAGCCCTCCACAGTCTCTCCTGTGGATCGGAATGTGGCCCGGCGCCACCGCCCTGCTTTGGGCGACCCCAGTTTTCTTTCGGTACACCACACCCCTGAGAGCCTGGTTATCCAGGCCTCTACGTCCCAGACCGCCTTCCCGCCAGTTCCTCCGGATCGGGAATCCAAAAGGTTGGAGCAGTTTGGGAAGAAACTGTTTTTCCTCCCTCAGTTTGGGGTTGCGGTCCATTAATACCGCGTGCCTTTTGGACCGTTATACCCACTCCTTGTGGGATACGGTGGCGGACGTGCTGCCCCAGTGTCCGGAGGAGGCCAGGACACGGCTCACCCAGGCTCTTGCTGAAGGGCGGGACGCAGCACGGTACTCCATTCGATGTGGACTTGACACCACGGACTCACTGGGTAGAGCGATTGCGACGACTGTGGCGATTCGTCGTCACGCCTGGCTGAAGTCCATGACATTTTCAGGGGAAGTCCAAAGCACCCTCATGGACATGCCCTTTGATGGCCGTTGCCTTTTTGGCGACAAAGCGGATAGTGCGCTGGAGCGCTTTAAGATCTCCAGGGCTACGGCCCAGTCCTTGGGCCTCTCGGCCCGCGCCCGTAAACTTCTGCTTTTCGCCCCTTTCGTGGCCAAGGGAGGGGCGCCCCCGCACGTTCAACCAGCCACAGGCCACAGAACCAGCCTCAACGCGGTCACGGATTACGCCGTGGCGGAGCAGGGGGACAGTGAGCCGGTCAGTCCCCATCTGCTCCCGCAGCATCTGCCTCAAAACCTTCCTAGTCCGAGCTTTCAGACCCATTCAACGCCAGTGGGAGGTAGAGTTCGCCATCACCTGCTCCACTGGCGTACCATCACGTCGGACAGGTGGGTGCTGCAAATCGTCCGAAGGGGCTACTCCTTCGAGGTGACCCCTCCAGTCATGCCACCGCAGTACCACTGCATGTCGGGGGATCACTTGCAACTTCTGCAGGAGGAAGTTAAGACCCTCTTGGCCAAGGGGGCCATCGAGCGTCTTCCTGGCCCAGAAGTAGGACGAGGTTGTTACTCCCACCGCTTTCTGGTTCCCAAGAAGGGCAAGGGGGGCCTACACCCTATCTTGGACATCAGGAGTGTCAACGCCTTCCTCAGGAAGGAGAAGTTCAAGATGCTGACTTTAGCTCAGGTTCTGGCTGCCCTAGACCCTGAAGACTGGATGGTAGCGTTGGACTTGCAGGACGCATATTTCAACATCCCCGTCCTGCCAGCCCACCGGCGTTACCAGCGGTTCACGGTAGGCCACGAGCACTTTCAGTTTACCGTGCTCCCCTTCGGCCTCACCAGTGCCCCTCGGGTGTTCACGAAAGTGATAGCGGTGGTCGCAGCTCATCTGCGCAGATTAGGGGCTCCAGTCTTCCCCTATCTCGACGACTGGTTGTTGAAGGCGGGCTCGCCCCAGGCAGTCGTCTCCCACCTCCAGACTACGGCCGACCTCCTGCATTTGCTGTGGTTCTCCATCAACGTGCCAAAGTCACTTCTGAGTCCCTCCCAGAAGCTCCTTTTCATCGGAGCGGTCCTGGACTCGGCACAGTTTCGGGTCTATCCTCCCGAACAGCGGGTTTTGGGATATTCAGGCTCTCATTCCGATCTTTCAGCCTTTATCCCGAGTTTCGGTCAGGATGGTCCTACGGCTGCTGGCTCTGATGGCCTCCTGCATCCTGCTGGTACATCACGCCAGGTGGCGGATGCGGGCTCTGCAGTGGGACCTGAAGTTCCAGTGGGCTCAACATCGGGGCGACCTGTCCGACCACGTCCTGATCTCGGAGGGCACTGCGGGACAGTTGCAGTGGTGGCTCATGGACCGCGATTGGGTCTGCGGCAGATCCCTCTCCCTACCCGAGCACGTAGTGGTGACGGATGCGTCCCTCCTGGGATGGGGGGGGGACCACATGGGAGGGGCGGAGATCAGAAGCCTCTGGTCTCCGGCGGAGTCCCGGCTACATATCAACCTATTGGAGCTGCGGGCGATCCGGCTTGCACTGAAGGCATTCCATCCCTCTGTCCGGGGAAGTGTAGTGCAGGTGTTCACGGACAACACCACCGCCATGTGGTATTACAATAAACAGGGCGGGGTTGGGTCGTGGAACCTTTGTCAGGAGGCCTGCGCCTCTGGACATGGCTGGAACATCACTGTATCACCCTGGTGGTTCAACACCTGGCGGGCTCTCTGAACGCCAGGGCGGACAAACTCAGCCGCCGGTGCATGATGGATCACGAATGGCGTCTGAACTCGGACGTGGCACAAGGCCTCTTTCGGCAGTGGGGAGAGCCTTGGTTAGATCTATTCGCCACCGAAGAGAACGCACAATGTCATCAGTTCTGCGCGTTGGAATTTCCAAGGTGGCATTTGCTCTGAGATGCTTTTTGTCGCAAGTGGAGTTGCAGTTTGTTATACGCCTTTCCGCCTATACCACTTCTGCCCAGAGTGCTGAAGAAGATCAGGCGCGACCGGGCACAAGTCATCCTTGTGGCTCCGGATTGGGCATGAAGATACTGGTATCCCGAGCTACTCAGTCTGTCCATCGATCCCCTGATTCGACTGCCTCTTCGGGAGGACCTTCTGTCGCAGCAGCAGGGGACGGTCCTCCACCCGAACCTGTCCAGTCTCCACCTCCATGCGTGGAGATTGAGTGGCGGCAGTTGATGCCATTTGACTTGCCTCCTGAAGTCTGTGATGTCATTCTGGCAGCCAGGCGTCCCTCCACTAAAACGGTATACGCCTGCAGGTGGAACAAATTTGTGGCATGGTGCACAGCAAAGGCTGTGGATCACCTTTCCGCCTCTCTTTATGAGGTTCTCCTCTTTCTTCTTTCCCTGGCCCCGCAGGGCTCTGCTCTGGGCACCATCAAGGGATATCTTTCAGCTGTTTCTGCCTTCTTAAAGGTTCCTGATCAGCCTTCTCTTTTCAAGTCCCCTGTTGTAAATAGATTCTTAAATGGCGTTACTCACATGTTTTCCCCTGTACCCTTTGTAATGCCTCAGTGGGACTTGAATCTGGTGTTAACCTATCTGATGTGTGCTCCCTTTGAGCCACTTCATAACTGTCCTCTTCGTCTTCTGACTCTCAAGACTGCTTTCCTGGTTGCCATCACCCCTTGACAGAAGAGTGAGTGAGCTCCAGGCTCTTTCTTCTAAACCTCCTTTCCTCTGTCCATCCGGACAAGGTTGTTCTGAGGACTCGCCCTTCTTTTTTTCCTAAGGTGGTAACTGCCTTTCACATCGGGCAGTCGGTTACCTTGCCCACCTTCTTTCCGCCTCCGCATCCCTCGAAAAAGGAAGAGAGGCTCCACCGTCTGGACCCAAAACGTGCGCTCTCCTTCTATCTGGACCGCACCAAACCGTTCCGGGTGGACGACCAACTCTTCGTTGGCTATGTGGGCGCTAAGAAGGGGAGGGCAGTGCACAAGCTGACCATCTCTCGGTGGGTCGTTTTGTGCATTAAGGCCTGTTATTCCTTAGCTAAGAAGGATCCTCCTGTGGGGCTGAGGGCTCATTCCACTCTGGCCACAGCGGCTACTACTGCCTTGGGACAGGGAGTCCCTCTGCAGGACATTTGCAAGGCAGCAATGTGGGCCTCGCTGCACACGTTTGCCAAGCATTACTGCCTGGACAGCCAAGTCCGGAGAGACAGCTTCTTTGGCCGTTCCGTTCTCCAGGACTTCCTGGTGTGTTCTTGGTTCGCAGACCCACCACCGGGGTTGGTATTGCTGGGGTATCTATTCTAAGGTAAGGAATCTAACTAACGTGTTTCTTTCAGATGAACAAGTTACTTACCTTCGGTAACGATGTATCTGTAAGAAACATTAGTTAGATTCCTTACCGCCCCACCCATCCTCCCCGTTCTGGATACTGATATCTAGGGTTAAGGTCATCCCTTTCAGGGCCCTAGTTGCATGGCACCAGTGTCTGTTTCTTGCATGGCTCTGCGTTCCTGGCGTGGAAAGCTATGTACAGAACTGACGTCAGCGCGCGAGGGCGGCGTCTAAGTACTCCGTCATCCCGGTGATGCCGACGACGGACGCGGAGTCGCAGACGATGCCTACCGACGCGCAAGGGTACTGCTGACGAAAAATCTTTCCGGATCCAGCCTGACACCTGGGGATATTATAATGTAAGGAATCTAACTAACTAATGTTTCTTACAGATATATCGTTACCGAAGGTAAGTAACTTGTTCATCTGGCTTAGTCTGGATTAGCAAGAAATCTGGAATTGGAATTACGGCCGTGCTATCTCTTGGTTTGAAGGGAAAATAAAAATGTGGGCTAAACTGCCTATATGCCGTGCCGGCAGGGTAGCTATTGCTAAAATGGTCCTATTGGTTTCTATATCTATTTATAAACATTCTGCTGCCGCTCACCCAAGCCTTTTTCAAAAACTATGCGATCTTTATTAATCTCCTTGGTCTGGATGGGGATACAACCGCGTGTTTCCTGGGAATTACTAACACTCCCCCTCACACAGGGTGGGCTGAGAGCACCAGATATACCACTACGCATTTGTGCACAAGCTCAATCTTTACATTACTGGCTGCAGCCCACCCTGTTCTAACCCCGCATGGCCGTGGAAACAGATATAGCAGCACCAGTCCCCCTCCAAGTGGCCCTATACCAGGCATACCGGAAACCAAGGGATGGCATAGATACAGTGGAAACCCTTCGGTGGGCATGGAACAGACTGCGCACATGAGCTCACTTGGAGATTTTGTATGCCCCCTCTATTCTCCTCACGCAAAATCCATAGACCCCAGCGCTGGCAGACGGGGGAAGCGTGGCACTGGCGAAACCTTCTGTCCCCTGCCGAAAACCACCGCTGAGGGCATGCAGAGCTTCTCCAAGTTGTTTCTTTACTTTAAGATCAGAGCAACATGTAGACATATACATACCACTTTTCCCAACCTCACTACCCATCTTCCGGCTCTAGAGCAGATGATAATTAATGACTCGCCCCGTAGGATCATCACTAGACTGTCCAGCTCCATGCAAAGTACAGCCCCTTTAGTTAAGCCTAGGCCCTGCTGGGCTGGAACTCGGGATTAGATGACCAGGTCACGGATGAAAAATGGGCTTTTTGTTGCGGTCAGCTTCATTGCTCATACCTAATTACCGATTGAGGTTAATACATTTTAAATATCTACACAGGTACTGCAGGACTCCCTCCTCACTTCACCACATGGGGATCAGGCAAGATGAGAGTTGCTGGAGATGCAGGTTTGCCTCCGCCTCCTTTCTGCACATGGCCTGGCACTGTCCACCCATTGCTGCCTTCTGGGCCGGCATTTTCACCAAAATTCAAGAAATTCTGCGTGCACCCAGTGAACCCCAGCCGCTCATCGGGTTACTGGGGTATGTAAAAGACACCCAACCCGAGACTCGCAAATTACATGCCATGCTCCTCTTACTAGCTAAACGCAGAGTTTACATACAGTGGAGGGGCAGGCGGCCCCCCACGATCAAAGCATGGATACAAGATGTCACCTTCAGCATTAACCAGTTAACCACCTTCTAAGAACTGATGACACCAGCCTCCAGACTGAAAGATATATGGGGTCCTTTCCTAGATTGGCTGAAAACACTCCCAGATGACAGTGTCTCCTCTCTGCACTGTCACCCGTGCGCCACAGTCACCAGAACCATAGGTATAGAATAAACCCCAAAAAGGCCCCTCCCATCAGGCGTAAATGCCAGTCACCCCGATGTCCTCCTCTGTTGGATTTACTATTGATAGATAATTAACATAGTGTCATGGCATACTCTCTGTGTGAGCTTACATAAGGCTGGTGCTGTCAAACAGATATTGTATAATATGATGTGCCTTGACTGTTTTGTACAGTTGTAAGTTTACTCATTCATGCTAAATAATGTACTGGATAACTGAGACTTTCCATTGTGATGAAGAATGTGTTCCTATTTGTTTCCTTTCTTTTTGCTGGTATTTATGAAAATGTCAAACAAATTTTTCAAAAAAACAATGAATGTGTGGGTCCTGCCGCGATTGGCAAAGGGAGATGTGCAACCTCTTTTTGTTTCATATTTCACACCCTGTATTCTACTGTGTGTTTTTCATATTGCTGTTGTGATTCATCACGCTATTGATCTCTAATACCTGTGTGTGTGTTTTTTGATGGATTTCGAACGTCTGTATGTCGGTCTGCGACTTACAGTAATAACTTTAAGAACCAGCATTGGCAAAGGCGCAATAGGTCTCACCTATGCGAGAGCTATTGACTTAAGCAATGTGTAAAGCCATGTTGTACGGTCGTTTGACTGCTATTCAGCATGGCTAAATGTTAGTGGTGTGCAGTGGAATGGGGTAGATTGGCGCTCAGTGAAGTGTGGTAGATTGGGGTAGGGTTGAGTGAGGTAGATTGGAGTGGAGTAGATCAGAGTGGTGTGAGTTGGGTAAAGTGGAGTGAGTGTCATGGAATGGATTGAGTGTCGTAGAGTGGAGTGGCCTGTTATAAAGTGTCTTATAGTAGAGTGTCGTAGAGTAGAAGGACAAAGTGGAGTCAAGTATTGTAGAGTGGAGTGCTGTAAAGTGGAGGGGCGTAGTGTGGGATATGCATGGTGTGGTAATGGGCTGCTGTTACAGACAGCATATTTTCAATTGAAATGACCATTAGATGTGCAATGACATAAAGTTTTACTGCGCACAAATGATGATGTGTAGCAATGTCATCACCTAATGTGTTAGTGTTTTGATGGTACTCAAGTATTTATCAGCACAGTTCATTTTTTTTATGTGCTAGAAAAAATAACATCCTCTCCTCACGTGGCTAATCAGCAGGATTGTCACATAAATTCTCTCACTTTTAAGTCAGAGAAAGAAAAGTAAACACCATGCTCCCTCGAAAGACAGAGCCTGACATTTGAACACAGTCTTTTAACACACAGCAAATGTGACAAGATGAGAACATGATTTAAAGGACAATTTACAGATAATGAGTACTTGGAAGGATACAGTAAACAAGGAATGCTTTTAGGTGGGACGATCTGAAGCTGGATAGCCTAAAGCAAATAAAGCCAGCAAATAAAAAGGAAGCAACTGTGAGTTACAAACAACAAAGCCAATAGTAATAAATGGCTGAAATGCATTCCCAGGGAAGTATTCCTAATGCCCACAAGAAGTCATAAGCAAACCAGACAGCTGCCCTGTCTGCTTTAGGCTTCAACCTAATAAAGGAAAGTAGGCATTGTGATTATTAGTAGATTTGTCTTCCTCTGCAAAGTCTTTCTACTTTGCAATTTGTGAGTCAGTAATGCAGTGCTTTCTCACATCAGCTAGACTGTACTATGGTAATAACATTTTCATTAATCTTTATACTGTAGGGATAAATGGGTGATTAAATGTACATCAGTACACTTGTTCCACATTGCTTGTTTTATTGGATCAGATTAATTTTTCCTGGCATGAGTAAAAGTGTCCATTTGTGTATTGTATGTAATAGAAAGTGTACACGATTATTACTGATGTATAATATGTAAATTGCATTGTGTTGGCAATCTTCCCATCTTGTGTAACAAAACAGAAATCTAATAGTGTGGAAGTTAAAGTTTGAGCACTGAGACTAGCTATATGTTTGTGTGTCTGGGGTTTGACAAAAGTCCTGTTGTGATGTGTCTAACAGAATAATCTTCTCTTTTTTCCCCATAGTATGGTGTGGACGTGATGGCTCGCGACGCCCATGGGAACACTGCCCTAGCCTACGCCAAGCAGGCAATGAATCAAGAGTCCATGGACATTCTTCTGCAGTATGGATGCCCTGATGAACATTTTGTGCTCATGGCCACTCCCAACCTGTCCAGGAAGAATAACAACCGGAACAGCAGCAGCGGAGGGGGCCGGATGCCCACTATCATCTGACGCGGGGGAGCGTACCCATGTGTCTGCTTCATCATTGAGGATGTCGCAAGGGAGGTCCTCCTACACCCTCCTCTCACTGCAGAAGTTCTGGGCATTGTAAAGTCTTACAAGTTTTGCCCCCTCCTTAAGACATCCATTGTCCTGGCTCTTGCTCCATTTCTCAGTGCCCTAACCCTGGACCAATGCCAAAGGGGCCAGCGAGGAGGAGGCGGGGAAGGCCACAGAACCTTTGGGATCCAGAAAACCAAGAAAGGGATTGTGGAGGACTGAAGTACTAGAAGCAGCCACACTACCTGATGCCGTGGCCGAGGAGGGGGACCCTCGGAGAGCTCTCCACAAGTGCAGGACCTCAGGGGAGGGCGGGGGCCTGGACAGGCGAGCGGGCAGGAGCGCTCAGAACTGGCATCTTAACTGGCAGTTGAGCATATCCGCACATTTCCCTCTTTCTAACGAAAGCCTCGGATCTCGCTGCCTTTCCAGTACAGCTTGACGGCATACATCACAGACGAGTACGGACCGTGGCAGCTTTGAGGCTCCTATGATGGTGTATGTCAAATCAGTTGCAGCTAATCTGTCCAGGGAGAATACTGGCTTCATTACACTCCGCATAGCTGAGCTCCTTCAGCCTTTACCGTGGTTTAATGGAACATGATTACTCATCACGGACAAAGAAGCACATTAGCCGAGTAGGGTAGTTACCGGGCACGCTCCGGTGATTGCTCAGATGTGATTGCCATACTCGTCCAAGCCTCATATTATCCCAGACATGTCCTTCGCAGCCCTCCTTCCTCGGTTCACTGTCATAACTCAACACTGAATTCGCAATTCTCCAGCGAGGAAAGCAATGGCCATCGGGGTGGAAGGGACATGCTCCGACCACTCCCTGCCTCAGGCCCACCCTGTCACACCCAGGTACAAAGCAGAGGGGGGTAGGCAGACAGGCACCGCCGATGAAGGTTCTGGGTGTCACAGGAAAAAAATCAAGGCAGCCAGTGAGGACGAAAGAGTGATTGGCACTACTAACAACTAATGAACTCGAAGGCCTCTGAAGGACCATGAAGTGCAAAAGGAGACGTCATTGAGACTGCGCAAAACATGGAGGAAAGAACTGTGCACACATAGAGTAAAGCATTGATTTATGTTAGCTGGGAAATGTTATTGGCTGGATTATGTAGGAACACTAACCCTCGCCCCTACACAGCACGGGTGAAGCAGGTGGAAAGCAGATGAGATGCCTGACTTTTTTTTCTTTTTTGGGGGGGTATTTATTTTGTGTAACGAGAGGGAATTTATGATTAAAAATGTTTTTAGCAGCATTGTACTTTAGAAATACACACGACTGACAAGGAGGGGTCACATTTCCGTTTATAATCCTAAACCAGATGGTACTGGAATATTTTAATTCTGAGAATTATGTGAACTCTGGGCACTGTGACATGAAAAGTGAGCATGGGAGCCAAAGGAAAATGGAGGGCTAGTGCTGGGGTTTGAACTCTTGTTTCAGAAATCTTATTTCATTAACCTGCTTCCACGCCCCCCTGTATTTTTTATATTACTTAACCATCGAGGACATTAACCCCAGGAGGCTTGTTCACATCAAACTTAATTCCTTTAACCCAGGGCTTTTGTGGATGGCATCAGCATGCGATTCTACCTTCAATTTCTTTGTGGCTTCTGGCTATTGAAATCTCTCCTCACAATCCCACGTCTCAGTCGCATGTTTGAAAGGGAATGAGAACGATGTATTTGAAATTTAAGAAAATTATATATATTTTTAAGTAGGTACACTATCTGGACAGAAAAAAACTATAACACTGCGTGTATCAGTTTTATGCACACGCCATCTCCCCTAGATATAAATGGGGTCGCCTTTCGTTATGTTATCAAGTTGCTTTTATTTTCTACATTCTTGCCTTTTCAGCTCTTCACCCTACTACGTTCTCTTAAGAGCCTCAATTTTGTGTCCATACCTAAGCTTTTTCCCAGGCAGGTGTAAGGTCAGTTTTCTTTCCTATCGATCTAACCCAGCAGCATGTGTGCAGTGCCAGGGGCTGCTTTCTTCAGGTGTCATAAAGTGACAGCAGGTGTCGCTTCAGTGGGTTTATTAAAACAGCTTAACTTTTTACTGTTACATCCTAGGTGTCTGCACCTATATCCGTCCAGCTCTTCACAGAGTAAGCAGCACTTTATAGGGTGCTTTGTCACCTTTCTGACCTGTTCGATCTACGCTGTGTTTAAAGGGACCCCCCCCCCCTCATATATACCACCAAGAGATAAAGGGCATCGAAAATGAGCAGCAAAAAGTTTTCCACGGTGGCCTTGGAAATAGTTGTCCCTCCCAAATAAATCTTAGGGCATAGTTAATTGTGACACCTGATCAAAAATAAAGCAATGACTTGACTTGCAGCATTATGTTGCCTTCCTAACGCAAAACTGGCATTTGAAGTCCCAGTTGAGTCCCGTTCAACCCTTCCCTGGTCCATAGATCTTAGTGTAACACATTCTTGCAGCAAAAATATCTCTGTCCAGTACAGTGCCCGATAAGGTCATTATCAATGGTGGGACATTTCTTACAGGGACATGTGTGCCCGACAAATGTATCATCACTGCTGGGACATTTCTGACAGGGACATGTGTGCCCGGCAAGTGTATCATCACTGCTGGGACATTTCTGACAGGGACATGTGTGCCCGGCAAGTGTATCATCACTGCTGGGACATTTCTGACAGGGACATGTGTGCCCGACAAGTGTATCGTCACTGCTGGGACATTTCTTACAAGGACAGCAGTGCCTGATGATGTCGTTATCACTTCTCTAACTTGTCTTATAGGGACAGTAGTGCCGGTCAATTTTGTCATCACTGCTGATGCCTGATCTGGCCGAAGCATGCCAAAATATTTTTTATTCAGTCTGAAATAAAGATTGAGGTGATGAATGGAAAAGCCGAAGGAATGGCTTCCATTGGCCCTAAGCAACCTCAATCCAAGTTCCAGTGAGTCATGGGTCTGCTGGGTTAGGATTCATGGAGAGAATGTCTATTTAGACCAACGTCTTTATAATGTTTGTACCAATTTTTTTTTTATTTTTCTTTGTCTCCTACCCCTTCGTTGCAAATCTGAGAAGGGAAGGCAGATATTAGCGGTTATCTGAGCATCGGCTAGGCTCCTATTATGCACTGCTCTGACCCTGGAGTTTTTTTTAGTTCCATTGTCTGTTTATGGGACGTTTAAAAACATCACCCATCTACCAAAGGTTTAGCAGTGTGCTTGTAGCAAATCATAGTTGCGGGAAAGAAATGAGTTACAAAAGGGGTAAGAGTAGACAACACTTGAGGCTCTGAAAGGAAACAAGAAACGTTAATATTTGTAAAAGGATGAGATGTGTTTTTTGAGAGAAAGGGATGTTAATAGCTAGTAACCTACATGCTACACACATTTTTTCAAGCGTCCTAAAATGCATCTATCGTATCCCCCACTCCACATAACATCTTTCTGCATATTGGTTTAGGGTGGCCCCAGCTTGTGTTAGCATAAACGTATCACTATCGGCCACTTTTAGTTCTTGGGTTGCACTTCTGGATAACTCTTAGTTCATTTCTGGGTGTGATTTATTTTCCCCGGCCTTTATTTAAAGAATGGGCTTATCTGGCGAGTCTTATGTACAAGCCTTTTTGTAATCTTTTCCCACCTGGGCATTGGATTTGTGAAATTTTGAGCACAAATAACTGCTTTGCGCCCAATTGAATAAAAGGTCGTATGCTGATGACATCACACACTAGATTTTAAAGCACTTGATTTCGGTTTACTGATGAACTTGAAGTAGAGCCATGGTTTGCATCCCAGCAATTTCTTTACATCTCCACTAAACACTCCAGCAAAGAAAGGTAGGTTGTATGATATTGAATTTTCTTGTAGATGGTCTAGCACTCCCCTTCTGACCATTTTAGAGATGTGAGAGTTTTGGTCTCATCTGCAGTGTAAGACCTATACCAATTCAGAGTTTAAATGGCAATATGATGTGTTTTAAGAATTGGATGTTTTTTTATTTTATTTTATCGTCGAAGAAGAAAAGTTTACTGAAAAAGTAAGAAAGCGTGACCTTCTAAGTTTACAACCTCATCCAGGGCACAGGAGAAAGCTGAGAACAAAAGCACATCCCTGAGCTTCAGGGTTTAAAATATATTATCAATATTTTGTACCAATAAAATCCATTATTTGGGTTTCGTGCAACTCTGCATGAGCAGAGGCTTTGACGCTGTACATATTGCGTTGCGAAAAGACATGACACTACATGGCATGCAGAAGTTGGGCAGTGCTCCCTCGATTGCCTCTCCTTTGGTCCTTCAGCCTGCACTCCATGCGCTGGCTTTTTGACTTCACCGCCCCCTTTAGGTGAGGTTTCAGCCAGATGCTGGTTCTGCCCTTGTGTTCTGGATTTCGGCTTCCAACCCTTGTAAAAGAGCAATACCACATGCCGAATTCAGTTACGGTGGGTTCCTTAAGCACAAGGCCATTCCATCTGGCAGCCGAGTGCTTGTTCAAAGTTGGGCTTTGGTTGACTTTTGAGGGCCTGTGGGTCCTGTCATTGGATGTGGATATTTTCAGCTAACCTAGATTTCTGTATTAAACTGTGTGCGCGTTTTTTTTAAATTCCCATTTTATTTTTTCGTTTTTTTTTCCAACCAACAATGGATTTTCCTGCCCCTTCTCCCAAGGTCAACTGTGTTTTTTTGTTTTGGTCACATTTGTGATTGCATCAACTAAGTTATACAGATCTTTTTGTATTGTGTCTTTAGATGATGATACAGTGTGTATGTAAAAAAAAAAAAAAAAGTAATTATTTGAATAAAAAGTTAAAATGAAACGTTTCTAATGTTGCATTTTTTTCTGTACAGACTAAAACTGGAATCTCATATTCCTATTCTCATCTTAGCAGGGGTTGGTGGAGCTTGTTGATTATTGTGTAGCTTGTGCATGCTATATAGTCAGTAGCAGTCGCCACTAAGTAGTTATAGTTATGGCCAGGGTTCCATAGGAATTGGATGTTATGGTTTGCTAATAACTTTGGTGCAGTTTGACTAATATTCCCAAAAATTCCATAAAACACGTTTATCATACCTCCGCTCCTTCCTGGAAAGTTTTGAGGGATCCGTCCAGCAGGCGGTGATAAACAGGGGAGGGGTGAGTTGTAAGGGGGGCAGGGGGGTGTTCAGGCCCAAAACCACTCTTCCCCATGTAATTTGAAGTTGAACATGGTTCAGGTGCATAAAGATTTCCTTCTGTAGTCCCATGTGATTATTCCAAATTATTTTTATTGCTACAAACTGCCCATTAATGTATTCTGATCGGATAGATACATCTAGCCACAGATTCCTTACCTTAGGCCTTCCCAGGCATCAGGCTGGATCCGGAAAACATTTGCTCAAGCAACAAACACCCTTGCGTGTCGGTAGGTGGCGTCATTCAGCTCTGCGTAACGTCGCCCCCACCAGGAGTGACGTCCACATCACCGATATATACGCCACCTTGTCATACTGACGTTATTTCTTTTCTTTTCGCGCCAGCTAGCACAGATCTGTAAAGAGAGCTACTCTGTCACTTTTTGACAGACGCTTATTGACATTTTGTCAACGATTTTGGTGTGTAGGTTTTTCCACAATGTCGAAGACCACCTCTGGATTCAAACCGTGCAGCATCTGCAATTGCGCTAAGTCGGTGACGGATCCACACCTGATTTGTCTCTGGTGCCTGGAGCGCAACCTCGACTCGAAATCGTGCTCCCGCTGTCGGTCTATGGCTCCGAAGGCTTTAAGGCAGCAGTCCCTAAAGCTGCATGTGGCCCGGCGCTCGGCTCCACGCCATTTGCCCCAGAGATCTCGGTCGAGAGAACGGCCCAGGCACTACTCCAGAAGACCTAAGTTCTCGTTGTCCTGCTCGAAGTCGTCGGATTGGTCAGCTAAGAGACATAAGAAACACAAGAAGTCAATGCGTCCTTCAACTTCCCCCATCTGTCGGCTGACGTGACGGAGGAGTCTCGACGCTCTAGGCCTCGTTCTGTGGAGCCTGGGTCTGCTCCGCGCTCCCCTATCTTTCCAGGAGCCAGAGTGACCCCTGCCCTGCTTAAAGAATTGTATGGCGCCATGTGCCTCATATTTGGGTGACCTGACCCTTCCGGCACGCCTACGGGCCCCGGCGGCTCAGAGGGTGTTCCATCGGGTTAATCGCTGGTGGCTCTGGCGCCGATGCCCCACAATGGATCCAGTGGTGGATCCAGACCGGCGCTGTTCAGGCCACTACGACCTTACCCGGCGACAGCCCTGCGCTGAGACTACCGACGCCGCCCGCTCTCGCCTCATTCTTATCCCCGATGAGCCAGATCAGCACCTTGCAAACGCAAATTCTGGCACCGACGGCATCCTTGGGTGCGATTGCGGTTCCTCAGCCTCATTTTGAAGGGCTAGGAAAGGAGGAAGATTGGGAAGGGTCACTAGACCCTTTACAAGACCAGCCTGAGCATGAAATGGATTGGTGTGAGGAATTAGGTGAGGCCAGTGGTCTGGATACCACTCAAGATACTGGCCTGCTTTTTCCCCCTACTGTGGTTAGGGAGGAGGGGGCTTTATATGCTATGGTGGTGAGGAGGGCAGCTGAGGTCCTGGATCTTCAACTTCCTTCAGTGGAAGTCGAGACGAACATCTTGACAGGTCCTGCAGCCCGATGTCTCCTCTTCGAAGCCCCTCCTGCCTTTCAATGAGGGCTTGACTGTTGTCCTTCTGATAACCTGGTCCAAGCCCAGAACTGGGGCTCCTTTGAATAGGACAATTCCCTTCTGCACCCCCAGAAAGGGAATCCAAAAGCTGGATAGTTGGGGTAAGAAAATGTTTTCTTCTGCCAACCTTGCATTGCAGTCAGTGAACACTGCATGCATATTGGACCATTACGCCCACTCACTGTGGGAAACGGTTGCACAAGTGCTGTCTCAGGTCTCGGAGGAGGCCTGGGCCATTCTCTCCCATGCAGAATCAGACAGGAGAGATGTGGCAAAGTCCACCATTTTTTTTGTGGGCTTGACACCACTGACTCGATGGGCAGAGCAATGTCATCGACGTTGGCAGTTCGATGCCATGCCTGGATGAGAACTTATAGATTTTAAGGGGATGTCCAGGCTTTCCTTATGTACATGCCCTTTGATGGAACCCATCTTTTCGAAGACCAGGCAGACATAGCCCTGGAGCGCTTTAAGGACTCACGGGCTACGGGCAAGTCCTTGTGCCTCTCAGTGACCACCTGTCCCCATCTGCTTTCACCCCTTCGCCAGCCATATCCCAGCCACAAAACCACGCAAGTTCAGCAACCTCTGCGCAGCTCTTTTTGACCCTGTGGGTTGGGCGGCCAGAGGTTGAGTCAGTCCACTCCTCCCCCTAAAGCCTCCAAGCCTTCCTAGTTCGGCCCTTCAAGATCATGGGCGACCAGTTGGTGGCAGGATCGGGCATCACCTCTACCACTGCCAAAACATCACATAGGACAGGTGGGCTCCTCAGATAGTCTGAAAGGGCTACTCCCTCCTCTTCGAGACTACACCTCCCTCCATGCCTCCAACCTCTGTCTGGCTGACTGAGGACCACCTGAACTTGCTGTGTTTGCCATTGCCGCTACTTTCTGGTCCTGAAAAAGGACAAAGGCCTTTGTCCTATCATAGATCTACGAGCCCTCAACTACTTCCTCAAAAGGGAAAAGTTCAAAATGTTCACTTTGCCATAGGTCTTGTCTGCCCTAGACCCTGGAGACTGGATAGTAGCGTTAAACTTGCAGTACAACTTTTTTCACATTCCTGTCCTTCCTGCCCACCCATCAGCGTTACATGCAGTTCACGGTGCTCCCCTTTGGCCTTACCATCGCCCCTCGGGTGTTCACCAAGGTGATGGCAGCGGTTTCAACTCATCTACGCAGATCAGGGATGTCGGGCTTCCCCTATTTCGACGACTGACTGTTGGAAGGCAAGCTTGCTCCAGACTGTGTTCTCCCACCTCCGGACTATGGTGAATCTCCTGCTTTCGCTGGGGTTCACTATCAATGTGCCAAAGTCACACCTGACTCCCTCTCAGACGCTCCCTTTCATCTGAGCTGTTCTGGACACAATGCAGTTTCAGGCCTATCCTCCTGAGCAGCGAGTCCAGTATATTCTTGCTGTGATACTGATGTTTCAGCCTCGATGAGAATGACTCTGAGGCTGCTGGGCCTCATGGCCTTCTGCTAGTGACACATACCAGATGGCATATGCGGGCTCTGCAGTGGGAACTGAGGTTCCAGTGGGCCAAGCATCAGGGGAATCTCTCCGGCATGGTCCAGATCTCGGAGGGAACTGCACAGGACTTGCAGTGGTGGCTGACCAATCACGATTGCGTCAGAGGCAGACCCCTCTCCCGAGATGCGTCACTCCTGGGATGGAGCAGCCATCTGGGAGAGGTGAAGATCAGAGGACTCTGGTCTCCGGCAGAATCCGCACTACACATCAACTTGCTAGAGATTAGAGCAATTCGCCTTGCATTGAAAGCTTTTCCTTCCATCAAGGGAAAGCTGGTTCAGGTATTTATGGACACCACCACGGCCATGTGATACTGCAACAAACAGAGCGGGGTGGGGTTGAGGACCCTTTGTCTAGAGGCCCTGCGTCTCTGGATATAGCTGGAATCGCAGGGCATATCCCTGGTGGTTCAACACCTGGCAGGTTCCCTAAACACCAGGGCGAACAAAGTCACCTGTTGATGCCTAGCGGATCACAAATGATGTCTCCATCTGGAGGTGGTGCAAGATCTCTTTCAAAAGTGGGGAGAGCCTTGATTAGATCTGTTCGCCTCCGCCGAGAATGCACAATGTCAGCAGTTTTGCGCACTGGAGATTCGAAGGCGGCACTCGCTCAGTGACGCTTTTTGTCTTTAGTGGAGTTCAGGCCTCCTGTGCACAGTTCCACCAATACCACTCCTGCTCAGAGTGCTCAGGAAGATCAGGAGCGACCCGGCCCAAGTCATTCTTGTGGCTCCAGACTTGGCATGGAGAGTCTGGTATCCCGAGCTTCTCCAACTGAGCACCAATCCTCCAATGAGTCTGCCCCTTCGAGAGGATCTTGTGTCGCAGTAGCAAGGGAAGGTCCACCAACCGAACTTGTGAACTCATCGCCACCTTGCATGGAGGTTGAACGGTGGCAATTGACAGCATTCAACCTTCCTCCCGAAGTCCTTAATGCTATTTTGGCAGTCAGGCGTCCCTCTACCAAGACTGAGTATGCCTGCCGGTGGTGAAAATTTTAAAAATATTGTACAGTAAGGTCTATTGATGCTCTTTCTGCTTCCCTCTCAAGTCCTTCTCTTTGACTCTAGCCCAGCAGGACTCTGCTCTGGGCAATCTTAAAGGGTAACTTTTGGCCTTGTCTGCCATCTTGAGGCTGCCAGGATTTAAATCCCCGATTGTAAATAGATTTCTTAAGGGGCTTGTACATATGTTCCCACCTGCCCCATTCATCTTGCATCAGTGGGACCTTAATTTGGTTCTCTCCTTTCTGATGTGTGCTCCTTTCAAACCCCTACACAAATGCCCCCTCCAGCTGCTTACCATTAAAACAGCCTTTTTAGTGGCAATGACTTCTGCCAGGAGGATGAGCTAATTGCAGGCTCTGTCATCCAAGCCTCCTTACCTGGCCATCTTCCCTGATAAGTTGATGCGTCACACTAGGGCCTCTTTCTTACCGAAAGTGGAAACACCATTCCATGTGGGGCAGTCAGCAACCTTGCCCACTTTCTATGCTCCTCTGCACCGCCTCTAAAGAGGAGGAGCAACTTCCCCATCTGGATCCAAAAAGTGTTGTCGTTGTACCCTGCCGCACTAAAGAGTTCCTGGTGGACGACCAACTCTTCTTGGGGTACACTGGATCAAAGAAAGGTCGTGCGGTGTAGAAGAGGACTAGCTCACAATGGGTCATCATCTGCTTCAAAATTTGTGCTACGCTCAGGCCAAAAAACAGCCTCCTAAAGGCTTATGGGCTCGTTCCACCAGAGCTAAGGCTGCTACTAAGGGATTGCAATGTGGAGTTCCAGTCCCTGACATCTGTCAGGCAGCAACATGGGCATCACTGCACATGTTTACTAAGCACTACTGCCTAGACAGTAAGTCTGCAGGAACAGCCTTTTTGGCCGCTCTGTCCTGCAGGACTTCCTGGTCTAAACGTGTCTGCAGTCCCTTCTCCTGTGATTTTGTAGCTAGTTCTGGCTCAACCTGAGTTTCCAGGGTCTTCAGCCACTTACCGCCAGATTGAAGAGTTACGTGCAGCTATGCCCTGGGTCTTCAGATCTCTACCGCGTCCTTATGGTGTGCCTCTTGGCCCCACAGAGCTGAGAGGCCCGCCAGCTGGATTATTGCCTGTGGGTTCCCCCTCGGTGTCACCTTTATGGTATCTTTAATGGGTCACATCCACTTGGTGGCAGGCAGATTGCACCGATTCTATCCAGGTCTGCAAGTGATCACGTCAGACAGGTGGGTCTTCCAGACCATCCGCCAAGATTATGCTTTAACATTCCTCTCGTCCCTGCCGCACCTTCCATCATGCACCCAGCAACTAACAGAGGACCATCTCTCCATTTTACGGAAGGAAGTGCAAGCCCTTTTGGATAAAGGATCTGTCGTGAGGGTGCCAGAAAGTGGTTGAAAATGAAGGTCTTCTGCCTATTCTAAATGAGAGCCCTATCAATGCCTTACTCTTGAAGGAGAAATTCAAAATGGTCATCCTGACCCAAGTTTTGCCTGCCCTCAACCCTGTAGACTGCATGGTGGTGTTGGACTTGCAGGACGCTTATTTCCATATTCCCGCCCTGCGGGCTCAACAGAGCTACCTGCGGTTCGTGGTGGGAGAGGAGCATTTTCAGTTCGCTCCCCTTTGGTCTCGCCAGCGCACCTTGTGCAATTACAAAAGGGGTGGCATCTGGTTCATCTTAGGAGGTCTGGGGTGCCAGTCTGCCCCTACCTCGATGACTGGCTGTTGAATGCGAGCTCGCCCCAGACAGTTGTCAACCACCTTCAGACTACGACGATCCTCCTGTCATCTTTGAGGTTAATTATCAATGTGCCAATTACACCCGACTCCTAGTCAGACACTCCCCTTCATCAAAACCATTCTGGACACTTTTAGAGTTTGTACCTTTTTCTTAGGAAAGCGAGTCCAGGGCATTCAGGCTATGATCCCAATCTTTCAGCCTCAGTCTTGTATTTTAGTGAGGTCGACTCTGAGGCTGATGGGACTGATGGACCCCTGCATCCTGCTGGTAGAGCACGCAAGGTGGCATTTGCTCTGAAGAGGAATCTGAAGTCCCAGTGGGCCCAACATCAAGGGGATCTCTCTGACCACATTCAGATTTCAGTGTTCCTGGAGGTCTTGCACCTCTGGAAATGGCTGGACCCCCATCGGAACTTCCTGGTGGCAAACCACCTGGTGAGCTCACTCAGCACCAGGGTGGATGAACTCCACCATCGGCGCTTGCGGATCATGAGTGGCAATTACATCTTCAGGTGGTATAAGTTCTATTCCACAAATGTGGAGATCCTTGGCTTGATCTATTCGCCACCGTGGAGAACGAGCAATATGTGATAGACATCTAGCTGCAGATTTCTTACCTTAGATTTATCCCCAGACACCAGACTGGATCCGGAAATGTTTCTACAGCAGTACCTCTGTGCGTCGGTAGAGGGCATAGAGCAACTCCATAACGACGTTGTCCACCAGATATGACATCGTTAGAGTCCATATAAGCCCTCTGCTGACGCCTTCTTGCGGATCCAGAGTGAGGAACCTCTGGCCATTTTTGGCCTCTCTTTAAAGTCCTCGGGTCTTCTATGTAGAGCCCTCATTCTATTTGCATGTGGTGTCTAGGTGCCCACCCTGACTCCAAACAGTGCTGCTCGTGTTTTCAGCTTTGGTCCTTCGCGCTGCAGAAGTGCCACATGACACTGGTAGCCTTGCGGTGGGCATGGCCACTCGTCTGTCACAGTCCTCCTCCGTCGAGGGCATACTCCTTACCTGATGACCTTCATCCTCGCTGTCGCCTGGTAAATTACACAATAGGCAGTCGGCTCTGTGTCCTTCCCCTACTTTACTGCATACACACGGTGTCCCTGACTCGTCTCGGATATGATAATGGAGCGGGTGTCTGTTCGACGCCTTCTGGTTTTTCCTGGCGCCCAGGCAATTGTGGCTAAAATGAGGGCCTACTATCTCTCCCTTCATGTCATTTTTGTCTCTCACCCTCCCTCCGGCATGCCTCAAGGAAGTCGTTGAGGCCTCAACTGACTCCATGCGGCGGGACCTCCCTCAGTGTCAGCAGAGCCCTCTGAATCCGTCCTAGACTTCGTTTCGGCTCAAGTGCACAGCCCTTCAGGGGTTTTTCCCCAATGCCGACATGTCGTCTTCTCAACGCCAGTCGATGTTGGTAAGGGTGCCGGTGGACCCAGTTCCCTTAGAGCTACCTTCCTCTGCATTCGGGGGAGCCTTCTGCGTTTTTCTCCGTGGCTCAAGGTTACTCTAGGGATGTGTGTGCTCACATAGATGAGCCTCCTGGCCATGGCCCTTTCAGTTGTTCTCCGCCGGCGTGCCTGACATTCTCTGAAGCAGTTCAGTCTGCCTTGTTGGACATGCCTTTCAATGGCCAGTATCTGTTTGGCTCTCAAGCTGATGCCACTTTATGCCATTTTATGGATTGTCAAAGTGGAGCAAAATCCTAACCCCTGATTGCTGTACCGTCCCCTTTTGCCCCTGTACTCAGTCTGGCTGGAGATGGTCTCCTTCATTCCTTCTGCTCGGGGTGGTGTTCCTTCTTTCTCTCTTCTCACTATACACGGGCGAGCGGTCTCTCTCTCTCTCTCTCTCTCTCTCTCTCTCTCTCTCTCTCTCTCTCTCTCTCTCTCTCTCTCTCTCTCTCTCTCTCCCTCTCCCTCTCCCTCTCCCTCTCCCTCTCCCTCTCCCTCTCCCTTTCCCCCTCTCCTCTCCCTCTCCCTCTCCCTCTCCCTCTCCCTCTCCCTCTCCCTCTCCCTCTCCCTCTCCCTCTCCCTCTCCCTCTCCCTCTCCCTCTCCCTCTCCCTCTCCCTCTCCCCCTCTCCCTCTCCCCCTCTCCCTCTCCCCCTCCCCCCCTCCCCCTCTCCCCCTCTCCCCCTCTCCCCCTCTCCCCCTCTCCCCCTCTCCCCCTCTCCCCCTCTCCCCCTCTCCCTCCCTCTCCCTCTCCCTCCCCCCCTTCCTTGTGGCCATCCCTTGTCCGTATCTTAGCATGGGTGGCTAGCTCACCTGCCCTACCTCTTCTATGCTTCTGTGTGGCCTGTTTTTCTTCCTTGCCTTGCGCGTCCCTGCAGTTGCTTTCAGTTTTTGATTGGAGTTCCCTCCTTGACACCACCGATACCAACCTCACCAGTTCATTACTGGCTTGATTTCTTCATGTGTGATTTTTACTCTTTTTGGGGGAATATGGCAAATGTTCCTCTTCCGTTCTTCTTGGACATGGGTTCCTTGCCCGTCCACTCCAGATTGCATCATACTGAGGTTTGTGATTCCTTGGGATTCTTTCCAGGTTATTTCCTCCTCTTCTTGCGAGCATGGTTGCAGTTCTCACCCCATGGGGGGTCATCTCCCTTGTACTGACGGGCTACCAAGCATGATCTTGGGTGGCATCAGGATCCTTCCCCATATTGTTTCCTGGCTTATCGGCTGGGCACAGGTTATCCTGTGCATACGAGAACCTTCCCTTGCTTCTGGCCTTCCTGCTTCTTAGGCTTTGGGCACTGCCTCGCTATCTATTCCCTCTCTTCTTTACACTGGGTCTTTAGTTCGACTTTCATTTCTGGCGTTGCTCTTCCAATGCTAATTTCTTTTGCGCTGTGGCCTGGTTTTTGGTGTAGGCCTTCCGGGTGTTTGCTCCATCCACCTCGGCCCCCTTTTTTCCAATTCTCTATTGTGGTCTTTATTTCTCCAATTTAACGGTGTTGTTTCTCCCCTCCGGTTTTCTTTTCAATTGTCTCTTGCTTACCTTCTCGTACTGTTCTGTGGGTTGTGCTGTTTGTCTGCTCTCTTGGTTTTCTAGGGTGTGTACTTCTGTCCACCCTCTCCCCTTAGTCTAGGCCATGTGGTTGATTTCCAGTTTGCCGTTGTCTTGCCTTCAGGCCATGGATGCTGTTGTAGTACTTTTATTGCACCTATTATTGTACAGTGTGAATTCTGCGTATGTTTATGTTCAACTGAAAAACAAAGGTGTGCAGTTCCTATGGAAGGTAGGTCGGAAGGGTCCTGAATGATCAAGTCGGAGGGATCTGGTCCTTCAGGAGCAAGAGCCCTCACACACCCCAAGTGGTGTCATGGTTCATCATTGGGAAGCTCCTTGTTGGGCCCACGCTGCAATGCCCAATGGGCCCCGTAAGGGGGCTCTTTGTCGTAGTTCTTTTGAGCTGCCGATTGTGAAGTGTAGGTGTGATGATGAGGATGTCATGTGTGAGCAGTGTGCTGCAGTGTTAAAAATAACTAGGGATTCGTCAATAGTCTTTAATGTGTTGAACCCTAGGTCATATTACGAAAAGGTGTGGGCTTGGTTAGATATAATGGTCCACGTTAGCTGAATGTGTAAGTAATGATCAACATGTTTCTTGGCGGTAAAGTCTGGGAAGATCAAGGCAATTCGTCAGGACCGTGTGCAAAAACGTACTAAACTACTCATAAGGGGACAGATGCATACACATGTCTTGCTCAGTGCCGTGATATCCCATGCGCAAAAAAGATATAGAGTACACCTTAATGCGTTCAACAAAAATGCCGACCTGGAAGGGGAAGAAGAGGGGTAGGGAAGAAAGTGATGAAGAGGCACAGCAATAGTACATACATATTGCAATAGCGGTGTCTGTGCCCAACTAAGCAAGCATGCCTGGTGGTCGCTTGCTCAAGTCAAGTGCCTGGCTGGTCTAGTGGCGCTTCCGCTTCTCTATACAAGGATAATGATCGTGGTAGGTAAGTGGTCTCTAGACAAAGTGGGTGCTATGTAATAGATCATGTTGGTCTAAAGTCACGACATGACGAACCCACATCTCCTAAAAGCTCCTCACTGGCAGGTCGCCGTGCCGCTCATTCAAAATAATAATATATTATACTTAAATGTCGGTGTGTGGTGGTGGCCACAACGTTAATATACACACATCACTCCTCGATGTACACGGCTAGTAAAGACTGGTGTCGTACATTCGTGCTGGTGGTATGTGCCACTATGATTCTTGTGGCTGTGGCAAGGTGTAATAACATCCATTCCGTCAATATACTTAAACACCGGTGCGGTGGGTGCTTGGAAATTATCAACTCTCATGCGCTACGCGGGTTATGATCAAGAGTAAAGATTCTTACCACTAGGGTCGTAGGGAAAGGCTCCAATGAGCCGATGCGGAGTTGCACAAAATCGTCTTCCCGCCTGAGGAAAGAGTGGCAAAAGGTAACTGTACAGTGCCCAAAGAACTGGCAAGCAGTTCGGGAGAGGAAAATAATGATGGAGGTACTTACGATTACTGATCGCCGCGGACAGCGTGCAACCTTCCCGATTCCTCTGCTTGGCTCGAGTGCGGACTGTCTCGTGGTCCAAGATTACAAGTAGCGTTACGTGAGATGGGTTGGTTGTGCCTCTGGACCGAATCCAGGCTCTGTTAGTGGAGCACAATGGTCACCATATTGGGTATAGGGGAGGTGCTGACAAGGGGGCCATCTTGGAGTGGTAAAGATGCCGAAAAGGCAGGAAAATCTTGGAGGGTAGATGTGCCCAAAAGGTGGGTATGTTCCTCAAGGTGATAATATAGTACCCTGCAACAATAATGGTATATATGCGCTTCGTAGAGCGCATGAGAGGGTTAATTTAAACATGGTTGTGGTGGTCATGTAGTCATGGACAGTAAGTATTTGTAACTTGAGATCTGGATGCTGGCTCCAGATCTCGAATTACAAATCCAGGCTTGCTGAGATCAACAATGATATCTACCCAATCCCACACCTTTTTGTAATATAACATAGGGTTCAACACATTAAAGACTATTGGCAAATCCCTAGAGTTACTTTTAACACTTTGCAGCACACTACTCACACACGACACCCTCACCATCACACCTACCCTTCACAGACAGCAGCTCAAAAGAACTCCGGCAAAGAGCCCCCTGGCAGGGTCTGTTGGGCATTGCAGCACCGGCCCAACGAGAAGCTCCCTAATGATGAAGCATGACATCCCTCGGGGTTTGTAAGGGCTCTGCCTCCTGAAGGACCAGATCCCTCTATCTTGATCATTCAGGACCTTCCGACCTACCTTCCATAGGAACTGCACACCTTCGTTTTTCAGTCTTACGCAGGGGTGTGTGTGCTGGACCTTCAACTAGCCCTTTGTCCCTCCTTATGTGTTTGTTTATGTTCATAAATATTATCTATATATTTTCCTACCTCTCTAATGATGTGTTTTATACCTTCTTTTCTTGGGATCCTATGCTGTATAGTAACAGAAAGCCTCCTTTCTCTCTAAGGGTTTCCTCTGCCTAACGTGGTCTATGTCCTTGTTTGTTGCTCGCGATCCTGTATCAGCTATTGGTTAGAGCCCTATGCCATGCCTACTTCTATGGTTGGGAGCTTGGCTTGGTGGTTTTAGCTGTTGTCATTAGCCTTCCACCTCGGTCTCTTGGACCGGTTGCCCTCAGGGTGGCGTTGTAGGGTTATGTTATATGGAGTGTTCTTCCCACTTGTCTTGTTCTTCTGCCATGGATTTTCTCCTATATCTTTGCACGGCCGGAGATTCCGTTCCATTTGGGGTTCTCCCTGAGTTCCTGGTGGGATGTTTTCTTCCTCCCCTCCCTTCCTGGCAAGCGGTGTCCCTCTCTTTTTCTTAGACAGACCGAATAGCCTAGTCGGGGATATTCCTTGGATTCAGCTTGTAGACCCTCCTTTGGGATGGTATTGCTTGGGTATCTATTCTAAGATATGGAATCTGTGGCTAGACGTCTCTATCAGATGAATAAGTTACTAGCCTTTGGCAATGCTGTAGATAAATGCTTCTTTTGGGCATTGTTCTTCCCCAAGTTTTGCCTTGAAAATGATGTCATTTCGACTGGAAGTGCACAGGGTCCCTGCCAACCAGGCCCCCTGTACCAAAAGCTCTTACCCTAAACTGTACCTTTTGTTTCCCAATTAGCACAACTTCAGTCCCACTTGTAAGTCCCTAGTAAATGGACCCCTGGTACTTAGGGCATTGGCACTGAAGAGAGATTGTGCCACCCTACGGTCCCCTCACCAAGGCCATGCACCCTCCTATTGCAGACTACGTGTCTTGGTGCAGACAAATCCGAAGAGTCGACATGGCACACATCCCTGTGTGCCATGCCCGCAGACACTGCATGGGATATAGGTAAGACACCCCTCTGGCAGGCCTTATAGCCCTAAGGCAGGGTTCACTATTTCTCCTGTGAGGACATATCTGCATTAGCAAATATGTCCCTGCAATATCCATGTCGATTCTTGAATATTGTAAGTGAACAGGGAAGCCATAGAGAGTACATGGGCTGGACACTCATAATTACGAGTTCTTCAGCTCCACGATGCCTTCACTGTATTATGGGATCTTTGGTACCAAACATCTCGTCTTACTAAAGTTTCCAGTGTCAGATTTATTAAAAATTGCACACAGAGTACCCCTTAGAGGGGTCCCCTGAAATCTGCAGGCCCTTGGTGTGGTCACCCACTGGTGTAAGCTAGCATGTCACCAACAGACGTAATTCTGACCTCATGGGGTAACTGCCAGCACGCTCATACGTCTAGAACAAAGCCTGTCCTGGCCGGAGGTGTTCACACCTTCTCCCGGTCAGGAAGCTTCAAAGGCCTCGCCGCCTTTGAAACGCGACTCCAGCCTCTACTGATAAGACCAGATCTCCTACCCTCCCTCCTGTCCTCGCCCGGTTTGGCAAGAAGACAGGTGGGAAAACTTCGAACGAATAGGAGGTGTGCTCCCCCCACCCCTCCTCTGCCAACTCCTCCCCTCAGGTGCTAGACGCGAGGAGAAGCACATTTTTCAGTGTCCACCATCTTGAAGATGGTGGAACTTCTCCAATCAGGGCTAGGGCTATGTCCCCCTCCCACTGGGGGTGGGCATAATAGAGGGGGTAGACACGCCAGGTAAGGGGCCCAGTAGCCACTACTTGTCACTCCCTTGTAAACGCCCCTAAAGTTAGTATTTAGGTGGCATCCACAGACCCTGACCTGAGATTCCACGGACACAAGAAGAAGACTAATGAAGAAACACTATCAGACTGAGAACTGCAGAACTCGTGGTGGACTCTGCGCGCAAACTCCTGCCTGTCTCTACAGAACTCGACAATCGCCATTCTCCAGTCCGTCTTTTTGCTGTGTGGCCTCCACAAACCCCGGAGGGTCATCAGCACTTCGCAAATTGCCAAATAACTCCCTCGAGTGAGAGGTACTATCTCCCTGCAGTCGCATGCACCAAAAACAGCAGAGTCCGGTCCAGCGTCATCCAGCTCCCCAGCGCGACTGACGTCTTTGAGTACTATCAAAAGGTACCCCTGCTCTGGAGGGTCAGCTCAGCCTCTACACCAAGTCTTGATGCCCTAGGACCCACCGGAGTCGAGAAGCACCAATACACAGTGTATCAGACACCTTGCTATAAAAACCAGCAGCTACAAAATCGTCGCTCTAGGATGCCAGCCCCTGACCACGAGGTTCATCTTGGCGCAACTTTACCCAGCCACACATCTTCACTGCACCTAGCCCTCCCGGCCGGAGCACCTTCAAACCATCTGTGCTCTAGAGTCAGAGGGACTTGCAACCTCTACTGTCCATTGGGGGCCCTCTACAAGTCCCCCTTTGCTTTTACCAGTTGCCCCTTCCTTTGTAACGCACCAGCAGTTCCTTTGTCTCTTGTTTCCAGAGAAACCTGGGAAGCTCCGAGAACCTGGCCTTGGCACTTTGGACCTTGGCCCTGAACCTTCCAATTTTCAAAAGTGTAATCACACAATAACTGTACTATATTGCTTTTTCCAATTGCCTTTTTCCTTCCATAGGAATTAAGCACAATTATAGATATTGCATCTAATGTGATTTTCTCGTTTTGCGAAAAGTATTTACCTTGTACCCAATGTTCTTGGTCTAAATATTTATATAAATAAAGTACTATTTTTCTAATTTGGTCTCAACTTCATTTCTTGAGTGTGTGTATCATGTATTGCCTTAATGTGTACAACAAACTTCTGGTCTCAGCGAAGTCTGGCCCCCCCTTAGATGTTTGCCCTCCTAGAACTATGGCAGACCTTTCATATGAGTTGGCCCCCTCAATCTGGTCCCTATTTAATTTATCTATTAACAATGGAAAAATCCCATTAGACTGGAAGACGGCTCAGATCAGACCTATTAAAAAAAAGACCAATCTTGTCAATTACAGACCTATCTTGCTCCTCCCTCTACTGGGGAAGCTGTTGGAGAAGCACATAAACAACTCTTAGACTATCTGGAGACTAACAGATAATTAGATCCTACTTAGTCAGGTTTTAGTCCATCACTCAGCACAAAGACGGCCTTGGTTGCCGTCACCGACCGCTTCAAATGCTCTCTCGATGCTAACATACCTTCAATGCTGGTGTTGCTGGACTTGTCAGCAGCCTTTGATAGTGTATCCCATCTCAGGTTACTTGGTAGGCTACAAGAGATTGGTATCCATGGATTAGCTCTACAATGGCTGGCTGATTTCTTAATAAATTGGACCCAAACGGTCACTCTGTGCCCCTGACTCTTGCCTCAGCCCAACACTCTTCAACATTTACGTGGCTCCCCTCGCCAAAACTGTCAGAGCCATTGGCTTCGATATTATATCATATGCGGACAATACCCAGCTCCCTTGACAAAAATACGGCTAAAACTAAATAATCTTTTTCTGCCGGGATAAAAGCTATCGCTACCTGGATGTCTGAAAATAGACTCAAGTTAAACGTTGCAAAAACGGAGATTATGCTATTTGGGAACGCCAAACAACTCTGGTCACCAGATTGGTGGCCCTCAGAACAGGTTATGGCCCCCTCACCCAAGCTAGTTGTAAAACATTTGGGAGTTCGGCTGGATAAATCCCTTACTAAGAGAGAACAAATCTCGGCCACCACAATCGTGTTTTTACATGAAGCGTCTGCTGAGAAGAGTTTTTCCTCTACTACCACTCTCCACCAGGAAAACTTTAGTCCAGGCGCTGGTTATCAGTCGTCTAGACTATGACAGTGCAATTCTGGCCTCTGCCAATGAGAAGCTGCTATCTAAGCTTCAGGTAGTACAGAAAAACGCTGCACGTCTTATTTGCAACCTTCCTTCTGGAACTGCATCTGCCCCTCTTCTACAGGCCTTACATTAACTACCAGCGAGAAACAGAATTATCTTTAAGATCCACTCTTTAACTCACAAAGCTCTGCATGGTAAAGGGCCCACTTATCTATCATCAAAGCTCACTCGCTATTCCCTCTCCAGACTCTTACGATCATGTGACAAAGCTCTGCTTAAGGTCCCCAGGTTCAGAAAGTCCAGGTCAGGAGGCATGTCGTTCCCTTCCTTGCTCCTTTCTATTTAAATAACTTGCCACTGCAATTGCGTACCAGTGAGGACCACCTCCATTTCAGGAAATTACTCAAGACTCACCTATTTTAAAAGTAGCTCCTATTTATCTGCTGTCTTGCTTTCGTGCCGAGATACCCCTCTGCGGGTGATTGGTGCTCGTAATAAATTAACATAGCGCTACCGTCTGATAAGCCCAACTGCTCGCCCACACTACCACAGAATAGAGCATTAGTATTATCTACTTTTGCCTCTGTAAACCAATAAGTGTCTCCCCGCTCTCTCTGCACAGTGTACCACATTGTGGTGCACTATACAGAGAGTTGGGTTTCCTACAAACGCCTTATCTGGTAGAGACTAGATCTAGCCGTAGATTCCGACCCATCCATCCTTCCCGCACTGCAAACTGATTCCCCTCTGATTCTCCTTTTCTGCCAGATCCCTTTTGTGCACCTTTGTGCTTTTCGTGGGGAAAAAAATTTAGAATGTTATATAAATATCAGACTCACCACACACCCGTTAATATTACCGTCTTTCAATAAGAGGATTCTTTTTGGGTCTCCGTTGCAGTTTTTATACGTGGCTCTGCATTTTAGCACGGAAAGTAGTCGCAGAAGAAACTGACATCAGGGGAGGGCTTACATGCACTCAAACAACATCACATCTGGTGAACATCGTTATGGAGTCGCTCAACACCCTCTGCCCACACACAGAGGTACTTCTGTAGAAAAATGTTCGGATCCAGTCTGGCACCTGGGGATAATTGTAAGGTAAGGAATATGCGGCTAGATGTAGTATTTACCAGATAAGGCGTTACCATAGGTAAGTAACTTATTCGTCACCACATAGGCCCAATGGAGTTTTCAAGGCATCTTTCGCTCTGAGACGCATTGCACCTCCATTGGAACTCCGTACTCCTGTATTCCTTTTCACCAATACCACTCCTGCCCCAAGTTCTTAAGAAGATCAGGACAGACTGGACCCGCGTCATCATAGTGACTCCGGATCAGGCTTGGAGAGTATGGTATCCAGAACTACTGGGCTTGAGCATATGTTCTCCGATCAAGCTGCCCCTCCAGGAGAACCTGCTGTCACAGCAACAGGGCATGGTTCTTCTGTACACGGGCCTTCGCAACCTCCACCTTCATGCATATAGATTCAGTGGGCACAGCTGAAAATCTTCGGCCTTCCTCCGGGGGTTGTTGATGTTGTCTTGGCAGGCAGGTGTCACTGGACAAAAACCGTATATGCCTGCCTTTGGGACACTTTTTTTGTTTGGTGCGGCACTCAGCATATTGCCCCCCTCTCGGCCAAACTGCGTGACATTTTGTTATTTGGTCTCTCTTGCCCGCAAGGACATGCTTTGGGCACAGTTAAGGGTTATCTTTTGGACCTCTTGGCCTCCTTGCGATTGCCAGATCAGCCCTTCTTGTTTAAGTCATCAGTTGTGATGCATTTTTTAAAAGGTCTGCAAGATGTTTCAGCCGTCTCTTTTTGTCATGCCCCAATGGAACCTTAATATGGTCCTGACTTACCTGATGTTCTCTCCGTCCGAGCCTCTTCACAGCTGTCCCTTATAGCTCCTCACCATCAAAACAGTGTTTTTTAATGCTATCACCTCAGCACTATGGGCTAGAAAGTTTCAGGTACTTTGTGTCACTCCACTTTACACTACCTTCTTCCCAGACAAACTAGTTCTGTAGATGCGAGCATTTTTCCTGTTGAAAGTTATGATGCCGTTCCACGTTGGCCAATTCATCACCCCAGTGGCGTTCTATCCTCTGCCTCACCTCTCTTAATTAGGAGGATTGGCTCCCTCACTTGGACGCCAAGAGAGCACACAGCTTCTACATCAAGCATACCAAAGACCTCCGGGTGGGGGGTCTCTGGAGCAAAAAAGGTCAAGGCATTGCAGAAGAAGGCCATCTCTCGCTGGATCATGCTCTGCATAAATATCTGCTACACACTGACCCTCAGAAGGACTGTGTGCTCATTCTACCATGGCCAAAGCTGCAACCACTGTGTTAGCACGTGTCCCCATCCTAGACAATTTCCAGGCGTCTATATGGGCATCCCTCCATACATTCACTAGGCACTATTGTTGGGACAATGGGTTTTGCTGAGAGGGGCATTTTGCCCACTTGCTCCTGCAGGACTTTCTGGTTTGAGTCCACTCTCAGACCCGCCTCCAAATAGGTACTGCTTTGATTTTATTTGAGATGTGAGAAATCTGCACTAGATGTCTCTTATCTGAAGAACAAGTTACTTACCTTCTCCAACGCTCTTTCTAGTAGAAACTTGATCTAACTGCAGATTCCTCACAGACACTCCCATCCTCCCCATTCTGTCATTTGACTGCATCCTTTAATAAGATCCCAATTTGATTTAGAGGCTCCATGTCTGGAGGCATAGACAGTCTCGAAAGCCATTGATGTCAGCATGCAGGAGTGTTGCCTTTATAGGCCCCCGCATGTCATATTCCAGAGCGGAACAGCGTCAGTGTGGAGCGGCACGGCGCGACCTTCCGGCACGCTGAGGTACTAGGAAAAAAAATCTTTTCGGATCCAATCTGACGCCTGGGGGATATTCAAAATGTGAGGAATCTGTGGCTAGATAGTCTGTACCAGAAAGAGCATTGCCTAAGGTAAATAATTTGTTCTATCTAATAGAGATTTCTAGCCGCAGATTCCTTCTTAGAATTATCCCAGGATTGATCGGTGAGTCAGAGATCCTCGCCGCACTCGAAGTAGTCAGATCACTTGGGTAAGGCCCACCACAAGAAATCATCAAAGCGTGCTTTGATTTCACCTTGTCTGTCGTCCGACAAGACGAGGGAGCATCACTCGAGGCCTGGCTCCGTGGTTGAGTCAGCGCCTGGCCCAACTCCGCGTCTCTCCGAATTTCTAGGATCCGTAGTGATATCCGCCCAATAGAAAGCATTTTATGAGGCTATGCACCTTCATGCACTATGGGTTTGGGAGGGGCCCCTACTGGATCCTCACCAGCAGCTCCAGAGCCAGTTAGGCCCCAGGGATTCACAGATGCATTAGGCGTCGGTCATGCTATGTCGACCTTCCCCAGCAACAGTCCCGAGGCATTGCTCCCAGTTCAGCCTTCCCCATTTCTATCCCTGACTCTATTACAGAGCCGAAGGGGGTGAGAATTTGGTGGACTTCAACTGACTGGATACTTCTCCAGATAGTGGCATGTTCCCCCCCCCTAACGTGGCTACAGAGGAGGTCCTGGACCTTAGCTTGCCCACTGTGGCTGTCAAGACTAACATCTTGACGGAAGTGCTTATGCCGGGAGTGTCCCACTCAGAACTGCTTCTCCCATTTACTGAGGCACTTACTGATGTCATGCTTGAGGCCTGGTCCAAGCCCAACATAGGGGTTCCTGTGAACAGGACAGCAGACCACTGCCCCGCTCCAGGGGACCCCAAATTCTTCACAGACCACCCTACCCTGGAGAGCTTGGTGGTCCAAGCCTCCACTTCCCACGTAAATCCTGGAGTATTTCTAACTGCACGGAACAATTTATGGGAATTTTGCAAACCATCGTCCAAAAAGCTGTTGACGGAGGTGTGATCAGTGACAAGATCAAGAAATTTCCCAACCCAACCCAACCCAAAAAGTCCAACACTATTCATGGTACCAAAAATACACAAAAATCCGGTCAGACCACCCTGCCGACCGATAGTTACCACTCAAGGAATCCTACATGAACCAGTGGGGAAGTTTTTAGATCGTCATTTACAACCATGCATTACAACCATGAGAATATTCATAAAAGACACCACTGATTTCTTACACAAGCTCAATCAAATTACCATCACAGAGGATGAAGAAATCACACTGGATGTCAATTCACTCTACACATCTATTCCTCACCAATTAGGAATAGAAGCGGTTGAACATGCTCTATTACACACCGATTACGAACAAGATCTAAAAATCTTTCTTATGGAGCTCATGGAATTTACCCTATTACACAGTTATTTCAAGTGGAAAGAGAATTGGTTCCAATAAAAAGCTGGCACTTCCATGGGAAATCGTGCCACTCCGGCATATGCGAATATCTTCATGAACCGTTCGGAGGAGGACAACATCTTAACTGCATAACCATGGACAACCCACTTGAAACTATTTCTTAGATTCATAGACGATATTTTTATCCTTTGGAAAGGTCCAGCTACCACTTTATCAGAACAATTGCATAAACTCAATCAAATTGACAGACGTATACAGTTCACCTTTGAAATTCAGCCACAATCCATTACATTCTTGGATGTAACAATAACTAAGACATCTACAGGCTTTGAAACAGACCTATATAGGAAGGAAACTGATAAAAACAATACTCTCCACTATCAAAGTTTTCCTTCACAACCCCTTAAACAACACCTGCCGTACTCCCAAATGTTAAGAGTCAAGAAAATCGTATTGAATCCAGCGAAAGCAGTAGAACAGCTTGACAAGATGACACCGAGATTTAAATCTCGAGGATACCCTGACCAGGTACTACAACAAGCGAGGGATCGTTGTTCACTCAAAAGCAGAGATGAATTACTTAGAATTCAAACAAAACCAATCAAGGATCACTTCACTGTTGTTTCCAAATTTTCCCGAATGAGTGCATCATACAAACGAATGATCAAAAAACATTGGCAAATACTCAAGCTGGAACAGGACTTCAACCACATTTTTGAACAAGAACCCATCTACTGTTACACCAGAAGCAAAAACATTGGCGAAAGACTACAACATCCAGGTCAATCACCAACAGAAGTCACATTCAAAGGCACAATTCCATGCTGGAATTGGAATAATTGTAATAGCATAATTAAAGGAGCATACATTACACATCCCATGAAGGGACATAAGATCAAAGTAAAAGTGACAGCCACATGCGACACATCCAATGTTGTTTACATGTTAAAGAGCCCTTGCGGGAAAATCTATATTGGGCAAACTGAAAGGAAAATAAAAACACGGTTAAACGAACACAAGTCCAACATCCGAACTAAATAAATGAAATCCACGATGGCCCAACACATTTTAGAAGCTGGGCATAACATCAGCCAATTAAAATATTGTATTTTGGAAATAATCCACAGACAAGAGGGAAGAGATAATCACAATTTTTTTATTACAACGTGAAAATCACTGGATTTACCTTTTGAATTCTATGAAGCCCTTTGGCATGAACGATCATATGGAGTTTTCATGTTATCTCTAAAGAAAATACATTCAGCTTATATCTGGACTGTTTTGATAATACTTTCTCTCATTATGACTAATTTCAGCACATTGCATTCAATATTGTTAATATGTTTTTCTAGGTTCACAACAGCACATCTGCCATCATTTTCTTTATATGTCAATATTGTAACCGTTCGTTGTTTAATATTGTAACCGTTCTAAACTTCAGTCTGCTGTTACTTTTCTCTTAATGATCTTTATTTTGAAGCTTTATCTTCTTCCCCATAGACATCTTTTCACAGTCACCCTCTTTTTATGTTCATTAAAACCACTCACGTACATCATAAGACTGCCCACTCTCTAACGTAAAGAATTACAACACACAGAAACACCGTGAGAGCTCGAATCACAGACGGAGGACGCTCGCGTTTTTTCACTTTCCGCTATCTGTAAGCACAAATTAAGAAGACAACCCCATTCTATTTTTTCACACTTGCATGCCTCTCGCATGAAGGAACACAACTCTAGCACCACGAGTGAGCAGTATCTTTATTTTTTACTTTCTATTTCTTTAACTGGTACCGTGTTACCGCGACTCGGGTTTACTCCGTAAAAAACTTCTTAGATTCCGCTAACACTAATTCTTTAACGTCTACACCCTT
The DNA here is from genome assembly GCF_964204655.1 of Triturus cristatus. Classification (NCBI taxonomy): domain Eukaryota; kingdom Metazoa; phylum Chordata; class Amphibia; order Caudata; family Salamandridae; genus Triturus; species Triturus cristatus. The sequence goes on along the minus strand of NC_140583.1, from coordinate 800,008,587 downwards.
AATCACATCACCGCCTAGTAGAAGTAATCTCGAACTTGGTTCACGATGCTCAACACTCGGCACCTTCAAAATAGCTCACACTACTCGTTTTAAACCACCCATAAACATTAACATCACAGGCCACTATTATTGGATGAAGGTTCACTACTACCTTATATACTTTCCTCATGTATATGCACATAGCATTCACTAAGATTTACACATTATCATTCACAGAATTTCCCCAGATGAAGGCAATTATGCCTAAATGCATTGGGATCGCCTAAAGCTGGAATCGCCCAAAGTTGTTTATTAACCAAAATGCAATCTGGGAATTGAAGTTTATGAAGACTAAGTTGTATACCTACAGGAATTGTGAAGCAACAAGATCATTACAATTTTTATTTTAAAGGACTCAAAAGCTTTTTCATCACTACGCCCTTGTTTATCAGAGAAACCTTTGAATAAGGCCTCCATAACCAGTGCCCGGGGGACATACCCCACGTGCATGGGGATGCACCAAAATTGGTATTTCCAACTGCACCACCAGATTGGGAATCCAAGAGGCTATCCAACTTAGGCAAGAAAATGTTTTCCTCCACTAGCCTGGCATTGCCATCTGTGAACACCACAAGCCTATCTGAAAGAAACACGTTAGTGATAGATTCCTTACCTTAGAATTACCCCAGGTGTCAGACTGGATCCGTAAAGTTTTCGTCAGCAGTACTCCTGCGCGTCGGAAGGTGGTGTCGTGTGGCTCCGCGTCCGTCATTGGCGTCGTGGTCGCCGAGATGACGTCACGGCACCTACTTAGACACCGCCCTCGCGCGTTGACGTCAGTTCTTTCTTTTTCCGTTCCAGCAAGCGCAGATCCGGAGAGTTTTTTCTAGGCCTTTTGTCGATCGACTCCTGGTGCAGTAGGAATGCCCGGCTTCAAGACCTGCGGGTACTGTCATCGCATGATGTCGGTGATGGACCTTCACCGCGTGTGTCTTTACTGTCTGGAGCGCGATCAAGACCCCAAGTCGTGCTCCGACTGCTGGGCCATGGCACCGAAGACTTTGCGGGAGCGATCCCGAAAGTTGCTTGAAGTCCGGCAGTCAGCTCCGCGCCGCTCAAGGTCCTGGGTCCGTGGGAGTTCGAGGGACCGGTCGCGGAGCCGCCACCACCGTTCATCAGGATCGAAGTCTTCACATTCAGGGTCAGGTAAGACGAAGCGTTTCAAGAAGTCGAAGAAGCACCATCATTCTCCGACTACCCGTCGCACAATGCGGCTGAGGGTGCGGGTGGTGCCTCCTCCGCGGCTCCGGCAGAGCCTACGCAGTTACCGCCAGCCTATCCGCCCTTCCGGGTCCGTCAGCGACTCCGGCCCAGCTGCAGGAATTTCTGTCAGCCATGGCTCGCCTCTTTGGGCCGTCTGGCCCCGCGGGCCCGTCTTGGGGTTCTAGCCCTTTACTGTCGGCGGCACCGGCATTGCTGTCTACTCCGGCCCCGGTGCCGCAGGACCCCCATGGATCCAAGCCTGGATCCCAGTCGACGCCGGTTGACCTTGTGACACCTCCACCGACATCGAGCCCACCGGCACCACCTCCGACGTCGCCCGGCCCACCGGACGACGTCACCCCCTGTTCCAGCCCCGATGTGGATACGGTGCCGGACCGGCGTTGTTCGACGCCGATTCTGACGCCGATGGGGGATTTCTATCCCTATGTCCATCCTCCTTATTTTCAGCCCGTTTATCAGCCTTCGGAGGAAGGGGAGAACTGGGAGGGATCTGAGGACCCTCTCACAGCACAATGTGAGTATGACCCGGACTGGGCAGAGGAGTTGGGGGATGCCTGTGGTCTTGATACCTCTCCTGACCTTGGCGTGCTGTCTCCTCCTACCGTGGCTACGGAGGAGGGCGCAAGTTACGCAGTGGTGTTGCATAGGGCGGCTGAGGCCCTTCACCTTGAGCTCCCACTGCTGCCTTTTAACAATGCACTTTCGGACGTTCTTTTGGACATCTGGTCCAGGCCCAACACAGGGGCTCCTGTGTATAGGAACATGGCCTGACGCCATCGCCCGGCGATCCCCTTTTCCTTTCCCAACACTCCAACTGGAGCAATTTGGTAAGAAGATTTTTTCTTCCGCCAGTTCAGGGCTGCAGTCTGTGAACCCCGCATGCCTCTTGGGCCGTTATTCCCACTCTGTGTGGGATACGGTGGCGCGCGTGCTGCCTCAATGTCCGGAAGAGGCCCGGACAGTGCTCTCTCAAACTATTGCTGAAGGGAGGGATGCAGCCAAGTTCACTATTCGTTGTGGCCTTGACACCGCCGACTTGCTGGGCAGGGCGATTTCCACGATGGTGGCGCTCTGTCGCCACGCCTGGCTGAGGACAACTGGTTTTTCTGGGGATGTCCAGAACACTTTGATGGACATGCCCTTTGATGGCTATTGCCTTTTCGGCAACAAAGCAGATAGTATGTTGGAGCGCTTTAAGGACTAGCGGGCTATGGCCAAGTCCCTGGGCCTTTCCGCCACGCGCCCTCCTCCGCCTTCTGCGTTTTGCTCCTTTCGTTGCCACAGAAGGGGCGCCCTGACACGTTCCTTTCAGAGCCACAGGCCTGCGCAACAACAGTCTCAGCGCAGCCGCGGACGTGGGACCCGCCGAGCCGGGTCAGGGGGCCAGCAAGTGTGTCAGTCCACCTCCACCCCAGCCACCACTGCCTCCAAACATTCCTAGTCCGGGTTTTCAGGCCCATCAAATGCCAGTGGGCGGCAGGATTCGCCTTCCCCTCCCCCATTGGTGCACCATCACTTCGGACAGGTGGGTTTTACAAATAGTCAGAAGGGGCTACTCCCTCCCCTTCGAGACTACCTCTCCAGTCATGCCACCCCAGTACCACCGCATGTCGGGGGATCACTTGGCACTTCTTCAACAGGAAGTCGTGGCCCTCTTGGCCAAGGGGGCCATCCAGTCCGTTCCTGCGCCAGAAATAGGACGTACTACTTTCTGGTGCCCAAGAAGGACAAGGGCCTGCGTCCTGTCTTGGACCTCAGGAACGACAATCGCTTCCTCCGGAAGGAGAAGTTCAAGATGTTAACTCTGGCTCAGGTCTTGTCTGCCCTCAACCCTGGAGACTGGATGGTAGCGTTGGACCTGCAGGACGCATATTCCCACATTCCCGTGCTGCCGGCCCACCGGCGTTACCTGCGGTTTACGGTAGGCCACAAGCACTTTCAGTTTACTGTGCTCACCTTTGGCCTTACCAGCGCCCCTCGGGTGTTCACGAAAGTGATGGCGGTGGTCGCAACTCATCTGCGCAGATCAGGGGTTTCAGTCTTCCCCTATCTCGACGACTGGCTGTTGAAGGCGGTCTTGCCTCAGACAGTCGTCTCACACCTCCAGACTACGGCCTACCTCCTGCATTTGCTGGGGTTCTCCATCAATGTGCCGAAGTCGCACCTGATTCCCTCTCAGAAGCTCCTCTTCATCGGAGCGCTTCTGGATACGACGCACTTTCGGGTCTATCCTCAAGAACGGCGAGTCCAGGATATTCAGGCTCTGATTCCAATCTTTCAGCCTCTATCCTGGGTTTCGGTCAGGATGACCCTGAGGCTGCTGGGCCTCATGGCCTCCTACATCCTGCTGGTCGATCATGCCAGACGGCATATGCGGGCTCTGCAGTGGGACCTGAAGTTCCAGTGGGCGCAGCATCAGGGGAACTTGGCCAATTACATCCAGATCTCGGAGGGCACTGCACAACAATTGCAGTGGTGGCTCACGAACCGGCATTGGGTCAGTGGCAGATCCCTCTCCCTTCCCCAACTGGTGCACACAGTGGTGACGGATGCGTCCCTCCTGGGATGGGGCGGCCACATGGGAGAGGTGGAGATCAGAGACCTCTGGTCTCCGGCGGAGTCCAGGATCCATATCAACCTTTTGGAGCTTCGGGCGATCTGACTTACACCGAAGGCATTCCTTCCCTCTGTCAAGGGAAGAGTAGTGCAGGTGTTCACAGACAACACCACCGCCATGTGGTACTGCAACAAACAGTGCGGGTGGGGTCATGGACCCTGTCAAGAGGCCCTGTGCCTCTGGACATGGCTGGAACATCAGGGCATTTCCCTGGTGGTTGAACACCTGGCAGGTTCACTGAATGCCAGGGCGGACTAGCTCAGCCGCAGGTGCATAATGGATCACGAATGCTGTCTTCACTCAGAGGTGGCGCAAAGTCTCTTTCAAAAGTGGGGAGAGCCTTGGTTAGATCTATTCGCCACCGAAGAGACCGCGCAATATCAGCAGTTCTGCTCGTTGGAATTTCCAAGGCGGCACTCGCTAGGCGACGCTTTTCGGCGCGAGTGAAGTTGCGGTCTGTTGTACACCTTTCCGCCTATACCACTTCTGCCCAGGGTGCTGAAGAAAATCAGGCGCGATCGGGCCCAAGTCATTCTTGTGGCTCCGGACTGGGCTCAAAGAGTTTGGTATCCTGAGCTACTCAGTATGACCATTGATCCCCCGATCCAACTGCCTCTTCGGGAGGATCTTCTGTCGCAGAAGCAGGGGACGGTCCTCCACCCGAACCTGTCCAGTCTCCACCTCCTTGCGTGGAGATTGAGTAGCGGCAGTTGATTCTTTTCGACTTGCCTCCTGAAGTTTGTGATGTCATTCTGTCAGCCAGGCGTCCCTCCACTAAGTTGGTATACGCCTGCAGGTGGAACAAGTTTGTGGCATGGTGCACAGCAAAGGCTGTGGATCCCCTTTCTGCCCCTCTTTCTGAAGTCCTTCTGTTCCTTCTTTCTTTGGCCCAGCAGGGTTCTGCTCTGGGCACTATCAAGGGCTACCTTTCTTCTATTTCAGCCTTTCTTAGGCTTCCTGATCAGCCCTCTCTTTTCAAGTCTCCTGTAAATAGATTCCTCAAAGGCATTACTCATCTTTTCCCTCCTATTCCCTTCGTAATGCCACAATGAGACTTGAACCTGGTTTTCACATATTTAATGTGCGCTCCCTTTGAGCCACTTCACAACTGTCCTCTTCGTCTGTTAACTTTGAAGACTTCTTTCCGGTTGCCATCACCTCTGTTCGGAGAGTGAGTGAGCTCCAGGCTCTTTCTTGCAAACCTCCTTTTCTGTCTGTCTATCCGGACAAGGTTGTGCTCAGAACACGTCCATCCTTTTTGCCAAAGGTTGTCACTGCCTTTCACATCGGGCAGACCATCACCTTGCCCACCGTCTTTCCGCCTCCACATTATTCCAGGGAGGAAGAGAGGCTCCACCGTCTGGACCCAAACTGTGCGCTCTTATTTTACCTGAATCGCACACAACAGTTCCGGGTGGATGACCAGCTCTTTGTTGGCTACGTAGGCGCCAAAAAAGGTCGGGCCGTATACAAGCGGTCTATCTCCCGATGGGTCGTCTTGTGTATTAAAGCCTGTTATTCTCTGGCAAAAAAGGAGCCTCTGGTGGGGCTGCGCCCATTCCACCAGGGCGACGGCTGCCACTACGGCATTGGGACCTGGTGTCCCCTTACAAGACATCTGTCAGGCAGCTATGCGGGCCTCGCTGCACACTTTTACCAAGCACTAATGCCTGGACAGCCAAGTCCGGAAAGACGGCTTCTTTGGCTGTTCTGTTCTCCGGGACTTCCCAGTGTGATCTTGGCTTGCAGACCCACCACTGGGGTTGGTATTGCTGGGGTATCTATTCTATGGTAAGGAATCTACCACTAACGTGTTTCTTTCAGATGAACATGGCCTGTCTGATATATCAGTAAGAAACATTAGTTAGTGATAGATTCTTTACCGCCCCACCCATACTCCCCGTTCTGCGAACTGATTTCTAGGGTTAAGGTCATCCCTATGAGGGCCCTAGTTTCAATGTACCAGTGGTCAGTATCTTGCATGGCTCTGCGTTCCTGGCGTGGAAAGTCGTGTACAGAACTGACGTCAGCGCGCGAGGGCGGCGTCTAAGTAGCTGCCGCGACGTCATCTTAGCGACCACAACACCAGCGACGGACGCGGAGCCGCACAACACCACCTTCCGATGTGCAGGGGTACTGCTGATGAAAACTTTCCTGATCCAGTCTGACGCCTGGGGGTAATTCTAAGGTAAGGAATCTATCACTAACTAATCTTTCTTACAGATATATCATTACTGAAGGTAAGTAACTTGTTCTTTGGTTCGCTACTCTCACGCTCTGTGGGATACGGTTGCACAGCTTTCAGGGGAAGCCCGGGCCATGCCCTCCCAGACTGTTACTGATGGGAGGGATGCAGCTAAGTACATAACTTGATGTGGACTGACACAATTTACTTACTGGGCAGAGCGGATTTGTCGATGGTGGCCCTATAGTGCCATGCCTGGTTAATGACTACTGGCTTTTCTGAGGATGTCCAAACATCACTTATGGACATGCCCTTTGATGGCTCCCCTCTCTTCAGAGACAAGGCGGATTCAGTGCTGGAGCCCTCTAAGGACAGCAGAGCTATGGCCAGGTATTTGAGCCTTTCCATAGCCCCTGGTCAACCCCAATCCACCTTTCGCTCCTTTTGTGGCCACCGATGGGTTTCCAGCCACATCTGTACATGCCAGCCACCGCAGCGTGCAAGGTTCCTAGCCTCTGTGTGGCTGAGGACGCAGTTCCTACAGAAGCCCTGGGAGGGACAGTCCGGGTCGGGCCAGTCCACCACTCCCTTGGCAGCCGCAGCCTTCAAACCCTTACAGTGTGCCCTCTTTCCATCGTGGGCACTCCAGTGGGGGGCAAGATCCACCATTTCCTGCCCCACTGATGGTCTATAACATCGTACCAGTGGGTTTTGCAGATCATCCGTAGTGGCTACTCCCTTCCCTTCAAAACTACCCCTCTCTCCATGCCACCTACCTATGACAGGCTGAGCGGAGGACCACCTATTCCTTCTCCGCCAGGAAGAAACAGCTCTCTTAGCCAAGGACGCCGTAGAGCGAGTTCCAGCACGAGAAGTAGGTCGTGGTTGCTATTCCCGCTACTTTCTGGTGCCCAAGAAGAATTCAGGAAAAAGCTCAAGACAGTACTCTTTCAGGAGGCTTGGGGCACGCAGTAACGTACTCCACTCCCACACGGACCAAGGCAGCACCCTCGCACAGCGCTTAGAGACCGCATGGTGATAATGCTCTTTACAAATAACAATTACAAATTGTTTAGGGGGCGTGGTTTGCCGCGTAGCGGAATGGCCACTCTGTGAGTGAGCTCCGCCGGCCGGGGATTAATCCTTTTATTATCCTATCACACGGAGAGTTGCTGAGCTGTCACACGTCATTATACAGCAGCAGAATACCTGTGGACCCGAGCGCTGCTCCTTTTGTCATCGCCCGACACTCCGAGGCTGAGATAAGCGACTGCGTGCAGGCAGACCGGCCGCTTGAGGAGCTCCAGACGTGGTGTGGGCGGGCGGCCCGACAATCGAGTCTGCGGCTGGCGGTGTGCTACGGGCCGTTGATGTGTGGAGGCGCAGTAGATCCCCTGCACATAACTGACCCCCGGACCACGGTGCAGGTATCGCTTGGTGGGACGAGGGGCGCCGCTACATCTGCTGACACACGCGCTCTGCTTGGTGCGGCGCAGCCCAAGGGCGGTGTGAGGAGGAGTGAGGTCTGGAGCAGGGTGATCGCCATTTTGGGACCGCGTCAGATCTTGGCTGTATTTGTGAAAGTCTGGGGGAGCTGGCCGCTCCTGCCGAGGATCGCCCTCGCTGAATTGCTGCCCCTCAGCTGAGGCCGTTATTTGTATTGCTGCACGCACCTTCTTGGATGCAGTGAGGCATGGGGTGCAGTGGAGAAGTGACCTACATCCTGTGGCCGTCATTTTGTGGCCGCATTGCAGCTGACCTGAGACTAGACGCGGCTGGCTGTTTCTGCTGGGATGGTCCCCGTCGGTGCGCTGTCCCTCGGCTGTGGCCCTTGAGGACCCTGCACGGGCCGTGCTCACTGTCCTGCGCTGTTGTGCCTGTCACGTGGCCTCGGTGGTCCCCTGCTCCCTGTGAGGCGGACACTTCTGGCGAACCTGATAGCAGTGGTGAAGGTCTGGAGGAAGATATTGGGGGCTGGTTCCACCGGACGACGTGGCTGCTTGGAGGTTGGTGAGCGCTGGTGACCCACGTGGCTGTGGAGGTGTGGATTGGTTGGTGGCAAGAGGAGCTTTGTCCGGCTGAGGCCGAGGCAGCTGGTGCGCCCGGGAGAAATTACAGGGACGCGCAACGCTGACCCTCGGAGTTGCAGCGCGACGTTCTGGTCTGGGTCCCGGCGGGCTCCTCCGGACTTCCACACCTTCAAATTGCATTTGTAACCCTGGGAAAACAGGATGCTAAACAACCGAAACTTACCTTTGAGAATAAAAGAGCCACGCGACATACAGAATCAGACGCGCTCACGGAGAGTCAGCATGACAAGCAGGTGGAGGATCGTGGAGAAGACCTACGGACCCTCATGCTGGAAATGCGTTTGAGTCTGCGGAATATTGATACCAAGTTGGATACCCTTACAGTTGGACTTGGTCAAGACCCAAGTGGCGACACACGAACCCCGCCTCGATGTCCTGGAAAACCGAAACACCGATTTCCACGACTTTCAAGTGGAAACTAAGGAACAACTGCTGAATATGGATAAAATGTTGGGAATAATTAGAGCTAAGAACGCAGAAACAATCTACGCATTACTGGTATCCCGGAAACGACTGCCATATTCAAGAAGGAGACCTTTATAGCGGACCTGCTTCATGAACTCTTCGACCCCCACTTATCCCCTGTCTTTGTGGTGGAGAGGACGCATAGGTTGCTGGGGCCGAGACCTCCAGTGGGAACAACACCTAGACCTACCTTGGCGAAACTTCTGAACTACCAGGACAGAGACCTTCTACTACGGCTAGCAAGAGAAAAGGCTCAAATTTCACATAAAGGCAATACCATATCGTTCTACCCTGACTTCACTCCGGCTGTGCAGGCAGCACGGCATGAATTCCTACCTGTAAAACGTATCCTACTACAAGCACACATTCCCTACTCCTTGCTGTGTCCTGCCAAGCTCAAGGTCTCCCATGACGGCCCGGCTCACTACTTCACCCATGCCAAATCTGCTTTGAAATTTGCCAAGCATGTTGGTGGGAAAAGAAATAAAGGCGCCCGGAGACATGAGATGTCCGCAGCCGATTGTCTCAGTGACAATGACTGAAATGGTACTGTACTGCTATAAAGCCTGGATGCTCGGCTGTGTTACGATGCGGGCTTGAGTGATTTTGAGCTGCAATAGCCCTTGGTCTCCACAGTTTGTTTAGAGTTTGATCTGTTGATATGGTCTCGCAACACACTCCGCAGCACTCCTGGCCACCCTGTATAAACAGGGTAGTTTACCGGACTCGCTGCGCCCCCATGGGTGATTTCCCTGTACGGAAATGTACCTACTGTTCCTTTGTTTATTTCGGTGGGGGGGGGAGGGGGGTATTCTGCAACCTGATTGGGGATTGGAGTGGGTGGAGGGGGGGTTGGTTTCTTGTTTATTGCCAGTATGGTTGCATTTTGTTGGCTGGGCTGCACGGTGTGGTTCGAGACGATAACGCGCTGCCATCGCTCACGCTCTTTTCTTCAGTGTACATTGTATACCACCACGCCAACACACTGAATGTTCTCACATGGAACATTAGACGTCTGAATGATAGTAGGAAGTCTAGACTCGTGCATGCTTATTTATCCCGACACAATATCGATGTCTGTATATTGCAGGAGAGACACCTCAATGTAACACCATCCCCACGACTCAGACATAACAGGTGGGGCTATGTGTACTCCTCCATATACTCTAATTATTCCCGGGGAGTGGCCGTGCTGGTTAGGAGGGGTTTGGACTGGCAGGAGGGTGAAATTCACGAGGACCCCGAGAGCAGATACCTCCTCATACGGGGCACATTAAGCGGAGTTCCCCTAGTCATTGTAGTGGTATATGGCCCCAACGTAGATTCTCCGACTTCTTTCAGGCTCTTTGGACCAGGGTTAGAGCGATTGGTTGTAGTACAATTCTATGGGGGAGATTTTAATGTCATCTTAGACGATGCGGTGGATAGGAGGGGAGCGGCCAGATCCTTGCATCATGCTGCCGGCACTGCCTTGAATGCTATAAAAAAACAACAACCTAGGCACACATAATAGTAGGTAAACAGTATGTGATTAAGTACAAGAAATACAACGTAATGGTTATAAATGAGAGAAATATCTTCAGATGTGTTGAATAATGTTCTGTCTTTAAATTTTCCTTCAGTTTAGAGCCAACGAACAGAAGAAAACCAGCCGACACGTGTTTCCTTGCATTTGGAAAATAATTCCGCGACTTCCTCAGGGCTGTTTACAGAAGATGAGTCTCTTGGTCATCGCTCAGCCGGTGATAATTCCAACCCGGCTGGGCTAAAAACATTCAAGTTGACCCTGGTTGCTAAAATGGTATCAGACGTGCCGTGGATAGTAACATCTGGCACGCTCTCACACGGATCAGGAATGGTGGACCAGAGTTTAAAAAATCACTAATGTGCGGGAGTCAAAATTAGGCGAGGAGGGTAGCTGTAGTGTCCACTGGTAGGGATCCACAGTGATCGGCCGTGAAGGTTTCCTCGGCGTACTCACCAAAGATCTCCCAACTCGCTGGAATTATCGGTTCCTCTGTCAGGATTTATTTGTTAACATCCCGCTCCCTCTCACGCAGCATTTTTTCCAGACCTTGAGGTCACAGCTGGTCTCCCTGGTGTGGGCGGGCGGACAGGCCAGAGTCTCCTGGGATTTATTGACACTCCCGTTGAAGCAGGGGGGTTAGGGGCTCCGGATATTCAGTTCTACGCACTTTGCGCTCAAGCTCAATTCCTGCACTACTGGGTTCACCCAACACACTTCCAACCCCACGTAGCAGTTGAGATCGACGCGGTGGTGCCTGTTCCCCTCAAGGTGGCACTTTATCAGTCATCACGACGCCCTCGTGGCGACATCGATACCCCCGAGTCACTACGTTGGGCATGGGACGAACAGCGCAAGAGATCGAATATTCCGATATTGTACGCCCCATCCATTTCACTGTCCCTCAACCCTATGCTGCCTTGCATTCAAGACGGTATCGGCAAGACAACGGCACAAAAGATGAACCTACACACTTTCGCGGACCTGTATCCGGGAGACACTTTCAGACCCCCACCGGTCGCAGCTGGGGGTTAGGCGGTACCATTTGCCAAGCTGTTCTTATATCATAAACTGCGTGCAGCCTGCCGGGCCCTTTGCAAGGGTTTCCCGACGGCCCCACCACCCTTGCCTGCATTGGAGAACCTGTTTCGCTCTCCATCTCCCCGTAAACTCATTACACTTCTTTACACACACACATGCAAAACACCACCCCGCTGGTGAAACCCCGAGCCCTCCAATGGTGGAATGCCGAGCTTCCTACTCCATTAACTGAGGCTCAATGGTCCTTCTGTTGTGGCCGACTTACTGAACTCTCCCCTAACTACAGGCTTCGCTTAATTCATTTCAAATATTTACATAGATTTTATAGGACACCTGTTGGTTTGCATTGTATGGGTCTCAGGGACGATGAAAGTTGTTGGCGATCCGGGTTCACTCCAGCCTCTTTTCTCCACATGGCATGGGATTTCCCAAAACGTGCCTATTTTTGGTCCACTATTTTTCACATCAGTAAATCAAATTATCGGGGCGTCACTTGCCCCATCCCCCACGCTGGGCTTACTGGGCTACGTAAAGACACTCCACCTAAGATGCGCAAATTACATGCCCTTCTGCTATTTGCTAAACGACTGGTTGCAGTACACTGGGGGAAGAAGAGGGTGCCCTCCCTTAAAGGGTGGATCAGAGATGTCACATATGGTCATACACAGTTGAGCCTTTTTTGGGAACTCATGCCCCCTACTTCAAGACCGCGTGATATCTGGGAACCGTTTATAGGTTGGGCTCAGGAGCATCAGCGACTGACTGCAGAAGGACAGACAGGTGAAGCCCGCTGGGCAATTTGTCGTGATTTGGTAATGATTTTATTCTCTTTTGCTCTTTTGTGTCTGTCTACTCCTAGGACCGGCATGCATGGTGGGATATGGCGAACAAGTTTTAGACCCTACATATGATTCCTGTTCTGTTTCTTCTTAATGGTTAGAAGAAAATGGTTGTGCACAGATATGCTCTTTTCTCGGGGTGGGAGTATAGATCGCGGCTTGGCCAAAATACTGCTTTGTAATGTAAGAACTGTGTTGATTCCACCTCCTGACATATATTGCTAACATACTGGCCTGTTGAGTTGTATGTTTTGTGTTTTTCAAAATGTCAATAAATACAATTAAAAAGAAAAAGGTGATGGCGGTTATTGCAGCTCATCTGCCGAGATCAGGGGCTCTTGTCTTCCCCTATCTCGACGACTGCCTGTTGAAGGTGGACTCGCCCCAGGTTGTCATCTCCAGACTATGCTGGACCTCCTGTATTCGCTGGAGTTCACTATCAACATGCCGAAGTCACACCTAACTGCCTCGCAAGCTCTCCCTCTCGTTGCAGCTGTTCTGGACACGGTGCAGTTTCGGACCTAACCTCCCAAACGGCAAGTTCAGGATATTCAGGCTATACCACAGAAGTTTCACCCTGTATCCTGGATTTCGGTGAGACTGACTCTGAGGCTGATGGGCCTCATGGCCTCCTGCATCCTGATTGTGACGCATGCCCGCTGGCATATACAGGCTCTGCCGTGGGACCTGAAGTTCCAGTGGGCGCAGCATCAGGGGATACACGCTGACATGTTCCAAATCTCAGCAGGAACTGCAAGAGATCTGCAGCTGTGGTTAACAAATCGCTATTGTGTGAGTGGCAGACCCCTCTCTCTTCCCCAACCAGATCTAACAGTAGTGACAGATGCATGACTCCTGGGGTGGGGCTGCCATCTGGACGAGGTGGAGATCAGATACCTCTGGTCTCCGTCTGAATCTGAGCTGCACATCAACCTGTTGGAGCTCCAGGCGAACCGGCTGGCATTCAAAGCCTTTCTACCCTCCTTCAAGGGAAGGCTAGTACAGGTGTTCAGGGACAACACCACCATGTGGTACTGCAATGAACAGGGCTGGGTGGGGTCGTGAACCCTTTGTCAAGAGGACCTGCATCTCTTGCCATGGCTTGAACAGCAGGGCATATCCCTGGTGGTTCGACATCTTCTGGGCTCTCTGAACGCCAGAGCGAACAAACTCTACGGAAGATTCCTAGCAGATCAAGAATGGCGTCTCCATCCGGAGGTGGTGCAAGGGCTCTTTCAGGAGTGGGGAGGGCCTTGGTTAGATCTGTTCGCCACCGACGAGATAATGCAATATCAGCAGTTCTGTGTGCTAGAGTTTCCAAGGTGGCTGTTGCTCTGAGGCACATTTCGTCTCGAGCAGAGCTCAAGTCTCCTGCACACCTATCCGCCTATACCACTCCTGCCCAGAGTTCTCAAGAAGATCAGGTAAGACTGGGCCCAAGTCATCCTTGTGGCGCCGGACTGGGCATGGAGAGTCTAGTGTTTAATAGGTGAGTGTACTTGTCCAATTTAAAACGCGGCAACAGAGATTGGGTAGGTCGTCCTGTGGAGTCTTCACTGCAACAATCATGCTAAATCAGCGTAAACTCTGCAGCCTACTCGAGGGGGCAGACTTGCTACCCTAATTAGGTTGACATCTTTTTTAGAGAGCGCCATATGAAGGTATACCAAATCTAGAATCCTTGATATGTACCCAGATTCCAACCACTGTTTAGATTAGGGTTAATTGATCCTGACTAATTGCCAACTGATCAATATTGACTTATCAATGGCATGTTGACCCTTTGAGTTATCATAGATCATTGCCTCTTGTGATAGCCACCACATTTTTAATTGGACAAGTAGACTCACCTATAAATAATGTTATCTTGAGGACTACTTAGTCTATTTTAACACACACCTCTACACACGCATACACTCCAATACACGAATCTACACAAGCGGACCTACACAAGCATTTAACATACGGCATTGGAACAAAAGATCTCTGATAAAGAGCCCCCTTGTGAGTGCCCGTAGGGCACTGCAATAGCCTGACCAGGGGCAGCCCTATGATGAAGCATGGCACCCATCTAGCTGTGTGAGGGCTCCCGTTCCTAAGAAAGCAGTCACCCTGTCCGTTTCTCTAGTTGTTGACCAACCTCATATTTGCTCCTTTTTCACCCCAAAGGAACTTCATACCATCTGTTGTAAGACTTGACCCCTATAGGAGCACGTATGCTGGACCTATAAGCGCTCCTGGTCCCCCCCACTTTTTTGCGAGGTATGTTGTTCTGGCAGCCAGGCGCCCCTGCACCAAGACAGTATACGCCTGCCGTTGGAATAAATTTGTGGCATGGGCTGCATCCAGATGTGTTGATTCCTGTCCCTGCACCCTTCCCACAGGTTCTTCTATTCGTTCTTTCTTTGGCCCAGCAGGGCTTTTCTCGGGGCACTGTTAAAGGTTATCGCTCTGCCATTTCGGCATTCTTGGGGCTGCCGGACCAAACTTATTTGTTTAAGTTAACCGTTGTGGCTAGGTTACTAAAGGAACTACAACATGTTTCCTCATGTATTCCCCCAGGCCATTCATCATGCCCCAGTGGGATCTTACCTGGTCCTTAACTTCCTCAAGCGTGCTCCATTGAGCCATTACAAACTACCCACTCAGCTTGCTGATCATCATAACAGTCCTTCTGGTGGCTATAACATCAGCCAGGAGGGTCAGTGAACCTCAGGCCTTCTCTGTACAACCTCCATATACCACTTTTTACCCAGACAAGTTGACTGAGGACCCAAGCCTCTTTCTTCATAAATGTTGTGACATCTTATCATGTAAGCCAAAACATCACCATCACCTTCTTTGCTCCTCCTCACCTTTCTAAAGAAGATGAGAGACTCCTCCCATCGGGACCCAAAAAGTGTGTTGTCATTCTACATTGAGCCTCCAACGCTTGAACTTGCTGTTGTGTGTACCATGCAACTGCAGGGGACAATCCATCTCCAGAAGCAGCTGAGCAGGACATAATACCCCCCTTGATGGCTCCTTTGGGCACTTACCCTCTGTGATAGCCGCAGTTGCTTAACCCTCTGGTACCAATGAAGGTTCAACTTCTAACTCAATGGGTGAATGTGGTCCAGACACTTTTCAAAAGTGTATAATGCAAGAACTGATCTTGTACCTAACAGTGTGACACTAAATTTACCCCCGGCAGCGTGCTCACATATGTTGGTTTTAGCTGCTGTGCCACCCCTAAGGCGCAACCAGTCTGAATCTTGTGAACAATTACGTAATACGGTAATTAGCGGCTTGTAGACACAAAAACTTCAATCTGAGGGAATGTAATGAGATTATAATGATACGCAGGGTCCGTTTAGTGGGGACCTCAAGTAAAAACATAGAGGGAGACACTAATGTGGTGAGTTTCAGACACCCTGCCTGCGTGAGAAATCTGCTTAAGTGAAATGTAGGGGGCAAGTATGCCAGTTCAGGAATTGTTACATTACTCCTGGGGTTCTTTTACAAACCTACAGTGCACAGCTGTCCACAGCCCAAGCCTACTTTGGAGTGCAAGAATAGATTTGAAGTTCTGTCCGAGCTCACCTATATTGATTGACTCTGTAGACTTGCGGCTGCAAGTCATAAGGCAGTGCCCAATCTGGCTTTAGCTCCATCTTGGTTTCCTGTTCTTACATTACCAATTACATAATTCTAACTCAAAAGCACCACTGCTAAAAAATTTCAGCTGGAATGTAGCGGACTCTGTACCAAGGTACACCTTTTGGACTGACAGCTATTTGTAAGAAACTATGATATTCTGCTGTTTCAGGAAACCTGGGACCCTCCACCTTCGGTTTTTGATGTGTGTCAGTGTGCCCGCTGTAGCTTTTCGGACATGCATCAGGGGGTCTATCAATATGGATTAATTTGATGTCTGGTGGTCATGCTCAGGCTTTAGAACCCTCTGGAAAGGATTTCCAGGTTGTACTCATCATGGAGAATGAGCCTATATTTGGTTAACTTTTAGAACGACAACTTTGTCAATACGCTGAACACGAAATTCCCAGTTTTGTTTGAATTTATCGATTCCTTATAGGTAAGGCCATTGATAAGGGGGCACCTGGTGCATCGCTGCCTAGCAGGTGACTTCAAGTCCAGGAAGACCCAGCATCTTCAATCACACAACAAAAAGCACTCTATAGCGAGTGTCGAACATAGAGGGAAGGGACTAGAGGCATATCTTTGAACACTTGACTTGAATAATATTATGGACGTGGGTGGTATTAGTGACTTTAGGCTCCCCACTTCTAGGGGGTATTGGGAGCCCATCAATATTTGATTTTATTTGTATTTTAAGCAGCCTAGGTAACATATTACAGCAAGGAGTAACTATCCCCTCAAACTTTGGCGATCACAACCCTATTGAAGCAGTATTGGCTGCACAACTGAGGATCAAACCAATGTTGATGATGGAATTAGCAAACTGCAATCACCCTCAGGTTGTGAAAGGCAGCGAGTCTTCTAAGACCCTCAGTGCTGCCTGGTGCAGGGTTTCACCTCTAATTCACATTGGTTTCACTATCAAAATAATGAGGCAAGCGATGGAAACTGGAAGACAAGAAAAAGGTTTATTTCTAATGAGGAGCTCACGTCAACTGCAGACGCCGGGATGTCTGAGGGAGGTTTTCTGCAGTTAACTCCTTTGGCTCTTCCTTTCATACAGGTTTGACACAATGCATTTGTTTCATCAACATGGTTACACAAGCTTGGGGTCCCTGCCCCGGGCAGGTTGTCACACAAGCCCAACAGTAATTCTCTTCCCACCCAGGTCAAACAGACAATCTTATCTTGCAGCTGGACCTTGCTTCAGGGTCTAAAACATGTGAGACCGGCCAGAACTAAGAGTCCGTTCTGTTGATAAAAACAGGTCCCATTGTTGGTAAAAACAATTCTTGCTGTTTGCAGTGCAATAAATCATGTTGCAAGAGTCTTTTTGGTGTTTGGAACCTGTTTGTGTAACTAGGTGCAGTGAGGGGTAGAGTGTCCAAAGGTTTGCCTGTAAACAGAGATGAGAGGAAAAACGAGTTTGTGGCAGCAAGTGGTGCTGAGGTTTGTTGTGGCAATAGAGTTTATAGCCCCCAGCACACATACCAGGTCGGTCAGAGGGTCAGAGGGATGCTAGTAGGGGCAGGGTGAAACAAAGGTGACCAACAGAGTACAAAATGGCTGTGATAGATTAAAATGACTGCAGCTTATGTGCACATAGAAATTTCCACCAGACAAGATGGCGCAGGCAATGTTCACGATTGTCGTTTTGCTTTTAACAGTGGCCCCTTTGAACATAACAAGCCAGCTTGTCAGTCTATTTAGATCTCCATAATGTCCTGTATCTCTTGATCATACATTTCTTTCATTTTTGTTAGCTGAGTGTCCATAGTCTTAGGGTGCAAGGTAGTTATGCAAAGAGAACACAAAGATGGTATACAGTGTATACCAAAACAACAACCACATATTGTCAATACTGGGACCAAGAGAATCATTGATATTTTCCAACCCCACTCCTTCAAGATGCCCCAAAGCCAACTTCCAATTGTCCAAGTATCTGATCCCTGATTAATTTCTGAAGACAGTCTATGGAGATGCTCGATTGCTTCATAGACAGAAGGTGAATTATCAGAAATGTATACACAGCAGCTGGCACTGATGATGCGGCATGCTCTTCCACGGTCCGCTAGTACCACTTCCAGGACCATGCGATTTTGCAGGGTAACCAGACGGACCGCTTGGAGCTCAGCAGTGTTGTTGGTGAGGATGCCAGCAGTGACCTTCAGGGCGGTCTCTACAGCTTGGGACAGATGTCTGATGGCTCGGCGGTTTGACATCCGACCCCATGAGTACTTTTTCTGCGTCGAGGAACTGTGATGAGGCAGAGTCTGCTTGATCAGTGTCTTTAGAACGCTTTTCTCGATGATGCTCTGCATGGGCTGTGTAGGTTGGTGGCAAAACAAAGGCGATGTAGCACATGCCCCTCCAGTTTCTTGGGAGCCAGGTGTTGGCTTTGGTTCCACAAACAAAGTACATATTGGGTGATGCAACAAGCGCTGGAGGGTTGGCAGTGTTCAAAGTCCTTACAATGGTACAGGTGCTGTGACCCACATTCTTAGTCCCATGGCCTTCAATGCATACAAGGCCAGAGATGTTCACCACAGATAGGGCCACAGTCAGTGTTGCAGCAGTTCTTTTCTTCAGGTAGGAAAATGTGGCTCTGTTAGGATTATTGAACACTTGCGTTTCCACTCGTTCTTTGGAGGGGACATTCATCGGGAATGTCGCATTGAAGGTATGAGGGCAGAAGGGGGCGGCTGTTCTTCCTGTTTTGTTTCGCCAGAACTCATTGTAGAACTCTTCAATGATCCAGAGTGCGACCATTAGCAGGAGACAGGTGAGAAATGTGGCTACAAGTGCAATTGTTTTTGTACTGTGCAGGTTAGCAGTCTTGGTGTCTTTGCGGTGGTTTTGCAGGTGTACAGTTTCTTCCATCATCTTCGAGGAGCTCAACAACTGGTAGGACCACAGACATTTGTCTGGCGCTTTCCTGGTAGCGTTGTTTGACTGTGCTACCGATCTGAGACCTTGACTCAGTTAGTGGCCTGGTCGTTGGAGCTCCCTCCTTTCGTCGATCTTAGGTTGTACCCTTTCTTGGATGGCACCGTGGGGTCGGGAAATTCTGATAGTTCGAGGGTGTCTTCTTGTGGGTAGCAACTCAGAGCTGGTCGGCTCTTCGCGAGTACTTCCTCTTGCACCTCCACCCCTTCACAGGTTGCCAGGGTTGGAGGGACTCGCTTGCAATGATGAGCGTGCAGCCAGTTTTGTTTTCCTTCCACTCGGAGGGCAGTTCGGGTGGTGATCAGGACTTGCCAGGGGCCCGTCCACCTAGGCTCCAGATTCTTCGTTCTTTGGAAGTTGCGAATCAATACCTGGTCGCCTGGCTTCATTTCATGTCCCGGGCTCCTGATACGTCAGGCAAGGCTTGCTTCACCTGTTGGTGGATAATTGTTAGCTCGTTTGTCAATTTATGCAAATAATCCGACATCAATATGTTCGGGACATCGTTAATGGAGGTGGGTCTTGGTGCCGCCCAAATGTTCATAGGCCTGCCGAAGACCACCTCATACGGGGTCAGTCTGTGTTTGGTTGGGGTGGAGCGCATTGATAGCAATGCCAATGGAAGGGTGTCGGGCCATTTCAACCCGATCGTGGCAACTATTTTGGCTAGTTTTAGTTTCAATGTTGCATTGTGTCTCTCTACCAGGCCCGCTGATTGGGGGTGGAAGACGGCATGGAACTTTTGTTTTACCCCCAACTCTCTCAGTATGTTCTGTATCACCTCGGCTACGAAGTGGGGGCCGTTGTCGCTCCATAAAATTCTGCAAAGGCCGTATCGGGGGAAGAATTCTTTCAGCAATACTTTTGCAGTGGCTAAGGCGGAATTGTCGCGGGTGGGATATGCCTCCACCCATTTACTAAAAGCGCACACAACCACCAGGACATATTTTAGACCATGGCATCTCTCTAGTTGGATGTAATCCATTTGAAGGATTTCAAAGGGGTGGTCAGGGACTCCAAACCCTCCCCGTGGTACTACTGTCCCCTTCCCTGGGTTGTGTTGTAGGCAGACTATACATTGTTGTACTAGGCGTTTTGCAGATTCTGCTATCTTGACATTATGCCATACTCTGGTGATTAGTTCAATCCTGGGGGTGGAGCCTATGTGTGCTGGTAAATGTGCCATGGTCAATATGGTGATGAGGTAGGCATTGGGCAACAGCCATTTATTTCCGTCCTTAGTTCTCCAGCAATCTTCCTAGTCTCTTAGTCCCACCTTTTCCCACTCGGTCAATTCGTCTTGTGTGCCTGTAGTCTGTATGTCCCTTACAGTGGTCCTAGCGTTAGTCCATTGTTCAGCTTGTGACCTGGTCACATACATTCGTGTCGTAGTTCTGTCTCCTGCCGTGGCTCGGGCAGTAACGTCTGCTAGTGCATTTCCCTGTCCAATGAGATCAGACCTATGTGCTTGGCATTTTATCACTGCTAACTTCTTGAGGAGGAAGACTGCTTGCATCAAGGCCGAGACTAAATCTCCATGCAGGATGGGTGTACCGTATGAAGTCAGGAACCCTCTTTCTTTCCATAAGATCCCAAAATGGTGAACCACCCCGAAGGCATATTGGCTGTCGGTGTATATGTTAACTGTCGTGTCAGTCGCTAGGATACATGCTCGTGTGAGGGCAATGAGTTCTGCAGCCTGGGCTGATCGTTGGGGAATACGGGCTGTTTCCAGAACGGTTTGGGCTGTGGTGACAGCGTATGCAGCTGAGGTGGTGCCGTCTGAGAGTTTGATACATGAACCATCCACCCATAGTTATCCATCTGGTTCTAGAAAGGCAGTGTCTCTGAGATCTATTCTACTCTTTGTTCATCGGTTAGTGTCACACAGTCGTATAGTGGAGTCACGCTAGGATCATTTTCGGGTAGGGGTAACAGTGTGGCTGGATTGAGGGTAGTGCATCGCTTTAGAGTAATGTGCGGTGCTAGCAGGGTCAACTCATATCCTGTCAGTCGGGCGCTAGTCAAGTGTTGGGTTTTGGTCTGGTTTAGTAGTGTGTCGACTGCATGGGGTACTAAAACAGTGACTGGATTGGAGAGCACTATCCCTTCACTCTGGCGTATTGATACTGCTGCAGCTGCCACAGCGCACAGGCACGCTGGCAGCGCTCTGGCTACTGGATCGAGGGTGGCAGAGAAATATGCACAAGGGCGTTGTTTGTGACCAATTGATTGTGTTAGGACAGACAATGCACATCCCTCCCTCTCGTGCGTGTAGAGGAAGAATGGTTTGGAATAATCTGGGGTTCCTAGGACAGGCGCTGAACAAAGGGCATTGTGTAGTTCTTTAAAGGCTGACTGGCATTCGGGGGTCCAGGGGAGAGGCGAGGGGATGTCTTTAGCCAGGAGGGAGAGAAGGGGTTTGACAATGAGGCTAAAGTTCGGTAACCACTGTCGGCAAAATGATGTGAGGCCTACCAAATAGCGGACTTGCTTCTGATCTTTGGGGACAGGGGTGTCTAGAATTGTCTGGATCCTGTCAGGCGTGAGTTTCCTCCCATCTTTTGATAAAAGGTGACCCAAATAGGTCACTTGTGATTTACAGAACTGCAATTTCTTTCGGGAGACCTTGTGACCATTCTCAGCAAAAATATGGAGTAGTTTGATGGTGGCTGTGACGGCTATTGGTATGGTGTCTGCTGCTAGAAGGATGTCGTCTACATATTGTATTAGTGCCACTCCATCTGGCAATTGTATGGCATCCAATTGTCTTTTAAGCGCCTGGCTATAGATGCTTGGGCTCTCAGTGTACCCCAGAAGTGCTCTGCAAAACCTGTACGAACGGGAGTTTAGGGTGAATCTAAATTGGTAGCGGCTGTCCTCGTGTATAGGTATGGAAAAGAATGCGTTTTTGAGGTCAATTACAGTGAAGGTGGTGGCAGCGGAGGGGATTAAAGTCAAAATTGTCGTGATGTCCGAAACTACTGGGTATTGCGGCACTACGATTTTGTTTATCTTCCCGCAGTTCAATGATGAAGCGGTAGGCTTTTCCGTCTCCCTCTCCCTGTCTCTTCAAAATCGGTATTATGGGACTGTTACAAAAGTTGCTCACTACTTCCTCTACCACCCCTACCTCTACCAAAGAAAGTGTGATCTCTGTCAGTGCCTTCACACCCTCTGGCGACATTTTGTACTGCGGTACTTTCGGTAGGGTTGCGTCCTGTCATATTGTTACATGTACTGGGTCAATCCTCATTCGTCCTACGTCTGAATCAGCTTTATCCCATAAGTGTGATGGCAAAGTGTCCAGTAGGGATGCGTCAGTCTCGGAGATGGGAAACATGTGCTGAGAAGGGTTCTCTCTATGGCGCTGGGGGTTGTCATACAGGATGACACGCACTTCGTCTGGTGAGCATCTGATAGTCGCATGGAAGTGTTTCAAAAGGTCGAGACCCATAATGGCGTCTGGGGTGTTAGAAGAGAGGAGGAATGTCGTTTCGACGCTATTGTTGTCCAGGTTAAAAGGGATCGGTCAGGACAAAGTGTTGTTGGTGGGTGTACCGTCAAATCCTATTGAGGTCACATGTGAGCCTGACAAGAGTGCCCTTGGAATCAGTCGTTTGGATAGTGCACTACGTGTTGCTCCCGTGTCTACCAAAAATGGCGACTTTGTGCCCAGGACCTCAGCGGTAACATAAGGGCCTTGCTGATCAACATAGAGCTCGACTGGATCCCTCCCTTGCCCTATGCAAAGTCGTACGTATTGTCATAATCTGTCTGTTGGTACTGATTCTGTTTGGGATGGTCAAATGCGTTCACTCTTCCTGGCCTTTCCTCGTTTGCTTCACTCGTGTACCCTCTCCCACGTCCTCTTCCTCTGTCCACTTGCTATTTCCCTCGCCCCCCTGCCCCTACCAGCTCCTAACAAAGCCGGGCATTGTGTTTTCCAGTGTCCATATTCTTTGCAAAATGCACATTGATCCTGGCCTAGGTCTTGGCGTCCCACATATGAAGTAGATTAATTGTTTCTAGGTGGCTGTACTCTAGGGGTATTCTGCTGGTATCCTCCCCTATATTGCTCCCTTCCTGTATTCGCCCCCAAATTTGTGCTATCATCACCCTTTCCTTAAAGTCCTCCTTTTTCCTTTCTGTAGCCCTGTCATTTTCGTTTCTCTGTTGCTCATAGTACTGGGCCATTTGGAGAATGGCCGCCGGTTTAGATGCTGCCCAACTGCTTACGCTGGCGTGTAATCTCTGGGATACATCTGGCAGCAATCCTTTAACGTAGTTCAGCACAAATAAGTGGTGTCCGGTTGCGGTGGTCATGTCTTGTCCACTGTAATTGGAGAACACCGTTTCAAATCTTGAGAAATACTCGGAGACATCCTCTTGTGGTTTCTGGCGGCACGCGGTAACTTTGGACCAGTCTATCTTTTTCTCTGGGATCAGCGTTTTCACTTTCTGCACTATTTTGTCAGGGAGGTCCAATATTGCTTTAACCGGTTTTTGACCAGGGTTCCGCTGTTTATCTAGTGTATTGAGTTGTTCCCAGGTATGACCAAGCAGTTCGGTGTGGTCTATTTTCCTAATCTGTTTCCACACATCTGCTGGCAAACATACCCCGAAGAACAAGTCTATGTCGGCAAGTGTCATTATTGTTGATCCCAGAGCGGTACCTAGCTCGGTGTAAAAGGCGGTGGGGTTTTTTCGTAAATTCAGTAAAGATTTTCGGAACGTAAAAATGTCCTGTCTGTCCCATGGCTGATACACCCAATTGTAGACCACCCTTCCTCCAGCGTCTTGATGGTTCATATCGTCATGAGTCCCTTGTCCTCTAGGAGGTACCCAATAAGGGGCAGCTTCTTTTATCGGCATCATGCTATCTGGTTTTTCCACCGGGGGTCCTGCTATCTTAGATGTCCTGTCCTTATCTATCCGTCCTTGTTCGACAAGGTGACGGAATACTTCCAGTGTGGATGAAAAGAGTTCAGTAACATCGTTGTCGCCTTCATCTCCGGTGTCTGCTTTCCTATAGAGAGCTACTAGTCGCTCGGGCCCTACATCTTGGTATTTCTCTTCATATGCAGTAAGTGTGGGGTAACAGAGACGTACAATAAAGTATCGTTTGTGATTTTCAACATAGGAGTTGCATATGCTAGTTACATACTCTTCTGTCTCCTTCCTATCCATAAGGGATTTAACTATTTTATCAATGACTGCTCGCTCATTTGTACTTAATCGCGGGACCCTGGGCGCTCCCTTTTCTTTTGATCCTACCTCTACTACTGTATCCTTTGATATGGCATTTGGTGTGGGTGACTCGGTGGGAGCAGAGGCGGTGGAGACTGAGGCGATCGTGCCACCTCCGGCTATACTTTGGGGTCCTGGCGTTGTACTACGTGATGAGTAGGGGCATATGGGGGTGGCATGTATATGATTGGGGGACCTAACAATAAATTATCATCTACCCTTCGTTTTACCGGTAACTCGGGGTAAAGAGTCGAGGGCATTGACCTGATATTTTAGATTCCTGTTCCTTTTTATCGATTTCTTTTTCTTTAGTTATTCTTCTAACTCTTTACAGGCTTGGTAAGCTGATTTTCGCGTTTCTTTATCTTGTCTAGCTTCGTCTCTTTTCTTTCTTTGGGCTGCCTCTTTTCGCCATAAACCAAAACTGTCAAACATGGCTGGTCTAGTTTTCTTTTTGTGGAGAGCTAATTCTAACGTTTCTATTTTAGCGGAATCGAAAGATCCCGTCAGTGGCCACTGATTTACCCGGTCCTTCCTAGTGTATTTATGCCATAGTTTGCTATAAGCTACGGTGGCTAAGCCATACTTTACGTACATGTCCTTGTTAGGGGTGCCTTCCGGCGGCGCCGGCTGACTGACCTCTAACAAACTGTTTGGTTCAAAACAATTACAATCAAACAATCTAGAGAAAACAGGCATGACGTATTTATCGGTCAAAATGAATATCTCAATCAATTTAGACAAAAAGTCTGCACTACCTGTCCTTCGCTGTCTGCAAAGAGAGAGAATATTCCTATTCTTTGTTGTTTGCAAGCAGGGAATGTCTCAAATAACTCAATATCAAAAAAGGAATACTAGTATTTCAATCAATCAATCAATTTAAGTCGTTTTTTCTTTCACGACCTTACCCGGACCGTATGGACAGTTCTTCGTCTTCCCCTTCCAGCGCCTCTCACTCCAACAATCAATGCGGCATTCCTCTAAGGTCCCAGTCAGGACTGCAGGTCACTCGAGAGAGGTCAGTTCGGAACCGGTGAAGTTCAGTCGAACAGCAGCCAGACGAGGGTCTTCTCAGGCAGGTATACCCCAATCGTTTAGTCGTTCACTCCGTCGTTAGGACCTCTCTACCGGACGCACACGTCGCTGATAGGCCCCACGTTTGGGCGCCAATTTGTGAAAGGCAGCGAGTCTTCTAAGACCCTCAATGCTGCCTGGTGCAGAGTTTCACCTCTAATTCACGTTGGGTTCGCTATCAAAATAATGAGGCAAGCGCTGGAAACTGGTAGACAAGAAAAATGTTTATTTCTTATGAGGAGATCACGTCAACTGCAGACACCTGGATGTCTGAGGGAGGTGTTCTGCAGTTAACTCCTTTGGCTCTTCCTTTTATACAGGTTTGACACAATGCCTTTGTTTCATCAACATGGTTACACAAGCTTGGAGTCCCCGCCCCGGGCAGGTTGTCACACAAGCCCAACAGTAATTCTCTTCCCACCCATGTCAAACAGACAATCTTATCTTGCAACTGGGCCTTGCTTCAGGGTCTAAAACATGTGAGACCGGCCAGATCTAAGAGTCAGTTCTGTTGATAAAAACAGGTCCCATTGTTAGTAAAACAAGTCTTGCTGTTTGCAGTGCAATAAATCATGTTGCAAGAGTCTTTTTGGTGTTTGGAACCTGTTTGTGTAACTAGGTGCAGTGAGGGATAGAGTGTCCAAAGGTTTGCCTGTAAACAGAGATAAATGTAAATAAATTTGATACTTGTATAGCGCACTACTCACCCGCAAGGGTCTGAAAGCGCTTGTACGAATACCGCTGTGGAACCCTTCCTGGCTTTCCCTGTGAGGCGTCCACTCCTGGGCACCCCCATGGTGGAGGCCAGGCATCCTTAGCGTTGTGGGGGCCATTGTGGAGATTAAGCAAGCTATTGCCCAGATTTGCAGAGTGGGACTCCATGATTGGAATAGGCACCGAGGCGAGAATTATCAGGTCCGTGGAATTTTTTAGCCCAAGACCCGCCGAGGTGGGGAATTGAACCCTGGTCCCGGGCTAGACCTCTGCATCAGGATCTGCCGCTCTAATCATTGAGCCACACTTCTCCACAATGAGATGAGCGGCAAAACGAGTTTGTGGCAGCAAGTGGCGCTGAGGTTTGTTGTGGCAATAGAGTTTATAGCCCCCATCACACATACCAGGTCGGTCAGAGGATCAGAGGGATGCTAGTAAGGGCAGGGTGAAACAAAGGTGACCAACAGTGTACGTTTTGCTTTTAACAAGGTGGGCTCAGATTGGTATGGAAACTCCATGATCCAGTCGAATTTCTAGAAACCCTAATAAGTGTTGTGAGGAAGAGCTCGACAACAACAAACTCCGTTTCAACAAGGTACATTTATTTGCCACCAAACACACACTATGACAGGTGGGCAGCTTCCACCAACTGTCACAAACAGAACCAAAGCCGCCCCACGTTCCAACCCCACATTCCGTGTTCAGACGACACTACCCAGTCATGTCTGAACATAACATTACTTTTCTCCTCCAACAAACCTTTAAACCAATTTACTATGAAGGTGTGATGTATGCTACTACATAGTCACTTTACTCAAAGCTAAAACAGTAATTACATATTGCATGAAACAATACCGATCAACTTAACATTGTACATAAATACACAAAGGTTGGAGCTACAAAGGAAAATAAAACACAAAACAACAATTTCATTCATGGTAAATAAAAAACATACCTCACAGCCCCTACTATACATATGAAATACTATAAAGACAAATATAAATCATAAATTGGAGAAAATAATCAAGCATTAGGAGGTTTAGCAAGAATCTGCCAAAATACTGTACATATCAAATGAACACACGCAGAGGTGGGCAGAACCCAGGTCATAACCACAGTTCATAAACAGCACAGAAACAGACTCCAATGTAAAATCATTTACTTCCTAAACCGCATAGGAGTTTGTCTAATTCTGGTGCTTTGGCGGAATACTGGTTCTTGGATATTTTACATTTCGACTCTCAGACCCTTGCATATTCGGAGTTGTTCCACTGTCCTTGGCAAAATGTCCCACATTTTCTAAAGAAGATAATTATAGCTGAACATGGTTTGCCTGAATTAAAATGTGGTAAATTCCCACACCTAAAACAAATATTGGACTGTTTTTTTGTGTGTGCCTATCTACATACTCTTATGCTACAATCTTACTCTAGTATGAATATTGCCTACGACTCCAGATCTTTTCTCTTCCAGTTCCTTGACCGACAACTGGGATGTTTCGATGAGTTTGGGGATCTGTAAAATTTCTTCAAGCGAAGGATTGCTTAAAGACATAAGTTCTGCTGAATAGCTTTATTCGTACAGTAAAATATAAATTGATCAAGCTGGTCTGTGATGGTTTGAAAATCAGTCTGCTACCAGACTTCTAAGAGCAGATACATACACATGAACTCCCTCTCAGAACAACTATTTTCTCATTAAAAACGTTTGTCATAGTACAACAATCCTGGGTGGAATACCATAACGTTTCTCCAATTTCCTGATAGATAATTTAAAAAAAAAAATTTGGGTTAAGAGAAATTTTATTGATGCAAGATAAAATGCAATACAGTATAATGAGAAAAATGTTAACGTAAGAAAATCGGTATGCAAACTGGTAAGGCAATAGAGGCAAAAAGAGGACAAGGTAAGAGCAATCAATTATCAGTATATCATAACTACAATATAATTGTTAGCAAAATTTAGAACAATAAAACGTAAAAGGTGTATAAGGGAAACTGAGTAAAATGACTAAATAGAGAAAACAACAGGAAACGTATATGCATATTGTTGTATCTTGACTGATGTTATTCTAGTCGTGCCAATGGAATCTTGGTGCAATGACGTAACATGAAATTTCTCTTCTTTCAATGGTTTCATGTTTCTTATTACCTCAGTTTTTTCTTGTTTCTTCATTGTTGTTTTTTTAAATATAGAAGAAAGGGGGATATGTTGTATCTTGACTCTGATGGTATTATAGTCCTGCCAATGAAATCTTGGTGCAATAACATAACATGGAATGTTGGGAGTGAAATACTCACAGTTGGCTGGGCTGAGCAGCATACTGGCTGCTCCTGGTGGGGTTTTGATCTGGTCTTGATTGTGATCTTACAACTATCTTGAATAAATGACTCTGAACCACTTCTACCTGTGTGGACCAGATCACTACAATTTTTGGCGACGACCCTGAAACGAACCTGCTTCTGTCACCTTATCAAACCACAAGCAACATTAAAGTACATATCCACTCAAGTTAAGCTGAAGGTAAACTTAAGCAACTGGCATCATGACCCCACCAGTTACCTCTACATTGGTCGCCCACAGCTGTCTACCAGTTGTTCCTGTGCGTCTGGGGAAATGCTGCTTCACGAGCTGCTCTTTCAGTTTTGGGCGTCTACTCCCCATCTTCTCTACACGTCTCTGCTGTGCCTTCTGTGAGGGTAAGCCTTTCATTCAACAACGTCTGTCTTCAGTGCCACTCACACAACAATGCCAGCTCCTGTCTCAACTGCAGCTCAATTCTCTGCATGCTGTTCCTACAGCGTCTCAACAATCAAAGTAATTGAACTGTCTGAATTTGTGTCTCTTGTGTGGAGTGAGGTGTTCCTGTTTTATGTGCCCGCTACCTGCCAACCAATCGTTGCATCAGAGTCTGACTTAACCTACTGTCCCACAGTAGCTGTTTCTGGTAACGTTAAACACTTCAGAGGACGTGTGAGGTGAGGCATTTCAGTGTCTGTTATTGTTTGCCCTCTCTGAGACATCGAGACCTTTGTTGTTGTCCAACTGTTGTGTTTTGGTTTAAACTTGAGGCGCGTGTCTCAACCAGCTGCAATCTGAACATTGCACGAGCCCCACCGCGCGCACTCGCTCAACGCGCGCAGTCTCCGTACTTGTGATGCCTCTGTGATGTCTCCCCTGACACATGCGGTGTTTTCTGGCTTCGTGTTTTGTAGGACATTTGGCGCCCGTAGTTGCCGCAAGCCACCCGGCGTGGCCGTCATTGCGTGCTGCCATCTTTGAGTTTGCGGATCAAGGCATTTAACTGTGCGGACTTCCTTCCTCCACATTGTTGTTGCTGAGTCCTTCTCTTCTAGTCACCGGACAGTCTACACTGGACCCCGCTTACAATTCCTGCAGTGAGTTTTCTGCCTCTCAAGTGCCCCGTTTTCTTGGGATTGGTACCTTGTGCCACATACTCTGTTTAACTCAAGCCTTCTTGCCCTACGGTCTTCCATAGACAGTGTATTTGTGGCAAACTACATTCTGGTAACAAGTCTCTGCGATCTGCTAAACGCCTGTTTCTCATCATTGCGGTGACAGGCACACCTGTGGCACTCTGTGCAAGCGTACAGTACGTTTTATAGACTTATGGTGCATACTAAATTGTTGATTCTAGTGGGTCTATGTGTGTATGTTGTATGGCATATCTTATACAAATTGGCTGACTCTTATTGTTTTAGTTTATGCATACTCAAACAGTGTTTTAAATACATAATCCTGTCCATAGTAATTGGAAGTCACAGTAAAAACACTTGTATGGTTTTTCTTTAGTGTGTGGGATTCCATTTGAGAAGGTGCATTACTTGACCCTTTTGGGTCTGTCCAAAGTGTATGTTTCTCTTACACACCTGTCTGGGTGTTCTATTATTTTATGCACAGCACACTTGCCCACTGATCTGTGTTTTTGTTGCTACGTTCAAGGGAATTATGCATCTATGTTTCAGTCCTGTTTGATTCCCTGTCTCTACAGTGCACAACAACTGACCGTCACACAAGGTCGTCGTTTCTCGTTCTGTTAACCTACACAGGGTGTGCCTTACTGGCTCTATGCCCATTCTTACAGTGCACAATGTTTTACCTCCACACGAGGTGTGTTCCATGGCATGTCTCCCTATTAGTACAGTGCACAATATCTGTCTACACTGTATGGTGAAGACATGTTACTTTTTTTTCCTTACGGGATCTACGCCCATTCTTACAGTTCACAATGCTTTACCTCCACACGAGGTGTGTTCCATAGGGTGTTGCCCTATTTGTACAGTGCACAATATTTGTTTACACTGTATGGTGAAGACATCTTACTTTTTTTGTTTATGGACCCTAGGTATATACCATGTAGGTACACGCTATCCTGGTACACGCCGTCAAGAGTCCATTATATATTTTTTTATATTGTCTTATGCATGCTTTAACTTTCCCTACACAGGAATCGCAGTGGGTCTTAGTCCCATCTGCTCATTGTACATTCGTACACTTCTCACATGTGCACAACTTTACTCTGTCTTCCTCATGGGAGCTATGCAAGGGTTTTAGTCCTTTTTGCATTATTATATGGGTCCCTATCCATATCTGTTTATTGACATCGCTCAATCTCTCTTAGATTTCACAATGTCAATATTACAAGGACTATTGTTTCTATGGGTTTTAGTCCCACCTGTTACTGCTTTTATCCCTTGTTTTTTTAAGGGTTGCATTTGGGTTATAGTCCTCCCAACCTTCACATAGGTATGTTATTATATTATTGAACTCTCTACTTTGTTGTCTTTACATTATATATTTTTTAATTTTGTATTGATGATGATGTTTCTCTTGGGTGAGGAATATCCTTTCAGTTTTCCTCATCTTTCTTGTTTTCTTCTTTATTTCTGTTCTTTTGTAATGTCTTTTCCTGCCGTCTCGTGTGGATTCAGAGCTTTCCTCTGTTTTCTGCCGTGCTTTCTTTCTCTGTGTTTTACACATTCTGTGGTCTGGAGTTTTGTTGTTTCTTTTGTTTCCTGTCCTCTTACATTCCTGTTCTGGCCAGTGGGTGTGTTTCTGGGCAGTCGTTTGTGGTTTCTGTTCTCTTCTTGCCTGACGATGTTATTTCGTTCTTTTTCTTTTGTGTACAGAAGGGAGGATGGTTCTTATATCTTGGTTTGTCTCTCTTCTTTGCTTCTCTTATCCTTTCTTCTTGCTCTCTTCTTTCAATGGTTTCATGTTTCTTATTTCCTCAGTTTTTTTCTTGTTTCTTCATTGTTTTATTTTTTAACTATAGAAGAAAGGGGGATATTTTGTATCTTGACTCTGATGTTATTGTACTCCTGCCAATGGAATCTTGGTGCAATGACATAACATGGAATGTTGGGAGTGAACTACTCACAGTTGGCTGGTCTGAGCAGCATGCTGGCTGCTCCTGGTGGGGTCTAGATCTGGTCCGGATTGTGATCTTACAACTATCTTGAATAAACCTCTCTGAACCACTTCTACCTGTGTGGACCTGATCACTACACATATGTATTAAAATAGAACTTAAGGAGGTTTAGGAACTTCTTCAATTCGAGGGTCATGAATTTGTGAGGCATGTGCAGATACATCAAGAAAATGAGTAGCATGTAGCCATAGGATGTCTCTCTTAATGGCAAGGGAGATAGGGTGAACGTATGCTCTGTCTAACCTATAGCAAACTCCATATCACCAAGCGCGATAGGAAAGGTTGGAGGTATCTTTCCATGATCTGGTAATCTGTTGGAAGGCAATTGCAAGGAGTAGATCAATGATATGGAAGTTGCGAGGTTGAGAATTCCAGTCGTCAGAAAGACTACCTAGAAATATGTTAACAAAAGCAAAAGGGACTTGGATATGAAAAATGGCATTATTCTGTGCCCAGATTTGTTTCCAAAAACTATGAACCTGAGGACAAAGGAAAAGCATATGTTGTAAGTCCGCTTAGTTTGCATTACAGGACCAACAAGAGGTGGAAAGAGTGGGATTAATTTTATATAATGAGATGGGAGTAAATAAGAGTCTGTTATAAATGTAGAACAAGGTTTGGGTAGTATTAGCAGCTTGGGAAGATTTCTAATTTTAATCCAAATCTTATTCCACGTAGATGTAGAAAAGGAGGATTGAAGATCAGTCTCCCAGTGTAGTTCCACCTCAGTTTTATCTCTAATGGGTGAGAAAGGTGAAAGATTGGTAGTTGTGATGCTGATGGGGAGAGAGACAGAAGGGATAAAGTATGTGAGAGTGAAGAGGAGGGATGAGTCACGGATGTCATGGTGTGATAAGAGGTTTGGATTAGAGAAAGCAAGGAGGTATATTTGGAAAGATATGATGAAGGAAAGGAAAACCGTGATTGAGCAGAAGAGGAGGACAGCCAAGTATCTTCATGACGGAGCTGATGTATCCAATGAAGACCCTTAAGATGCCAATCTTTCCAAAATAAAACTTTGTTATTTAGTTTAATATCTTTATTATACCATATAGAGGATTGTAGAAATTTGTCTGAAGGAGAAAGGTGATTGGTAAATAAGGGTTTAAGACGTTTGCAAGAGTTATTGAATATAGGTAGAGAAAAGGAAGTAGGTTGTTGAGAAAAAGATACAGTTTCTTGAAAGGAAAAGGGCTGAAAAAGGACCTTTCCACGGCAACCCATAATGGTAGAGGGCGGGCATCATCGTCTTCTAATAAGAGTAATGAGGCCTGCCTAAGAGAGAATGTATCATGATAAATTTGGAAATCTAGGAAGTTAACGCCTCCTAAACATTTAGGGCATTTAAGTTTATGCAAGGAGATGCGGGATGTTTTGTTATTCCATAAAAATGCAGATAATATGGAATATATGGTTTTAAAATGAGAGTTGGCAATATTTATAGGGATATTGGAAAGATAAAAGAGAATAACCGGGACTAACATCATCTTGATCGTGTCAAGACTACCCCACCATGATAAAAACAAAGGATTCCATTTAGAGGTAGCAGATTTCAAAAAGGACTGGAGTTCTTTTAAATTAGTTAAAAAAGAATATTTAATAGAGGATTTAAACCATGAGCCCAGATATTTAATTCTGTCAGCGTTCCATTTGAAACCGGATGTAGTATAATCTGCAGAACGATTCTACTTCTGATAAGAAAGCTGGGAGAGATGCTTGCGATGGGACAAAAAGAGCAAAATATCATCTGCGTAAACAGATCATTTCAATTGGTTACAGCCAAATATGTGATTTGGGAATTTAAAAGGATCTTTATTATGAAAGGTTCCAAGGCGAGAATAAAGAGGAGTGGAGAAATGGGACAACCTTGTCGCACTCCACGGTGCAATTGAAAGTTTGATGAAAGAAGACCGTTTGAGAGTACAGAAGAAACTGGAGAGGAATAGAGTAAGGATACGTAATTTATAAATAGAGGACCAAAACCAAACCAGGATAAAGTAGAGAAAATAAAAGGCCATCTCACTCCATCAAAGGCTTTTTCAGCATCTAGAGAAATGGCTGCTAATGAATATTTATAGGATCTAGCTTTAGTAAGGACATTGAAGAAGAGTCTAGTATTGTCAGAAAGGTGCCTGCCCTTAATAAATCCACGTTGATCACGACCAATCAATGAGGGTAGAAATTTCTTTAAACGAAGTGCTAGGATTTTAGCAAAAATCTTATAGTCAAGATTGATTGGAGAAATAGGTCAAAAATTCCTACACAGAGTATGATCTTTGCTGTCTTTAGGTATTAGACCTCTTGAAAAGATCCCTCATAAGAAATAAAGAAGTGAAATAGTTGGTACAGTTTGGGAATAAGGAAACGAGAGAAATAAGAATAAAATTCAATGGTAAAACCATCAGGTCCTGGGACTTTACCCTGTTTAATAGTATGAATAGCATTACTGATATCAGATTCTTTAATGTCATCATTTAACACCGAAAAGTTTATATCTGGAGAGGAAGGAGGGGCAATAGAGGAAAGATACCGAGAGATTTAGTCTGGAGAGACAGAAGTTTCAGGGGTGTAAAGAGATTGAAAAAAGTGAGCGAACTCCGACAAAATGTCCTCATTATTATAAAGCATACGATTATTAGAGTCAAGAATAGAGCTAATCCTAGTGCGTTCTTTTTTAATTTTTAAATATTTGGCTAGAAGTTTCCCGGCTTTATTCTGGCCACCATAATATTTGGCTGAAGATTTAAGTAGAGATGAGTTGGCATTTTCTGCGGAAAGTTTGTTGAATTGAAATTTAGTTTGAACAAGCTCATCCAAACAAGATTTAGAGCCAGAGATAGAAAAGGAAGATTCTAAACGTTTAATTTGTATCATAAGATGTTGTAATTTAGATAGGGAAGATTTCTTGCGACGGGATACAAAAGAAATAATAAAGGGCCATATGTATGAAAAACGCGTTTTGCGATTCTCAAATTGCGATTTTTAGGGAATCGCAATTAGAGAATCGCAAAATGCAATGTATGTAGGATTTGCTAAATATTTTGCGAATCCTACATATTCCTTATTTGTGAATCGCAAATTGAGATTCGCAAATGAGGAATACCTTCCCATTCATTCCTATGGGCTAGAAGGCCCATAGAAATGAATGGGAAGACATTCTCAATTTGCGATTCCCAAATTGAGAATGCAATTTCAAGGTTGCAAGGGTGTCAATAGGACACCCTGTTGCACCCCTGAAATAAGCATGTGTGCACATGTGGCGCACACATAAGGAAGGGCATGTATGTGCGCCACATGGCACTTTGAAAAATGCCAAAAAGTGAATTTTTCAAAGAAATCACAAATTACCACCAACCTGAAGTTGGTGGTAATTTGCGTTTCCTTAAGAGAAAATCGCACAACTTGGGTGCTTCCTACATTGCATTTAAGGAATCGCAATTTGGGATTCCTTAAATGCATTCGCAAAATAGGGAATCGCAAATTTTGCGATTCCTTAATTTGCAAGTGGCTTTTTGTGTGCTACATTGCACACAGCCTAAAATGCGATCGCAAACGCTAAAATTCAGCAAATTTCAGCGTTTGCGATCGCAATTTGGCTTCATACATATGGCCCAAAATCCCTGGAGGCCACCTTAAAAGAGTCCCAAATGATTTGAGGAGATATAGAAGGGAATTCATTTTCAGCAAAGAAAGTAGTGGCAAACGATTCAAACTGCTGAGTAAAATTAAGGTCTAGAAGAAGAGGCTTATTAAATCTCCACCTTCTAGTGCCTTGTATAGGAGAAGATATGTCTAGATTTAAGATAACTGGTGCATGATCAGAAATTAGGATAGAACCAGTGTCAGATTGTAGGATATGTTGAGTGAGTGATTGTGAGGTAAAAAGGTAGTCAATACGAGAATGTGAAGAGTATGCTGCGGAAAAGAAAGTATATTCTAAAAGAGTAGGGTTACATAAGCACCATGAGTCTACTAATGACCGTTGCTGAATAGTGGAAGTAAACTGGGAGAACATAGTGGACGGGATGAATTTAGAACTAATAAATAATCATCCTGAAAGGACATAGCGGGCCAAAAAGTGACATCAGGAGCAGTAGGAGCATAAAGGTTAAAAAGGGTCATGGGGATATTATTAAGTAAAAGTGAGACAGAAATCCATCTACCTGAAGTATCTGATTCTTGAGTAATAATCTGTAATGCAAGACATTTATGATATAAAATGATAACGCCATTGCGATGACCTGTGCCTGGGGATGCAAACATTTTACCTACCCATAATCTTTTACGTTTAGGAATTTCTTTACCTACAACATGAGTCTCTTGTAATAAAGCTATATCACAGTCCAAGTTAGATAAATGGGAGAGAACCCTTTGGCGTTTGATCGGGGAGCCTAAACCTTTAACGTTCCATAAAACAACTTTTAACGCCATTTATAAGAGATAGAACAATATAAACATGAAATGGTAATCAATATAACAATTGAAAATTGGAGAACAAAAAGAAGTATCAATGAATAATACAGTAAATATGTAGCCGTACCAGATAATATTAAATAGCTAGTAAAAGAAAAAAGGTAGGTAGTTATGAAAAGGAGTGTACGAATGAAGGAAAGAACAAGAGCAAGAGAAAGAAGAAGAAAAGAAAGGAGAGAGATAGAAAGAAAGAAGTAAGAGAGAGGGAAGAGGAGAACAAGGCATCATTGAGAAACAAGGAGATTCAGAAGTAAGAGAAGAGGGGTGAAGAGAATACACTAAAGAAAAAAAGGTAAATACACTGAAGAAAGAGAGCAAGATAGAAGATAAAAAAAAACACTGACTTACTACAAGTAACATAAAAGGATGAAGGGTGGTGAAGCCACATAGGGAAAATGGCACAGCTGACCGGGCGACTCAAGGCAGATCAGGGAAGGTGGACATCGTCCAGAACAGACCATGGATGACATAGTTTACATACGTAAAATTACTGCACCTAGAGGATAAAAAAGAGAGAACATATGAACAAATGAAACATACAAATATGGTACATTAACACAACATGAAATGGGCTGGGAAATGAAACACCAAAATGTTTAGATTGGAAAAGCACAAAAAGATATAAAAGGACAACAATTAGGCAGGCATAAAACGACATATGTCCATATCATCATCACAACATTGGTCCAAGAATCTCTGGAGCAAAGCAGGATCTAAATAGGTCATCGTTTTGTTTCAATATGTAACCTTGAAAAGGCAGGGGTGGAAGAGTCCATAATGAGCATTAAGAGCACGAACAGCTTTAACGCATTGATGGGGAGGCGGATCTTTGTCAGTTGGATACCAGATCTTAGATTATTTTCAGAAAAATGCACAGATGGCACATAGATACAGGATGTAAATGTAACTTTTCTTTGTCTGATGCTCAATAAAGATATGTTAAAAAAAAAGAGCATGAAGAACTTGGCACATAGCAAGAAATTTCATCCAACGTTCTGCAGTTGTCTTGGCATAGACTTGAGCAAAGAAGAGGGTAGAGCCCTGCTAGGTGATACGATCTTTAGATTTAGCAGATTATAAGACCGGTAGTAAGTCAGTATACTCTAAAAAATAGATAATGACTCCTCTGGGTCTGGATAAAGAGGCTGTTGCAGTTGGAGTTCGACCCAAACGATGAGCTCTTGGATGTTCAAAGCAGGAGTCAAAGGGAGACCAATGATCTGAGAAAAAAAAGTTTTAAAGAAAGAGATGGGATCTGAACATTCCAAACCCTCTGCCAGACCATAAATGCACAGGTTATTGCGATGGCTGCGGTTTTCCAAACTTGGTGGACTACATCTTGGATAGAATCCATTCATCGTTCCATATGTATGATCCTATTGTCCATTGAAGACCACTTGTCATCCAAGGATTAAAGGGGCCTGTTTGTTTCTTCCATAAATGGGCGAAGAGCTCGTATTTCCTCAAGTAACACATCCATAGTGTCTGGTGGAGGAGATGTGGTAGATGACGGAGGACTCGATTTAATCCGTTTACCAGTAGTAGTAGGTAATTTCGAGCAAGAGTAGGTGAGGAAAGTGAGGTATTAGCAGATAGTACGAGAGCGTCCATATGTATGTTGCAGGGCCTTCAGTTTTGTCCATTGTTGTTGAGAGAATTGAACAGGGATTATGGTCTGTCAAAGAGGAAAAAGCGACAGGAGGACCAGCTACATTACGTCGTGATTTCGTTCTCTCCATACAATTGAATTAGTAATGTAGCGCTGCTTTCTGCCAGTAATTTTCCTTCAAAGAGCCCACAGTGCTGATAAAGTTTGAGGAGACAAATAGGTATCTCACTGGCAAAGCATAGAAAATATCGAGAGGAGGCAGTCATATGAAGTAAAACTTCAGCAAACTTCGCAGACCTTTCATGAAATGCCAACTGAAACATAAAGGTTACAAAATGCACATTTCCACATCATGAGTTAAGTGAAGGCAATGATAATAATCCCAGCATTAAATGCCATGCATTGGAGGCATGGAATATGAATAATAGGTAAAACAGGTGTCTCTGGAAAATTCCTACTCTAAAAAACAGTGAGGCGATGAGCGTCATGAAGAGACTAAATGGTGGGCGCAAGGTGAGGGAAAAACGCGTTGGTCGCGTTTATCGTGAAAAAATGCTCACCGAAGCCACAGAAAGGCACGAAGCGGTGGCGGAATGCGCCCTATGGCAGCTCCGGTCCTCGAGGAGCAGCAAGGAAGGGAAGGTCTGTCGGAGGGACGCACTTCCCTTGAGCTGCTACGGAGCCTACTCAGGCAGCGGCCATCTTCGATTGGCGCCAAGCCACGCCCACTTCCTGATAGAGAATTAATAACCTGAAAAACTACGCAGAACTGCAACAATGGAAGAAGTAAATTCATTTAAAACTCTGCTTTACTTGTAAATTTCACCCAAAGTATAAGGCTTGAGAAAACCTTAAGACAGTGAAACGAAAAAGTACCCTACAGGATGTGGTATTAAAATGCACTCCCGCTGGATTGCTGACAATGCTACATGCAGTGAGAGAAACACTGATTATGAATTATTGATGAATTACTTAAAAGGATGCCTGGAATGATACACCAGATGAAGTGTGTGCATCACTGAAATATGTGCATGTACCTTGTTAATAACTCCAGGCAAAACAAACCACTGCCAATGCTCCCTCAAGTGAGTGCATCACTGTTGGTAATCCTTTTTATCAGCATGACCAAAATGATACACAAAGAGAAGTGTGTGTATATCACTGAGTTCAAATGGATTCCGTTTGCACATGTCATAGAATAATCATGCTCCACAGTTTTGACCAATCTAGTCCAAAGCGTGGAGCCTGCACCTTGTATATACCCAGTTTCAAACGAACGACTAGGATAATATGGCCACCGTGTAACCCAAGAACTGCCTCCTTCCTCATCGGGGCTGCCACTCCATATGGGCCTAGAGAACTCGACTATGTTGTCCCCAAAATGGCTGCAGCGGCGAGACTGCCTGTAGCATGTCACTAAACTTCATGGCAGAAAGGACACTGTAGTCTAGTCTTGAAATGCCCACTTAGTGTCGAAACAGACTTCTCTTGCGTGTTCGGTAATGCTACCTCCTGTCTACCCGACCAATGCGCCCTCCCCTGAGGAGCACACTCGTACCTCCGATCCGGGGGCACACCACATAAGAAAACCTTTGGTTGTCAAAGAACGCCGCGTCAGATTCGTGCAATGCCACTCCTAGCAAATCCACTGTGTGCTGGCAGCTCCTGCTCCTCGCCAAAAGTAGTTGTCGTGAGGAAGAGCTCGACAACGAACTCTGGGGCATACGTACAAGCCCCTATTGCCAGGAGAACGTCACTTTTTGTGACGTTCCCGTGACAATAGGGGCCTTGCCTTATGTACAAAGCTGCGTTAAGCCACTTAAAGTGGCTTAACGCTGCCTTGTACCTAAGGCACCCTTTCACGCTATGTTTAGCGTGAAAGGGGCATGCAGAGGGTGGCATACATAGGAGGCAGTGCCAAAATTAAGACCAGGAAAACCCTGGTATTAAGGTGGCGATACGTGGAGAAATGCATTATTTCTCCTCGTTTTTGCTTTTTCCATGTGTGCTGCCTTGTGCAGCACACATGGAAAAAGTAAAATTCCATGTTTGTTTATGTACAGGAAGGTGTCCCTTCCGGTACATAAACAAACCTTTTTAAACATGCCATTTTGTAACTTTCATGTGTGCTGCATGAAGCAGCACACATGAAAGTTACAAAATGGCATTTTAGGATTGTTTATGTGCAGGAAGGGATACCTTCCTACTCATAACCAATTCTCCCCTGCACACAGACATTCCTTGCACACTGGTGCAAGGGTGCCTGCGTTGGAGCTAAATTGTGAAACTTAGCGCCATCGCAGGCGGAAACGCAAGACTGCACCACATTCTTGTAAATATGGTGCAGCCTTGCGTTTCCGAAGTGGCGGAGCGTGTCGTTAAGCCCAGGAGGCTAACGACACGCTCAGCCACCTCGTCGTACATATGGCCCTTTGTTTCAACTAGGCAAGTTTATTTGCAAGAAGCCACCAAGCACACGTCATGACAGGTGGGCAGATTCCAGCAACTGTCACAAACAGAACCAAAGCTGCCCCTAATGCCAACCCCACATTCCATGTTCAGACATAACACTACACCATCATGTCTGAACATCACAAAAAGATAAACAGGAGTTGATCACGAGTGTTTTTTACTGACGAGATAGATGATTGATAGTTTGCTCTTTTGTTGCCCTTTAAGTGGCGGCTGGTGTCCGGGCGGGGGGGAATGGACGGGTTAGGACAAAAAAAAAAGAAATAACTTACCTTCGGCCCCATTGTGCTCTTCTGCAGA
Organism: Triturus cristatus; assembly: GCF_964204655.1. Lineage (NCBI taxonomy): Eukaryota > Metazoa > Chordata > Amphibia > Caudata > Salamandridae > Triturus > Triturus cristatus. The sequence goes on along the minus strand of NC_140583.1, from coordinate 799,968,633 downwards.
CAGGCTCCCAGAATCGACGGCGGCCAATCCCGACGCTGCTCTCACAGCATGAGAACAGCATCAGGATTGGCCTGAGCGCCCTGAATTGCGCTCCCAGGAGCCTGTTCCTGCTATCTCCAACCCTGCAATTCAGTTCAGGTTGGAGACCGCTTCAGTGCTCATCACGGTTTGGCTGGCCTGAGACGTCCCGCCAAACCCACATGCACACTGAAGGCAGTGCACCTTCCACTGCCCCTCAGTGCCTACCATCCCCTGTCCCGCCCCCAAGACTCAGAACACTTAGAAGAAAAATAAAACAATAATGAAAAGGAGTTTAAAACCCGTTTTATTATAGTTTTACTTTTCAAGTTTTTGAGAGTGCTGGCAGGGAGAGGGTGACTCTTCTCCGCCATAGCGGAGGAGCCACCGCTGTGCCCTTTGCACAACTGTTAAAAAAAGCTCTTGTAAAACTTATCAGATCCACACATACTGCACCGAGGTGGTTTAATCAAGACTGCTCAGCAGCCAATCAATTATTCAGCACAGCACTTACTGCTAATCCTAGGGATCCTCCCACAGTAGCTGCTCCACATAAGCAGTAAAAAGCGGTTACTGCAATGAGATGCAAGGACGTTGTCACTCAACATTGGAACACACTAGCCCCAGCAGCATCTATGAAGGACTGTAAGTCATTCTGGTCTGCTGTAACTGCCATGAGAACATTAAACCATAGTGCAATTCTGCTTAGTTGCCTTAATTCTAATGAGGCATGTGAAGCTCACTTTTCCAAAATATATTCTGCCACAGTAATGATCACGCAGCCGAGCATGTTGGGTAGCAACTATCAGGGCATCCGGGTTACTCTATGTGAAGTTGTTGATTCCATTCAACAGTGTGCCAGTGGGAAGGCACCTGGCTCGGGCGGAGTCCCTATAGATTTGAGAAAGTGCAACACTGAACTTCGGACTCTGCTACTGGCTAACGTTTTCAACAATCTCGTGCATTCCCTGGTACGGAGTTCTTGGACTACTTCAATCATCGTCCAAAATTTCAAAAAAAGGCAATCCGTCTCAGCATAGTTGCTACCGCCCTATCTCACTCATAGACAAATCTGTGAAAATCCTAGGCAGAGTCATATATATATATTTTTTTGAAAATATCTTTATTGAGCATCAGACAACAATAGTGAACAGTTACATCTTGTATGCATGCGTCATCTGTGCATTTTTCTGAGAAAAGGCCACGATCTGGTATCCCACTGACAAAGATCCGCCCCTCCATCGATGAGGCACACCCCATCCCACATTGTCAATGGTTATCAGCAAATGAGACACTCAACTAGTAACCCAAGTGGCATGTACCACACCTACAGAGAGCAGATAAGTATAATATGCAATGCAGCCCTACCCCAACAACCACCCCCCTCCCCCCACCCCCAAACGAACTGAGAACTTTGGTGCCGCTGCTCGGGAGGGCCACCCCCGCCGATGTAACTGCAGCAGGCGCTCACCCAGCTCCGATACCCCCACCTGGGGGGGTCCGTACCGAGGAAGAGGAGGAAGGGGAAAGGAGGGGGAGGAAGGGGAGGAGTCCGCGGCGGGAGGGGGAAAGAAAAAGCGCGGGGGGAGGTGAAAGGACCCCCAGAGGGAAGGCAGAAGAGGGGACAGGGCGGCAAGCCCCCCTGAGGGGGGGGGGGAGAGAGGGGAAGGAAAAGCCAGCCCATGAGCGGGGCCAGAAAGGACCCCCACGCTCAGGAGACAATCGAGATCCCAGATAACAAGGGGGGTTTACCGGTGCATCACCCACCCAGCTCCGCCAGTGCCAAGCGACCCCCCGCCTTTATACATCCACCCCACTAACTCGCAGAGCAGTTGGTGACTCTGCAGGGTCCGGGGCTACTATCGCCTTGAACTGCTCCATCAGTTGAGCCCATTCCAGTGCCATCGGTCGTTTCCTCAGGCCCCTGTATTCCTCCTGGTATAAAGCCTCCCGTTCCGCCACTGCCCATCTGCCCACCTCCTCGCGCCAGGCCTCAATTCTCGGAGCCCGAGCTGCCTTCCAGCGTTTCGTTATCATGCGCTTCGCCAGTATCAGGACCAGCCCTGCGAATCTACGCATTAGCTTTGCCTTTTTGGGGATAGGAAATAATCCGAGAAGACAGGCTTCAATGGTGTCCCAAGGGGTGCGTCCCGTCGCCACCGCAAGCTCCCGCGTCACCTCCGCCCAGAACTCCCGCAGCTTGGAACAGTTCCACATCATGTGCAGAAAGTCAGCGTCTGACGCATGGCACCGCGGACATGCCGCCGATGCCGAGGGGTACATCTTACGTATTGTGGCCGTGGGAAAGGTATGCGGCGTGTAGTATAAACAACTGGATAGTCTTCAACCAACAGTTCCGTGAGATTTTTCGGGGATGGTTTAGCATTCGAGTCCACTCCCCATCATCCAGATTCCGACCCAAGACCAAGTCCCATTTCTGTCTAACATGACTCAGTGAGACTGATAAATGCTCCCTCAGGCCGCGGTAGAGCCAGCGCACTAAACGCCCATGACCCATAATGTGTAAGGACCTCAATAATTGAAAGGTTGGGGGCTCCGCGCGATCAGCAAACCAATAGGTGCGAATATAACGTGCTATGGTTGCATGGGTAAGGAACAAAGGCGTCAGTCACCGAATGAGCATGCACAAACTCCTCATGCTGCATCAACTGGCCATCAAGAAAGAAATTCCCAACCGATTCCACTCCCTCATCAGTCCATCCCCGCAACTGGCCCTGTGTCAGCACCCCCCTTCCAGTCGGTAACCCGCAGAGGGGGACCTCTGGGGCGTACGGGGACTGGATCCCCGCCATCCTCCCTGCCAGCTTCCAATACTGGAATGCTACCCTCCACAAATACGGTGGATCGCGCAATTTTGGGGCCCCAGGGCATAATTGTGACTGGAGTGTCCCCCTTCGTAACTGCTCCGGGGTGTAGTCAATTTCAAATAGGTTTTTCCCCGCTAACCAGTACGCCAGCCATTGCAGCTGTCCCGCAATACAATACGACCTAAAATCTGGTGCCCCCATGCCACCGAGCGTGGTAGGTAGCTGCAGCTTTGCCAGCGCCAACAGACTCCTTCCTGCCCCCCATACCAATGATATTAGTAAGGTATCAAGCATTTTAAAAATCCAAGCTGGTAGGACAACTGGTATGTTCACAAAATAGTAGAGAAGGCGGGGCAGCACCACCATTTTTGAGACAGCCACCCGACCCGCTATCGTCAATGGCAGTGTAGTCCAGAAAGCTACCTGGGAGCGCAACGAGGAGCTGGTACGAACTACGTTACCCTCAATTGTATCCGCATCCGATCTATAAATATGAATCCCTAGATATTTGAAGGTAACCGGCTCAACCTTAAACTGCAGATCCCCGAATTGCAGTGTAGGGGCCATTGGGGCATCGTAAAAGGCAAAGGCCACCGACTTTGTAGGGTTAAGAAGCAGGCCCGATATCTCTCCGAACCCGGCAATAGCAACCGCTATTGGATGTTTATCGGCCCCTAGGTCACAGAAATATAACAGCATATCGTCGGCGTACAGCGATATAGAGTGTATCTCGCCACGGAGTGGAATACCGAGCGGGGCCATAAGCTGCCGCAGATGCTGTGCTAGCGGTTCCAGGGCGAGAACAAATAACATTGGGGATAAGGGGCACCCCTGACGAGTACCCCGGGAGATCGAGTACATAGGAGAGATGGCCCTACCCGTCTTGGCACGCGCTGTGGGCTCGTTATACAGTAGCCTAATCCAAGCACAATAGGACTGGGGCAGGCCCAACGCAGCTAACACCGCCAGCATATACTCCCAGCTGAGGGTATCGAACGCCTGGCGCACATCTAGGGACAAACAGCCAGCCCGCAGGAAAGAGGTCGACCCCGCGCGCATCAGGGCATGCAACCGTCTTATATTTAATGAGGTGCTGCGATGGGGTATGAATCCACATTGATCAGTGTGAATCAAGAGGGGCAGACAGGGCAACAGTCGCGCCGCAAGCACTTTACTAAGTACTTTGTAATCTGTATTTAGAATAGAGAGGGGTCTATACGACAGAAGGTCCGTCGCTACCTGGCCCGGCTTCAATAAGGATGTGATGATCGCCTCTTTAGTAGTGTGCGGGAATAGGCCCGTTTCCAAGGAAGTGGTATAGAGTTGTAGCAATCTAGGAACCAGCTTATCCGCAAAAGTGGAGTAAAACTCCACTGGGAGGCCATCCGAACCCGGCGTCTTACCACGGGCCAATGCTTTTATTGCCACCCTAATTTCCCCAGCCGTGATCGGGGCAGCCATCTCTTTGACCATTGCCTCAGGGATCTGGGGAAGGCGTACCTCCGCCAAAAACGCATGTATAGGTGCGAGATCCGCCATGCAGTATATAAGCGGGCATAGTGCTCCTGAAAAGCTAAATTGATGTCCCTCTGCGACGTAACTATAACATTATTGATGGTGCACACTGCCAGAACCGGGGTAGGGCTCAATGTCGGTTGGATCATCCGTGCCAAGAGGGTACCTGCCCTATCTGCCACAGTGTGCGTACGTTGGGTATAAGCCTCAAAATCCAGCAATCGTAATAGCTTCAATAACTCCGCATATTTAATCCTAGCAGACTGCAATTGCTCCTCACAGGTCACCCTACCCTAGGCCTCGACCTCCAGGGCCTGCAACTTCCCCTCTATATCAGTAAGATCCCTAATCACCTCCCTCCGGGATCCCACCACCGTTCCCATTGCAACCCCCCAGATCGTCACCTTGAAGGCCTCCCATTCAATCGCTCTGGACGAGGCCGAGCCCTCATTTTCAGCAAAAAAGGTGTCCACAGCTGTAGATAGTGCATCCCGATAGACCTGGTCCTCAAGTTGCAGCGGCTGCATCCTCCATACAGGGATGGGTGTCAAGGAAGGGCCCCAAGTGAGTCGCATTTCAATAGGATTATGATCGGATATTGTCTTCCCCTAAACTCACAATGGACAACCGCTGTGGAAAGCTCAGGGGAACAAAGAAAGTGATCCAGTCGTGTATGTAGCTTATGAGGGTAGGAATAAAAGGAGTATTCCCGCATATTAACATGCAGCGCCCTCCAAACGTCAATTAGACCCCAATCCTGCACCCAACGGGAAAGGGCTGCCGCCTGCGTCCGTGCTACCGTGTGGAGCAAAAGAGGGTGGGAGCGATCTAGGTTAATGTCAAATACTGCATTAAAATCACCACCCAACAGCCATGGAACCTGAGACCACCCGCCGGATCTGGCAGTACTATAACACTAGGCAATACATTTAGCGTGAGCTCCGGAAAGTGCCCCTACTTGTCCTGCGAGGCCAGTGGATCGTTACTAAGCCTCGAGTCTGCTGAGGGAAACAGTGCCATGCTGCCCTCAGAGTCAGTATCTGTGGGCCCATCCTCAGACTGGCTAGGTTTGATGTCCGGGCGAGGGGCACGCAAAGTGGAGGCAGCACGCAGCGACCCCCGCCTGCCCTCCATCACCTTCTGGCGGTCAAGAGTGGCCGTGACCGAACTCTGTGTAAGGAGACCCCTCCTCCGTCTTCGAGGGAGCCCCTGTATCTTTGGCAAGGAAGAGTCCATGCGTCTCATTGGGCCTACTCCCGGGAATTTTTTGTCCAGCCATTCCCAAGCACTGTCAGGGGTATCAAAAAACAGGGACTGCTGCTCATATAGGATTTTTAGTTTCGCAGGAAACAGCAAGGCAAACGATAGGCCCGCCGCTCGGTCTCTTGCTTTCACCTCCATAAATGAGAACCTCTTACGTTGTACTGCCAAAGTGTAGTCTGGGAATATTGACACCCTGGCATTGGCGATTAGCAGAGGGCCTCGATTTCTTGCTGCCTGCAACAGATGGTCGCGGTCCCTATAATTGAGAATCTTGGCTAGGATAGGGCGGGGGTTTGCTCGCAGGTACCCGGTGCGCCCTCTCCACCGTGAAGTGAGGAGACAGTCCCTCCGGGGCCACGGTCGACCTCAACCATTCCTCTATATATTCCGTGGGTCTCGTTCCCTCCGTCCCTTCCGGCATCCCCACAATTCGGAGGTTATTCCGACACGCCCGCCCTTCAGCCTCGTCTGCTCGGGCCTGAAGAGAAGCCATCTGCTGGCGCAGTATCTGAATCTGTTCATCATGAGCCTGCACCCGGGGGGACATGTCATCAACTTTTTGATCTGTCGCACGGGCTCTCTCTGCGAGCTTCTTATGGCCGTCCTTGAGCAGGTTTAGCTCCACTGAGTTGATGCCCAACTGTGCCTCCAAGACTGCCCGGGAATCGCGGATCTCCCGCAATATCATATCCAGCTTATCCCCGGGCGTGGCCGTCTCCACCACTCCGCCCACCCGGGGAGTCTGGGCTGACGAGGGACCCGGCGGCGGAGAAGGGGCCCCCGCCCCCGACAGAGGCGGCAGCACCCTGGGTCGCCCCTTCCCCATTGCCCGCAGCAGAGTGGGACCCAGTGCCAACGAACCAGTAGCTGTAAATGTTGCAGGGAACTCAGTACGTCCGTCGCCACCGAGCCCCCGTCTTGCACGCGATCCCCACTATGTCCCTCAGCAGGTCAACTTCAGGGTGTCCCCCTAGTCCAATCCTGGAGCCGCTCCCGCGCCTCTATTGCCCCTGCCGCGCTGTAGCTGTCCCTGAGGGTCGCCGTTATCCGCTCGGCTCCACCGCCACGTCAATGGTCCTCCACCGTAAGGCCAGGGTGCCCTCACAGCTCCCGGACCGTAGACAGCAATCCAGCTCGCTCCTTGCCCTCGACAAGGGCCCTTGTCCCAGACTTCAGCGCTCACGGGCCGCTATGTTTCTCTCCGTGTCCCCCCCCCCCCCGTGGGGACCTATGAGACCGACCTAGCTCCACGGGCCTCCCAAACTCGACCAGCACCACTTCACAGCTGAGAGGGGGGGGGGGGCCCAACGCCGCCTCCCGTCACACCCCCGCAGTCAGGCACCGCAGGGAAGGAATCACCTCCGTATGTCCTGGAGTAGGCTGGCACACCGTCAGCGGCGGAGGGGGGGAGGGGGCCACCACCAATGAACCCCACCTCGTCCCCGCCTCGCAGCGCCAGTGCCTACCTTCAATGCTCCCTTTGTGCCAGGCACCACTGGACCTCTTCGCAATCCCGCAATCAGGCCACGATCCCGGGGTCCGTGCTGTCCTGCGGGCGGTCGGCCCCTCCGGAGCTCAGATCTGGCACACTGTTCGACCCCCAGCGTCGTCCCCACTCCGTGCCACTCAGCCAGCTCACCTCCCGGGTGCGGTCCGGCCCGATATCCGTCCTCAGGCCCCGCACCGGGGGGCCCACATGGGCTCTTCCCACCTAGCCCCGCCACCAGCTCCGCATCAGATTGTAGGCGAGGCCGGCGTCCAGGCCCCGGACAGGCCCCGACTCCGCCTCAGCACGGAAGGCACCTCCCAGGGAGCCCGAGCGCCGGAACACCGCGCCGGAGCCTTCCTGCCGGCGCAGCACACCCGCCGTCTCCCACAAGCGGCCAAATCAGGTGGGAATATGCAGGATATTGTGTCGGATCATGAGCCCCGGCCCGGAGCTTGTCGCCTATGCGGCCGCCATCATGGGCTTCAGACCACGCCCCCTAGGCAGAGTCATATATAATGGAATTAAAGAATGGCCGTCAAAAAATGCAATCTTAAATTTGTCAGTATGGATTCAGAAATCATGTAGGTACAGTGAGCAATGTCTGAACTTGAATCTAATCATTGGCAAGTACACACTAGCCAGGCAAACACCATTGTATCTTGCATTTATGGATTTGACATTGGCATTTGATTGTGTGAATCGCTTGAAGCTTTGGCAATTGCTTCTGTCCAAGGGGCTGGATGAAGCACTTGTACACATTCTAGCCTCCCTCAATGAGAATATGAAAGCCGGAATAAGGTTTGAGCGTAAAGTCTCCAATGAGATAAAAATAAATTGAGGTGCATGCGGCAAGGCTGTATGTTGGCACCTTTATTGTTTATGTTATATATTAACTAGTTCAGCCCTTATCTAACCACCATGACCCCAGATGTCCCCAAGGTGAATGGTGCTTCACTCCCTTCCTTGCTATAGGCTGACCACACAGTGCTGATGGCTCGCACTTCGAAAGCTCTGCATCAGTTGGTGTCCTCCTTTATCCAATTCATGGCTGATCTCGATTTTCAAACACATTTTTCGAAGTCATATAATATGGCTTGCGGCCCTAAGCGTATCCAGATTTCTACCCTTTGCTGTCGATGCAAATCGCTTGGAAAGAACCAGCACTTTTTTAGGTCTCGCCTGACCCAGCGCATGCGCTGGTCTGGCGAGACTTATTGAGAGGGCTCCAAAAAGTGCTACTAGGCCAGCCTAGAGCTACAGTGCATGTGCACGGGCGCGCGCGCTGCGATTACTTGCACTTTCGCGGCCGCACGGCCGCTGTGATGTTTGATTGCGATCACTTTTGCGGCCGCACGGCCGCTTGGGATAGCCAATAGGTCTCGCTTTTGGGACCTTACAAGTATTTAGTTATGCAAATGTTGCATGGCTAAACAGTTATAATGTCCCAAAGGCGAAACCTATTGGCTATGCCAATGCTTGTCTTACCTTGGGGTCATTTTTGATTCAGTTGGTGCTTGGGCACCTAACATCACACATCGTAGGCTCAAGTTACCTAGGGTAGTTGGCTCCCTTTTTAGTCTAGCCCCCTGGGGGGAGGGCACTTCCATAGCTTCTGCAGATTTATGTTACTTAGTGTGTCCCTGTTGCAACATACAAGGCCAAGATTGGGTTATTGCCAATTGCAAAGCCATTTAGGTGGAGGAAAAGTGCTTCTGTAGAAAAGCTCTCTCTGCCCCCTTATCTTCTTCCCATCTTATTTACCACAAGGAGCTGTGATTGACTTGTGTAGGCGACTGTATCAGAGGTCGCCCCCAACCCCTGTGTCTATCTATTTGGAGAACTGAGGAGGCGGCCCTTAATAGAGACATAATCACGGATTGCTTATCATGCAATAAGAGCCTTGGTTTTCCATGGCTAGCATATGTGAAGAAAACATTTCATGCGATTGGGCTGTCTAACGCTTTTATCCAGCAGTAGTTTAAATAAAAAGTATGTGAAAACACGAATACTTAATCATGCTCGCTCTCATAGACTCTGTAGAAAAGTTAAAGCCCTCTGTCACAGCTTATCTGCACCTGAGCTTTGATAATCCGCCAACAAAATATCGGTTTAGTGCATGCGGGGGCTGGGAAAGATGCTTATTATTTCGTTTTAAGGCATACATCATTAGGTATTTACTTTGTTTCCCACTGGGCTATCAACAAAATCGTGGTTCCTGCCTATGTCCTTTTGATGGTAGATCTGGGCAAACAATGTTCTATTTTATCCTTTTCTGTGAATTTTACAAAAAAAATTAGAAAAACTACTTTTAATCCCTTTTATGAGGTCTCAGAATTTTAGGCAATGTAGCTGTGTTTTATTTCTTACAACAATTGACAGACGATGAAGCTTGCCTTCATGTTGGCTCTGTCCTTAGAACCGCTGTGCGGTCGCGAAGAACGATGCACTTTGAGCAATGTATTCATGCTCTAGCATGATATATTTTTATATGTATCTGTCCTATCATATTTTATTGTATTTCTTATAAGATTTTCCATTTTACAGCATTTAAAATTGTAAACAAATGGGTGTCTTTTATATATCATGTTTTTAATTTCGATTATTTACTTTCATAGATGCATTTTTCAACCTAAATAAAGTCTGATTATATATCCACAATTCTTAATTTAATTGTAGTTTGACCACCATATGTTTCCTTCTTTGGTTTTCTGTATGTACTTTAGCCAATTTTATTTTGCTGATATAATTAAATAAACTGATCCTTGTTTCCACGTAATCAAAATATGACGTTGAACAAAAGTTCTTTTCTTATTACTGCCATTTCTATATCACTTAGTTATTAATTAGACAAAGTCACTGTTATTACATTATCCAGCATTAAATCTCCAACCTTATGTCCCATCTGTAATCTCACTTGTGGGTCTTGATATGTCTCCTTTTTGTCCCCCTTCTTATTTTCCTCTTCCTCTTTATTTGCCCAGGGTTGTTCCTCTTCCCTGTGTTTTCTGATCTTGGTGCATTATTCTTATTTTGTCAAAGAAAAAAGGGACACTGTAGGTTTCAATGTGTTAATACTTGTAGAAAGTCCTTCTCCTTCAACTCAGTTTAGTTCGTATACGATGAGCAAGTTCAATGTATACTGCTCAGCAGTTAATTCTTCTAGTAAATATCTTTTCATAAGATTATCAAACCTCTTTACAAATATAAAGATTTTACCTTCATTTGAATTGTTTTTGTCGCTTTGAAATTCATTTTGTTTTAGTATTTTTACTTCCTCTTGGTGTTAGTTGATCCCTTTTTCGCTTTCCTCAGTGTTTTTTTTCAGTTCTTCAGTCAAGGTTACTTTTTTGAGGTACTCTTCAATTTGTTGCATTTTGATCCGTATCTCTTTTTTTTCCCCAAATATATTCATTGATTTTTTTGTAAGGTATGGTTAACATTTTATCCGAAACACAATTGATCGAGACATGAATAAGATACAGAAGTTGTCTATAGGCAACACCACAGTTAATCAAGTAATAAAACCTATTAAATATAGCAGGGTTCATATATAGACAATGTAAATCGACAGTACAATGATAACACAGCAGCATATTAACTGATCTGGGATAAAGTGCTTTTGTGATTTTAAGTGCATATATTTAATATAATTCTCCGGCTGATTAACTTCTCATTGGTAGCCCTTATCTATCCCTAATCGACATTCCTGTGCTAGCCTTGCATCTCGTTATCTTCATTGATCATCTCCATCCATTCCTCCACAGGAGCCCAGATCAGGTTAAGCCAATTCCGTGCCCTCTTCCCCTTATAGATGCCTTTTTCCATACTATACATAGCTAAGAAGCGTGATCTCCACTATATGTACTTTGGGGGATCTCAGTTAATACACCCAGATGCGAGGCACATTCGATCCATAGCCATCGCAACAAAAATCAGATATTCTCCCCTGCTAGGGAGTCCCAAATCCTGACTGACCCCCAGTAGAATTACTTGAGGCGTGAAGTTCACATGATGTTTAAGGATCATTCCAATAAAAACTGTGATTTCATTAAAGTAGTTAATCAACCTGGGACAAGTACTAAGCATATGTATTAGATCAGCTTCTTCAGCCCCACATCTGTGACAATTTGAGTCTGGTCTCTTGCCCCATTTAAATAATTTCTTGGGTGTGTAATACAGATCAAAAGCTGTCTTAAAATGTTGACTTTTGAGGCCGGCAGTCAATAGTGTCTCATTGCATATCTCCAGAGACCTCTTGAGTACTGACCCATCCACCCCCAGTCTTTACTTCCATTTCGCATTCTGGAGTTCAATATCATCTGGGATACCCTCAATTAAAGTGTCATTGATGTACCCAATCCAGCTTCCTTGGTCCACTACATCTGCAACTGGATATTCAGAAGTTGATAGTTTTTTAAATCAAGTTTACCAAGGTAATTAATCCTGGATCTTTTCCTTAGTTAACCCAAAATTCTCCTGGAGTTGCGCAAAGAGCAGAGCTGATATTTTTGATATAGATCCCACAGCTTCACAATCCCACACGCCTCATATCGCTTACCAACTTGGAAAATACATGGTAGAACAGGGGAGCCCCAGAGGGGAGTATAACGATTCACTTTAGTGATTGATATCTTCCTTCTAATCTGACGCAAAACATTGAAGGCCCCAATGACTCTCTTAAACTTGGTCTTTTAAAGTAGCTCTTCTCTATGATCCTTAAAAAGCAGCCCTTTACATCGGAACCCAACGTAAATTGATAAATGGACTGAGCCGCTGCCGGACTTATATTGTTAGTGTTGCCAGTTATCAAAACTGCTGCAGCATGTTGGACCAGTAGTATAGTTCAAAACTAGCAACCGCCCATCCTCCCCAATTTTTATGGAGCATCATAAATCTTGAGGCCCACCTTGGTTGCCAAAACTGCAACATAAAGCTATTGCATAACCTTTCCAACTTTGTTAGCCACTTCCCCTGTATCTCATGTGGGATAGTCCTAAATAAATACAATATTTTTGGGAGAACAATCATTTTCAATATGTTATACCTCCTGTCCAATGTCAAATGCAGATTATTAATTCTATGCAGATCCTGCTTGATTTCACTAAATAATGGGGCTAGATTCAGTTGTACTATTTTCCCTATTTCAGCTGTGATTGCTCCCAAATAGATTGCCTTTGCTACCCATTGTTTGTCCCAGAGATTAGAGCCTTCTGTACTGATCACTTGGGTCTTGCCCTCATTAAGGTGATATCCTGCAATCATTCCGAATACGCGTGCTTCTTCTACAACAATTTTTAACACGTTGCTGGGGTTTGGCTTGATAATAACAATATGGTCGGCATATGCCAGCACTTTATATTGCCCTTGTGTCACAATTAGTTGTTGGATCTTATTATTACCTTCCAATCGAGAGATAAACGGGTAAATATATAGCACAAATAACAGAGGCAAGCAAGGACATCCTCAGTACCTCCCAGAGGTAACCCCAGAAGACTCGGTCGAAGGCTTTCTCTGCATCTAAAAACACTAAGCCCATAGGTGATTTAGTAACCTCTGCAATATCCAAAAGCGTAATTAGCTTGCGGACATGATCGATGGTGTCCCGGCCTGGGATAAAACCACGTTGACGGGTTGAAACAAGCTTGGTTATAACCTTCCCCAAAGGCCTCCCCTTCTTCTTACATACTACGATATTGGTATCTACCCATGATGACGGTATCCCCCCTCAAACTGTGCAGTCAAAAATGTGAAGGACATGGCTTCTAAGAGCTCAGGGAGAAATACTGCATAAAATTCCAGCAGAATTTTGTCAGGTTCTGCGGCCTTTCCCCTTGCCAAAGCTTTCACTGCCGTTGACACCTCATCGGAGCCCATAGGTAGTTCATGGGAAGCTGTCTCTTCCTCATTTAATATGCTCCCCTTAACTGTGTCGAGGAAGTTGGTATAGCTATTTGACTGTGGAGAAATATCCTCTGCGTATAATTCAAAATAATAATTGCAAAATACTTCCAGTATCTCAGCAGGGACATCTGTCTTCCTCCCCTGTTAATCACAGATAGCCTCCAGCCCCTCTTTCTACCCCTTTCTGCGATATACCAACAGCCTGCTGGTGCTCTCTCCATATTCATAGCACTCTGCCCTATAGCTTTGATATTTAGCAGCCACCTCCTTATTATATTGTTCATTAATTCTAGCTTTGTTTACCACAATTTTCTGTATGATTTCTCCACTATCCAGCCCTTGCCTGATTGTATTAGCCAACTCTGCCTCATTTTTAGAATGCCCATCATATACTTCCTGCACAGTTTTGCTGTTGTTTAAACAGACTGAAGCTCATAGTCTCCCCCCTTACTCTTGCTTTTAGAGCACCAGACCATTGGTTCCCTGATTTATCAACAGAAAATCCCTCAGCTGCATGTGTCTGATAATCTGTTTCATTCAATAGCTTCCTAAATATTGTCCAGGCTCTAGGTTGCCTTTCCAGGCCTGCTAATGCACACTTGAGTACTGGTGATTTGTGATCTGATTAGACCCTTGGGAAAGATTCAATTCCTGCCTGCCATACTAAGGAGGTCATTACAACAAAATAATCAAGGCGAACCAGCTTATTGTGGGGATAAGAGAAGAATGTAAGTCCAAGATCTGGTTATTTAAGCTCTCCCCCCTACATCAGTTAAGCCAGGCTCTCCAATCATTTACTGCACAGCCTTATAGACTAGTGGCTTCCTACCTGCATATGCTAATAGTTCCCCATTTCTACTTCAATATGCAAGTTGAAATCCCCGCAGAGAATGAGAGGGGTAGGCCAAGTTGACAACTTGAGATTGAGTGCGTTGAACATGGCTGGATCTTACATTTTAGGGCCATATAGAGAGCAGATTGTAACCCTCCCAGTACCAATACGAATATCTGTGATGACCCACCTACCCATTGTATCAGCTTTGGTTTTGATTGGCACCCCTACAGCTTGGTTGGCCATAATAATTGCTACCCCTCTTGGAGTACTCCCCTGCATCGTGGAACTTAACAGTATGTGTCCCAGGTTCTCAAATAACTTCCTTTTCTCCCACAAGACATGGGTTTCTTGCAAACATATGACATCTGGCTCACAGTCCTGAGGCCCAATGCTATTCTGCCCCTTTTATCCTTATCATTCAGGCCGCAGACATGCATTGTACAGATACGCATTCTACCCTGCATCGAAAACTCTTCTAATTATGACTTTCACAATATAAGCCTTTGTGTTTCTCAGTATTTAATCGTTTTGACCCTGCTCGTATTAATTACCCTCATTTACTCTCTGCTGTTTACCAGATATTTTGTGACCCATACCTTTTCTGCTTCTCCCTACTCCCTCCCACCCCTCTACCCCCTCCACCCCCTGCATCCACCACACCCCCTGCATCCACCACACCCCCTGAACCGCTGAACTTCCCTACCACCTCTCCCTCCCCTCCACATCACTCCCTCCCACCCCTCCACACCCTACTAAGGCATTTGGGCCTGATGTGGGCCATTGATGGAAATGCCACCCCCAACGTCCCCCCCAACGACCTGCTCCCAAAAAGCAAAAGTCCTTTAAATAAAAAAACAGGAAAGAAAAAGAAGATAGAGACCAAAATATTTTGAGCAGAGACTCCTACAATACCTAGTGCGCAAGACAAAATTCACAAATGTCTTACCCCCATTCCTCCCTCCCCCCTTTCCCTAACATTGATGCACCAGATTGCTATAGTGAACAACCCAAAAACTGCTTGCCCTTCACTTCAGAAGAGAAGTAATATGTTTTATCCTGAGTGATGGTTTTCAGCTTGGCTGGTCTTAACAAAAAAGCCTGCATTCCTTTAGCCTATGATGGTTGTATCAGCTGTCTCAGCTGCCATCGTCTTTCCACTGTGGCATGGCAGAAATCTGGTCTAACAAGAAACGTGCAGCCATCCACTGCCGGCCTTGCATCAGAACGCGCCTTTTCAAAGCTAGCCTGTTGGGGCAGAAAACTACCAAAGAATACAAGTTTAGCCCTGGACTTGCCCAGATCCTGGCCCTGGCACGTTTTGTTGTTTAAAGGGGAATCGGTGTGCCCTCTGTATTTCTGTGTCCCAGTTACAGTTCGTAAGTTCAGGGAAGGCATTCCAGAATAAATTAACAATGAAGCTTCAAACATCCTCCTTCTCAATACCCTCCTCGATCCCTAGGACCCTGTGGTTGTTGCGTCTAAACCAGCTATCAGATTCTTCGAGCTTCCAATGGGTATACACCAGATGCGTTTCATGAGCTGTCCCAATTCTTCTGACAGCCTTTGCTTCAGATTCTATAGAGGTGATCCGACTTTCTATCTCTGTCATTCTGGTCACAAATTCTGTCACGTTTTTGCCACCTGCAGCTTTCAATTAGCAACCTGAGCCCTGCGACTGTCCAACTTGGTCTCCTCATGGTGGGACATAACTCGTTGGTATACGGTCTCCAATGTTATCAGGTCAGGTTGGCCAGCTACACCTATTTGGGCATTAGCCATATTTCCCTCGGCATTCTAGTATGGTCCCATTTTAGCCCTGCTTCTACTGTAAGGTCTTTTGGAGGAGTGATGTTTTTGATAGTCTGCCAAGAATCTCTCATGTGTAAGTTGTCTCCCTCTTCACTTGATTCACTCAGGCAGCCTCCCTGACTATCTCTTGAGCCATCTCTCAGTCCCCTATCTGAGTCCTCCCCAGCCCAATCTGACTGCTCAGCTAACAAACAGAAGTGCTCCACAACATTGGTTTCGCCCAACCGGCTAGCACTGGGATATGCGTCCCTGCTTGAGGTCTCTACATTATGCATGCTACTTTTATTCTGAACTACCGGTCCTGTTTCTGCTTTAGTTTTTCCTGGGCTAGCACTATCTTGCACATCTTTACTCTCCTCATTCATTTTTGTCTCTCCCCTCAACAAGTCGCATTGTTAAATCCATAACCAAGCGCTGCACTATTCACTTCTCCCCTACATGTCTCTTTCGCCGGCACCTCCTCTAACACCTCTATCATGTTCATTTTCAAAAAGGTAGGTGTAGATGAGTTTGCACTTACCAGCCCTTCTGTGACACCCAACCTCATGCGCCCTGGCTACCACAACTTCCATGGCCTTGCCCGAGCCCAGCATTTTGCCTGTTCTCTTACTTTGCGGGTTCCTGCCAGGAATCTGACCATGCTCCCGCTTCTTTAAAAAAAAATCTGAGGCCTTTTTGTTAACCTCTACTGGCCTCCAATAGAGCTGCCCGCGTTCCCTGTGGTCAACTCTTCGCTGCCGCCACTATTGTCCCACCTGGTTTTCCCTCTTCCAGCCCCTCCGGGCTTGGCGAGATGTGGCTTTGCTGCTCCTGCCAGTTTGGGACCCATTCTGAGCACCACGAAGGAGATGCCTTTGAACCGTGTGGCTACACTGCTGAGTTTCCCCAGAGAGCCAGATCCTAGCATGGACACAACCACCAGCGACCTCACATATTTTTATACCAGCACATCAGCATGGGCCAACACCGCAATCCTTAGGGTGGGCAAGATGGCAGCCGTGTAATCTCGGTGGGTCAAGCCCCTCTCTCTGGACCTGTCTCGCAAGAGATGTAAAGCTGTTATGTAGACGTGACTCCTACCCAACATGCTCGCTCGGATTGATCTGTATCTCAATCACCCTTTTGTGCATGTCTATTTCATATTTTCAATAAACCTGCTGATGATTTAAAATATACACTCCTCATTCTTCCAATAAATCAATACTGGTATCCTGATGACTTGACTTAAGAATTATTCTGGATCTGTGGGGAATTTATTTTACTATTCTAAAACAGGGTCTTGATATTCCACTGTTTGTTTATTTATTTCTTTTGTAATTTTTGTACTTCCACTAATTTCTGTTTTGTGGTGGTTTTTCCGATTTCTTCTTGTCTGTCTGTCTGCTTACTTCGCTGTTGTGTTTCACAGTATGTCTCTAAATAACTCTTTTTACTTCGCAGCTCGTTTTTTTGTTCCTGTGACTCCATAATGTGTGTCTTTTGTTCTGGGTTATGCAACTCCCCAGCTGTATTTGTGTGTGTTGGTTACACTGTCGTTAATTTCAACTGCACTGTTAATTAGTTTTCGTGACTATTAACCCTCTTCAAGTAATGTTACTCTTTTAAGCAAATGTGGAGATCCAAAAACACGGATGTTCTTCTCCCGACTATTGTCTGCAATCTGTGCTTTTCTCCACAATCATTCACGTATCCTCCAGTCTTGCTCCGCTACTGATGACGCCAGATTCTTATCTAACTTACCATCACCAAGAATCCTCTCAGGTCGCCAGGATCTTTTTATCTGCTAAATAGTGTAGAGGGGAGAAAATCAAATTTTAACACATAATCAATAAGTTGAGTTTAATCTCTAAAGGACCACTGACTCCGAATCTTCATATTTTAAGAATTTATTGCAACCAAGAATAATTGGACATACAAACACCTTAGTACAAGGTGAAGCAAATAAATGGGCACTAATACAAAAGAAATCCTACACAGAAGTCTCATCCGACTCCGAATAACAATAATAATCAATTCCAGTAGCATTAGAAATGCAATAATTACTCCAGTATCTATATTTGACGTCATTAGCCTAAACGAAAATCAGTTAGTCTATCCTTACTCTATCTCGAAGGTGACATCCCTACTTAGCATTTTCCCTTCTAGGCAAGAGAATAAAAAGGTGTCAGAAGTGAAGACTTCCTTAGAAGTGCACTCACTTAGTCAGAGCTCGCTCTAAGGTGCTCCTTCTAGCTTCCCATCTAAACCTCAACTGCTCAACCCACGAGGCACTGTCCCTAATTCAAAATCCCAAAAACATAGAACACGCCCTCCGGCACACCTCTTCAGCCAGGTCTTCTTCCAGTACTTTTCCAGTGAAACTTGTATCCCATCCAGCGACTGTTATCTTGACCTTGGGTCCCAGGCACCTGCTTCTGCCGAAAGTATCATCCCTAAATTCCGATGTACTCCCATATTGGATTCTCGTGCCATCCCAACTCCTAAAACAAAGGCCTAGTCTCTCTTAACGAGCTAAGTGTCTTTGCACCTGCAACAGAAACATGAGAAAGAAAAACTTTCTACTTCTCTAAGATTTTCTAACATCCTGAAACTCAAAGCCTTACCAAGGGAAATCATTTACGGCCTACAGCATTTAGCTAACATAAGAAATGAACAGGCCTTTCTCTTCAAACATATATGCGATCAGGCCTTTACACAGTTTAAATCCACACTTCTAAAATCACATTATAAGCATTAACTTCATTATACTTTATATATGAATAAACAAACTACATGTGCAGACTTCAATATGGTGCACGTTTAAAACTAATGCACCGCATTACATGAAAACCAATCATTATGCGTTGACTAAAATACATTTACAGTGAACTACGACATTGCTCTTCATGAAAGGCATGGTTACATGTCTGATCATTACTATTATAAGCAGATTTGAGTGATACATTATTTAAGTCACACTTGATATAATTTCGATTAATATGTGGGTGCGGACTAACAGTGACTATGATGCACCCCTACAAATTTCAGAATAACGTGGCGCTCTATCAGTTCCCCCCTTTGATGACAAATGTCATCACACCATTTCACAACTCCCTTGGAGAAAGAACCGACCTAAACAGTACTTGTTGCCATTCTTCCCCGTTGGAGTCTCTCTCTATTCTTAAGGTTCTGATATTGACTGTCCTGCAGCCTGGACATTCGCATTTCACTTGCTCTGAGAGCTCTCTCAACTCTGTTTCCTCTGTACCACTTATAATCTCTGATGAAACCTCACAAGCAAACCACACAAACCACAACAATGATGAGTGGTTTTAACACAAAGCCAAGGAACCATTTCCCCAAATTGGCAAAACAACTTCCCACGTGACCAAATCATTTAGCAAACTTCCCCCCCCCCCCCTCCCCCTTGGGTCAAATTCTCTATCTCATGATGGATCGTGGTAATGTTGTCTATATATCTCTCCAGATCCTTGCTGTTGTCTGGAATATACGTACAACATTCCTGAACTTTCAATAATTTACAGACTCCGCCCTCTTTTGCTAATAACATATCTAAAGCAAGGTGGTTCTGCAAAACCATTGTCCTTATCGATAACATCTCTCCATCCACAAGTATCAATGACTTCGCTGTATTCATTGACAACTCATCAACAACAGTCGCTAATCTCCTGATCTTTACATCATTGAAGACCACACCCAAACTCGGTATCATTGCTCCAAAAATATCTCTAATCACCATTCCTTCACTTGTGGCTCTCTTTGCTCTCGAATGCTGTCCAGTCTCCAAAAGCTCCAAATCTTCTGCATGATAGATTTTTGGAAAGATAATTCCCAAATAACATGTACCATACCAATTTGCAGGCAACCGGACATAGGCATTCTTTCCACACACATAATAAACCGTTGGAATCACTTGCACTGAGCCTTGCAGAAAGTTCTAAGCAGAATCTTCCATGGTGAGGACATGATCACACATACTCTGTCCTACTGGAACTTTTTCATAGTAGGTCTGACAACGTCTCACACACAGCTTCCCTCTCTGTTCCTTGTCCAATGCTATGGGACCGCAACTCCCTTTGGATCTGTGTAATCTTTCCTCATCAGTCCAATCTACTGGACTGTCTCCTGTATCTCGTATTTGAGTTAGTTTTCTATATCTATCTTCTACCTGATCTACGAATTTCTTCTCTACATCTGACAATGAACAGGTCAAATTATGCCGATGAGCATAAGCTGTATCCAGTTCCAAAGACGGTATGAAATACTTCCGGAGTCTGTCTTCTGACTTGTAGTAATCATACTTATTCAAATGCTTGTAAGCTTGAACTTCAGGAAGCACTGCATCGTAATTGGAAAAGAAATACTCAAACTGACCTCTGTCATAGAAGATACTAAGCAACAAGCTACAAGAAATTCCATACGTCAGCGGAAGATGATATCTGATACCCTCATCCACTGAGGCAGGTAGCTGCATGCACACGTAACAGTCTTTCGCATCCATCGCATCCACATATTCATATAGCAGCTTCGCATACGCATTAAGCTTAAAAGCACTCCTAGACAAATCTATGTGAAATCTACGACTCTCTTCGATTAGTATAGCTCTTTTTAGCTCCGATAGTGACCTCCTTTTTGCTAGAAGTGGTAGGTGTAGGTGTTCCCTGTACCTCCGCTTCCTGCTCATGTGAAACGATATATGAGGCTATGATTATAGAGACTATCACTAACCCTATGAGTGTACCTATTACTAATTTGGATCTACGATGAGTATTCCTAGCATCCATGATCTCGCAAAGTTCTCAAAGTTCTTAGGTTCAGCAACAACAATCAAAAGTCTCTTTTCTCCTCTAGATGTCGTTTGCTAACCAGTTCGAACGATACTTCAAGAGCTGGAAATCCCCTTACAATTTTCAGTTCCTTATTTACACCGTCCACAAAAAGACTTCCTTAGCCCTCTTTCGTTTTGACGGGAAACCCCTATGTTAATTCTTCTTCCACTCGGGCCTAGGTTATCTTCCTTTTAACTTTTATTTACAACAAAGTTCACCTTTAGTCCAAAATAAGATCAGCTCCCAGAATCTCTAAAACATGCTGCAAAAGTTCAAGACGAAGCCACACTAATTCCTGATGTGGTGGTATATAACCAAAGGTTGGAAAAAGCAGCTTCTCCAGAATTAGTTCACGAATCTTGCTTAGACGTGTAGGATTCGGAATAGTGAGAGTCAGTATTCCTTCGATCTCCACTCCCGGAACCAACAGCAAAACATCCACTTTCAGTTTCGGGAATTCGCTGACCAGCGTCAAGGACTTCAGTCTCCCCTAGCTCACCACTACTGGCATCAGTCACAGCGTATGTCCACTCCGGTGAGGCGTATCTTTGACACGGCATTCTTGTTCTTCGAGACCTTCTCAGACCACCTCGGGGTTGCTCTCCGTCACTCTGTTCAGATTCAGACGTTTCAGTAACTGGGGCAAGATCTCTCTCAGGTGCCAACCTCAGATTCAGCCGCCTCTGGCTCACGGGCCAAACCTCTTCTGTTCTGGTGGCACTTCTGTTCTCCCTCCGGGTACCCTGTGCACTACTTCCTTCTTCGGCTGAATTGACTCTACTCTACCCACAGCAATGCTTTCTCCGTCCGAGTCATATTCGGGGCTCTGATTGACACAACCCCGGTCAGCCCGATCAAGTGCACAACCAACTGCGTCAGCAACCCTCACAGCTTGGCTTGCCCTCTCAGATGGCCCTGCCACCTCAGCTGGATTTTCATTTACGAGAGGGGCTGTTTCTTCTGAGGGTGCTGGAACTCTGCGGGTATGGGAGGCATGCACCCAGTTCGGCAACCCTCCACACTTCACTGCTGTGTTCGTGACCAGTATTACCTGGTACGGGCCACGCCAACGGACATCCAGGCAACTTTTTCTCACGTGTTTGCGAACAAGCACCCAATCTCCCGGGCACAGGTCGTGGCACAGGTCACTTGTGGGTGGAACAGTTGCTGCTTGTACCTGCTGAGACACAGAATGGACTACGTCAGCCAGTTCCTTACAGTAGTCTAGAATTAAGTCATCAGTGATGCAAATTAGGGCAGTAGCAGGTATCGCTGCTAACCGCATTGCCCTCCCCATCAGGATCTTATGTGGTGACAACCCCGTTCTCCTATCTGGAACACTACAAAGGCTCATGAGGACCAAGGGCAGTGCATCAGGCCATTTCAGAGATGTCGAAGAGCACACTTTTGCCATTCGTGCTTTCAAAGTTCCATTTACCTGTTCCACAATCCCAGAAGCCTCTGGTCGATAACTGCGATGTAACCTCTGATCCACATTCAGGGCAGCACAAAGCAATTTCATGATCTCACTGTGGAAGTGTGTCCCTCTATCTGATTCCAAAGAGGTCGGGAAGCCGAACCTCGGGATGAGCTCCCTCAACAACAGTTTAGCAACAGTGAGTGTGTCACATCTACGTGTTGGGTAAGCCTCCACCCACCTTGAAAAGACACACACCATGACTAAGATGTACCTCAATCCATTACACTTTGGCATCTCAATGAAATCCAATTGCATTCTATTGAAAGGCCCTCCTGACCTCCCAATGTGACTCAAAGTTATGGCAGTCTTCTTTCCTGCATTCATCTGTTGACACGTAACACACCTCTGGGATACGGCTTCAGCAACCGCACAAAACTTTGGATTGTACCATGTCTGTCTGAACACTTGCACCATTGCATCTCTGCCAAGGTGTATGGCACCATGTATCAATCTTGCCATCGGGCTCAGCAGACTTTCCGGCAGCACAGCTCGACCATCACTCGAGACCCACACATCCACATCTCCTTTTCCACATCCTGATCTTATCCAGCCATCTCGTTCTTGGTCGGCAACCTCATCCTGCAATCGTTTTAGTTCCTCCCAAGTGTCTGCCATGGCTAACATCATGCTGAGCTCGGTTCTTTCTTGGCTTTCTCCAGTATAACCTCCTGTAAATATGCATCCTTGTTCTGCACAAAAACGGGCAACCTCGTCTGCATAGTTATTGCCCAGTGAAACAAAATCAATCCCTCTACTATGAGCAGAACATTTGATAACCACAATTACCTTGGGACACTGTAATGCTTCCAACAATTGTCTCACATATTCCCCATTTCTGATGGGCAAACCTGAAGATGCCATGAAACCTCTCTGAGACCATAGCTGTTCGAAGTCATGAACCACACTAAACCCGTACCGACTGTCAGTGTAGATTGTTATCCGAATCTGATCAGCAGCCAAACAGGCACGGGTCAAAGCAATGATTTCAGCTACTTGTGCGGAGTGTACTCCCTCTAAACAAGCAGCTTCAACAACTCCAGTGATGGTACATACAGCAAATGCTGCTCTTAATCGACCAACATTGTCCCTTAAGCATGAACCGTCCACAAAGAAAGTTTCATCAGGGCCAGGGAGCGGTTCATCAACAATGTCTGGTCTCGGTTTGGTGCATAGTTCAGTCACATCGAGACAATCATGGTCCTCACAATCTTCACCATCTGGTTTTGGAATGGGCATCAGGGTGGCGGGATTCAAAACATAACACCTCTTCAAGGTCACATTTTCTGCGGCAAGTATAACTTGCTCATAGCGTGTTAATCGGTTATTTGTGAGGTGCTGTGTTTTGGTCCTTGTCATCAACAGTTCAACAGAATGTGGTACATGGACTGTAAGTGGGTGCCCCATGACAATACTCTCACACCTTTCAATACTGACACCTGTTGCAGCAACGGATTTGAGACATCCGGGCAACGCAGAAGCTACTGGATCTAAAGTAGCTGAAAAGTAGGCGACTGGTCTACGGACACCACCATGATTCTGAGTCAAAACTGACAATGCGCAACCTTCTCTCTCGCAACAGAACAAGAAATGTTTTCGTTCACTTCCTGATGTCAATCCACCAATAGCAGCGCGACTCACACCAACCGACCTATCGCAGAGCGACACCTTCTAACGTCACTCTTCCTCCGCTCGCAGCAGTTCCCCTCCTTCACAATTCGCGTCTCACCCTTGCATTCGTCCCATTCACACTCTGAAGTAATTATCTGTCCACAAACGACCGGATAATCACTTCTCTGACTGCCTACGACAGTCTCTCGAAATTGTTGACCTCAAATCTGGCAACTGTCTGTCCGCGAAACGTCCGGACAATCGCCTCAACTGATAGGCTTCAAACGCTCAATGTTCCACATACTACAACCCACGACCAGCGTCGGTTACTCATGCACTCACGCATTCGCTCCCCCTACCTCAGTCTGGGTAATCGATGATGTCTCACGATTCCCTTTTAATGGTCAACAAAATCTACCTTGGGTGTCTTCTACACCACAACTTCTCAGACTACTCGCAGCCAAATCTCACAATCACTCAACTCTCATACTAACTCCGCAAGGCATCACACAATCGAATCAACACTGCAATCTACAAAATACATCACCCTATTCATACTCACTCCTCCACGAACTGCTGCTCTCCGCCGCACCGCTACTTTCCATCAACCTCCATTAACTGCCGTTGTCTGCCGGTCACCATCCCTCGAATTCTATGGGCCTCTAGAATCTCTTATCCTGATCTAGATCTCCCCTCACTATCAGAGATAACCATCCTACTCTGCTACCAACTGATGACGCCAGATTCTTATCTACCTTAACATCACCAAGAATCCTCTCAGGTCACCAGGATCTTTTTATCTGCTAAATAGTGTAGAGGGGAGAAAATCAAATTTTAACACAATCAATAAGTTGAGGACCAATGACTACGAATCTTCACATTTTAAGAATTTATTACAACCAAGAATAATTGGACATACAAACACCTTAGTACAAGGTGAAACAAATAAATGGGCATTAATACAAAAGGAATCCTACGCAGAAGTCTCATCCGACTCAGAGTAAGAATAAGAATCAATTCCAGTAGCATTAGAAATGCAATAATTACTCCAGTATCTATATTGACGTCATTAGCCTGAAAGAAAATCAGTTAGTCTATCCCTACTCTATCTCTAAGGTGACATCCCTACTTAGCATTTTCCCTTCCAGGCAAGAGAATAAAAAGGTGTCAGAAGTGAAGACTTCCTTAGAAGTGCACTCACTTAGTCAGAGCTCGCTCTAAGGTGCTCCTTCTAGCTTCCCATCTAAACCTCAACTGCTCAACCCACGGAGCACTGTCCCTAATTCAAAATCTCAAAAACATAGAACACGCCCTCCGGCACACCTCTTCAGCCAGGTCTTCTTCCAGTACTTTTCCAGTGAAACTTGTATCCCATCCAGCGACGGTTATCTTGACCTTGGGTCCCAGGCACCTGCTTCTGCCGAAAGTATCATCCCTAAATTCCGATGTACTCCCATATTGGCTTCTCATGCCATCCTAACTCCTAAAACAAAGGCCTAGTCTCTCTTAACGAGCTAAGTGTCTTTGCACCTGCAACAGAAACATGAGAACGATAAACTTTCTACTTCTCTAAGATTTTCTAACATCCTGAAACTCAAAGCCTTACCAAGGGAAATCATTTTCGGCCTACAGCATTTAGCTAACATAAGAAATGAACAGACCTTTCTCTTCAAATGTATATGCGATCAGGCCTTTACACAGTTTAAACCCACACTTCTAAAATCACATTATAAGCATTAACTTCCTTATACTTTATATATGAATAAACAAACTACATGTGCAGACTTTAATATGGTGAACGTTTAAACCTAATGCACCGCATTATATGAAAACCAATCATTATGAATTGACTAAAATACATTTACAGTGAACTACGACATTGCTCTTCATGAAAGGCATGGTTACATGTCTGATTATTACTATTCTAAGCAGATTTGAGTGATACATTACTTAAGTCACACTTGATATGGCTCCACGAACACACAATGGACAACCACGCAGCCCACAAGGACGCCACCTGCAGACATCACCACCTCATCAGATTAGCCAAGAGATCCTCCTTCAAAGACCGCCTGGATAACAACGCACACGACAGCAAAGAGCTCTTCAGCATAGTAAAGGAACTCTCCAACCCCAGCGCCAACGCCATCCCGCCCTCACAAGAACTGTGCGACTCACTAGCCATCTTCTTCCACCGCAATATCTCTTACATCCACGACAGCTTCAACACCACAACCGACCCGACTACGCCAGAGTCCACCTCCCCTGTAAACACCACCAGCGCCAACCGCCTGACCTCCTGGTCCAACATAAACGACGACGAGACACGCAAGGTCATGAACTCCATCCACTCAGGATCTCCGTCAGACCTGTGCCCACACCACGTATTCAACAAAGCAAATGCAGCCATCGCACCCCAACTACGGAAGGTCATCAACATCTCCTTCGAAACAGCAACATTCCCGGAAAGCTGGAAGCACGCCGAAAT
The DNA here is from genome assembly GCF_964204655.1 of Triturus cristatus. Classification (NCBI taxonomy): domain Eukaryota; kingdom Metazoa; phylum Chordata; class Amphibia; order Caudata; family Salamandridae; genus Triturus; species Triturus cristatus. Next base: position 799,942,570 of record NC_140583.1, on the reverse strand, counting down.
CAACGCCCTCCTCAAGAAGCCCAAGGCGGACCCCAAGGACCTCAAGAACTTCCGGCCCATCTCCCTGCTCCCGTTCCCGGCGAAGGTCATCGAGAAAATCGTCAACAGACAATTGGCCCGCCACCTGGAAGACAACAACATTTTGGACCCGTCCCAGTCCGGATTCAGACGAAACCACAGCACCGAGACAGCCCTCATCGCCGCCACAGACAACATCAGGCACCAACTAGACAACGGCGAAACATCAGCCCTCATCCTCCTGGACCTGTCAGCAGCCTTCGACACGGTCTGCCATAGCACTCTAAAAACACGCCTCCTAGAAGCCGGAATCCAAGAGAAGGCCCTTGACTGGACCGCGTCCTTCCTCTCCGGCAGAACCCAGAGCGTCCGCCTCCCACCCTTCCGATCCGAAGCCATCAACATCATCTGCGGCGTCCCCCAGGGCTCATCCCTCAGCCCAACGCTGTTCAACGTCTACATGGCCCCCCTCACACAAGTGGCCCGCCATCACGACCTAAACATCATCTCCTATGCCGACGACACCCAGCTCATCCTCACCCTCACCAAGGACCCACACACCGCCAAAACCAACCTCCACGAGGGAATGAAGGCCGTCGCCGACAGGATGAGGAGCAGCCGTCTGAAGCTGAACTCGGACAAAACGGAGGTTCTCATCCTCGGACCCACCCCCTCAGCCTGCGACGACTCCTGGTGGCCGACCACACTGGGAACAGCACCGACACCCACGACCATGCACGCAACCTAGGATTCATCCTCGACTCCTCCCTCTCCATGTCTAAACAGGTCAACGCCATCTCCTCCTCCTGCTACAACACCCTCCGCATGCTCTGCAGGATCTACAAGTGGATCCCGACCAAAACAAGAAGAACGGTGACACAGGCCTCGTCAGCAGCAGACTGGACTACGGCAACGCACTCTACGCAGGAATCCCAGCCAAACACCTACGACGACTACAACGCATCCAAAACGCCGCCGCCCGACTGATCGTCAACGTTCCCCGCTGCAGCCACACCACCCCCCACCTGAGAGACCTACACTGGCTCCCCGTCGACAAGAGGATCACCTTCAAGCTCCTCACCCACGCACACAAAGCATTCCACAACACCGGACCAGCCTACCTGAACAGCAGACTCAGCTTCCACACCCCCACCCGCCAGCTCCGCTCCACCAGCCTCGCCCTCGCTGCTGTCCCACGCATCCAACGAACGACCTCCGGCGGCTGATCCTTCTCCTACCTCGCCGCCAAGACCTGGAACACCCTCCCTACCCACCTACGGCAGACCCAAGACCTACTCGCCTTTAGAAGACTTCTCAAGACCTGGCTCTTCGAGCAGTAGCGGCACCCCCCACTCCCCTCAGCGCCTTGAGACCCTCACGGGTAAGTAGCGCGCTTTACAAGTACTCTGATTGATTGATTGATTGATATAATTTCGATTAATATGTGGGTGCGGAGTAACAGTGAATATGATGCACCCCTACAAACTTCAGAATAACGTCGCGCATTATCACTACCATTTGGTGAGCACTCTCTGGATTTCTTCTCCTTCTGTGTTGTGCTGTCTTCTAAGAGCACATCATGGTTAGCTGTCTTGAGTTTACGATTCCCTTTGTATCAGTCCAACGTTCTCTAGGCGCTGAGACTTTGCTGTCAGGTCTGCTGTAGAGTGTTTGGAGGGACCTCACACAATATTGCTAACAGCAAATCCTTACAAAAAGGAAGATTATGCGCACCTATTGATACAGACCAGCGTTTTTTGGGAAAAAAACCTCAAGTTCGAACAAAGAGGAGCAACTCCATGTATATCTGAAAGAATATGTGTAATAACCAACCAGCTGTGGTATGGAATAATGGGTATGCACAGTGGTTTATCGCTGGCAAATTATGAGTGTATAGTATGAGAATTACAAATGTTTTAGATTGAAGGCCTGGCTGAGGCTAAAGTAATGGAGTTTTCTGTTACTTTGTCTCCTCAGCAATTTTTTGGCTGGGGCTTTAATCTACAGACCTCCAGGACCAGCGGGCTGGTTTCTTGAATCTTTAGAATTGTCAGTGGCTCACCTGGCTATGAGATTTGACCATTTTCTGGTCTTAGGTGACCTAAATGTACATATGGACAAAGCAGAAGACAAGAAATCTTAAAGATATTATGGCTTCTTTAGCTCTTAAGCAATTTGTATTTAAACCAACCCATCAGGCTGGTCATGTATTAGATCAGGTATTTTCGAACAACACTTTGCAAGTAAAAGAACATATCCTTTATCCAGTTTGATCAGAAGCGATCTGACCAAACTAAGAGGATATGTTATTTTACCTGATCTAATTTTCATGGCAGGTATCAGTAAAACTATTGATCTTCAGACTAAAGGACCTGTATTGCAGAGAGCATTCCATAAAATTCAGCAGGTGGATTTTACTCTTGCTTAGGAAGCTAGCTCTCCCTCTCTTTCTGGCCACTGAAAGAAGGATGTAGGGCTGCTCAATAATTAGGGATCTCATTGAAACACGAGCACCACTTCATCCTTGCAGAATAAGTAGAAATAAGCCCTCGATTCTGTGGTTCTCCATTAGTCTGATGGCAGAGAAAAAACGTTGTAAGGCACTGGAAAGACAATGGTGAAAGGAATATAATACTAATATCAAGGAAAAGTATAAAGCAGCGCTTAAAAATATCAAATTAGAGCCGCAAAAAAAATCATCAAGAGGACAAGATTGAGAATGCAGAGAATAACAAGCATTAAAAATGCAATAGGTCTCGCCTTTTATTAAGTTGAAGCCATTTGCTTTGCTATACAATACCATTAGCAAAGCAAATGGCTTTAAATTAATCAAAGGCGAGACCTATTGCATTTTCAATGCTTGTTATAACTGCCTGTGCTGAGCCCCGGCAGGATCCAGTCCACTTAAAAGCCCTGCTTTAGTGAAATGCCTACCCACGGTGTTAGGAGCCTACCAACCACAGCATGACGGATACAATCATCCTTGGAATATCTATCCCATCTGCTTTCATTAGTCACTTTCACGTCCAAGATTCTACGGTTTTATTTATTCAATGATCATTATATAGCATGACCTTTTAGGAAGCAGTAGAGTGCTGAAGACATAATTTAGTCAACCCAGGTTCCGCATAATTTGGTGCTCCCCCCTCATAATTCCAGTGGCCCTGGGTATTTGTCTTGAAGTCTACATCCCTGAATACAACGTCACTTCCTGCGGAGTAAGGCGAGTGCCCGATTGATGGTGCGAAATTTCTCTTGCTCATCTCTGCCTCTATCTCTCTTTAAGAATAAAATGTAGACCGGTCTGCTTGGCTAACAAGTGAGTTCTTACGAGCTGACTGGGCCTCTTGGCGCTATCTAAATTTTCAGTCCCCCTATAAATACCTCTACGGAGCACAGACACGTTGCAGGTCTACTTCAGAAAAGTGGTGTTTGTTCTAGCCGGTGCTTACACTAGGAGCAGTACTATAACTGAACTGCTGTGGAGGGAAGTGGCAACACGTTTCTTGAAAATAAAGCAGTGGCTGCAGCTCACAAGATCAGAGCCTGTGTTGGGGAGAATATATTGATAGTGTGGAAAAGGAAACAAACTTCAAGGAAAGCGGCGAGCGGCAGCGAAGAACGACGACGGTGTTCACCGGTCTTGGACTTGGGATACTTTTTCTCAGATGTAAGTCAATGCAACTGATCCATGCACATCTATATAAATAATTACTAAGTGCAATATAAAAATATAAAAAAGTAACAAAGAATCCATGGAATGTAATCGGTGCCCGTGCCGAAATTATCTAACGTCAGGGGCGCATGGAAATTTACAGCGTATCACACATGGGGAAGATATTCAAGATTTTTACATCGGAATTCTTCTGGAACGCTGCATTCAGCAAATGCGGGTCAGCCACGACTCCGAAAGCACACAAAACATGCTGCATTGTAAACAAAAACAAAAAAAAAAAGCATAGTGCCTGCCAATGAAATGAAGCAAACCAAACCAAACACGAGCCGTGAAAAAAGATGAAGCACGGTGTACGGAGGAGTGTTTCACCAGAGGACAGCTGGGGAAGCTTCAGTAAGCGCGAAAGTGAAAGCATTTAGCTTGCGCTTGGAGCTGAATGCCAAAGAAAAACAAGCCACGCCAGAGAAATGAAAGGCGCGTCAGCCATTGTTGAAGAGAAACACGGGTAATACCAAAAAAAAGTGCTTAGCGGCTAATTAAGAGACACTGTCTCCTGCCGCAAGTAAAAGATCGAATCCCGGTGGGCGGGGCCAAAAGCGGACAGGGTGGCAACCAGGAGGGATTAAAATGCCTCCGGTGCAATCATTACACTGTGTTTTGCATAATCCTTGACGTCAAACGAGACGCACAAATGAAAATTGCAGGCGGAGCAGAGACACGACTTCTGGAACCGCATTGATTCCAAGAAGCCCTTGCATGGCGAGGACAGCGCATGCGTGCTGCTGACTCCAGGCTGGACCTAAAAAAAAGGGAAATATTTGCGATTGTTAAAAGCTTTATGACACTGACAACGAATGTAAGGGCCCACCACCCTTCAATGGACTTGTGTGAGCAATTAGCCACGTACTTTCAGTCAAAAATTCGGAACATTCAAGCCAGCCTGACCTCCGGGACAAGGGTATTGGAAAAGCCATGTGATCGAGCACAGGTCATTTCCAACCATTCAATCAATGTGACTGGATAGCTTTAAACCGATATCCCTAGAGAGCTCGTTGTCAGCTCTGAGTTATCTGAAATCATGGCTCCCTATCCGACCCATGCCTGCTGAATCTACTAGTGGCAGCAGCTTTTATTATTAACCTGTTGGTTAACATGGTGCTTAATATGTCTTTAGCAATTGGTACGGTACCATCGTCCTGGAAGCAAGCGAGTATTTTACCTGTGATAAAAATTAAAAAAAGAACTATGCTGACCTGAGTATTCTGCCTAATTCTAGACCTATCTCTAGGACTAATGCCCACCCCCGGTCGTTGCCAAGGTTCTCTTTTTTTGTTTCTTTCATTACAGTTATATTGTTAATACTGCGCATAGATTTTCTCTATAGGAACTGTTCTGTATACCACACAAATACCATGCGCCCAGCAATGAAACTGGAATAAAAACAAGTAAAAAAAAAAAGAAATTATAGACCTATCTCCTTGCTCCCAGCATTTTCAAACATTCAAGCAAGTGAATTGTCAACTTTCTCACTTTCTAAAAACAAACAATTTACTGCATCATAGCCAGTCCCGTTTTAGGTCTTGTTTCAGTACAGAGACAGCACTAATGGAGGTCTCAGAAATATTAGAGGCACCCTAGATAAAAAAGGTAAAGGTGATACTGATAATGTTAAAACTATCTGCAGCTTTTGATACGGTGCCCCAATCCAGACTCCTAGCTCCTCTCCAGGCAACTGGAGTATCTGGACTAGCATTTGACTGGTTTGCGTCCTTTCTGGCGGATAGATGCCAGTAAATATGGATTCTCTCTTGTCCGCAGAACCATGTAAATTGACAGTGGGAGTCCCGCAGGGCTCAGCACCAAGTTCAACTTAGTTCAATTTATACTGGACTCCTTTGGCTCGTATTGCTGAAGCCTTCAGAGGAAAAAGGATATCATATGCTGACAATATGCAATTGCTGTTTTCTTTTGGCTGGGGGAAGAGATCTCCAGATAAAAAAACCAGCCTATTTACAGTTTTCCAGTGGTTGGCTGACCACTAATTAAAGTGTAACCTGTAAGAGGGCTCGGTTAAGAATTTGGGAGTCAAATTGGATGAAAAGCTATCCTTTAAGTCTCAAATTGGGTCTGTGATGGGCATTTGTTTTGGAGTCCTATGTTCCCTGAGGACATTTCTACATCTGTTATCTTTCCCAGCTAAGAAAACTGTAATTCAGGCCCTAATAACTTCAAGACTAGACCATGGCAATGCATTATACTTTGGTTTACCAGAGCGGTTGGCAGATAAGCTACAAGTTGTATTTTATCATTTATCACATAGAGACAGATCAAATAACACCCTCCGGTGGGTATATAATTGGACTTTTTGTATTGGGTAGAACTCTGGGAATAAAGTCAGTATAAATCACGAAGAACAGGGGTAGAGACCGGGTGTGTGATAAGAATTAGAATTAAAAACTACACAGATCAGAAGTAAAAAGGACAGCGACTAGGGTGAAGACCAGCTATCCATTGATACACATCACAAATGAGAAAGTGGGAAACACTCATGAAACTAAGAAAATAGCAATGATCCACTGCAGCTTACAAATATGGGTACGAGTAATATAAAACTAAAAATGAATAAACGAGTAATATAAAACTAAAAATGAATAAAAAATTAATTACTTTTTTGAACAAGAATACATAGTTGTACAGTTCGTATCAACAAAATATTATGTTGATTTGTATAGTGCACTAATCACCTGAGACGCTATCCAGGTGCTTGGACAAGGTGTATAGCTGTGTGTTCTCAGTGTGCTTATATGAAGAGGCAGGTCTTCAGCTTCTTGCGCAGCTCACGAAGTGAGAAGGCTCTGATGTGTTGAGGGAGGTTGTTACATGTCTTGGGTGCAATGTAGGAGAAGGAGCGACCTCCAGTTTTCTTTTGAGTATGCGGGGAGTGTGAGAGTGTTATTTGGCTGTTCAGGTATTCTGGTCCTGTGTTGTGTAGGGCTTTCTATGTGTGCATGCGAAGTTACAATTGGCTGTGCTTGTGAATGGGGAGCCAGTGAAGCTTCCTGATGTGCAGTGTGATGTGGGTGCAGTGCAGGAGGTCGAGTATGAGTCTTGCAACTGTATTCTAGATGCTCTGGAGTCTGTGTATGAGTTGTTTAAAGATTCTGGCATAAAGAGTGTGGTCATAGTTTAGCCTGCTGATGATGAGTGCATGCATCGGAGGTAGAAGCAAAAGGTGCACACTGCGTTAACTTGAGCTGTCATGTTGAGCTTGTCGTCTAGGATGATCCCTAAATTTCTTGAGTGGTCTGTGGGTGTGGGTGTTGGTCCTAACTCCAACGGCCACCAGGTGTAATACCATGGGGAGGTCTTGTTGCCGAAGACCAGTACTTCCGTCTTGTCTGAGCTGAGCTTCAGGCAGTTGGATTACATCCAGTCTGCTACCATGTTCGTGAAGTTGGTTTTTGTGGTGTTTGTCTTGTTCATCAGGGATAGGAGGAGTTGGGTGTCATCGGCGTAGGAGATTAAGTGATGTCTTGTTTTTCAGATGATATTGGCTAGTGGTGTCATGTATATGTTGAAAAGAGTTAGGCTGAGGGACGATCCTTGTGGGACGCTGCATATCAGTTTCTTGGTCTCTGATGTGAAGGATGGCACCCTGCCCCTTTGGGTTTTTCCCACAAGGAAGGAAGACATCCATTTGAGAGCAAATCATTTTATGCCAATCTCGTGGAGTCTTCGGATGAGGTGAAGAAATAAAAACCTTTTTAGGGGTTCACTGATGCACCTGGTCCTTTAATCCAACAAAGAAGAGATTGGCAAGGAAGCTGTAATATCAAAAAGAAGTATTTATTAACCTCACATGAGGGAGACTGGCTCGTATAGTACCCTCAGGCCACTGTAGGAGACAGTCTAAGGAGTGCAGAGAACATGGGCCTTTTATACCCACACAGGGGCTCAAAAGGAGGCGGTAGAAGTACACATGAGAAGAGTTACACACATAGATGGTCATACAGAAAATGCACAGTCAACAAGTAGGAGGAGTAATGAGTTGCTGACATCAGTTAGAGCAGCCTGACAGTTACAGTCTAGGGCAGGTGCGTGAGCAGCTACAGACTCTTCTGAGCATGTGCAAGGCTCTGGCTCAGTGCTGAAAGAGTTAACTACATCACATGACACAAGCAGAATACAAGGGCAGTCAACGGCGAAGAGGGAGAAAGCACATGGCTAACTAAAATGGCTGCCACAAAACAAAATGGCTTCAGCAGATGCTAACAGCTATTACAGCTAGTTTTCCACAGATGGCCGTTTTAGCATCAGCTGAAGACATCCGCTATGATCTAGAAGGAATACAGGAAATATTTTGCACATTTATTCTCATAAATTCATTAATATTCTGATCCATTGCTATTTGGGCATTTTCATTCCTAAACATTTCATTAAGCGGGTATATATAAGGTATAAGCAGCAGTACAAAGGGAACAGAGCATTGGGTCACCAGGAGAACACATATCTAATAAAAAACATTTTCAATAGACTTTTCCAATGTTCTTTTTATGAGGGCTAGAGTATCACTTAATATACTTAGGAAGAGGGCAAAGAAGAATTTATCGATTGTTTAGCAAAATGATTCTCTTGCAGAATAAACATTACTAATGCAAATATTAAAGAAAATACAAGGATCATTACAAAAAGTATCCTTGATGCAGGGGACCAGGAGGACCAAACGGGGCCATGGGAATTAGGACGAGGAGCCGCAAAGGGCTGCTCCTCCTCAAAAATGGGATGACCAAAGGGGTACATTGCTAACAAAAAGAAGCCCTTGGGAAATTGAAGCCGCTGTACAACCAGCCAGAGGGGAGTCTTCTCCCTGGTCCGTTTGAGCCTCACAGGCAGGCTCTTGTTGTTCCCACGGTGGAGATGCACAACTTGCAACTCAAGAAAACAATCATGGCCCAGTTTCAAGGGAAAAGGTTCTTCTTTCAGGATAGGGCAATCACCCTACAGGGCAAATGCCCTCAGTGATCCTGTCCAGTGTCTCAGGCAGTGCACCAGTTTTCTTCACTTTAATCTAACAGGCACCAAAGGCACAGCACCTGTACCCTGAACTCAAGTCCATCCCTAACTCCTGTATTGCTCCTCTGGCACACTGCTCTTTCGTTGGGGCCACAGATTGTACCTAGTATGCCCAGGCATCTCTTGATCAACAAATAAAGGTGTAAACTTTCGTTCACTTTAGGAACAGGATTCAGGGGTGTGATGCTGAAGTACCTGAAGCAACCCTTATTTCAAAGGGGGTCACCGCAAGCAAAAGCCTTCTTGCCGTCCTGTGACACTCTCAGCTGAGCACCAAAAACTGGATACACAAAGGATCAATTCTCCATTCTGATTTGTGACCCAGTCTTTCGCCCAAGACAGTGGCAGAGGCACACACTTCACATCCCAGTGCTTCCGGCCTTCTACCTTCACTGAGGTCCTAGTTGCCAGCAATGCCTGTGCTGGTTACCTTCACCTTGCCTTCAAGTTGGACTGGTGCTGACTCCTCAGGCTGGATCTGATGTCCAGGCCCCTCTCGCAATGGTTGTAGGGCAGCAAATATCTATTGGTGGACAGAACAAAAGGTCTTTAGACAAGGCATACAATTAATCTATCAACAGAGAGGATAGTCTCAGAATACCTTCTCAGTCTTGGGGTGCCCCATACATTAGCAAGGCACCCAAGAACCACTTAATCTATCTAACATTGTACGCTTAGGACCATGCTCTCATGTTATAGGCGCAGCGGGAAAATCTAAAACTACTATTTTAACAGGGATTCTTATTACATAAAGAACTAAAAAACTCAACGTAGTGGGTACATACAGTTCTCCAGCAGAACATGTTGTAACAAACAAACTCCTATAAAACAATATTTTCCTTCAAAAATGTTTGCGGAGGATCACATGGGCGTCTTCCCTGACATTATAAACCTTATGCATTCTACTTTTCACGATCCAGACTATGCAACATCATTTTCAAAGGAAAAAACCCTATTCACCAGCTCTAATAAGGGCTGTCAGCTCAATTACACAGACTAACTAATAAGAGATTAGTGATGTCTTTGCAAATGTATATATATGTATATATATATATATATATCAAAAGAACCTCCTCCTTGCGAAAAGAGCAGAGGCCACACAGGGGAATCTTGAAAGCGCTTTAATATCAACTGCGGCAAATGCATTTCGGCCTAACCGGCCTTCTTCAGTGCCAAAATAAATATATATAGCATGAGAATAACAAACAATAATGGTGTTGTCACCTGAGATTTTTGAACAGAAACCCCCACTATACGGTACCCCTTAAAGGTCAAATAAGGGAACAGCAATCTAGACTACTCATCCTTTCATAATTTTATCAGAGAGGATGGGCAGTAACCTGACGTATTTTTTATTCATTTTTATTAATTCTAACAATTTTAAAACCGTATTACTGAATAGCCAATTAAATGTCTCATGGCCGTTTCGTAGCCAGCTTAGACAGGCTCAGAAGAGAATGAGAAAACGAGAGAGAAAACATAAATTTGCTTACCCTATCTACCCCTATGTTTGGCAGCTGGGCACAAACAAACTTGTAGGAGGTAAATAGCACATTGAGCTAGCTAGAAAACATTAATAACCAACTATCAATTCCTTTAGAAATTGTACTAGTGTAACATGAGGGCGCATGAATGCAAACTGAATTTCATTGCCTCCTTATTGTAGCCCTTGCACCGTAATCTTTAAACTAAAAGCATTAGTGCTATATACATGGCAGAGCTATTCTCTGCATATGACCTACAAACGCTGCTATCCCTTGATAATGTTATTCAATAGGATAAACCCCACCTGCATATCTCCTATACTTGTATTATGTCTCAAGAAAACAGTGCTATTCCCATGTGCTCCTAACAGAATATGCAATATTTCCTGTAGCTAATGTTACCAAAAACAGATCTGTAGTGCTTTACCCTACAATGTGAGAATCAGGACTGTCACAGTGGGTCCCTGCGTGGAAATTTCACGTTCAGTAGGGCTGGTAAGTTCTAAAAACAGACCTTGGCCTTTGACCCTTAAACCTGTTGTCCCCTGTCAGTAAGGCTATTCCATGCGGTCTTTCCAATTCAAAGCAACTCTGAAGAATCACAGCTGAAAGGCAGTCCTGTTCCGTACCTGTGGTCTAACAATTTTAAAGGTAGGATAATAACTTCTGCTGGTTTCTTTATACTTATTCTCATTTGTGTGCAGTGTGTGTGTACTTTCTAGTATAGAGGTCATCTGCTTGTTCTATACTTGCATGTGTGCATTATTGAAGCCTGACATCAGTTTGAAAACTGCCCTGAGTGGCAGAACTGCTTTCAAAAAGTAAATTTTGCCCAAATTCGACTTTGGTGGTATGGGCACTTAAAATGGATATCCTACAATGTTTTAGCATATTAGGGACCCCCAGGGTCTCTCCTAGATATCCCAGGGGTGGGGGGATCAGAAATGTATAAGGTACACCCTTAAAAAATTAGTTTTTGTACACCTGGGTAAAGTGAACTTTCACTCCCTACATTGTTGTTAAGTGCTACTTAAATTCAACTTTGATTCTAGGAGCTTATATTTTTCACAGTATGATTATTAGACATTACAAAGATCAAAAACCGATTTTAGTGCAATTATTTGTAATAATTTGTTTTTCATATAGTCACTTAAAAATATTTTTTTATCACCAACCCTTTTGATGTTTCCACATATGGAAAGCAAGCCTCATTCCTTTCCTTTTGCCTTTAAATGCATTTATTTATAACACTAAGCACAGAAGCTTTACTTAAACCTAAAATAGCTTGTGCCACTTTTTAAAGAGCAGTGATTATTTTACCATCAGATCCACAGATGTACCTATGTAAAAAGCAACAAGAAAGAAAATCCCTACTTTTAATCCTTTCTCATGTTATCCAAAATAATGAAACTGTCTTTTCTTAACGTTTAAAATCAGTAGTTGTTAATGCACGTGCCTTCATACAATGCTTCCCATGGCTTAATCTGTAACTTAGTGACTAGAAATAGCCATGTGTTATTCACTCAGCTGTGCTCTGACCAGCAGGTGCCAATTTCTACGCCTTTCTCAGGAGAAAAACACTTTGTTGTATTGAAATGTCCTGAAAAAATGTAATCTCCTTTTGATGTGTCAGACAGCTTCTTCTCAGTGAGACAGCTTAAACACAGCTGTTTGAAAGTTTTTTTTCTGGTGCAGGAAATGTGAGCACGGTTCAATCTATTTAAAAGTCAGGCACTGCAAGCCAGTCAAAATCTATCATTCTGAATGTTGTACAAAAGAGGCGCTTTTTTTTAACCAGCAACTAATTACTGAGATAATGTGAATTCCTTTTAATATCTAATACAATGTATCTAAGGAGAATGTTATAACATTTTATATTGAGTCCTAGGTGTGTAAAGCACACAATTTAGTTTTTTCTTCCTTTCTATGAGGCCTATTTTATTCCTATTGATTGTGAATTCTAATTTATCTTCACCATTGTGGCAATTTGCACATCCAGAATTTGTTACTATTTTACTTCCAATGTGCTATTTAGCATATGTTACAAAATTAATTTCTTGAATTTTAAAATGTAATTCTTTCAATAACATTTGCATAACAGAATGACAACAAAAACCCAATTGAGCTTATTCCAAACATTTTCAACAAGGGGGTCATACACTCAGAACACACAATACTGCTTGTTTAAAGCAAGCCATTCTCAAACAAAAAACATAGTATGCTTACTGAAACAGGTACTTTCAAGCATGTCAGTCCACAACCACATACAACAACAAAAACAATTAACCCACAAATCAACACTTAGGACAAAGCAAGAGACAGCCCATAGACTGTACTTGAACCAAACCATTTGTAAATACCAATTGTAAGCCATATTACAAAAAGAGCTCTAAAAAAAAAGAAAAAAGAAACTGCACCAAAACAGCCCAAAGACTGTTCCATGTTCAAGAAGCCAAATACACCAAATTACCAGTTTGGCTGACAGAACACTCCATATCACCACTTATGAATTTTACTAAGTGCCCAGATCCGGATCCGTTTTATATATATTTTTGTTCCATGTTGTACTAGTCAGCATGGAAGAAATACCTTTTTTACTATACCTAAACCTAGATTCAAATTGGTACCTCCAAGAAAGCAGCACATTATACGAAGTGCGCTTGAAACAGGCATGCCAAGAATATTGTAGCATATACAATATTATATATGAAGTGGCACTTAGCTTAAAGTGTACCGTTCAAGTTCTCACAATTTAGAGGAAAATCTCCTCATTACCTGCCTACACAAATTGCGCAATTTGCATACATCCAGAAATATTTACGTAAATCACATTTTATTTGGCCCAAGAAGCAAACAAATGTCGACGACTTTACCAAGCACAAATCTTCAGCCTCCCACTGCCAAATTCTGAGTGACCTAACGGTCGTTTTAGAATCATCACACCAAAGAAGGTCTCAGTCGGGAGCGGCTAACACCTGGAGGACCAGATCAGGGAAACCAGAACCACATGGGTCTGCAAAAACAAGGAATCCGTGCGCAGGGCACCTCCTCAGTAGATTCCTGTCCTGTCCTCCTCAGTAGATTCCTGTCTCCTGTCAAGACCACTCCCTTGGATAGCCGCTTCGCCGATGAGGTCCACGTACGGGCACCATTTGAAGGTATAAAAACCTTTTTATGGGTTCACTGATACACCTGGTCCTTTAACCCAACAAAGAAGACTTTGGCACGGAAGCTGTAATATCAAAAATAAGTATTTATTAACCTCACATGAGGGAGACTGGCTCGTACAGCACCCTCAGGGCACTGTAGGAGACAGTCTAAGGAGTGCAGAGAACAGGGGCCTTTTATACCCACACAGGGGCACAAAAGGAGGCGGTACAAGTACACATGAGAAGAGTTATACACATAGATGGTCATATAGAAAATGCAGTCAACAAGTAGGAGGAGTAATGAATTGCTGACATCAGTTAGAACAGCCTGACAGTTACAGTCTAAGGCAGGTGCATCAGTAGCTACAGACTCTTCTGAGCATGTGCAAGGCTCTAGCTCAGTGCTGAAAGAGTTACCTTTATCACATGACACAAGCAGAATACAAGGGCAGTCAACAGCGAAGAGGGAGAAAGCGCATGGCTAACTAAAATGGCTGCCTCAAAACAAAATGGCTTCAGCAGATGCTAACAGCTATTGCAGGTAGTTTTCCACAGAGGGTGTTGTGGGAGGCAGTGTTGAATGTCGTAAAGAGGTCAAGCAGGATGAGGGCCACTGTTTCACCTCGGTCCAGGATGTTTCGAATGTTGTCATTGGCTGCAATGAGTGCTGTTTCGGTGCTGTGGTTCTTTCTGAATCTTGACTGTGTGTTGCCTACAATATGGTGCAGTTTGAGGTTGGTTGTGAGTTGCTTGTAAATGGCCATTCCAACCACTTTGGCTGCATAGGGGAGTAAGGAGATGGGTCGGAAATTGCTCAGTTGATTCAGGTGGGCTGTGGTCTTCTTGAGGAGGGCGTTGATTTCTGCAAGTTTCCATTTATCCGGGAAAGTGGTGAATGTGATGGAGGTGTTGATGATGTTGGTCAGGGTGGTGCATATTGGTGATGTTCCCAGGCTGTAAATGTGGTGGAGGTATAGATCTGTTGGGGCCCCTGAGTGGATGGTCCGCATGATTGCCGCTGTGTCGTTTCTGGTGAGGGTTGTCCATCCGGTCAGGTGGCCGTCTTGGTTGGTGATGGGTAGGTTAGCAGTAAGTTCTCTAGGGTTGGGTTCGTGTGCAAAATTGCTGGAGATATTTGCAATTTTGCTGTGGAAGAAGTTAGATAGGTTGTCAGAGTTGTTGGGAGGCAGTAATGTTATTGACAGTGGCTGAGGACGAGGTGAAATCCTTGACGATCTAGAAGATCTCCTTGTAGCTGTTGGAGCTTTCTTTTGATGCGGTCCTCTAGTGCATTTTTCTTGGTGTCTCTAATTTGCTGGTGATAGCATCTGAGTGCAGCTTTGTAGGTAGTTCTATCAGTGGTATTGTGGCTAGCTCTCCATTTCCTTTCTAGCTGTTTACAGTGTTGTTTGGAGTTTCAGAGATCTTCTGTGTACCACTGGCCTGCTTGTTTGATCTACTATGCTTGTTGGGTTTGATGGGTGTGAGGGAGTCCGCACAGTTATCGAACCAGTTGTTGATGTCCTTATCGAGGTTGTCTATCGGGCTGGCTGGGCTGATCAGTGCTGAGGACGCTGAGCCAGTCTGCTTATGTGATTTTGCCCCAGCTGCGGCTTAGAGTGCTGAAACCTGGCAGGGGTGTTGACTTGAGGTGTGTTGATTTGGAAGTGGCTGATGGAGTGGTCAGTCCATGAGAGCTGTGTGGTGGAGTTGTATTTGATGCGGCCACTTGTGATGAAGGTGGGGTCCAGTGTTTGTACTGCGGTGTGTGCTGGTTCTGTGACGAGTTCAATGAGTCAGATGTTGCTCAAGCTTTCCAGGAGTGCTGTGGACCAGGGCTTATTTAGGTATTCTAGGTAAAAGTTGAGGTCACCAAGGAGAATGTAGACTCTGAGGTAAACAGTGAGTGGAGCCACAAAGTTGGTAATGAGGTTGGTAAAGGTGTCTCATCGTTCAGGTGGTCGGTAGGTGAGGGTTCCGTTCAGGGTGAATTTTTGAGATGCGCAGCTTGAAGTGCAGGTGTTCCATGAATGGGGTGGGGTTCTCTATGGATTTTGTGCATTTGATGGATTTCTTGTAGATCATAGCAAGTCCTCCTGGCTTGTGAAGGCGGTCCTGTTGAGCGATCATGTAGCCTTCTGGGATTGCTGAAGCGATGTTGAGAGCGGATGAGGGGTTGAGCCAAATCTCTGTGAAGAAGAGGATGTTGGGTGTGTTGCTTCTCAGAAGGTTCCATATTTCAGTTGTGTATTTGCTGAGTGATCGTGTGTTGAGAAGCATGCATGCAAGTGGGTGTTAATGTGCAGGTTTGCTGTAGTGTAGGGTGGAAGTGTAGGTGTTGTTGGTGCTTGTGTAGTGTGTGGGTTGGGAAGGGAAGTTGAGGGCATTGTTAGTATTTGTGTGGGGGGTGTAGGTAGGTGGGTGGCTGCTTGAGAACCGGCAGTGGGTACAGGTGAAAGCTCCTACCAAGGTTTGAGGTGCAGCATAGCAGCAATTGGGTGAACGGTGGCCATGGTCTAGAGCTCTAAAGAGTGCTGGAGACTATCCCTGGGCTATTATCGGACCAGGTTTCCTGGTGCTGGCTGCGGACGGGCGAAGACAGACTTGCTTTTGGTACACCAGCAGCGTGCCTCCTCTGCACATCCGCGTTGCAGCGGTCAATAAGTAGGTCCTGGGAGGGGGAGGAGTCCATAGTGCCATGATGTCATTTCCTGTGGTAATGGGAAATGTAGTCCTCTTGCTTGACTTCTTTAAAAAAAAAAAGTGTTGGTGGGAAAACCAGTAATGTCACTCACTGGCCAGATGGATGATGGGCAATTCAGTGATGTCACTTCCTGTGCAGATCGGTGGTGGTGGCAATAAAACCAAAGGTTAGAGGAATGTTATAGTTGGGTGTTAAAATAAGATTTAAAAGAAAATCTTTAAACAAAACGCAAAAATACTGAAATTAACAAGTTGTAGGTTACTGAGCTAACTATAACTTGCGCCCACATCATGCTCTCTCTCACATATTACATTACATTACTCATAACATATTAGATACCATCTCAAATGACATCACCTAGAACACCAATATCATATACAGCATAGAGCTAATCAGTGTACACATTTGTCCATAGCATGGAAATAGGCTTGGAGGTAATTGTGCATGATGAAAGTTATAGGGTGCATCCATTTACAAATAACTAAAGTTTTGGGTTGAAGTAGTGCTCTATGTTAAACAAGGTAAATGCTAAGCACACCTGATGTGGCTTGTAGACGTATGATTGATAGGTTGTGGCTGAAAGCCACAGCTTTTTCCAAAACATCTGGTAGAAAGTCCAAAGCTGCTGTTGACAATAAATTGTCCACCACTGTATATCTGGCCAAGTGCCCATGTTAAATAGTTGTAATTAATACAGCGATATACAGATATTCAATGCAGCAATGACATTCATAAGGTGGGAATGTTTTTCCAGATTTGCTGAAGATTTTCAGGCATTGTAGGGAGTAGAATAATATAGAATATAGGATTGTTCCAATTAGACGTGGTTTATCTCACACTGGTGTTCTACGCCATTGTGTCAATTTCAGGATTGTGTGTGGTGTATTTTACTAAACTATGGAAGGTTGTCCAAAGGGTCTTACAGAAATGGTCTTTCCAGTGGCAAATATATATTGGTATACCTGTTGACTTAAAATTGTAGGTCATGTGAAGTCTTTAAGACAGTAATCCCATAAGGTGAATAGAAAAGTGTCCACAGGTGTAGCATATTGAATTAATTCAAGTCCACAAATCTATGGGACGCTGTCACAAAGATTGTATGATGTAATTATGTAATTTAACATGTCATGGGTAAGGATGAGTTATAGCTAGCTCAGTGAACTATAACTGGTGAATTTCAGCATTGATTTGGCTTGTAAATGTTTGTTTCCATCTTATCTTATTTCAATATCTAACTATGTGTCCTTAACATTATTATTTTTTTCAGTACATTTAAAAAAAAAAATCATATTTAGCCAGGTCCTGCACCCACTAACCACTCAGCCCCCCAAACTCACGGGCAGCCAGCTGTGTGCAGCTGGTGGTTAGCAGCAGGTCCTGGCTTTGGGCCGTGTGCACCTCATCCAAACCCCTGCGAGCTTCCAACCACCGAATTTATGCAACCTTCAGCTGTGTGCAGCAGTGGGTTAGTCACAAGGTCTGGCCTCTGACCTGGCCCTGGCTCTACCACGTGGGCAGCCAACCCACCACTGTGCACAACCTTCTGCCATATGCAGCAAGGGGTTACCTGCTGCAGACGCCTATCCCACTAAGGACACTCAAAATATATTTGGTTTAATTATTGTTTTAACATTTTTCTCTGGAGACACAATGCTCCTGTGGTACGTACTGGCATGCATGCTTCACCCATACGGTAACCATGCAAGCTTCACCGAATGAAGCTTGCAGGTTAAAGTAGTGGTGATGCTTGTGCAGTGAGCATCTCGGTACCGGTGGCCCAATTATTTTCCCTTTTTAAATTTTTTTTTTTTTTAAAGTTTTGTCCTCTGTGGGGATTTCTCTTGGTCCCTATTCACAAGTGCCTGACGGTCACGGAATTCCTACTCTGCCTCCTTTGACAATTTTTAAACATTTTTCGCAGGACATGGGTATCAAGACCGCAAGTCCTGGAATGGCTGGCAAAACAACTGATTGGCAGTCACAAAATCCAAGTTGTGGCTGGCCAATCAGATCACGTGTGACCGGTACTGGCCTTGTGGTACTAAATGGCTGACAGGAGAAAAACCCCTCTCTGCCGATCAGAAGACCCTGTTTTATTAATTTTCTGCTTCAAGGGAGTCCCAAGCGACCAGCTGACCACCAAGACCACCCCAAGTACATCTTTAAAAGTACATTTCGCAAATGGTTGACGGATCTACACCAAATCACAAAAAGCATACTTTCTGAGGACATTTTTTACTTTTTGCCGAATTCGATTTACATCCATTTTTCGATGTCAGAAGGTTCCTAATGGAATTAACATAGGAAATCAGCATTTTGGGAACCTCCTTTTTCTTGACCCTTGCTGAACAAATGACACTGCAACTTTCCATGAAGAAGCAGAGGGGGATAAACCTTTTTTTTTTAAGCTCTGAGCAGATTTGTCAAATGGCACCAAATTAGTAAAACAAAAAAACACTCTTCCCATTAAAACTCTGACCTAACTATAACTGCACAGAGGCGATCGCCAGTGTGTGATATATATATATACATGTGATCAAGGTCCAGGAGGGACCGAAACGCGTCATGGCCGACTAGCAAAAATAAACTAATTTGCACAGAATCGTGGTCCGTGCCTGCTTTGTATCTCGGAGATTGGGATGCGAAGTAAGCAGCAAAACAGGATATATATATATATATATATATATATATATATATATATATATATATATATATATATATCCCTGTTGAAGGCTCCAGCCGAAACGCGTTGGTCTACTAACTGCACTGTTGGTGGATATGAACATTGAATAAAATAAGGACTACTTACAACTCACTGGTGCCTGGCTGTGCTGCTTTCTTCAAAGCCCACGGATTGTTGGGGGTTTGTTTTGGAGATATATATATATATACATATATATATATATATGTGTGTGTGTTCGCAGCATGTATGGCCTCCGATACGTGTGTTCTGCATTCTCCTGCCATCTAATGTTGGGCTCGAATGGTTGCTACTTGTTTTTGTTCGAGGAAGTTTGAGTCACAAGACCTGTTAAAGCTCCACAATTGGTCCACAGTGCATCAGCACACTGGCTCCACCAAGGAGTGTTTTCTTCCGCCATCAAGCTCGAATGTTTATGAAAGCTTCTCAAGGATCGACATGTTGTAAACTGGTTTTCTCTGGGCCAGCTGCTCGTTTCTCAAACACTGTGATGAAAACAATGTTATCGTGCTGCGAAGGGGATCCCACCGAGTCGCCAGGCTCTCTGAACATATGGTCACTGACCATTCGACTTTAACGCACTGTACCTTAATGGTTTTTTTCTCAGGACGCGCCTCGATTCTTCGCTGTTTAATCTCAGAAAATGCACCTAGGGCAATGGAAATGTATGTTGTTCTGATCACTTGGTTTGTGGTCAAGACAAATTTGTGTATATTCTGGTCCCCTGCAATAAAGATACGAAATGTAATATTACCTCGGGGAATTCCAAGTGCTTGAGAACTGTTGTCGAAACCATTTCAACCCAGCACACTTTTTGTGTGTTTCAGTGGCTCTGTTTCAGTTGTCAAGAGTGTATGCTCTACAGGCAGGGTTATTTTAGTCTAATAAATGTCCTGCATAGTAAAATCATACGGAATTTCCAATTAAAATGCGTTGTGTATCTGGTCACTGGGTGTTTTGAAGTACGACCAGGAATACCACAATAAAATTGCTCAAGGTCAGTAAAACGGGACATTCCTCACGTTGAGAAAGGAGAGAGGTAAAGAAATATTTAGTGTGGTACTTTCTATAAAAAAAAAAAAAACACTGTCCTGTGATGTGCTCTTTACAGATTCGACTAAGTAATTGAGAGGAAGGACAGTAGGCCAGAACTATCCAAAAACTCAAGAAATACCCACCTGCCCCCACCCACTATGGACGATGCAGAGACCTTGAAGTTCTTGTACTGCCAATTATTATAAATCACACGAAAAGGGTGTTCCAGAAATTTGCAAGATCGTGGACTTTAAACCACAAAATTGAACAAATAATAGGAACAATCTCCTCAAGACACTATTTATGTCCAAGGATGTTATATGGCAGACTTTTTGAATCATATCAAGAAAGAGGTCAGTGACTAGAATACTACAGTTAGACGGGGCCCACCTTCCGACAATGACTGTAGAATTGTGGAAGTAACTATAACAAGCAGTGCCAAAACTAGTGGGCATTAGCTGACTTGTTGGTTTTGCTAATGTTAGTTGCCGATGCTGAGCAGCAGAATCAAAACTGAGAAAAAAAGAATGCTTCATTCCAGTGCTTACCACCGTTGATGATATTTTAAAAGCGCAGTGATGTATGCATATACAAGCAGCACCATACATTTGTGAGCATTTGTCACACAAGCGTATGCATACGCTTGACGATGCAGGCACCATTTTGGCTTTTTTTTTTATCTTACAATTCCAAGATGGTAGGCAACCATTTTGTGACGATAAATAAACAAATAGAAAAAACAAGAAAAGTCGTGTAAAGCCCATTTGCAATAAAGGGGAATACCGGAAGAAAATTGCAGCAGCTGAGCCCTCAGAAAAAGTAAGAAAATAAAATGGGATGTGAAGGTGGCAGGGTGAGCTGCTGAATGACACTGAGTTGGAGAGCAACATCGCCTAGCAGGGAGAGGCGAGTGTGTTGGAGGTGGGAGGCCTTTTAAAGGAAAAAAAAACAATAATTAATAAGCCTGTGTGAACTGTGATGCAGGGGAAGCAACAGTCAAGGTGGGGGTTAGGAGGGAGAGCAAAATGGAGATCGGGGACGGAACACGAAAACACATGCACTCTCATTGAACACTGAATGAAAAGGGACGTGTCCATGGTGAGTTGTTTGCCTTAACAAAATTAAGCTTGTGCAGGGCCTTACACTTCTCCACCCAGCATATCTCCAACAGCAGTTAAGGTTTATAGGTTGCATAGCTGTAGGGAGCATGGTGTCTGATGGCTGGCAGTGTTGTATACATTTATCTCAACAAAGCTACAATGGATTATTGAAATGTGGCTGCTTTAAAGTGAACTACAAAATGCTGACTCTAGTGTCGAAGACTCCAAGCCTTCAAGTGTAAATATAACAATGTTCAGCATCTGTGTCAGTTATTTTCATCTCCTCAGGAAGCAGACTCCTGTCTGAGTTTTAGAATCTGAACATGTGGGCGGCAAATGACTGAATGAAAATCGTTATCTTGAAATGGGCAACTGTGCTCGGATGCCAGCCCTCTCCTGTCTCCCAGGAATGACGAGGTTCACTTGAGTGCATTTGAATGTAAGCAAGCCCAGAGGTTAAGTGGCTGAGTCCCTGGATCTCCCAATGTGTGTCAAGAAGCCGCAATCGTCTGGAAGGTGACTTCTGTTTTTGACTCATTTTCCTGTTGCACCTCTCATTTTATTAGTTTGTGCTTTTCATTAATTTACATCCTTGACAAGGTCCTCAGGGGGTTGGCAGATCAATCTTAGGTGGCACCTTGCAGCTTCTCCCTTAAGAGAGCTGCCTCGGATGTAACACATAGTAATATAGGTGCCAGTAGCATCTCTATTAGGAGACAAGAGAACATAGAACTGATAATGCCAAAGATACTGTAAAGCTGCTCTACGGGGATGAAGATCTTCTCCCTCTGGTACTGTTAGTCTTTGGGGATTTTAGCATTAATGATATGACGAGGCAGCTCTAACTTACAGTATGGACCTCGTGTTTTTGGAATTTTCAAGTGTGTTGAGTCAACATCGTGCAAAGTTGGGAGGAGTCGTCAACCAAATTCACGACTCTTCAACAGCTGTTTGCACCTGCTGGAGAAAACTGCAACCAACTAGCCCGCATTCCTTGACTGTGAGAAAGTGCCATCTTTCTTGCATGGTATGCCTCCACTTTTTGCTGAATTGCTGAATGTACTTTGCCTGAGTGTGCCCTGGACTCCTGCCATTCAAGGGCCCAGGGCCTATGTTCCTTCCCTAAAACCTAAAACCCAAATTGGCAAACCCTGGTCACATGTCAGCCCCTGGTAAATGGTACCCTAGGTACCCAGGGCCTTGTGACCAGGTAAGGCCTTTAAGGGCTGCAGCACTTATTGTGTCACCCTTAGAGGCCCTGTACCCTAACACAAACACACTGCCCTTGCTGGCTGAGTGTCTGGGTACAAGACAAAACAAAGAGTCAATATGGCCCACATCCCTGTGTGCCATGCCCACAACCTACACTGCCCTGGCATACATCAGCCACCCCTCTAGCTGGGTGCCCTATGCCAGTGGTGTGGCCACAGGAGCATGAGCCCTGTGCCCCTACAGTACCCAGGTCCATTCCTGGGCACTGTAAGTGCAGTGCTGCCATTTAAGAGTATATGGTGCTGAGAGCTCGTCAAACACGAACTCCACAGCACCATAATGGCAACACTGAAACTTCTCAGCACATTAAACCCGCACTGATGCCAGTGTGGGATTTAATGTACAAAGCACTACAGAGGGCATCTTAGAGATGCCCCCTGAAACCTAACCTACAATCCACGTCTTGTCTGAGAGGCTGCCTAGGCTGCCACACAGCAGACATGTTGCTGGAACCCTGGGTGGAGAGCCCCCGCTCTCCTGGGCTTGAAACAATGCACATCCTGGGCGAGGTGCTAGGTCTCCTCCCCCAGGATGGGCAGGGGGAAGCCTTTGTGAGCTTCTCCAGGCCACTTGCTGTTCTCAGCAACTGCCCCCCACCGGTTCTGACTCCCACTCTGGTGGGAAGATTGGCCGGAAACCCCAAGTAAGGACAGGGGATGTGCCAGCCTCTGCCAACCCCACCCCTCAGGTGGGGGAGGCGAGGTGAAGCACATCTCCGGGCTCTAGCCATCTTGAAGATGGGAAGCCCTGCCCAATCAGGACTAGGCTACTGCCCCCTCCCACAGGAGAGTGGCAGGATAGGGGGTGTACTTACCTACCTGTAACGCCCCTAAATCTAGTATTTAGGGGCACCCTGAACCTTCCTTCCTTAGATTCCAGATTCCGAAAAAGCAAAGAAGAACAAGAAGAAAGAAGACCTGCCGTGCAACTGCTAAGAAGAGGAAGACACCAACTGCTTTGGCCCCAGCCCTACCGGCCTGTCGACCCTCGAACCTGCTACTGCTAAATCCTGGCACCTCCTGTGGCCAGCAACCTCACAAACCCCGGAGGACCTGGCTACCTTGGGACTCTGAGCATCTGGGACTCCCATGAGCAGTGGCTCTGCTCAAAGCAAGTTTCTAACCCCTGGCATCAGCCCGGAACCGCGAACCCTGCACAGTCTGCACCAGCCAAGCCTGGCCTGTGCCGGAGTGGACAAAGACCCTGAGGACGTCCTCCCGGCGACTGTGACCCCGAATCCGGCACCCAAGGACCCACTTCGACACTCCTGACGACGCATGCAGACTCGGAACCAGGGACCCCCCCAACCGCGATCAACAGAGGGTAAGATTTCCTGACATCAAAAGGCACCCCTGCACCCGGCGCCCCTGTGCCTGACTCCTGGGTACCTACCTATCCTCCAACTACCCAACTTACCTCTCAAAGTGGTGGTGGCACCCGAAGAATCTTTGTCCCTGAGCTTGCAGCCTTTGTTCGTCCTTGAGCTTTCCCATTGAAATCCATTGAGTGCCCGAAGGCCCTGGTAGTGAAACTTCTACACCTACCTACTTCCTCATTTGCCCTGAGCAAGTGACCAGGAGCCCAGCTCCCACAGCCGCGTGGCCTGATAGTCAGCAGCCACCAACCAAGGCCCCCCTGCCTCCCATAGGATAACATTGGGCCTAACTCACTCTGCACCCGGCCGCCCCAGTGCCGCTGACGGTGTAACAACTGTACCAACCTGACCCTGGGAGACCCCTGAGTCTGTGCCCAGAACCTTAACTCTGCCAGTCGAGTACTTACCCAAAAGCCGATAACTCACTTTTCTTCCATAGGGTAACATTGACTGGTTTCTTCTGAAATTTCTTCTAAGTGTGGAGTTCCTAAAACTTAAAATATTCACCCAAAATCAACCGAGTAACGAAAACGGAAATACTCGCCTGCTATTAGGAGAGATCCCAGTGCTGGATCTTGGTGTCCAGCATTGATCCTAAAAAGTACTCACAACCGTACTTACCACTAACCCAATTTTCTTCCATAGGAAATCATTGACTGTTTTTCTGTGAAATTTCTTCTAAGTTTCGATTTTTGCGAACTACAAATATTCTTTAAAAATCGTACCAACCCCAGTCCCTGTTCTGACCTTCCCCCCCCCTTGATACTCCTATGGATTGGTAGGGTCCCCCTTCTAGGGGAGCACATGCTGCTGTTTTCGATCGTGGGTTGCCTTGTGGTTTGATTTTGTTTGTTGTTATTTATGTTTAAAAGAAACCGTCATGTGGGGTCCGGATGGTGTGGCCATCAACGCGGCTAACTCCTGTACGTTTCCCTTTGCCGCAGCCTGTGTTCTACTGTGTGTATCTTATGCTCCTCTTGTTTGCTAGCGGCCGGCCTGAAGGTTGTAGGCCCATCTTTGTATATTCTTTGAACTTTGTAATAAACGGTTTCAAAAAAAAAAAAAAAAAACACTGTGTTCTGTCATACATTTCTTGAAATTTGCACTAAGATTAAGGGTAACCAGAGGTTAGATCCATTTGTGAACCCTGCAGGATTCTCTACCCGTTATTCCCATTAAGCTATCAAGGCGGACTCACTGTGATCAAGGAATTATTTTTATGTATGTAGACTCAGTCAATGTTCTTGCATGATGATTTAATACTATTTTAATTGTATATAATGTGTACTCTTTTATGATGGTTTTTAACCACCGAATAAAGAATTACTGACATTAAAAAAAAAAAAAATCGTACCAACTATGAAAACGTAATTACTTACCTGTTTTAGATAGAGGTCCCAGTACTGACCTCAGGAGCCCAGCCCTGGATTACAAAAGTAACGAGAACATACTGTACCCGTAACTTGAATTTTCTTCCATAGGGAACCATTGACTGTTTTTCTATGAAATTTCTTCTAAGTGTCGATTTTACAAACTTATAAATTCCTTATAAATCGCCTGTATAACTTAAACGCAGTTTCTCAACTGCTTACAGGTGGTACACTAGTGCTGGATCCAGGATCCAACACTGACCTAGAAAAAGTAACCATAACCCCACTTACCTGCTAAGTAAATTTCCTTCCATAGGATAACATTGGTAATTTGATCAGAAAAAGTTTCTGTGTCAACTTTTAAAATAGCAAAATATTGTTTAAAAATCACAACAGTAACTTAACCGAATTTACTTACTTGTTTCCCAGAACTGTCCCAGGACTGAGTCTAGGATCCAGTCCTGGAGTTAGAGAAGTAATCCTGAAAGTAATTAATTGCCTATAACTTAAAGTTCCCATTGAGCTCAATGTATTATTGTGTTTGAAATTGTGTTGCCTATTGCAACAACCTGTAACTATTACCTACAAAAGTCAATTACATATTGCAAAAGTATTTAATTAAAGCATCTCATTCTGAGAAAGTATATTTTGATACCTATTGTTGGTTCTAAAATAAAGCAACCATATATTTTTTATATAAACCATTGGCCTAGAGTTCAGTTCTTGAGTGTTTGAGACCTTTTGCTGACCAAGTGTGTACAACAAATGCTTTAAACTGCCCTCTGATACTGCCTTACTGCTCGACCAAGCTACCACTTTAGAGAGTAAGGTTATATCTAACTTTAACCTCTGCCAAACCTCTAGGGACTGTGGACTCGGTACACACTGTACCTATTTGGGAACAGTATATACAGAGCCACTTTCTCACATTGACCAAATAATTATCGCTGAAGCCGGCAGCCACAAAAATAGATCATGAATGATTTTATCCAACAAACAAACAAAAAATATCCTTATGCTTCACGGGTAAATATTTTTAAGTAAGGGCTGATATGCTTACCCTACCATAAAGGTTTTGGGTCATGAGCACTCCACACCCCTCATGCATCAAGGGTCATGCAATTGACATAGAGGGTTCCATTTCCAGCTCCCTCCCTACCTTGGACAGAGCGTCTTTTTATCACTTTTGTTTGTGGGCTTTTGAGACTACAGACAGCCATAATTTGTCAGAACTAATTAGTAAAGGCATTTAATTGGGAAGCAGTGTCGGCTCAAGCCATAGTTCCTTATCTACCTAAGGATTCTTAAGACAGAGTGAATTGCCCATAGACTTGGATGAGCACCTATTGAGCTTTATCTTGCACTCTATAAGACTGTCCCTTTCTCGAGGAGCCTAGCGCTTGACCAAGATGGCCGCGTGAGCTTAGAGCTCCCGAGACCCTCGCGCCCTCCGCCGACTATCCTGGCTCTAATCCTGATGGTATGCATGGCATTGTGTAGCTGAGTTGTCAGGGAGGCGATTGATGCTACCCGCGGTCGGATCGCCCATCGGGAACCGGACTTACGACTGGCGAAAGATTGCGGCCTAACTCCCGGAGATGCCAGGGGCTAGAGTTGGCAGGATGCCCGACTCCTAGTTGATCAACAACGGCCTGGGGAGGTGTGAACTGTCGGACGGAGGCCCTCGCTCTTTCACTTTCGATTTCGTTCCCTTTGTCTGCCCGGACACTGTAGAGCTCTGGGTGGCTTTATAACCCCAAGGACGTTCGGCGGGCTACTCTGGCAGCACAAGGCGGCCCTGCTCACTCCTTATTCCTCTCTCTGAGAGGGAACGGTCTTCACTGCATTGGACTGCCTGGAGTCCATTATGTCGGGCAAAGCAGAAGGGGATCGGCTGAAGACTAAGTCCACCAGGCGGGGAACGTATTCCCAAGTCAACAGTATGGACCGCTACGCCCTCCTGAAAACATCGCCGAGTGGACCGAGCCAGGCGCCGGATGCCCAGAAGGAGGACTCGCCTGGGACACCGGAGCTATCCCTGCAGGATGTCATGGGCGCGCTTGATGGGATGCAGACCTCGATGGGGAGGCAATTCGAGGCCCTGGCGCATAAGGTGGATGCCACCCTGGTGGATGTCAATTTGATCCGCTCGGACCTGGGCAAGACAAACGAACGCGTCAAGAACCTGGACCACAAGACCACGGGCCTCACCGATGATGTCGCGGATTTGCAGAACGAGGTCCGGAAGCTGAGGGCCGAGAGTGACCTCGCCGCCCGCCGGCTGGAGGACTTCGAGAGCCGGTCCAGGCGCAACAATGTGCGCGTCATCGGGGTTCCGGAGTCCTCGGATGAGGCTTCGACGGACCTGCTTGTGGAAGATTTGGTCCTCAATCATCTGAAGCCTAAGGGCCTTGGAAAGTTTTTTGCGGTGGAAAGGGCCCATAGGGTGCCGGGCGGGCGGCCCAAGGCGGGTGCCCCGCCGCGGCCGATTGTCGCCCGGCTCTTTCATTTTCGAGATCGGGACGCTATCCTGCAAGCTTCGAGGGTGACGGGCCCAGTCCCCTTCCAGAATGCGTCGGTGAATTTTTATCCGGACTTCACCCAGCAGGTGCAGAGACAGAGACAGAGCTTCCTGGGGGTGAAGCGGAGACTTCGGGAACTGGACCTGAAGTATGCCATGCTTTTCCCCGCCAGACTACGGGTGGTGCATGAAGACCGGACATTCTTTTTTGACTCTCCTGTTATGGCCGACGAATGGCTGGACGCTTTGCCTCGGCGACGGACCGGGGACGACACAGCCGAGCATGGAGACAGTGGCCGGGATGGACAGGGCTGATATCTCAAAGCCGGCCTGACTTGATTTAACCATACGTGCAGTAACTGTGGAGGGTTGCGGGAGGACGAGGGGTGGTCTTTTCCTCCCTTAGGGTACTTTTTGTAGATTTTTGTTTTTGTAGGGCGACAGGCACACTGCAAGTTGGGGGGGCTTTTTAAGCTGCAGCAGGGGTGCAGGGTGGGGGGAGTTTTGGGGATTTTGAGTTTGTTGTTGGGGGGTTTATTTCTGCAAGGCATGATGATTATCCTCAGGGCTGTTCCATGGTGGCGCCTCGGGAGTGGGGTGGGCCTCTTTCCGTTTGAGGATGGGGGGTAGAGGCTTAAGTGTTATAAGCTGGAATGTTAATGGTTTGGGGGATCGCATTAAGAGGGGGATTGTTTTGCAATCTTTGAAACGATCAATGCCAGACGTTGTCCTGCTGCAGGAGACGCATCTCATAGGCAATACGTGCTATGCCCTGAATAGGAAGGGGTATAAATTCATTGCACACTCGGGATTCTCTTCTGGGTCCAGGGGTGTGGGCATCCTCGTTAGAGCATCGTTGCCTTTTGAGGTGGGCTCCACCATTGTTGACGATAGGGGGAGGTTTGTGGCGGTGGCGGGGCGGTGGGAAGGAAGGACTTTGGTTTTGGTTTCGGTTTCGGTTTATGTCCCGCCGGCCCTGCAGGCCTCCACATTTGCTGAACTGGGCAGGGCTTTGCTGACTCTCCCGGGGGGAATGCTGGTAGTGGGAGGGGATTTCAACGCTGTGGGTTCCGGACTGCTGGATAGATACCCGCCCAGGGACACAGGGGGGGCTCAGAAATGGCTTCCAGACTTCCTGGATACGTTTGGTCTGATCGACTGCTGGAGGCTCCGGCACCCCACACAGAGTCAATACACGTTTCACTCCGGGGCGCATGGTAGCCTCTCCAGGATTGACTACCTGCTCACTCTGGCAGCACATGCCTCGTTGATATCCGAGGCGAGGCACATGGCACGCGGTATCTCTGATCACTCGCCAGTGTGGATCCGGCTGGATCTAGGTCGGGAGGGAGGAGGGAGGGTGGCCCCCATCAACCCATGGTATTTCCGAGACCCCAAGATGCGCAGCGCCCTGGTAAAGAAGGTAGATAATTACTTTAAGGACAATCTGGGAACCGTGGACTCGGCGGTGTCGCTGTGGGAAGCTTTTAAGACCGTGCTTCGGGGGGAAGCCCTCTCCCTGGTGGTGGCTGCCAAGAATCGGAGGGATGGCGAGGTGCGGCAAGTGGAGGAGGAGATTGCGGCCCTTGAGGGGGATATGGAGGAGGAGGTTACAGAGTCCTCATTGCATGAGCTTTGCCTGAAGCAGGCGGAGTATAGGGACCTGGTGACGAACGCCGCTAAGACCCTCAGCAGGGAACAACAGGGCCGCCTGTATGACGTTGGGGATAAGGCAGGGAAACTCCTGGCGTGGTTGGACAGGAGGGAACGGGTCAATAGAGTGGTGCCAGAGTTGATTGGAGAGGGGGGAGAGGTGATTGTGGAACCTGAGGGGATTGTGGAGTGTTTCGCGGAGTATTTTCATAGGGTTTATTCCTCTGTGTCGGACAGGCCGCCCGAGGACTCGTCTGATCTCCTCCGTGATATCGAGTTGCCCTGCCTCTCTGACATAGATAGGGACGATTTGGATGGTGACATCACGGTTGACGAGGTGGCGGGGGCGATTCGCGCGTTGAACTTGGGTAAGGCCTCTGGACCGAATGGACTCCCGATCGACCTGTACAAACTGTTCCCAGATAGGGTCGCCCCTCACCTGCGCGCCATGTTTTTGGAGGCGCGGGGGGATGGGATCCTTCCGTTGGACCAGCGGCTGGCGTCGATCGTGGTCATACATAAAGAGGGTAAACCCCGAGATAGATGCACCTCCTATCGGCCCATTTCCCTCCTCAACGCTGAGCCGAAAATTCTGGCCAAACTCCTGGCTACCCGTTTGAATAGGGTACTTGGCGATTTGGTCCACCCGGATCAATCTGGCTTTATCCCGCACCGAAACACAGCATTGAACCTTAGGCGTCTTCATGGCGTCATCGCCAGGGCGGGCACGCTGCGTGAACCGGCTGTTGTGGCATCTCTTGATGCCACGATGGCCTTTGACACGGTGGAGTGGGCATATTTATGGGCCGTGCTGGCCAAGTTTGGTTTCGGTCGCGGTTTTGTGAGTTGGGTTCGGTTGCTGTACGAGGGGCCACTAGCGAATGTTGTGGTGAATGGTCGGGCATCTACTCCGTTTCAGCTTGGTAGGGGTACTCGGCAGGGCTGCCCCCTGTCGCCTCTGTTGTTCGCCCTCGCCCTTGAACCGTTGGCTGCGTGGATACGTTGGCACCCGGATATACGGGGCCTTCGGTGGTCGCCTGATCACGAGGACCGTATTTCGCTTTATGCCGATGATACCCTACTGTATCTTGCCTCACCTAAGAAGTCACTTATAGTGGTCTGTGACGTACTCGCATCGTTCGGTAGGAACTCGGGACTTGTGATTAATTGGGGCAAATCGTACTTGTACGTTCTTAGTGGCGAAGTCCCGCCGATCCCTAGAACATGTTCGATACAGGTTGCCCAGCAGGGTTTTGTGTATTTGGGGATTTTTATATCCATGGATCCTGCTGTGCGCTATGAGAGGAATCTGCTCCCCCCCTTGGCACGCTTGAGGCGAGATGTGGAAGGTTGGCGGAGGCTGCCGCTCTCCCTAGTTGGGCGTGCGGCCCTGTTCAAAATGATGTCCCTTCCCCGCTTCCTCTACGCCCTCCAGAACACCTTGGACTGGGTACCGGCCAAATACTTTCGGGAGGTCGAAGGCCTCCAAAGGACGTTGCTGTGGGATGGGCGGCCGCGAATAGCTATTTCAAAGTTGACGCTCCCATGGTACGATGGGGGCATTGCGCTCCCAGACATCCGATGGTACTATTGGGCCACGCAGCTGAGCGCGATCAACCATGGGTTTTACGGCCCTGCCCTCAGCCCTGGGTATGCCATGGATAGGTGGCTGCTGCGCGGCGGCAACTACTACAGGGCGTTGTATTCGCGGTCCTTAGACTCGTCCCTCACGGGGCCCACAGGTGTGGCGGTGCGAGTATGGAGGATGGCGACTGACTCGTTGGGCTGGAAGGATAGGCTAACCCTCGCTACCCCATTGTTTGAATCGGAAAGATTGGGAAAACTCTGGCACACGAAGGGCTTTGATAAGTGGGATCTGATAGGTATATCCAAGGTGGGAGATGTGCTGCATAAGGGGAGGGTGAAGTCCTTCGAGGAGTTGCAGACTGAGTTTGAGCTAGGGCCCTCAGAGTATTTCAGGTATATCCAGCTGCGTCACGCCCTCCGATCAGTCCTCGTGGAGGGTGAGAAGGTGCCAGAGTCCTCTCCCCTTGAGGACCGAGTCCTTGATGGTCATATGCCCGAGAGCACGATCTCGCTCATATATAAGAAGCTGATAAACGTCCGGGCAGACTTGCTATTGGGGCTGAGAGAACAGTGGACCAGGGATGGCCTTGAGTTGGATAATGAGGACTGGCAGTCAGCGGTTTCTTCGCCTAAGGAGGTTGCGATCCCGTCGCGTCTGAGGCTGGTGCAGCTTAAAATACTGCACCAGGTGTATGTGACGGGGCCAAGGCTGGTCCGCATGGGATTCTCGGAGGACGGCCTGTGCAGAAGGGGATGTGGTATGGTGGGTACTTTCCTGCACATCATTTGGGAATGTGGTGTCATTGTGGAGTTCTGGAGGAGAGTCCATGCAGTTATGGGGGAGGTGACGGGCATTGTGGTACAGCCGGAGGCGCGGTGCTGCCTCCTGAACGTCTGGGGGCCCACTGACCTCGATGAGGCGCAGACCCAATGGGTGACTCTGGGTAACATGGTAGCTAAAAGGGATATCGCACGGCTATGGGGCTCCTCGGGACCCCCTACGCTGACCGCGTGGCAGGAGAACATGGATTGGAGCATGTTTAGGGAGAAGACGGTCTACTGCTCTAGAGGTCGCCCCCGGAAGTGGCATGCCATCTGGGGGCGGTGGAACCAATACAGGGGGGGAATATGTCATGCCCCGGACCTGGAACCTCCCGAGGAACAGCTTTCCCCCTGACCTACTTTCCAGCACAGTTTGGTTTTAGTAACTGTTCTGGGCCTCTGCTGTTCCCCTTCTTCCTCCGTACATAGTCTTGTACTTAGTAGACGAGTGGGGTCCGGCCTCCCCTGGGGGCCTCCGCCATGGGCTTTCAATGTCCTTGCCTTGCTGGGGTTTGTTGTTAGTTTTTTCTGTGTTTACTTAAAATTGGACCTTTGCATTACTCTTTGAACTGCATCGGGGACACATCACTGTATCTAATTTGCAATGCTGCCGAACCTCCGGGCTGTCGGCTGAATAGCTGTGTCCAGAATTTTGAAATAAAGGTTTTCAAAAAAAAAAAAAAAAAAAAAAGACTGTCCCTTTCAGGGAAGGAAGAGGCAAATGCTCTTGTGTATCTTGTAAGTGGTATACTCTAACAAAAGATCTAACCTCTGTGTGCAATGACTTGCGTGTTTTGGAATGTCGTTGGCGACCTGAGTATGATACTGCCATCAAGACAGTGTGGCAGAAATTGAATTAGATTTTTAAACACTTCATTTGTAAAACCAAAGCAGTTTTTTTCTATGTATTTTTTTTAGCCCGTAGTTCTCAGCCTGCTGGCACCAATATCAGTTCTGGTAGTCTGTGTCAATTTTTAAAGTTATCTGATGAGTACTTTCAGAATCTAGCAAGCAAGAACATGCTTTCAGGCTCACTGAAGGATCCTCTAGCAGCTAGAAATTTTAAGGAGGTGCTTCAGATGAGGTTCACTCTAACCCAAAGCCATTATCAACACCTCTATATCCTCTGGTGCTTCAACCCTACTTCTGTAATGCAACTACTAAAAAAACCATCCTTCGACCCTGAAGACTTGGCAAATTATCACCGTAATCAGAGCATCCTTACTTAGTAAAGTTGTTAGAGAGAACAGTTGTTTATCAGACATCAGCTTTTTCTGAAGCAAATAATTTACTACATCCCCTTACAGTGGGATTTTGCCTGAAAGGCAGTTCCGAAGCAGTGGTTGTTGCCGCCCTGTATGACTTACCATGGTGTGGTGACAATCTCCCTTCAGCGCTGACTTTATTAGACCTGCCAGTGGCCTTTGATGCAGTCAATTATCTGATTCTCTTAGAGTCTGTCTGAGGGATTTTGGGTTAAATGGGAATGCTTTTGGAGTTTATCAGATAAGTCCTTTCAATTGACAGTAAGTGCACATTCTTCCTCAGTGTGTGCATTGCACTGTTGTAGGTTCCTCAGAGTTCAATACTAACTCTGTTGTTATTCAGTTCCCATATGCCTTTGCTGGCCCATCTGATTCAGTCTCATGAGTTTGACCCTCATATGTATCCAGATACTACTCAGATTATCTTAAATATCTCTAACAATCTTAGTGAGACAGCAATTAATCTTTGCACCCGTTTGTCACAGGTCGAATGTTGCATGTTCAATGCTCTTTTAAAGTTGAATGAGAGTAAGATGGAGATCCGTTGTCCTCTGAGGCCCTTCTCCTTTTCACAATCTTTCATATTGTCCTCCCACATTGGTCCCAAAACGGATCTGTCACCTTTGTGGAAAATCCCAGAGTTAAACTCGATTGAAAGTTAACCTAAACAGGTTCAATCCGTGGCAGTCTTGTCTCTTCCAGCTTCGAATACGAAAAATAATTTTGGGTCTATTTTCTTTCACCGGAAATGTGCTGATTTTAAAAGCATTTATGTGAGCTTGGTTGGACTACTGCAATGCAATTTATCTTGGGCGTCCTGACTACTTGATTCACAAAGTGCACGTAGTCCACAATAATGCAGCCAGGTTAGCTCTGGGTTTGAGGGCCAGAGACTATATTTCTCATGCTCTTGTCTCTATCGGTTACCGGTAAGAGAATATCTTTGCGATTGATTCTTCTAACTCCTCACCTTAGAATTACTCCAGTGGCTGTATTTGGTGTTCTTCCTGCTCCCTCTGGTGTGCCTTCAGGCTCCAAGGGTCCGCAGTGCCTCTAGTAGGGTTAACATAGGCAGATCCGTCTTACAAGCGTCCACCCCCAACTCCCCACCCTATGCCTGTCCATCTCAACACTGGAGGAGGATGTAGTGCGGATTCTATGTCTGACCACAAACTAACTTCAGCCCCATCTTGTCGCAGTATGAAATTACTAAAGTGCAACCGTTTTCCATACCAGATTAAGACGTTTGGGGAAAAAAGAAATTCTCCTCAGCTAGCCTAGCATTGAGATCAGGTAAAACAGTATGCTGATTGGTTCAATATACGTATGCCCTCTGTAGATCACCAGTGACATCTTGCCAGTGGTCCCTTATGACCGTAGTGCCCCATTGGCTCGAACAATACAGGATGGACAAGATGTAGCCAAATAAGTGATATGTGTTGCCCTTGATACTACTGATTGTCTAGGAAGGGTGGGTGGAACCAGTGTGGTGTTCTGCCCCTCTATACGTGAATGTGCTCTACAGGGTTTTCTAGACACGTACTGGCCTCCCTCATGGATATATCTTTTGATAGGTCAACGCCTGTTTGGCAAAAAATTGATTCTGCCTTGGAACTAATCAAGTAAAGTTTTGACCTCTGCCAAATAGTTTCCTCACCAGTTTAGGAAATTCCACGGCTACTCTAGGGGGGCCGGCATTTAGACAGTGCCTGTTTCCCCAACCACTGCTGCAATAACCCCAGACCTTTTGAGGGTTGGGATGTGGATCTGGCAGGCAACATGCAGGGCTACAAGGGCACCAGTCCACACAGTCCCCTTCCCCTGGGCAATAGCTACCAAGCCGCTTGCTATTGGTGGCGCACAACCCCCAGTGGGAGGCAGGATCCAGCACTTTCTCCCAAGTTGGCGATCCATTATTAGCTAGATGGGTCCTTCAAATCGTGCAGCATGGCTATGCCATACTCTTCCTTTCTGCTCTGCCAAATCTTTCCCCTACATGAATCTTATAGGAATACCTTTCAATTCCACTGCAAGAGATATACAGTTTACTTTCCAAAGAAGCTATCGTGAGAGTGACTGACTGTATTGAAGAAGGATGAGGACTTTCAACCCGTTTTAGATCTTCAAGCTCTGAAAGCCTTCCCGCAGAAGGAAAAATTCAAAAAGTCAATGTATTTTCATGTAACCGTCCTGCAGTCCCACAGACATTACCTGCTGTTCAAGATAGGCCAGGAGCATTTTCAGTTAGCCTTGCTCCCTTTGGCCGCCCCAGTGCTCCTCCAGTGTTCACAAAAGTGATAGCGGTGTTCGCTGCGCCTCTTCAGAAGTCGACGATACTAGTTTTCGCTTACCTCAGTGCTTGGCTATTGAAGACGGGCTTATCACAGTCAGTGGTAGACCACCTGCATATGACTGCTAACCTCCTGACATCGTTGGGGTTCATGATCAATGAGACAAAGTCACATCTGAGTCCCTTGCAGAGGCTTACTTTCATTGGAGCTACAGAAAAGCAACTAAAGTGGAGAATGAGCCAATGCACCACAGAGAAATAGATCTTCAAATCTGTCCTGAGGAATTACCACCAACATACTGGGAACATCAAGCGCACAACAATCACAGACCGCATTGACGCCAGCAGCAAGGAAATCTTTGCCATCGTTAAAGATTTCTCTGCGCCCAGAACTCCAGCACCATCATCCCTCACAAACCCTCTGCAACAAGCTCTCAGAATTCTTCTGCAAGAAGATCACCTTCATACACTGCAACTGCAACCCTTAACCGAATCCTCTCTCTCTCGCAACTCAACTTCCCATTGCTCCCGAGGACTGACCTTGCCTTTGTGGCAACCATCAACACAAATGAAATGAGACCCTCGCTACCATGAAGTCCATCCACTCTGGGACACTGTCAGACTCCTGCCTCCACAATTCTTTCACCAAATAACTCCTACTGATCATTGAAGTACTAACACCCATCCTCAAAGCCTTTATCAACTCCCCTGACCCCTGAAAGCATGTCAGGGCCATTCTCCTGCTCAAGAAACTCTTCACAGACCCAGCAACACTTGTCAACTACAGACTCCACTCCTTTCTATCATAAGTAGCCAAGTACTTAGAAGAAAAAGTGACTTACATTCAGTAATGCTTTTTCTGGTGTATAACCTATCTAAAAGCAGAATTTGCACTGTCCTCCCACAATTCTTTTCTATTGAATGGTCTCTTTTCCATCTAAAAAGGTCCCAAATCAGAGATCTGCACACTGGGAATGCAATAAAAGCATTGAAGAGTGAGGCTGACTATGCCATTCATGAAGTACCTATGTGGATGTTGACTGTGCCTCAATTTTTAAAGGTTTCTAGACCATTTCTATTGACCTACTAGTGACTGATACCGTTCTAAACTTTTCTTCCAAAATATGATATGGATTTTTAACTCTTGCAACTCAATAATTTGAAACTAATGCTTCCTATTTTGACTAGCACTGCATTCCTGGCATGCAGCTTTTTAGTTTCCCATTTATTCCTGGCTATCCTTTGTCTCTCATCATGTTGTATACCAGTATTCTTCCACGTTTTCCTCTTCTCTTGCCGTGCACTCAATATGCGTGATTCTAGTCCATGCCCTTCCTTCTCCTGTCTTAATGTGCTCTCCTTCCATGCTCCTTTTGTGTGTTTGTGTTACTGTATTCTGCATTCTGGCCCCTGTTTTCTCATTACTTGAATGTTTGAGCCTATGCATCATCTCCAAGTCGTCATTTGAATTTGAATAGATCCATCCTTAAAAGGCTTTTTATTCATGGCAATCATTGGGTGTATTTTGACAAGTGCTAGGTTAATTAACTATTTCTCTATTCCTTCTTCCTTGGGACTAACCCCTTTCTGCACTTTTTAAGGGGGTGGGGTTGGGGGGTATTTGTGTGTTATTTTTTGCGTGACACCCCACTTCAAGGTATTTAATTTATTCCAGTAACCTTTAGTAAAGGACACTCCCAAATCATGTAGTAGAATGTAACTCTGTCATTACTACACCCGAGACATCTCTCAGAGAGTATATTGTTTACTTGGTGCACCTACAACGAAACATGTCAGAGTCATTTACATGTGCCCTAATTCATTGTTCATTCTAGTCCTATTACTAAATCCTGTTTAGATCACCTGTAATCAGACGTCTCTTCTTTCTGAACCTAGTATTATTTAGAATATCGTTGTATTGCCTGTGTGGTCCATAGTGTACTGTTCTAGCATGTGTTTGTATTTTTATGGTGGTGCATTGTATAAACTGCCCCTCCTTTATGTTAGAACTATTTGTATGCTTCTCTGTCATGGCTGTTGCCCGCTTATCCCTTTTTGCAGCATCTCCCCACCACTGCCATGAATAGATTCCCATGTCTCTCATTTCCCTTGGGGTCTCTAAATGGCTCAATGGTGTAATTTCAGCAGACTTTACATATGAGAACTATTGTGCCACATGCTGAAGCTGGGTGCTGGATGGTAATGTCCAAAATTTGCGAGGCTATAATTTTGAGATTTTCAAATTAGGGGCTCTGTAAGACTATACAACTCTTGAATTCTCTCCTCGATTAGTCTCAAGCACTGTATCTCGTTCTTTTGTAATCCTTCAAACATATACAACACCCTGACCCATTTTACTCAGGCCTGTTGTGCATATCGTGGACAATATATATGGTGCCCCAAATTTCACTTACTCTTTTGCTTATGAAGATGTGTTTATATAAACCATGTTACACGTTTCAATACACCTCCTTTACTATTGGGCCGATTCAATAACACCAGGTTGGAGTTCGACAAGAGGGTTTCTCTACCTTCTCTCACAGTCTTTCTATATTAAGTTCTCTCCCCTCTTTCCCTATTTTGTGTTATGAGACTAAGCTCAGGCTTTTGCATATCTTACACCCACATGGAACCCACATATGTCTTTTGTATGCATGTTGCCTTCTTGCTTATTGCCCATGTAACTGGCTATTTCTACGTTTCGATGTTGCCTCTGTTTGATTTTAGTTTGTTTCTGGAAAACGTCTCAATAAAAAATCTTGAATTAAAAAAAAAAGTTAAGTGTAAGTGGATCTCTAAGTCCCTAATGTCTCCTCCGGAGTGCAAAATAGAGCAGGATGTTTCCAGCAGTCTACCAACTCGGAATTGGCATGATTTGCCAAAGATTATTTTAAGCAACGAGATAAGCCTGGATTCATTTGTCTTTCTACATTTATGGTGGCGCTGATGCAGACTGCTAGATATAGATTGATACAGAACAGGCCATCAGTATAGAAGGGAAACTTCATTCTGGGATACTTTGGGCCCTATTTAGACTTTTCTCTGCCACAAATGTGGTGTAATACTCGCCTGCTCTATTTAGGGGTCAACAAACCTTCATGTTGTCGCTGGCAGAGCCTCCACTGTCCCTGCTAACAGAAACCTTATATCTACGGTCTAACGGACATCAGGCCGTCAGTTTAAATACCTCATGTCTGCCCTATTTTGGGGGAAAAGGAGTGTCAGTTTTGCACGTTTTACTTCCTGTTCAGGACCACCCTGAAAAGCCCAAACAGGATTCCTAATTGGCTGCTAGTAACTAGTTTGCTTACAACACGTAGTAGGCACTCAGCCAATGGTTGTCCTGTATTTTGTTATGTATATTTAGGAAAGATAGGGCTCTGTGTGATTGTCATTTCACGTGGATCTTCCTAAGTTTAAATTCGGTAGGATTCCTTTCTCTGCTGCGCATTAACACATTCCTTTTAGTTTTGGAATCCGATTGCCCTCAACCTCCTGACAGACTTTGGTGAGGAGGCCATCTCCACAGGGGGTTTTCCTCTTTGAAGAGTTTCTCTTCCTGCCTCTATTTCCTGCTCTATTCTACCCTCTCTAAACACATTTATCAGCAGAGGCACTTCTGCTTCCATTAAGACTTTCCACCCTATCCTGGATTCGGCTGCATCGTATGTGTATGAGCTTATAGATACAGCATCTGATTAGCAGTTTGAGGGGCCCTGAAGGCCTTTTTTAGAGGACAGGTAATAGCATTCCCAGCGGAACTTAGGAAAAGTGAAGAGTGCACCGTCCAGTCTCTTCAGTTAGTTTCGGATCAGGCAATAACAGCACATCTAGTGTCCCCTAAGAGGGAGCTTAAGGGTGCAGTGGCCCAAGCTACGCATAATCTTCAGAAGCATTTTGTAGTGACCTGGGGCAGGGCACTAGGACCCTGCAGTGGACCATGGGGACCCCAAGAGAACCGGACACCACATCCGGTCAAGGGTGTGGGAGGGGGCAGTGGAAGGGGACGAGAGAGCGTGGGCAGACGTGTCTGTGGGCAGCTCAGCACACCAACGAAATAAAGAAGCTTTGATCCGTTACCTGTCTCCGATGTATCTGTGGGGGCTCGGGACACGACAACTGGAGAACGAAGGCGGGATCAAAAGCAGAAGTGGATCGGATCGTCGTTTCCTGGAAACAGCACGACGAACCAGGAGCCCACCCTGGTCCGCTGGCCAACAGAAGAAACATCGCGGCGATCAGCGTGCCGGTGGAGAAGAAGAAACGGAGCCAGGAGCCCACCCTGGTCTGAGTGGAGCAGCCAAAGAGGCAGCGACGCGGGAGCCCACCCGGGCCACGAAGAAGCGGTAAGAGGGCTGAGGCTGCATGCAAATTAAGTGTCCGCCGGCGAGGCGAGGAGCAGGAAAGCATCAGCACCGGAGAGTGTCTGAAGAGAATTAAAGGAGAAAAACGCGCATAGTTCAAACGAACTATCGTGAGAGCGGCGGCCATCTTGAGGACAGGCGAATCGGGCCAATCAGGAGCAAGAAACAAGCGGCGGCCATCTTAAGAGGTCTGGCAAAGCGAGAGAGACAAAGAAACTTCGCGAGACTATGGCGGCCATTTTGAATTCAGGCAAACTAAGCCAATAAGAGCAAACAACAGCGCAGCGGCCATTTTGAAGTCAGGCAGCCATTGAAACAGATAGGAAAACACAGAAAGAGAGTAAAAAGACACAAAAAAAGAGGAAAACAGTGAAAATAAAGCAGGATACAGTGAAAACAAAGGGACAAAGAAAGAATTTAAAAAAAAAGGGGGTAAAAGAGTGCCAAAGAAGGAAAATGAGCGACAATGATGAGAAGCAGAGCACGCAAGCAATATTCCGCAGGCCTCTACCATTTAGCCTATCGGAGCCGCAAGCAGGCATCAGGTGGGAAAGATGGATCAGAAAATGTGAGCGCCACAGACGTCCCGGACAGCAAACAACTACACCTACTTCTGAATCTCGCAGGGGATGAAATAGAAGATCTGCTCTTAACATTCCCCGGACTACAAGGGAGTGATAGTGTCTCACTCAGAAATTTGACCTTCAACGAAACGTTGATTTTGAGAGGTACGCTTTCAACACTGCATGCCAGCAAGGGGAAGAGAACCTAGACGATTTTGCAACAAGACTGAGGAAACTGGTCACATACTGCGAGTTTAACAAATTTGACAATGAGCAAGCAATAAGATTGCGTATTATTGAAGGATGTCAATCAGTGGATTTCCGAGCACACATTCTGAAGGAAGCAACAACCCTGGAAAAGATACTGACGATGGCTCGCACGGAAACACGTGCCACAGAGCATGCCAAGTAGATGGAGATGGGAAAAGAGAAGAGAGTGGCGTTGGCACATCGCGTCACTGGGAATTTAAAAAAAAAAAAGAATTCCAAACACCGGTCCTACCAAAGAAGAGTGAACAAACATGCTACAGATGTGGCCTCGAATTCCCACACGTCGGTGCCTGCCCAGCAATGGGCCAGAAGTGCAGGAAGTGCAGCAGGGACAATCACTTTTCAAGCGTGTGCATGACCAGGCAATTCAGAAGTGAGAGAGGCAGAACAATGAGACCACGGATGACCAGCAACAGGTACGCACGACACATGGAGACGGCTAATCGCAGCTCCTCCGACGAGTCAGAAGAAACGGCAGCGCCTGGGAGGGAGGCAAGACTATATCTAATGTCAGACGCGCCCAAAGAAGCCAAGAGGACAGAGCACATTCATCTCGTGGAGAAGCAGCAAATAAAGAAAACCGCCAGTGTGGACATCGGCGTAGGGAGCCACAAAGCAAAGTTTGTGCTCGGCAGTGGGGCCACATGCAACATCATGTGCATGTCCGAGTACAAGAAAATGAGAGTGAAACCACAGCTATCACCATCGACCGTGGATGTGTTCACGTGGGGCTCCAAGAGCCCAGTAGAGAACATGGGAAAATTTACGGAAACTTTAACATACAAAGGCAGGTCCTACCAAGAAGAATTACACGTGCTCAAGGGTGACATTCCAGCACCATGCCTGCTAAGCAATGTGACGGCGCAAGTGATGGGGCTACTAGCAATGACATACCACAGGTCAGAAACGGATAACATCCTACAAGAATACTCAGCTGTACTAAAAGGCCTCGGTAAGCTGAAAGGAAAACAGATAACATTACATATCAATGAAGCAATCAAGCCAGTGGCTCAGCATCATAGACGAGTA
The DNA here is from genome assembly GCF_964204655.1 of Triturus cristatus. NCBI lineage: Eukaryota > Metazoa > Chordata > Amphibia > Caudata > Salamandridae > Triturus > Triturus cristatus. The sequence continues at coordinate 799,901,249 of NC_140583.1, read as the reverse complement.
CCAACCCACCTGCAACCACAAGTTGAAGAGGAAATAACTAGCTTATTGGCACAAGACATAATTGAACCTGCTGAAGGGCCAACACCTTGGGTATCTCCGATTGTGGCAGTTCCAAAGAAGAACACCTCCAAAATCTGCATCTGCGTAGACATTAGGATCCCAAATAATGCAACCGCAAGGGAACGTCACCCGGGGCCACACCTAAACGACATGATCAGCTGTCTCACAGGGGCCTGCCAATTCTCGAAGCTGGACTTGTGCAAAGGATACCATCAATTAGAACTGGATCACCAGTCCAGGTACATCACGACATTCTCCACACACCTGGGTCTGTTTAGGTAAAAGCGACTAAGCTTCGGAATCTCATCGGCAGCGGAGATATTCCAGGAGACAATACGGCAGGTGATAAGGCCGGTACAAAACAGTCTAAATTACAGTGATGACATTTTGGTATTTGGAAAAACGGACAAAGAGCATGACACCGCATTGCGTCAAGTATGCATGCAACTGGAGCAAGCGGGCCTAACATTGCATGGAGACAAATGCGAGCCGGGGAGAGGGGAACTGGTGTTCTTTAGACACATTTTCTCCAAACATGGGATGAGGCCAGATCCCAGCAAAGTTGCAACACTGAAGAACGCAAATCCCCCGACGGATGTAGCAGAAGTAAGATCATTTCTAGGCCTTGCCAGCTACTGTTAACGATACATACAGAATTTTGCCACAGTGAGCACACCACTAAGAGAACTGACCAAACAAGGACAGAAGTTCATCTGGTCCCAGGAATGCAACAAGGCATTCGAAGAAATAAGACAAGCAGTGGTGACTGTGGAACATCTAGCGTACTTTGACCCCCAGCTCTGCACTGAACTGACTGTCGATGCCAGCCCGGTAGGGTTAGGAGCAATACTAGCGCAGCATCTGCCAGGGAGAGATTCACAAAGAAGAATTGTCGCATACGCAAGCAAAAGCTTGACAGACATTGAAAAAGCATACTTGCAACCAGAAAAAGAGAGCCTAGCAGTGGTATGGGCGTGTGAACACTATCACATGTTCATCTACGGGAAGTCATTCACCATCATAACTGGCCACAAGGCGCTGGTGACGATCTATGGCAGCCCGTCAGCCAAAATGCCACCCAGGATTGAACGCTGGGGCATAAGGCTGATGGACTACGACTTCACGTGTGTGCACAAGCCAGGGAAAGAACACAACCCGGCAGACCACATGTCGAGAAACCCATTACCGCAGGCACAAGAGACGACATCGATGGCAGAGGAATACCTCAACTTTGTGCTAAAGCAAAACACCCCAGCACCGATAACACTAGCGAAGCTAGCCAGGGAGACTAAGGAAGATGCCACATTGCATGTGGCCATGGAGACAACGAGAAGGCAGAGGTGGAGACACGTCAACAATAACTGCACCTGAGGAACAGGGGTATGCAAGGAAGAAGTATTAGCTCTAAAAAAGGTACATGAAGAACTGTCAGAGACAGACACAGGAATAATGACGAGGGGGACAAGAATAGTAATACCAAGCTCACTCAGGAGGCAACTGGTCAATCTGGCTCATGAGTCGCACCGAGGCGTAGTAGCAACAAAGAAACTGCTAAGAGAGAAAGTATGGTTCCCTGGCCTAGACCGCATGGTAGAAGACACCATAACGACATGCCACCTTTGTCAAGTGACAGGACAACCGGCCAGGCATGAACCAGTACAAATGTCAGAACTGCCAAGAGCGGTGTGGACAACACTAGCAGCTGATTTCTTTGGGCCTCGGGACACCAGCAACTATCTACTTGTGGTCATCGATGAATACTCGCGATTTCCAATAGTAAGACATGTCCCATCGACATCAGCAACAGCAACATTACCGATACTAGATGACATATTTGCAGCATGGGGCTCGCCAGAAACACTAAAAACAGACAATGGTCCTCCATTCTCAGGAGAAAAATTCCGCAGATTCATGGCCTATCTAGGGATAAACCACAGGAAGATAACGCTGCTGTGGCCTCAAGCGAATGGAATGGTGGAGAGGTTCATGGGGAACATCAAAAAGGCAGTTCAAAGGGCGAAGCTGGCGCAGATATCACTAAGCCAAGCTCTGTGCCAGATACTACGTGACTACAGAAACACGCCCCACAACTCCACAGGAAGGTGCCCAGCAGAGCTAGTACTGGGAAGAACGAGTAGGACGAGGCTACCGCAAATAGAAGCAACTATGTCACCAGACCACAACAGCATTGCAGAAAAAGACAGAGAGGCGAAATAGAAAATGAAAAGATGCGCAGATGCCAAGCGGCACGCCATCTCGTCAGACCTAAAGGAAGGAGACAACATGGTAGTGCGTCAACGACAACAAAGGAAATCAACCATCATGTTTTAACATTTGCACATTTTATAAGTAGGTCAGGCAATATTGTTGAAAGGATATGGCTCAATTGAAGAGTAGGAGGCAATTTAGAAGGAATTAGTACTGAATGGGTGAACTGCAGACGGTACCGACAAAAACAGGTAATAGAGCTTTGTTGTTTGCATTTTAAACTGACTAAAGACTCGAAATAGTACAAAATGTGTGCATGGTCAACTTTAACATATGAGTTAATGTTCTGATTGTGTACATGCCTGCCTTATAAAAGTAATTAAAGTTATTCTCATTTGCTATTACAGCTCTATGCTGTTTTTTAACTGATAGCTGTAAGATGCAAATGTTCCAGGTTGCTGTACTTGCTCTTTTTCCCTAAGTATGGGGGCAGTTAAACTGTGGTACAAATTGTGTTGTTAAGATTTACTGCTTCTATTCATTGTATTTCTTCTTGATTAGTTTGACCCCACTTGTCCACCTTAATAGATCGAGTTCCTTATGTCTCGCACCCTGTACGAACTCCACCTCCACCCTGGACATCACCACCGCCATCCCGGACTACTACAAGATCATTCACAAGGACTGCATCAACGAACTGGTGGGAGGCATCGCCATTATACACAAAACCACCCCCAGCCTCATCACCCACTCGGACGACCATTCGACCAACATGGAGCACCTCCACTTTCAGGTCCAGAACACCACCTTCCACGGCACCCTTGTCCACAGACCCCTCAGGACCCTGCCCGCCTTTCAGCGATTCCATCATCGACTTCATCGCACCCCACGCTCTCGCCTCCATAGACTACATCCTCCTCGGCAGCCTCAACTTTCACCTGGACAACTCCAATGACAAGAAAACCTCATCCCTGCTGGAGAACCACTCCACCGTCATACTCAAACAACTGGTCACCTCTCCAACCCACTCAGCAGGACACGTGCTTGACCAAATCTTCTCCATCAGCGACAACATTACCTTCAGCCCACCACCGAGCTCCTGTGGACCAACCACCGCTGCGTCCACTTCTCCTTCACTAAACCCACTGTACATCAGCACGCCCACCGCTACCCTTGCAGAAGTTGGAACAAGGTCCCCGAAGGACAGCTCACTACCTCCCTCAGCAATACTCCTCCACCAACATCCACGGACGCTAATACCTCAGCACGCAACTTCCACCGATGACTCTGTAACTGCGCCGACACACTGGCTCCCCTGAAGAAAGCCCCAGGCAAACAACACTCCAAGAAACCTGCTGGTTCTCTCTCACCCTTCATGAGTCCAGAAACGCCTGTTGATGGCTCGAGAAGAGATGAAGGAGCAGCATGACCCAGGAAGACCACTCAGCCTTCAAAACTGCTGACACCGCACACCACCACGTCATTAGAACAACAAAGAATGTGGACCTACAAGAAAGGATCAACGCCAACCCACTCAATAGCAAAGAACTTTTCTCCATGGTCAAAGAATTTGCCAAACCCAACACAGAGACAGCAGACAGCCCACCCTCCCAAAATCTCTGCAACAACCTCAGCACCTTCTTCCACCGCAAGATTAATGAGATATATGACAGCCTGACAGCTTCGACAGCCTCAATACCCAAGACCACCCCAACGGCAACCACCACACCCAAAGACACCAGACCCCAACAGACCCTACTCAGCTGCACCCCCCTCACCACTGACGACATCCTCAAGGTCATAAAGAGCATCCACTCCGGAGCACCCTCGACCCCTGCCCGAACACATCTTCAACAGAGCCGGCACCACCAATGCCCCCGAACTCTACTGCACCATCAACTTCGCCACCTTCCAGGAAGTCTAGAAACACATAAAGATCAACCCCTTGCTGAAGAAACCCTCTACTGACCCGAGGGACTTCAAGAACTTCAGACACAACTCTCTGCTCCCCTTCCCAGCGAAGGTCATCGAGAACGCCATCAATGTCCCACTTTCCGAGTTCATGGAAGCAAACGACATCCTGGGCCTCTCCCAATCTGGCTTCCAAAGCAACCACAGCACCGAGACCACCCTCCTCGCTGCCACATATGATGTCTGCACACTCCTGGACCTCTCGGCTGCCTTTGATACGGTCTCTCACCACACCCCATGCACAAGACTCCATGACGCCGGCATCCGTGACAAAGCCCTGGAATGAATCCGCTCCTTCCTCACTGGCCGTACAGTCAGACTACCACCTTTCCACTCTAAACCCACAGAGATCAGCTGTGGAGTGCCTCACAGCTCCTCCCTGAGCGCCGCTCTCTTCAACATCTATATGGCCTCGCTCGCAGCCATCATTAGGGACCAAGGACTCAACATCGTCTCCTACACCGATGACACCCTGCTGATTCTCTCCCTCACCAACGAACCCACAGTCGCCAAGAGCAACTTCCACAACAGGATGAAGGCTGTCACCACCTGGATGAAGAACAGCTGCCTCAAACTCAACTCAGAGAAGACTGAAGTCCTCATCATGGGCTCCACACCCTCCGCCTGGGATGGCTTCTGGTGGCCCTCAGCACTTGGAACCCCTCCCTCCAGACCCACAGACCATGCACAAAACCGCAGTATCATCCTGGACTCCTTGGTCACTATGAGCCATCAGATCAACACTGTCTCATCATCCTGCTTCCACACGCTACGCCTGCTCCGAAAGATCTTCAAGTGGATCCCCACCAAACCCAGACAGACGATCACCCACACACTCAGCAGCAGCAGACTCTACTACGGCAATACACACTACGCCAGCATCACCCAGAAACTCCTCAAGAAACCGCAGAACATTCAGAATGCCTCCGCCAGACTCATCCTCACAATACCTCACCGCAGTCACATTACCGGCCAACTGAGACCTCCACTGGCTCCCAGTCAACAAAAGAGTCACCTTCAAGCGCCTCACACACACCAACAAAGCCCTAGACGACGTGGGACCTGTGTACCTTAACCACCGCCTGGCATTCCACGTACCCACCAGAGACCTCCACTCTGCCCAACTGGACCTGACCACCGTCCCACCTATCCCCAAGACCACAGCCGGAGGAAGATCCTTCACCTACCTCGCAGCAAAGACATGGAACACCCTGCCTCTCCACCTCAGGCATTCACTGTCACTGCCTCAGTTCAGGAAGGACATCAAGACCTGGCTCTTCGCCTGAACCACAGCACCTTCGACAGATCAGCAGTCCCCCCCCCCCCCAGCACCTTGAGACCCTTATAAGAGAGTAGTTGAGTGCTACAAGACACTTGATTGATTGATTAAATGATTGATTGTATGCGAAGAGGGGACTGTGGTGTGATAGTCTGAGCATGATGTCTGGGACCCGTGAGACTTTAGTAGATGGGTTTAGACAACTGATATAAAATGTACGAGTGAGTGAGACTTAACTTTAAGTCAAAGATATGAAGAGTCATTAAGATCTTTGCATTGGAGGTGAGGAGAAAGTGACATATGGAGTATTTAAGTGTTCGCCGCCATTTGAGATCTTTTTATTTATTTAGGCTTTGATATACCACAAAACATGTTAGAGTAATTTACAATTATTAATAAAAAAGTAAACAAAAACAGGGTAATATATATTGGAGATTTTGTTGAAGGACGTCTAAACATAACCCACATATGCAGAGTAGGGGAATGATCATATACAGTCCTCCATAGTTAACATTGGTAAGTATCTAACTTAGTTTACATTATGTGGTGATTGGTACCTTGAACAGCATCTTATCTAAGAAGAAGCTGTCACCTTTTTCGCCTATGTGAACTGTACACACAATACAAAATATATACTAAAATATTAATTATGTCACAATTTCAACTAACACATCCTTTAGCACACAGGAGATTAAACATCGAATAACTGTGACCCAAATAGGACGGTGCACTGAGCAAAGAACCAGCTTCCCTACTTAAAGGTGTTGCTACCTCCTGGGTCCTATCCTGGACTACCGTGACGACCATGCAGGTGGCTCCAACCCAGCAACTCCATCCAGGTAGTTCACAGCAAGATCGGAAGGCACTGATGAGGGAGTGGGGGAGATGTTTTATGATGGGGATGGAAAATAAGCATCATTTTATTAATTCAGTGGGACCACTCAGTGAGACTTTAATGAACTCTTAGAGGTCAATAGCGGTGCATGATACAATTAATGATCGGAAATAGTGAGATTTCACTAAAGTATTTGAGGTACAGGATTTGTTAGAATCTATCACTCCAATTTGAATCCAAAAGAAGACTTCTGTGCAAGTTCATGCTACCTATTCAAACATATGTACATTGTTTTAATTCAAATCAACAAAGATCCTGACTCATCCCAAAAGCATAGAGCATTTGCTAGATGACGTGAAGCTAAGCAAGAGATGCAGGCATGGAGATGAGGCGGGGGTCGGAAGAGAAATATTGGGCCAGGGAGAGGAGCGTGTTAGGGAATGGCTCATGGATAAGATGCTAGAAACAGGAGAGAAGATATTAGGGGGCTACACCTTATCCTGGAATGCCCCTACCACAGCAACAAACCTCAGATGCTCATCACTCTCTAGTCCCGCTCTGGCCAGTGGTTGGGGCAGGAGCCCAGGCGGCCTGGAAGAGAGACCTGGAATGCTCCTTGGTGGATCAGATGTGGCTATATTGCTCTGAGCAAACGCAATATGTCTCAGTCATCGGCATAAACTGCTTAACATAGAGCATATGTCACACCGTATCTACTAGCTAAAATAGATTCTGCCAAATCACACGCTTGTTCCAGATGTGCAACAGAACAAGCAGACTTCTCACACTTGGCATGGAATTGTGGGCAATTCCATGGGACCATTATGGGCCCATGGGGGGAGGTCTTCCGCCAATTGTCCCAGATGATTGGTTATACGCTGTAACCCAATCCACTGATGGCCTTGTTGGGGTATGTTAAGCCTATACAGGCTGGAGTGAGGCGATTTGCTGCTATCGCTCTGCTTATTGCTAAAAGGCAGGTCTCGTTACATTGAGGGGGCCTCCAAGTCCCAATGGTAAAGGCTTGGGTCCGCAACGTAATCTACTGCGACACCACTAGTGATACATATACCACATTACAGCCACTTGCCTCACGTCTAAAAAACATATGGCAACCATTGAGGGATTATTTACTGACACATCCCCAGGGGATTGAGTGAAATATATGCAGAAATCATCCCCCGTATCACTTCCTGTATACCTTCTTATACAAAGGTCGGGGATCAATTGACAACCCCGTCTGTTAAGACTGTAGGCCGACCAGACAGATGCGAGGATACGCGCCCCAGCAAACAGACTCGAAGCCATCAGCTTCTAGAGGGGTTTCACACGTAGTTGTCGCTGCGGGACTTGGACCTACCCTCCTTGGGCTATCCTTTCTGTTTACCTCTGAACACGTTGGTGTTGATGTGATGTATGGACAATCTGAAACGGTATGTTCTGGACAAATGCTATATACAACGGGATCACTGATATGTCTTTTGTAAAATGCCCTATATTCGTTCTTTCTTCTCTCTTCCTTTCCTTTCTTCTTATTCGTTCTAGTCTTTGTCCTCATTTCCTGATAACCTAGTGTTTATGCACTGTTGTGAAAATTTCCATAAATAAAAGTTTTTTTTTTAAATCACTCTCTAGTCCCACAGAATCATTAAGGGCTCAGCAGACTGAATGCAAGGCACTTTGACGGCCACGAGTGGAGGGCAGACCCCACACTCGCATTAAACCATGCATACATTCTGAGATGAGTATGATAGTATTTAGGCAAGGGCCGGGTAAATTCCCTCATGGACTGCTACCTATCTCAGATGCACTGGGGAAAAAGTGACAGACATGTAGAGTTGTGGGGGGTGGGGGCTGCGAGAGAATGGGCGTGTAGAGAGGGAAGGGAGGTAAACAGAGGGAGGGGTCTAGAAGAGGACTTTGAAATGGAAGAGATTTGGAGAAAGGCATTCAAAAAAGGATTTGAGAGGAAATGACAGGGAGAGGAGGATACTGAAGCGAGCGACAAGAGAAAGAAGGGAAACCACTAAAGAGAGAGGAGTGAAGAGAAGAGACAGGCAATAGAAGATAAAGGGAAAAGAGAAGACAGGACAGACAGATGTAGGAGAGAGTACTAGGGATCATTTAACATTTGTACTTAGCAAATGTTACTCTTCATAATAAAAGCTCCCGACAGTTCTATCCATCTCCCCTATTAGTCATTAGGAAATCTCCTTTGTACGCTTCAAATTAACCCTGGTCTGCATTAGCAAAAAGAATTAGGACTCATCTTTCTTCTGTGGTATGTCACGAACACTCTGGTTTCTGGAAGTGCAGTTATGAATTATGGGTGAGCGCATGTCCTGTCTTTGATATGAAAATACATCCGGGAATACATTTATAGGGCTACCTCCCCCTGCCTGCATGTTTGTGAAGTGTAAATGTACTGAATGACTGCAGCAGGTGGAAGCTGTTCTGAAGATCTGTCTAAGTGATCCCCAGTGGGGAGGCCAAGGAGGAGGAAGCATTGTATCCCTGGTCAGGAAGGAAAGATGATATAATGAGCTGTTTTGGAGACAAGTTTGGTGTGAGTGACGGCGACTTCGGTGATCTGATTAGTGGGTGTCTGCAGGAAACAGACTGTTTTGTGTTTGTAAAGAGTGGAAATATCCAGAGTACGTTTTTTAAGGAATACATCTATAGCGCATGTACATTGCCCATACAGGAGACCTATTGGGCCTTAGCCGTGCCAAACCTGGCACTGGAAGCTGAGCACAAAGATGGTCCTACTTTGCGATGTCCCTATAGAAAAGTAGGACACCATTCCTTAGCGTGGTCAGACAGTGGATCCAGGGCGGCATGGTCTGGCAGGAGGCCATATCCGAGCCAATTCCTAAAGCTATCCATGCTATAGCCTGTCCCGCAGGTGGGAGGCAAAGAGAATGGAGTAGAGTTACCAGCCCCTCCATAAACCCCATGCCCCACCCTCCCCTCCGCCCAATTCCTGTGTGGGCAGCAAGCAGGTGATGGGCTGCGAGTCACCACTGTTGGGGTTACAATCCAGGTGGGCTGTTTTAAAGGACTGGGAGAGAGCCATCTTTACTGCAGTGGGGCAGACCTGCTCACAACTTTGGTCGAGAGCCATGGCAAATACTTCTTGCTTTCTCTAGAATAATGTTAGGAAACATGTTATATAGATGGACCCTTGAGAGATTAAATGCACTCCTATTTACATGTTCTCTTTGCCATCTCTCTAATTTTCGACCAACCACCCTAGAGTAAGTGTACGATACTTCTGGGTTATGTACCACCAGAGAGGGAAATTTGTAGTGGTGAGAAACGTTGAGAATGTTATGTATCTTGTGTGAATGTGTGCACTACTAAGGCCTGTATGATCATATATTTCTGTTTCTCCATTTAAGAGTTTCTGTTTTCCCTGCTGATAATGATGGCAGAAGGATGCATTTAGCTGCTACAGCATGTGTACTTGTAATAAAAGTCCAGTGTGTCATCCAGCCTCCTGTGATTGGGGTGTTCTTTCTACTAGCTTCCACCGAATAGGATATCTTTTAATTTGTTTTTCCACTGAATTATTTATTTTCTCAGTATAAGATTTCTAGATTTTGATTTTCCATGAAACTACATACTATAAATTCGCCTTGCTAGTCAGATTGAGGGCCACTAGAATGACCTTTCATATTCTCTGAAGCCCAATCAACTTCACAATTTCAGATATCCATAACTTTAGATATTCAGCACCCGAGCAATAGTGCACATGGCTACTCAATCAGGGTTTCTCAGCGAAGAACAACCAGCAGAAATAGACTTTTGGTGCCTCAACCAAAAGCAACAATTTAGAAAAGCCTCATTTTAAGATGTTTATGAAATCCAATTTCCGTTGGGGAAGAATGCAACTTTGGAGAAAGGGAGTTCCATATTTTCGTGGCTAGAAACTTAGGGGCATATTTACAAGGGCTTTAGCTCTGTTTTTTTGGCTTTTAAAGCCAAAAAAGCGGAGATAAAAATATCGCCCTATTAACAAGAGGGTGCTAAAATGCATTAGCGCATGTTAGCACCCTTTTACCCAACGCCTCCCTTTGCATCTCTAATGAGATGCAAAGTGGCTGTCACTGGGCAGGACTACCTTGTAAATATCGCTGATGTGCACATCGCGATATTTACAAGGCTGACAACGCATTTTAACAGACGTTAGTTTTGGGCGAAAACAGCTGTTTTCACCGGAAACTAACGTCCGCTAAACGTGCTTTGCGTCTATTTATCGTCCTTGTAGATATGCCCCTTAGTGTGTCCACCAGCCTTGGCCCACTTGAATATCGGGACCTTAGCCAGGCGGCACTCGGAGGAACAAAGGCTACTGGCAGGTCAATATAGGGAATCAAGTGGCGAAGACAAACAGGGCCAATGCCGGTCAAGGCTCTATAAACAAAGCAGACAGCTTTAATATCATCGTTTTGTGCAACTGCTCCTCCGCTGCCACTCCCACCTTCCTTCAGGATACCTTACGGGCCACTTTTAAGACCTTCATGAAATTAAATAGTGTGAAAGAATGTTTTTAAGGACTGTGCTCTTCACTTAAACCCCAATGACTGTTCCAGCCAGAGGCTTCTCTGCCATAGATCCCTGTACCTGGACCTTTAGTGCTTCACCTTGTGAACTCTTCTGCACCCTCCACTTCCATGCTTGGTCCTGACCCAGAAACTGCTGCCAATGCAAAGTCAGAGCTGGAGCTTCACAAAGCATGGTTACATTTTTCACATATTGCTAGATAATGTAATGTGTTAGTGTAAAATCAGAAGTGATCCTCCAAGCAACTCAGACTCAAGAGGTGAGTGAGAGCTACTTTATTGTGCACTCTATCCACAACATAAACCAGTAACTCTCTTCTTCGAACCCCCATCGACACTTATATTCTAGACGCTGGAACTAACCACCTCAGCTTAGGAAGTGAAGGACGTTATCGGTGCTGAATGGGGCTGCAGTAATCCAGCACTTCAACCACCAGCATGGGAGTTCTTGCCCAGGTTGTGTGTTCAAGAGTGGAGCGAAGGTCTATCAGTCTTCGGTGTTGACTGAAGGACTTCAAATGGAGCAGACACCAATTCTTGCTTTAGTTGTTTCTGGGAGACTGAGTGTTGGACTGGAAAGGTTCTTTTAGTATCATCTCGCCTTCCAGGACAGTCCTGTGTGGTGCTGGTTTTCCCTTAGAATAAGGTAAATAAATGTTTCTGCCACTCCTTGATAAAGAGCCTAAACCGACATACAAAATTTGTTTTAAAGAGAACTTCGGGGTGGGCAGAACCAGAAGTATTTCCTAAATCAAACCCAGGTGAAGAAGAACAGGTAGTTAATTCTGACGTTTTTTAACCTGAGCCTTCCTCAGCCAGTCCACTTTCGTCTCTGACCACCGGCTTCCTTCAAATTCCTTTCTGACTTTACTTCCTTTCTCTGTTAACTGACCCCAATTAGATGGTCACATTTCCTCCCAAGAGTCGTAGTATGCTGCACTGCTCTGAAGTGTCGAAGCTAACATGTTTACAATGTCTGGTGTAAGGAACTATCATTCTCGTTTTTTTTTATAAATGTCTGCTAGACCCTACAACCCACTCATCTCTTTAGCCATGCCACAGGACGATCAGTACAAGACATTACACTGGTTGTATGCTCTTGACCAAAATTTGCTATGACCAGATTCAGAGCAAAGGCTACATATTGCCTTGGAGTTTCCCCAGTGTCCTTTTGATAACATGTACGATCTATATGTTCTATCTATTCTATATGCTTCCTATGCACAACACCTTGGGTCCTATCCACTGTTCTTGATGTGTAGGGCCTATGTCTTTGTTATCAGAATACGTCTCTCTAGGCTCTGGAAAATCTTTAAACACACTCATGGGGCATGCCACATAAAACTGAATACATACAATTTTCACAGAAAATTTGCCTTGCCTTACAGATTCACAGTGTAACTCTATTTATAAACCCCAAACAGTGTAAATATGACATATAGTTTGATATCAATACCCCGATAACAGGCGACACCTCTAATGGCACCTCAGCTCTCCTGCCCACAACATCCAATAGCACACGAGACAGATGGCTGCGCACACATTCAACATAGCACTAATAAGCCACTTACATGTATCAACATGCTCACAACACCATGCATTTGTAACCACGTGCCTAGCAGTATAGTATGACACTACAATCACTAAACAAGATATTACATGTAAACTCATCACTGGAGAGACGGAGCACATAATCGAGCACAACCATCCACATAACACTGTGCACTCATATATGCCTTTTAGCTCGCCCTGCAACAGACCCACAAACACATAACTAGTCACACATCCAACACTGGCAGAATGTGCAGCTGGCTACCAGGGAACCCATCTTCGATGCCTTCACTAGCTTCTTACAAAGCATATATTTCTGCTGCGTAATTGTTCTGCGTACTGAACAAAATGCTGAAATTCCTTAGTACATCCTTCCAGTCTTGTCCTGTAAATCTACAATCCGCTAAGACTGATAAAGTCACTTAATATTCCTATTAACACATCGCCCCACTGGGTCTCCAATATGTTATAGAATTCTCTTAACATTTTAGAAAGTCATTCCCAGACTACTAAATACACTGCAAAGCAGTACTAAGGGCCACTTGTTACTAGTTAGCGCTTGCATTGCACACCATCACCCACTAGTATGGCGTCCCTGTCCCTTTTGGAACTCTGAGCCTACCCAGCAACAACACATGTGAAAGGGGGTGTCCTCATGGGAGGTTACAAATGAAAACAAGGCGGTACTCAGTAGGGACAAACAAGCCTATTAAGGAACCAGAAGCCAGCGTTTACGAATGACAAGGACACAAGCCAATGAAAAATATGGGCGGAGAGTAGGCGGGGCTTCAAGTCCATTCTCTAATACAGCATGCGCTGCCCAGGCTCGACCTAAAATGACAAGATCCTTCCCTCTCGAAAAACCACACCAGGACAGACACAAACGCTCCAATTACTGTCTCGTCACCCATCCACCTTTCTTTGTGTAAAGTTCTTGATAAATCTGTAGCCATCCAAATATTGGGCTGCTGTTCCAAGACTACCAGTGCGAGTTTTGCCCTGCTACAGTATTGAAAAGGAAAGTAAACAGGCAGTCAATGACGTTTTAACAATAACACATAACAAAGACATAGTGCTACCAGACCTTTTATTATCTTCGCTTCTCACCATTGACTTTCGGACACCACTATTTACCATCTCCTGTTTGAAAGGCACCTCGACTTTTATTTTAAATTATTGTAATTTTATCCCATTTTGGTGCCCGCGTATTAAAATAAAAACAATTGTTCTCTATAAATCAGACTGCAGAGAAAACACTTTTCTCTTTATTGCGTTACACTCTAGTAGAACAAAAGTCTCTACTTCAGTCTGATTTTACTCTTATTTCTTTTAAACCTTAATTATCTCTGAACGTGTCTTTAATGTTTTAAAATTATGATTAGTGCTGCATTAATCTGTAAAACGATGCATCAATATCTTAGGTACCCAGTGCATTTCAGGAACATTTTACCTTTGCCAGGCAATAGATCAGATATTTAATGTGTATCTAAGTTAAATAGAAGATGAAATTATAGCCTAAATAGATTGAATAAGTATCACCAGTTGTGTGCTCTCATCAGCCAGTACACTTGGTTTGGCTGACCAAAATGAGCCTCGAACACTTCTCTCCATACCTCTTGCCTTGAGCTAAATCATGGCTTCTTAGAGATTTAAACCTTCCTTTCAAGGACCTTGTGAAAATGAAAACCAAGACTGAAAGTGAGAAATTGAGTCCTTTTTGCAGAGCTGATACTTACTTATTCACCAAGAACTTTGGTTAGGACGCCCAGGCTTCTCAGGCATATCTCTGGTTCCCAGGACCAACTTTTCTCTTCTAAAATCTGCCATGAATGCAGCAGCCCATCACCCCACTAATCAAGGGAAATTCGACTAAATCCCTCACTCTGGATAAAGTTTAGCTCTCCCCACTCCCAACCCCTTCAAACTAAAGTCTAAGTGCATGGTTCTACAAAGCTGTCAGCATGAAAAACTTGAGTAGCTACAAGTAATTTCTATTTCTCTGTTGGTATTTGAACGTTACCTCTAAAACCTCGAGAAAAAACCCTAAAAAAACAGCCTTTTTGACTACGCACCAGGAGTCGATCTATCTTCCCTACATCTTAGTCTGTATCCCTATTTACAACAACTGAGTAATTAACTTAGATCTTCCATGTTCCGCTTGCTCTTTCTTCCCGCTGATTAACTTTGGCTGGCTGCCTCCCATCCCCAGCTCACTTGCTTTCTCTTGCTCTTCTACACCTTTAATGCCAGAATGTACAGTATAAGTTGATTAGAAAGTTCTACATAAATACTAGCACAATACAATATGTACAATGTGTACTGCAGACTTCAGAGCCTTCCTCCAGTTGAGGTCCATGCTACACACAGCTTCAATAAATCAAATTAAAAAAAATGTTGGGGTGAAAGTGGGACTTTCTTTAACATTCGAATAAGCAAGGACTCCATGGAGGACTCCAGAACTAAAGTTGTGACAACTTAAATTTCCTTGGGAACTTCAGCTATCACTATTGGCACAGTAGGAACACCAAACACGGGCAATGTCAATGCAGCAAAGCTCTCTCCTCCCCCCAAACAGGCAGAGACGAAGTTTAGAGATGGTCCAAGGTGGTATAGGAGACAGTAGGTAATGGTGGCCTTTCCTGTAACACCCCCCCTTTGTGCCCGGGGGATGGGTGCCAAAAGGCCTGCTTCTAGATGAAGGTGCTGGTGGCGGGGAGCTGCTGTGGGCAGCTCAACCACCTATATAAGCTGGGAGCCAAATGTGAGGCAGCCACCTTCGCTACCATACCGTAGTCTCCTGTTAGGCGAACCATACCAGCCTGGGGTGGGCTGATAGTTGCCAGTGACATTTCAGGTCACTTTGACATCTCCCTTCAAAGATAATCTCACGTTATGGACTATTTAATCTGTGCCTCAATGGAGGGCAAATGGAACCTTAATTATGGGTACGGGCTAGGAATGTTCGCTGCCCTGGTTGTCTCTGAACTCTTTGTTTTGTTGCTCCATTTTCTGGTTCTTTGGAGCAGTGAGGGATGCAGTCTGGACAGTGAAACAAGTGTAAGCCCGGCTGTCCAGCCCTTTTCTTCATCGGGGCTAGAGGTTCCCCTACAGGATGCCTCTATCATGGTTATTTTGGATTTGCATGTGAGCAGATCTGGCTTCCCCCCTTAGGCAGGAGCTGAGAAATCGAAATGTGATGGGCCTCCACAGTACAGTAATGCTGAGAGGACCCAGGGAGGAGTCAGGCCATGAGCTCACGAAGAATTTGCATTGAGATGGTTGGGACGAATAGAATTTAATTCTGTCCAGCATACTTTCTATGAGGTCTAATAATGATGTCAAGATTAGTAACATGTTTCATGAATAATCTAAGTTTTGAACAATGTTCATTTCCATTTGCAAAAATATTTGTTGAATAAATGCGGCATGAGATGGTTACATCAAACCTTAGACATCTTTGTTACAGGTCGTTTTTTGTGTCTGGTTTATCGTTGCTTGGGGCCCCTTGCAATGCTCCCTGGGCCCCCTCCTTATAGCACTGGCTTATAACTGAAAGTGCTAACTGGGAGTTTAGGCACTCTACTCGGTAAGCCAACATACATGCACTCCGTCACTCATCCTTACACTCATAGATTCGGTCATATTCAACCTCTGACTCTGCCTTCCATTCACGGATTCACCCATCCACTATAAAACAAACTCAAGCAGCCACTTAAACGTGGTGAGCATATGCATGCAATAGAACAATAGAATAAAACAGAGCATCAAGTGGTGTCTTGCAATGGTACTGTTATTGTGCGTGTTTTTTTTAAAGATCCATCGTAGTTGTCGCATTTAAAAGCAATGTGTCCGCCATCTTGGAGAGAAAACACAATAATGATTTAAGCACAATACTATTTCGTGGCCGCTCAGTAAATATTGCGCTGGGCAGACATATTCTAACTCTTGTACAAATCCAATGTGGCCAAAATAATGCTTCTCAACATTGTGCATATCTCGGAAAGGTAAAAGATCGATACACTATTGACAATAGCATTCCAAGATGGCTGTCTAGTTTACAACTACTGCCCGCACATGATGCAGTACGGTGCAGATGAAATGAACAGCAAGTGAACAGACCAGCTAACATCTCAGATACTAAAGGGTACTCCTTTTCAGGCCGATATGCACGTGCTCAGCTGTTACTCACAAGGCAACAGAGCCAATGGTGAAATGAGCTAATCCATTTTCATGTGCCGAATGCTCTCACGGGGAGACGCAGAATGTGAATGGCGCTCGAAAAGACTGAAGAGGGTTAACCCTCAGACCGACTCTCTATGCTTGGTGAGTTTTTTATTACAAGGGCTCTGGCAGATATCTACAGGTGCCAAGCACTCCTAAGAGGGTCTAGCAATAATAATCACAGTGCAAATCTTGCACCTCCAGGGTTTGTCAATTAATCTGTGAGATCCAATGTAACAAAATACCTGTATACAGGCATTGCCACACTGTAATATCAATCTGCCTTTATAGTTCTGTAAAATTTAGCATGTGATATTCATAATAAGTAAGTCTGGCCTAGTGTGTGTGTTGTAAATATTCATAATAAAAAAATGTGATCCATGGACTTGAGATAACTTTTTCCAATGAGCCAATCAGGCCTAATGCCTTATTGCTAGCTTGTTACCGTAAGCAACTCGGGGTACTGTATTGCCATAGGCTTTCCCACCAAGCAACTTCCAGTATAGAGTCATAAAATAAATATGTGTGAAGTTAAAGTTGGCAAAACAATATGCAACCCTTCCTAAAAAAGTATCACAAGGATTCTCAAAGTGAAAATCTTCTATCTCAAGGGTTTGTCACAGGAGTAATAAACCCCTAACCCCTTATATACTACTGTAATCTGTGAGATTCCCCATAGTAAAATCTACAAGCTTTACCACAGTGTAATGACAATCCATCCTTAAAGGCCTATTGGCTTTAATATGTGCTTTTCGCAATAAGTAGGTCAGACCTACTGCTCTGTTGCAACATTTCATAATAAACAGATCAGCCCTATAACTCTGTCACCATGACCACCTCAGTCCTGCTGTGTTTGTCCTAGGCTTACCCACAAAGGCAAAAAGTGCAATAAAAGCACTTTTTTCACTCTTTATCTTTACTCAAGATAATCAATATTCAACTGGTGGCAAAGCAGCTCCCTCTGTAGCGCTTTCTTTTTAATAGTCTTTTTCTCTTGTTCACATAGGGTTTTGAAGCAGCCCCACTGTTAAACTAGGCCTAAAAATTCAAAGTAGCGCTTGGCGCTGATATGACAAGGTTGCAGGCCTACTTTTCGTCTGTTTCAGCGTTCAAACTATCCTTTTCTCTTCACGTTTGTGCACAGACAAAAGCATCGACATTATCCCTATAGACCATATGACACACACTCTTCCATCCCGGCCTTTCCCAGGGAGTACTAGTATCCGTCCGCAAAAGAATCCGTTCTTTGTCAAGGTAAGAAGCGCTATATAAATGCAATTACAACAGGCCCGGTTCTAGCGGGTGGGCAGGGCGAGCCAGGCCCACCCAAACATGAGCCTGGCCCACCCAAACATGAGCCTTGGCCCTCGAGGTGAGGACATGAAGGCGAATAGAAAATAGGCACTATAATTTAAAACGTTCCTCCGAACGTTGGTTTTCTACCTGTTCTGGGAGTTACATGATTGGGGATGGCTGTGAGAAAAAGCCCAGACCCAATCAGGTAACTTCTTTTAGAAAGGTGGGCTATGTCCTGCAGGTACAATAGGGGCATAGCAAGGGGACACATTCTTTATTTGGCACAGAGTAACTTTTGCCTACCGTCCTGCTGCGTGGATATTTCCTTTTCCATTTCAACACAGGAGAAAAGAAGTTTGTTTATTCTGATTGACCTTTTCTGACCCCTGCAGCTGCCTGTCAGACCAGGCTGTGACACAAAGTTTGACCATTCGAGTAGGTAAGATAATATGTTACTATTTGGTCTTATTTTTAAAATCTGCACAGGCCCAGCAAGGCACATACTTTGATGTGCTTTATTTAAATCATTTTTATCAGGAATGCAAGACAACAATAAAAATGTCCAGATATCTGGTGATTAATGATCCTGCTGGATGGCAATCCTTTGTTGGTAGTTTTGAAATGCAGATAAACTGTATTATATGTGGATAGCTCAGTGGGTTACTGCCTTTGTCACATAGATTCTTGTGTTACTTGCAGTTCAGAAGTTATACTCCTAACATAGGACCTATGAACTGTCATCAAAGAACTGCATACAAACATGAATGGTATGATTAGAATTTCACTTTGTTTTGTGTTGCTATATAGTTAGAACTTCCCCAATCTTTCATTATTTAAATTTTTCTGAAAAGAGTTTGGGCAGATATACATTTTTATTAGTAAAGCCAACCCTCAAACACTAGGGTATGGTTTAAATCCTGAGTTTGTGCTTCCTCAACCCAAACCCTCTTAAAATATACTGCCTACCATTATGGATGACATGTGATTCCTACACCTTGAAATCCTCATTAACTTATGTGTCATTCCCTATAGACTGATTTACATACTTGTATGATTCATTGTCTCTGTATAATGTGTGCGTGATGTAAAGTATTGTGACACCATACACTGATATGAATAGCGCTATACACCAAATGAAATGCATATGAGAGAAGGGCTACGGAGAGATGAAGGGCATTGTAGGAGGGTGGTAGCAATGGTATCGGCGGAGAAAGAGTTAATAGGTGGGGTGTCAAAAATGACTTTTGCACTAGTGCTGAAGCCGCCCCTGTCATGGCCTTTCTGTTTTTATTTAATTAGCAGTCAGGTAATTAGGGCAACTGTGGAACAAATTTTAAAGTGCGTGCTAATTATATTTACTGCTATATTGAATGTTTTAAGTCTGTAGGTGATATTACCAATGTCTTTTACAGGAATAAAGAAAGTGGAGCTGGATGGTGGCTGATATGGGGCTGTGGCCCAAATATCAGCTGTGAGATAAGGTGTACAGGAGAGGGATGGTAGACAAGTGGATAATCAGGCCTGGAAGTACTTGTGTTGAAGCCTGGCCTGTTGGAATTTGCACTTCGGTCCAGACATTGCTCTTACTTTCAAATAACTCTCCACATGCTCTGTATACACACAGAATCGATCTGTTGTATCATGGCGTCTGTTTGCAAGTATGATGTAATCTAGGGCTTGTAGGCTACTATAAGAAGTGACAATTTGGGTCTACAGTGGCCCACCCAAATGCACCCTTGGCCCACCCAAATAAAAATTCCTGGAGCCGGGCCTCAATTTCAAGATAACACGAGGAACAAACTGTGGCCGCCGTGTACGTCCACAACCGCTAACTACACAAAAGCATTAATCTGCACGTAAACGGCAAACATGCTCTTTATAAAACCGCGTAGCAACATAACACAGGTGGTGGAGCAGCAGCTGACGGGGCATTCTCTGAACCTGCGGAAACTATTGTCCTCAATTAGCATGAGTATTGATTGCCTGTCGAGTTCATCTGAATAAAGCATTTGTTGTGCTGTCAAATTAAACATTTTTGCACACCCACACTCTGGGACGGTGCAGTGGATTGGCGGCACTGGCTGTCGTTCCAACCATCGGTTCACAAATACGCAGCCACACAATTCTGAAAAAGGCTTTCTTCTAATGATCGTCGACTTCATCCAGTTGTGAAGTTTTCGCCATAAATACTTTAAATGCTGAATTTATTATCCTATGTTGTTAAATGCTAAACCCCAAGTCCCAGAATGCAATTCGCGGTTGGCTGTAAATCTAAGCTAAGCCTGAAGGTAGGTGCCGCATGTGACTTAGGGACTGGGGCCCTCAGCAGCCTTCCTTGACAAGTAGTCCCTGAAACCCGCTCGTGCGGTTAGTCATGTATAGCCAGTGCCTTTAGAATTCCCTGGGCATTTATTTCACTGCGCTGAGAAAACCCTCACTGTAAAACTTTTAATATTGAATCGCCAGTACGAAGCACTATATTTGGTGTCGATGCGTAAATACATTTTTTAATTAAGTGAAGTGTGCACCTTTGCGAGACAGATGCGTGTATTTAATTCCCCATCATGTCACCCTGCCACTGCTTCCCCAGCAGAAGCACGCATGTGCAATCGCTGCTTGCAGCCAGGCAGTGAGTGTTATCACTAGCAGTTGTTAAGTTGCTAAATTCGGATTCACCTGAATGTACGTTTGATCACGTGGTTAGGGCTACATTTTCCAGCTGGTTGCTTCTGGGAACTGAATATGACGAACACTGTCCAATCCCCACATCAGTGGCGGCTTCACTGCTCAGTGGAAAATAAAAATAAAATGATAATAACAAGTTGTTATCATCTTATTTTACTTTGCAACTTCAGCCAGGTGGGGCGGGGCTGGCTCACCACAGAGGGAGGAGGAGTGGTTTGCACGACCTCTCTACCTGCGCATGACGCTTTGACCAGCCGTCTAGGGTCTGCCAAACCGTCATGCGTAGTTGGCATGTTTTCCATTGGGCTGTATTGCACAGCCCCGTGGCGAACATGCCTAGTCTCCCCAGGCAGTGCCTGAGCGGTCAAACAGGCCGCTCAGACCAATCACGACGCTGCTTCGCAGACAGGCAGAGTCCGGAAGCCTGTGCGCTTCTGGTGCTTCTTCCAGCAGAGAAGAAGACGGAGGAGAGGCAAGAGAGAGGCGTGTGGAGAGGCGGCGGCGGTAAAGAAGGTAAGTTAATTTTTTTAATTGTTTTTCATCCCTGCCCTACCACCCCGTTCACAGGCAGCTGCCACTGGTGGTCACCCCTGAAAAGTATTTTAGAGAATGTCAGGTATAAGATACACTAGAATACCTGGAATCATTTGACTGAGCTCCATGAACTCCAGGCCTGACAGAGTTCGGAGGACGGGTTGCTCTGTCACAAAGTGACGGATACCATCTGCCCGTTTACAAGTTCTATTGGATATTATGCACTTGTAATACTGCTGAGGGGATATCTGTCATGTTTGCAGCAGAGTAACCCTGGGCAGGTTCTAGGATTGTTTTAGGATTTTTGGGGCCCTGGGAAGAAAGGGAATAGGGAGAGACACCCCTAATTTGCATTTGCCGTGACATCACAGCAAGTGACAGTGCAGGAATTACTATAAATTGACTATTAATCTCTAACAGTGATTAGCATTGTGGGATTTTTCATCTGAAACTTACATTGTTAAATGTGGACCTACCAGATGGTATTTATATGTAGGCTAAAAGGTTCTAAAGACATGTGCCCTGAGTTACGGCTACAAGATCCCTGTCAACCCTTTCTACAGCCTTTAAAAGTTCTAATACTATTATTGTCCACTTACAATTAGGTGGTTTCATTTGCCTCCTCTCTTTGGCCTCACAGTACCGGATCATGTCTGCAAGGGAGAAATGGGAACTCAGTAAAAAAAAATACATCACCAGTCGTATGGATAAGCCATCTCGTACACTTTCCACGGAGTGGCGCAAGGAGCATTGGAATGCTGGTTGGAGGGGTTCTTGTTGCTTTTCAGGTGGGGTAGAGAAAGCAACATACTTTTTGGAGAACTAGGGAAGTTAGAGTAGTGCTCTCCAGGGAAGGTTTTATCTTGGCAGTAAAAATAACTTAAAGAATATTCCTCCAAAAGTCTCACCTTGTGTTGCACCTTTAGAAGTGTTGCGCCTAGAGCTTCTCCAGACTAAATTTTCAACAAATTTATTTGCAAAAGTGCACATCATAAAATTGAGCTATTTCATTTGTTCGTATTATTCTGCGGTCTAGGCATCTGTTTTCTTCATTCTAGCCTCAGCAAACCCAATACGAATTCAGACTTCTAGGTGCACGGCAATACCTTCTAGATCTTCTGTCTGGTGTGGAATCTCTGAAGATGGTCTGATGGTGCACATACAGTGCCTCAACCTCTTAACTGGCAGGGGCCGAGCATAATAAAGCCACCAAATAAACAAACATACACAATTGTTGAACGTATGATCCAGGTAATCCTCAGCAATTTTCCCACCGAGATGTTTATTTACAAGCACCAGAGCACGCAAATGGCAGTAAAGTGCTGTACAAATGTGCTTAACATAATGAATAACACTTTAGTATGATCCACGAGTACCTTTTAGAAGCGACCCAGGAAAAGAATTTCGGTTTGGAAAAAGTTTAAAAAAATATCTGTTATCCTGGTCACTGAATGGAGCACAGCACCGGCCTGTTCTCCAACCCTCTTGCTTTTATACTAAGCAGAGGAGTGGAGGTGGATATGTGTTCTTGTGATGTTGGAGAGGTTGTGCCCCCACTTCCCTGGGCCTTGCAGCCATGATGTAGCGCTGCAAGGCGTAAGGGAGGAGGCCTCCTCTCCTTGGCCTTGTAGTGCTACATCATGACTCTGAAGCCTTCCTCAGCCAGTCCACTTTCGTCTCTGACCACCGGCTTCCTTCAAATTCCTTTCTGACTTTACTTCCTTTCTCTGTTAACTGACCCCAATTAGATGGTAACATTTCCTCCCAAGAGTCGTAGTATGCTGCACTGCTCTGAAGTGTCGAAGCTAACATGTTTACAATGTCTGGTGTAAGGAACTATCATTCTCGTTTTTTTTTATAAATGTCTGCTAGACCCTACAACCCACTCATCTCTTTAGCCATGCCACAGGACGATCAGTACAAGACATTACACTGGTTGTATGCTCTTGACCAAAATTTGCTATGACCAGATTCAGAGCAAAGGCTACATATTGCCTTGGAGTTTCCCCAGTGTCCTTTTGATAACATGTACGATCTATATGTTCTATCTATTCTATATGCTTCCTATGCACAACACCTTGGGTCCTATCCACTGTTCTTGATGTGTAGGGCCTATGTCTTTGTTATCAGAATACGTCTCTCTAGGCTCTGGAAAATCTTTAAACACACTCATGGGGCATGCCACATAAAACTGAATACATACAATTTTCACAGAAAATTTGCCTTGCCTTACAGATTCACAGTGTAACTCTATTTATAAACCCCAAACAGTGTAAATATGACATATAGTTTGATATCAATACCCCGATAACAGGCGACACCTCTAATGGCACCTCAGCTCTCCTGCCCACAACATCCAATAGCACACGAGACAGATGGCTGCGCACACATTCAACATAGCACTAATAAGCCACTTACATGTATCAACATGCTCACAACACCATGCATTTGTAACCACGTGCCTAGCAGTATAGTATGACACTACAATCACTAAACAAGATATTACATGTAAACTCATCACTGGAGAGACGGAGCACATAATCGAGCACAACCATCCACATAACACTGTGCACTCATATATGCCTTTTAGCTCGCCCTGCAACAGACCCACAAACACATAACTAGTCACACATCCAACACTGGCAGAATGTGCAGCTGGCTACCAGGGAACCCAGCTTCGATGCCTTCACTAGCTTCTTACAAAGCATATATTTCTGCTGCGTAATTGTTCTGCGTACTGAACAAAATGCTGAAATTCCTTAGAACATCCTTCCAGTCTTGTCCTGTAAATCTACAATCCGCTAAGACTGATAAAGTCACTTAATATTCCTATTAACACATCGCCCCACTGGGTCTCCAATATGTTATAGAATTCTCTTAACATTTTAGAAAGTCATTCCCAGACTACTAAATACACTGCAAAGCAGTACTAAGGGCCACTTGTTACTAGTTAGCGCTTGCATTGCACACCATCACCCACTAGTATGGCGTCCCTGTCCCTTTTGGAACTCTGAGCCTACCCAGCAACAACACATGTGAAAGGGGGTGTCCTCATGGGAGGTTACAAATGAAAACAAGGCGGTACTCAGTAGGGACAAACAAGCCTATTAAGGAATCAGAAGCCAGCGTTTACGAATGACAAGGACACAAGCCAATGAAAAATATGGGCGGAGAGTAGGCGGGGCTTCAAGTCCATTCTCTAATACAGCATGCGCTGCCCAGGCTCGACCTAAAATGACAAGATCCTTCCCTCTCGAAAAACCACACCAGGACAGACACAAACGCTCCAATTACTGTCTCGTCACCCATCCACCTTTCTTTGTGTAAAGTTCTTGATAAATCTGTAGCCATCCAAATATTGGGCTGCTGTTCCAAGACTACCAGTGCGAGTTTTGCCCTGCTACAGTATTGAAAAGGAAAGTAAACAGGCAGTCAATGACGTTTTAACAATAACACATAACAAAGACATAGTGCTACCAGACCTTTTATTATCTTCGCTTCCCACCATTGACTTTCGGACACCACTTCTTACCATCTCCTGTTTGAAAGGCACCTCGACTTTTATTTTAAATTATTGTAATTTTATCCCATTTTGGTGCCCACGTATTAAAATAAAAACAATTGTTCTCTATAAATCAGACTGCAGAGAAAACACTTTTCTCTTTATTGCGTTACACTCTAGTAGAACAAAAGTCTCTACTTCAGTCTGATTTTACTCTTATTTCTTTTAAACCTTAATTATCTCTGAACGTGTCTTTAATGTTTTAAAATTATGATTAGTGCTGCATTAATCTGTAAAACGATGCATCAATATCTTAGGTACCCAGTGCATTTCAGGAACATTTTACCTTTGCCAGGCAATAGATCAGATATTTAATGTGTATCTAAGTTAAATAGAAGATGAAATTATAGCCTAAATAGATTGAATAAGTATCACCAGTTGTGTGCTCTCATCAGCCAGTACACTTGGTTTGGCTGACCAAAATGAGCCTCGAACACTTCTCTCCATACCTCTTGCCTTGAGCTAAATCATGGCTTCTTAGAGATTTAAACCTTCCTTTCAAGGACCTTGTGAAAATGAAAACCAAGACTGAAAGTGAGAAATTGAGTCCTTTTTGCAGAGCTGATACTTACTTATTCACCAAGAACTTTGGTTAGGACGCCCAGGCTTCTCAGGCATATCTCTGGTTCCCAGGACCAACTTTTCTCTTCTAAAATCTGCCATGAATGCAGCAGCCCATCACCCCACTAATCAAGGGAAATTCGACTAAATCCCTCACTCTGGATAAAGTTTAGCTCTCCCCACTCCCAACCCCTTCAAACTAAAGTCTAAGTGCATGGTTCTACAAAGCTGTCAGCATGAAAAACTTGAGTAGCTACAAGTAATTTCTATTTCTCTGTTGGTATTTGAACGTTACCTCTAAAACCTCGAGAAAAAACCCTAAAAAAACAGCCTTTTTGACTACGCACCAGGAGTCGATCTATCTTCCCTACATCTTAGTCTGTATCCCTATTTACAACAACTGAGTAATTAACTTAGATCTTCCATGTTCCGCTTGCTCTTTCTTCCCGCTGATTAACTTTGGCTGGCTGCCTCTCATCCCCAGCTCACTTGCTTTCTCTTGCTCTTCTACACCTTTAATGCCAGAATGTACAGTATAAGTTGATTAGAAAGTTCTACATAAATACTAGCACAATACAATATGTACAATGTGTACTGCAGACTTCAGAGCCTTCCTCCAGTTGAGGTCCATGCTACACACAGCTTCAATAAATCAAATTAAAAAAAATGTTGGGGTGAAAGTGGGACTTTCTTTAACATTCGAATAAGCAAGGACTCCATGGAGGACTCCAGAACTAAAGTTGTGACAACTTAAATTTCCTTGGGAACTTCAGCTATCACTATTGGCACAGTAGGAACACCAAACACGGGCAATGTCAATGCAGCAAAGCTCTCTCCTCCCCCCAAACAGGCAGAGACGAAGTTTAGAGATGGTCCAAGGTGGTATAGGAGACAGTAGGTAATGGTGGCCTTTCCTGTAACACCCCCCCTTTGTGCCCGGGGGATGGGTGCCAAAAGGCCTGCTTCTAGATGAAGGTGCTGGTGGCGGGGAGCTGCTGTGGGCAGCTCAACCACCTATATAAGCTGGGAGCCAAATGTGAGGCAGCCACCTTCGCTACCATACCGTAGTCTCCTGTTAGGCGAACCATACCAGCCTGGGGTGGGCTGATAGTTGCCAGTGACATTTCAGGTCACTTTGACATCTCCCTTCAAAGATAATCTCACGTTATGGACTATTTAATCTGTGCCTCAATGGAGGGCAAATGGAACCTTAATTATGGGTACGGGCTAGGAATGTTCGCTGCCCTGGTTGTCTCTGAACTCTTTGTTTTGTTGCTCCATTTTCTGGTTCTTTGGAGCAGTGAGGGATGCAGTCTGGACAGTGAAACAAGTGTAAGCCCGGCTGTCCAGCCCTTTTCTTCATCGGGGCTAGAGGTTCCCCTACAGGATGCCTCTATCATGGTTATTTTGGATTTGCATGTGAGCAGATCTGGCTTCCCCCCTTAGGCAGGAGCTGAGAAATCGAAATGTGATGGGCCTCCACAGTACAGTAATGCTGAGAGGACCCAGGGAGGAGTCAGGCCATGAGCTCACGAAGAATTTGCATTGAGATGGTTGGGACGAATAGAATTTAATTCTGTCCAGCATACTTTCTATGAGGTCTAATAATGATGTCAAGATTAGTAACATGTTTCATGAATAATCTAAGTTTTGAACAATGTTCATTTCCATTTGCAAAAATATTTGTTGAATAAATGCGGCATGAGATGGTTACATCAAACCTTAGACATCTTTGTTACAGGTCGTTTTTTGTGTCTGGTTTATCGTTGCTTGGGGCCCCTTGCAATGCTCCCTGGGCCCCCTCCTTATAGCACTGGCTTATAACTGAAAGTGCTAACTGGGAGTTTAGGCACTCTACTCGGTAAGCCAACATACATGCACTCCGTCACTCATCCTTACACTCATAGATTCGGTCATATTCAACCTCTGACTCTGCCTTCCATTCACGGATTCACCCATCCACTATAAAACAAACTCAAGCAGCCACTTAAACGTGGTGAGCATATGCATGCAATAGAACAATAGAATAAAACAGAGCATCAAGTGGTGTCTTGCAATGGTACTGTTATTGTGCGTGTTTTTTTTAAAGATCCATCGTAGTTGTCGCATTTAAAAGCAATGTGTCCGCCATCTTGGAGAGAAAACACAATAATGATTTAAGCACAATACTATTTCGTGGCCGCTCAGTAAATATTGCGCTGGGCAGACATATTCTAACTCTTGTACAAATCCAATGTGGCCAAAATAATGCTTCTCAACATTGTGCATATCTCGGAAAGGTAAAAGATCGATACACTATTGACAATAGCATTCCAAGATGGCTGTCTAGTTTACAACTACTGCCCGCACATGATGCAGTACGGTGCAGATGAAATGAACAGCAAGTGAACAGACCAGCTAACATCTCAGATACTAAAGGGTACTCCTTTTCAGGCCGATATGCACGTGCTCAGCTGTTACTCACAAGGCAACAGAGCCAATGGTGAAATGAGCTAATCCATTTTCATGTGCCGAATGCTCTCACGGGGAGACGCAGAATGTGAATGGCGCTCGAAAAGACTGAAGAGGGTTAACCCTCAGACCGACTCTCTATGCTTGGTGAGTTTTTTATTACAAGGGCTCTGGCAGATATCTACAGGTGCCAAGCACTCCTAAGAGGGTCTAGCAATAATAATCACAGTGCAAATCTTGCACCTCCAGGGTTTGTCAATTAATCTGTGAGATCCAATGTAACAAAATACCTGTATACAGGCATTGCCACACTGTAATATCAATCTGCCTTTATAGTTCTGTAAAATTTAGCATGTGATATTCATAATAAGTAAGTCTGGCCTAGTGTGTGTGTTGTAAATATTCATAATAAAAAAATGTGATCCATGGACTTGAGATAACTTTTTCCAATGAGCCAATCAGGCCTAATGCCTTATTGCTAGCTTGTTACCGTAAGCAACTCGGGGTACTGTATTGCCATAGGCTTTCCCACCAAGCAACTTCCAGTATAGAGTCATAAAATAAATATGTGTGAAGTTAAAGTTGGCAAAACAATATGCAACCCTTCCTAAAAAAGTATCACAAGGATTCTCAAAGTGAAAATCTTCTATCTCAAGGGTTTGTCACAGGAGTAATAAACCCCTAACCCCTTATATACTACTGTAATCTGTGAGATTCCCCATAGTAAAATCTACAAGCTTTACCACAGTGTAATGACAATCCATCCTTAAAGGCCTATTGGCTTTAATATGTGCTTTTCGCAATAAGTAGGTCAGACCTACTGCTCTGTTGCAACATTTCATAATAAACAGATCAGCCCTATAACTCTGTCACCATGACCACCTCAGTCCTGCTGTGTTTGTCCTAGGCTTACCCACAAAGGCAAAAAGTGCAATAAAAGCACTTTTTTCACTCTTTATCTTTACTCAAGATAATCAATATTCAACTGGTGGCAAAGCAGCTCCCTCTGTAGCGCTTTCTTTTTAATAGTCTTTTTCTCTTGTTCACATAGGGTTTTGAAGCAGCCCCACTGTTAAACTAGGCCTAAAAATTCAAAGTAGCGCTTGGCGCTGATATGACAAGGTTGCAGGCCTACTTTTCGTCTGTTTCAGCGTTCAAACTATCCTTTTCTCTTCACGTTTGTGCACAGACAAAAGCATCGACATTATCCCTATAGACCATATGACACACACTCTTCCATCCCGGCCTTTCCCAGGGAGTACTAGTATCCGTCCGCAAAAGAATCCGTTCTTTGTCAAGGTAAGAAGCGCTATATAAATGCAATTACAACAGGCCCGGTTCTAGCGGGTGGGCAGGGCGAGCCAGGCCCACCCAAACATGAGCCTGGCCCACCCAAACATGAGCCTTGGCCCTCGAGGTGAGGACATGAAGGCGAATAGAAAATAGGCACTATAATTTAAAACGTTCCTCCGAACGTTGGTTTTCTACCTGTTCTGGGAGTTACATGATTGGGGATGGCTGTGAGAAAAAGCCCAGACCCAATCAGGTAACTCCTTTTAGAAAGGTGGGCTATGTCCTGCAGGTACAATAGGGGCATAGCAAGGGGACACATTCTTTATTTGGCACAGAGTAACTTTTGCCTACCGTCCTGCTGCGTGGATATTTCCTTTTCCATTTCAACACAGGAGAAAAGAAGTTTGTTTATTCTGATTGACCTTTTCTGACCCCTGCAGCTGCCTGTCAGACCAGGCTGTGACACAAAGTTTGACCATTCGAGTAGGTAAGATAATATGTTACTATTTGGTCTTATTTTTAAAATCTGCACAGGCCCAGCAAGGCACATACTTTGATGTGCTTTATTTAAATCATTTTTATCAGGAATGCAAGACAACAATAAAAATGTCCAGATATCTGGTGATTAATGATCCTGCTGGATGGCAATCCTTTGTTGGTAGTTTTGAAATGCAGATAAACTGTATTATATGTGGATAGCTCAGTGGGTTACTGCCTTTGTCACATAGATTCTTGTGTTACTTGCAGTTCAGAAGTTATACTCCTAACATAGGACCTATGAACTGTCATCAAAGAACTGCATACAAACATGAATGGTATGATTAGAATTTCACTTTGTTTTGTGTTGCTATATAGTTAGAACTTCCCCAATCTTTCATTATTTAAATTTTTCTGAAAAGAGTTTGGGCAGATATACATTTTTATTAGTAAAGCCAACCCTCAAACACTAGGGTATGGTTTAAATCCTGAGTTTGTGCTTCCTCAACCCAAACCCTCTTAAAATATACTGCCTACCATTATGGATGACATGTGATTCCTACACCTTGAAATCCTCATTAACTTATGTGTCATTCCCTATAGACTGATTTACATACTTGTATGATTCATTGTCTCTGTATAATGTGTGCGTGATGTCAAGTATTGTGACACCATAGACTGATATGAATAGCGCTATACACCAAATGAAATGCATATGAGAGAAGGGCTACGGAGAGATGAAGGGCATTGTAGGAGGGTGGTAGCAATGGTATCGGCGGAGAAAGAGTTAATAGGTGGGGTGTCAAAAATGACTTTTGCACTAGTGCTGAAGCCGCCCCTGTCATGGCCTTTCTGTTTTTATTTAATTAGCAGTCAGGTAATTAGGGCAACTGTGGAACAAATTTTAAAGTGCGTGCTAATTATATTTACTGCTATATTGAATGTTTTAAGTCTGTAGGTGATATTACCAATGTCTTTTACAGGAATAAAGAAAGTGGAGCTGGATGGTGGCTGATATGGGGCTGTGGCCCAAATATCAGCTGTGAGATAAGGTGTACAGGAGAGGGATGGTAGACAAGTGGATAATCAGGCCTGGAAGTACTTGTGTTGAAGCCTGGCCTGTTGGAATTTGCACTTCGGTCCAGACATTGCTCTTACTTTCAAATAACTCTCCACATGCTCTGTATACACACAGAATCGATCTGTTGTATCATGGCGTCTGTTTGCAAGTATGATGTAATCTAGGGCTTGTAGGCTACTATAAGAAGTGACAATTTGGGTCTACAGTGGCCCACCCAAATGCACCCTTGGCCCACCCAAATAAAAATTCCTGGAGCCGGGCCTCAATTTCAAGATAACACGAGGAACAAACTGTGGCCGCCGTGTACGTCCACAACCGCTAACTACACAAAAGCATTAATCTGCACGTAAACGGCAAACATGCTCTTTATAAAACCGCGTAGCAACATAACACAGGTGGTGGAGCAGCAGCTGACGGGGCATTCTCTGAACCTGCGGAAACTATTGTCCTCAATTAGCATGAGTATTGATTGCCTGTCGAGTTCATCTGAATAAAGCATTTGTTGTGCTGTCAAATGAAACATTTTTGCACACCCACACTCTGGGACGGTGCAGTGGATTGGCGGCACTGGCTGTCGTTCCAACCATCGGTTCACAAATACGCAGCCACACAATTCTGAAAAAGGCTTTCTTCTAATGATCGTCGACTTCATCCAGTTGTGAAGTTTTCGCCATAAATACTTTAAATGCTGAATTTATTATCCTATGTTGTTAAATGCTAAACCCCAAGTCCCAGAATGCAATTCGCGGTTGGCTGTAAATCTAAGCTAAGCCTGAAGGTAGGTGCCGCATGTGACTTAGGGACTGGGGCCCTCAGCAGCCTTCCTTGACAAGTAGTCCCTGAAACCCGCTCGTGCGGTTAGTCATGTATAGCCAGTGCCTTTAGAATTCCCTGGGCATTTATTTCACTGCGCTGAGAAAACCCTCACTGTAAAACTTTTAATATTGAATCGCCAGTACGAAGCACTATATTTGGTGTCGATGCGTAAATACATTTTTTTATTAAGTGAAGTGTGCACCTTTGCGAGACAGATGCGTGTATTTAATTCCCCATCATGTCACCCTGCCACTGCTTCCCCAGCAGAAGCACGCATGTGCAATCGCTGCTTGCAGCCAGGCAGTGAGTGTTATCACTAGCAGTTGTTAAGTTGCTAAATTCGGATTCACCTGAATGTACGTTTGATCACGTGGTTAGGGCTACATTTTCCAGCTGGTTGCTTCTGGGAACTGAATATGACGAACACTGTCCAATCCCCACATCAGTGGCGGCTTCACTGCTCAGTGGAAAATAAAAATAAAATGATAATAACAAGTTGTTATCATCTTATTTTACTTTGCAACTTCAGCCAGGTGGGGCGGGGCTGGCTCACCACAGAGGGAGGAGGAGTGGTTTGCACGACCTCTCTACCTGCGCATGACGCTTTGACCAGCCCTCTAGGGTCTGCCAAACCGTCATGCGTAGTTGGCATGTTTTCCATTGGGCTGTATTGCACAGCCCCGTGGCGAACATGCCTAGTCTCCCCAGGCAGTGCCTGAGCGGTCAAACAGGCCGCTCAGACCAATCACGACGCTGCTTCGCAGACAGGCAGAGTCCGGAAGCCTGTGCGCTTCTGGTGCTTCTTCCAGCAGAGAAGAAGACGGAGGAGAGGCAAGAGAGAGGCGTGTGGAGAGGCGGCGGCGGTAAAGAAGGTAAGTTAATTTTTTTAATTGTTTTTCATCCCTGCCCTACCACCCCGTTCACAGGCAGCTGCCACTGGTGGTCACCCCTGAAAAGTATTTTAGAGAATGTCAGGTATAAGATACACTAGAATACCTGGAATCATTTGACTGAGCTCCATGAACTCCAGGCCTGACAGAGTTCGGAGGACGGGTTGCTCTGTCACAAAGTGACGGATACCATCTGCCCGTTTACAAGTTCTATTGGATATTATGCACTTGTAATACTGCTGAGGGGATATCTGTCATGTTTGCAGCAGAGTAACCCTGGGCAGGTTCTAGGATTGTTTTAGGATTTTTGGGGCCCTGGGAAGAAAGGGAATAGGGAGAGACACCCCTAATTTGCATTTGCCGTGACATCACAGCAAGTGACAGTGCAGGAATTACTATAAATTGACTATTAATCTCTAACAGTGATTAGCATTGTGGGATTTTTCATCTGAAACTTACATTGTTAAATGTGGACCTACCAGATGGTATTTATATGTAGGCTAAAAGGTTCTAAAGACATGTGCCCTGAGTTACGGCTACAAGATCCCTGTCAACCCTTTCTACAGCCTTTAAAAGTTCTAATACTATTATTGTCCACTTACAATTAGGTGGTTTCATTTGCCTCCTCTCTTTGGCCTCACAGTACCGGATCATGTCTGCAAGGGAGAAATGGGAACTCAGTAAAAAAAAATACATCACCAGTCGTATGGATAAGCCATCTCGTACACTTTCCACGGAGTGGCGCAAGGAGCATTGGAATGCTGGTTGGAGGGGTTCTTGTTGCTTTTCAGGTGGGGTAGAGAAAGCAACATACTTTTTGGAGAACTAGGGAAGTTAGAGTAGTGCTCTCCAGGGAAGGTTTTATCTTGGCAGTAAAAATAACTTAAAGAATATTCCTCCAAAAGTCTCACCTTGTGTTGCACCTTTAGAAGTGTTGCGCCTAGAGCTTCTCCAGACTAAATTTTCAACAAATTTATTTGCAAAAGTGCACATCATAAAATTGAGCTATTTCATTTGTTCGTATTATTCTGCGGTCTAGGCATCTGTTTTCTTCATGCTAGCCTCAGCAAACCCAATACGAATTCAGACTTCTAGGTGCACGGCAATACCTTCTAGATCTTCTGTCTGGTGTGGAATCTCTGAAGATGGTCTGATGGTGCACATACAGTGCCTCAACCTCTTAACTGGCAGGGGCCGAGCATAATAAAGCCACCAAATAAACAAACAGACACAATTGTTGAACGTATGATCCAGGTAATCCTCAGCAATTTTCCCACCGAGATGTTTATTTACAAGCACCAGAGCACGCAAATGGCAGTAAAGTGCTGTACAAATGTGCTTAACATAATGAATAACACTTTAGTATGATCCACGAGTACCTTTTAGAAGCGACCCAGGAAAAGAATTTCGGTTTGGAAAAAGTTTAAAAAAATATCTGTTATCCTGGTCACTGAATGGAGCACAGCACCGGCCTGTTCTCCAACCCTCTTGCTTTTATACTAAGCAGAGGAGTGGAGGTGGATATGTGTTCTTGTGATGTTGGAGAGGTTGTGCCCCCACTTCCCTGGGCCTTGCAGCCATGATGTAGCGCTGCAAGGCGTAAGGGAGGAGGCCTCCTCTCCTTGGCCTTGTAGTGCTACATCATGACTCTGAAGCACAATGGAGGGCATGTAGACTCGCTGTAATGGCTACACGGAAGAGGACTGTTTCCTTCTCCTGAAAGTGCATTTAAAGCTACATCTTCCATGTGCATCAAGAACGTGCCCTTAAAGTATTTGTATGATTGTATCATTCAAGTCGCTGATGTGTGTCCTTAAAGGACTCCTAACATTTCTTTTCTTGGATACTTATCAGAGGATTAGAGCTTGCTCCTTTCCTCCCCACTTACTCCATCCATCCGTAGGTCCATTCTCTCTCTCTCTCTCTCTCTCTCTCTCTCTCTCTCTCTCTCTCTCCTCTCTCCTGAAGCTCTCCCTATGCCTGCTGAAAGTAACCCCAGCTAGCTGGAGTAAGTGACAGAGATGCATGCATGCAGCATCCTTGGGCCTTAAACAACACAGCCTTCAATGGATCTTGCGTCCCACGGATATTACTGATGGAATAAATGGCCTGTGCAGCCCAAAAACATCCAATAAATTCACTAATCTATTTGCTCCTACCAGTGACACTGTTGCTTGTGTAGACTACACTGGGAGGAAGGCAAAGCATTTCTGGCAAAAATGCAAAACAGTTTTATAATGCAAAAGGGTGTGAGCTAAAAAGGAAGAACTCTCACTGATATGGGAGAGCACATTGTTGCGTCCATTTACACCAACGAACTATCACATCTGATTTGGGACGTCACATATCAAAAATGATTATTACACTGCATGTGCCACCAACCGAGCTTTCTCTAGGTGCTAAAATAATGGGTGTCATCCGACTCAGTGGTACTCATTTCATCAACTTGGGAAAGATGAAAAGCTGAGTTAAGAGCTATCCACTCTGAAGTTGAAATCTATGACATCCATGTTACAAACCATAAGCTCAGCCCACTGCTCATTCTCATCATTTGATAGTCTTTTCTATTTTATGGGCTGTCCTTTCTGTGAAAAATATGATATTCCTGAAGGTGATATATAAGGGTTCAAGTAACTGTTATTGTGTGTTTGCTGGTTGTACAACACTACCAAGAAGGTCATTCTCATCACAGACAACAGGGATCTATACAAACGGCAATAATGCTGCAACACAGCTGTTAACGTGCCAAGCCATGTGGGTGGCTTTAAACTAACAACACCTTTTACTTTTTCCATTAAACTTAGTTCTGTAGGCTGAATATATAAGATTGGCTGAAAATGGCCATCATAACATAAGGACTACTATAGAATGTATACCGGAGCTGCAGAATAGTGGAAGCCTGTTTTGCATAGGGTAGTAGTACTGCAGCACGATGAACAGGTAATGCTAAAGTCTGACTTGCAAACTGCAGCACAGAGAACATATACAGTCCTATGCCAGGAGCAGTGGTGCTGCAATCCAAAACAGGAAAGGCGCAGGTCTATGAAAGACATTATGCACATGGCCTTAGTGCTGCCATCTGTATTAGGAAGCCGCAGTCTAATGAACTGATACTATGTATGCACAGAGCAGTGGTAGAGGCAGGCAAGCCACTAAGGGCTCCATCCAGAAGTCTACCTCAGCTGGAGGCCCTCTTAGTCCCTCAACCTCAAAACTTATTCTGTGGGCCACCTATGGTCTAACCTCATGACCAAGAATAATAAAAACAAAGCATCAACCTTTCATGTAAAACAGATGAAAGCTACCGATCTGGTGCCTAAATTGCACAATCTAAAACCATAATCATGGATCAATCCTGGCTTTTCCCTTGACCAAACTGTGTGAGCCTAGGCACGTATTTTATTTCAGTGTGCCTCCTTTTTCTTCATTATCACATACTAATACCTTGAAATTCATGCGTTCAGGCTGTTCGCTGTCCAAAACCTCTCGTATTTAATTAAGTATACAATAATGTTGCTTCATATATAATAAAAATCTAGTCCCAATATAAGGTGCACATGACAACTGACTGGTCTCTTAGGGCCAGATGTATGACCATTCCATTTTGCGAGTCTCTAATTGCAATTTTTTGTGACTAGCAATTAGGGACTCGCAAAATGCGATGTACTAATGTGTCTCAGACCCATTTAGTGATTCCCAATGGGGTCGCAAATGCTAATCAATATTCATGAGGTAGGTTGCAATTTGTGGCCCATTGGGAATGGCCTGTAATCACCGAGATGGTGGCCTGCTGGGGTCAGCAGACCACCATGTCTGTGATTGCAGTTCAAATAAAAAAATGTTTATATGGAAATGCAGCCTGTTTTCCTTAAAGAAAAACGTGATGCATTTAAAATAGAAAAATGAAAAGCTACCTTTTCCATTTTTTAAGAGTGGGTAGTGGTCCGTGGGATCACTGCCTGTTCTTAAAAAATGTTCGCACCCACATTTACAAAGGGGAAGGGGTCCCTTGGGGAGACCCCTTCCAAGGAATATGAATGCTTTGCAACCGCATTCTGGTCACAAAATATTCATACATGCCTCTAAAACTCGCTATTAGGAAGGGATGCCCTTGGCACGACCCTTCCTAATACTGACTCGCAAACCCTATTTTGCAAGTCGGGAATAGGTAATAAGGTTGGTACATGTTAAAAGCAGTTTTCGAGGTCGCAAACGTCCCGATTCTCCATTTGCGACTGCTCAAAACGGTCGTACATCTGGCCCTTAATTCCGTAATGGCATTGTCGTGAAGGAAGGGTGGAGATGCATTAATATTTCTAAGTGCATGTTAAAAAACTATCACTTTAAATAAATGCTTCTACGGGATCATATTACAGAAGTGCCCCAGGAAGCAACGGGCATCTGCGCTCGCTTTGTGTAACCCCGGGGCACTTTAGTATTACAGGTGGGGCCGCAGGCGCTTGTTCAGCCCCTTCTATAATACAGATAGCGCTGGTGCAACATGCACCAGCGCTATACTCAAAAGGGCATTCCCTCATCTGCATGGGGGCATGGCCCCATGCAAATGAGGGAATATCTTTTTACCGCTGTCAGGAGGCACACTAACAGTGCGCCCACTCTCAGTGCGCCCCCTGATGGCAGCCCTCTGGAGGGGGCCAAGGTGGTCTTATTGGTTCTCTTGACATCCCCTTGCAGGTGGGTGCAGTCACTCACTGCACCAGCCTGCAAGGGTGATCGCTCTCCCCTCTTTAAAGTGCAGGCAGGTGTCGCCTGCACTGTGAAACATGGAGCGGCTTTGAAGTAACCCCTCCGTATTTCTCTTGAATGCACTGCCACCAAGGAAGCCTGAGTTTGCGGCTGCCCTGAAGACAGTGAACTCAACCTAATAGGGCGAACTTTCCCAGTTTGCGCACTGTGCATGTGTTAGAAGGTGCGCTGTGGCGCAAATAGGGAAAGTACGCCCTATTTGTAATAGGGCCCCTGGTGTACTAAGTTGAAACTCTT
Organism: Triturus cristatus; assembly: GCF_964204655.1. NCBI lineage: Eukaryota > Metazoa > Chordata > Amphibia > Caudata > Salamandridae > Triturus > Triturus cristatus. Next base: position 799,863,909 of record NC_140583.1, on the reverse strand, counting down.
GTGCATATTAAAGAAATATACTTTAAACATTTGTTTAAAGACTTTGTTGTATTTTTACATATTTTTTACAAATTACTGTGCATGGGCTCTTAGAGCCAAGCCAGAACATTGGTTGGACTCTCCTTGTTAATTTGTTGGTTCACCTACCTCTCTAGGCAGTAGAGCTGGCATCTGAAATGGGAAGCCGCCGCAATATGAACTCTCCTGGACCTCTCAGCCATTCTATAGTGCTGCAAGGTCCAGAAAGCGAGGCCCTTCCCTCCATGTTTTTTGCAGCTGTGGTCCAGTGCTGAGATGCCCTAAGGAGCTCTGTTCTCTCCTGGACCTGCAGTACTATACCATGACACCAAGGCCCAGGGTTGGGGGTCCCCTCTTCTGGGTCTTGGCACTGGTATGGTGCTCTGAAGCACAGGATAGGGGGCCCCCGCAGCCGTTGTGTAGTGCTACAAAGTGGGGGTGGGGGGCCCTCCCATAGGCTACATATTCACGATGGCCAAGGCAACAATACGAGGCACCCTTGTGACCCAGGAAAGACAGTTTGATGTGGCTGCTCCTTTCTTTAACCCACCCCAGACCTTCTGTGTAAACTGTTAATGGTTACCCCAGATAATCCACCTTGCCCTTTGAAGTGCACAGTGTGAGGTCGGAACACATCTCGATGCCAAAAAGGAAATGGATCGTGGAGGGGCCCAAGTGGAGCACACCGCATGGACAGAGTTCAATGTGAGAAGCTGCGCTGTGGTCTGTGGCCAACTGGTGCAGGACTCCATGTTGATATGGTGAACATGGGGCCCTGGGCAGCTGCTCACACTGTCAATGCCTACCACCGCCCCTGGAGTAATCAGTGCTCAAAATTCAAAATCAGGCACTCAGTGTACTCTTCTTTCCTGGCCCTAGCGGTCAGATTTTTGGCTTTGCCAGTGCTTGCTTTGTCAAGTTTTCTGTAAAATTCCATTGTTGGGGGAGTGGTTAGTCCAACATCAATATAAAACGAGCATTGGTAAAGCCAAATGATCTGGCATACCCTGTCCTGAAGTTTAAAAAAAATATCAAGGGGGCACAGTAAAAATACCCTGCCCCTCTTATTCCTCCGGGGGAGACCAAGAGGGACCCCATGGGGCCCTCCGAAAAAAAGGCACTTTTTGCCACGATCCCGCAGGAGTCCCGCAAGATCGCAGCAAAAAAAAAAATGGCAACCGCCAAACGGGAGCAAACACTAAGTCTGTTCCCAGCCATGGGAGATTTAAAAATACCCCCGCTGGCTGGGAGCAGACTTGTGTTCTGTTTCCCTGCCCGCACTGATGCAGGAATGAAAACAAACCACATATTTTCCCGCCTGAAGGGAGCATGCAAAAAGCAGCTGCTCCCTCTGGGCGGGAGCAATTCTGGCTCTCCCACCATGAGGGGAGTTGGTTGGGGCAGCATGGGCCCTGGGACTGCCCCAGCCCGCCCCCAATGTATTGGTTGGTGGGTGCCCTGAATGGGCATAGGACACCAACCAAATATATAGACAGGCTTCGGAGGATGGGGTCCCCGGTGCCCAAAATGACCCGAGGAGGGGGGTTCACATGATTCCCCTCCCAAAATACATATGGCCCTGGGGGATGGGGTCCCAAGGGCCTAATGAGGCTCAGGAAGGGGCGCCATGTGTCTTCTTCCCCTTTTTTTTAATTGTATTTCGCACTGGGAGTTGAAGTCCGAGGGGCCTATGAAGGCTCAGGGAAGGGTGCTGCATGCCTCTCCTCCCCTCAGATTTGGAGCCGTGGGATGTGGTCCCCAGTGCCCAAGAAGGTTCGAGAAGGTGGCGCGCGTGGCCACCTCCCTGTTTTTTTTTGCAGTTGGCCCTGGGTGATGGGGTTCCTGGGGCCTATTAAGGCTTGGGCGGGGGTCTGCACTCTGCCTCCCCTAATATGTATGTTTTGACCCCGGGAATGGTGTCCATGGGGCGCAAAGACCAACCCTACGCCATACACCCACCAAAGGCTATGTGCAGCATTGGGTTGGCAGCCTGCTGGGGGTTTGGCTACAGGACCTGTGGCCAACTCCCCACTGTGTACGGCTGAAGGTTGTGCTCAGCGTGGGGTTGGCTGCCTGTGGGGAGAGTTCACTGCAGGCACTTGGTCAACCCCCATGGGCCATGTGCAGCAGGGGGTTGGCTTTACGTATGGTAATAAAACAATACTTTACGTTAAAAAAAGTAGAAATTCACTGGAAAAAACGAATATTAGAGTAACGTTATAGTTAGGTGTGATAAAAAGTTTTGATTTTTTTTTTTTTTTTAAACTTAGAAATTCAATGAAAAAAACAAAGGTTCAAGTAAATTTAATATAATTAGGTGAATATGTCAGTAACAACATTAACGTTTTGAACAAAAAAACAAAAAAAAACACATTCACCAGTTATAGTTAGCAGATCTAACTATAAACTTGTGCCACCGCCATGCGTTGCTTATAATCTCACATATTATATCACTCATGACATGTTCTATAACATCATTTACGACATCACTCATGACATCTCAAATGATATCACCGATTAAATCACTGATGCCATTATCCAAGCTTCTGTTGTGCACTTTGCTTCATAAACGGATATGGCTTTAGAGCTATGAAAATAAGTGCAACATATCTCAGAATAATATGAGGCATCAATATTGCTATCATTCATACACCACCCATAGGAGAAGTAAGCTTGTGTTATGTGCAACATTGACCCTATAAAATACACTTCAAGGGTAGCTGAGTTCATGTTGACTATCAACCACAGATAAAAGGGTAACCTGTACTGCACACAGAATTCAATCTGTTTACAACTATTCTTTACAACTATTCAGGGAAAACCAAGTTCCTCCAGATACTCAAGCCCTGTTACATAACTATAAAAAGAAACGTAGGTGGCAGTGGGCAAACAGCTCAACTTGCACATCACAAATTCAGGGTAAATATAGAAACAAGGTTATAGGAAAATGTGTGCATGCAAGGATAATAACACTATGCCGCCCACCGATATCTGTAGAATACCTTCAGATATTCACAAAATGATAAAGGGCCATATGTATCAAGCCTTTTTCCTGTTTGCAGATGGGCAGATTCTCAGAATCGGCCCGTTTGTGTATTGGAAAAAGCCTTTTGGGATGTATCATTCCAAAAGGCCATCGCAAAATAGAGAATTGCAAAATTTGCGATTCTCCATTTTGTGAATGCAATTAAGGAATTGCAAATTGTGATTCCCTAAATGCAATTCTGGAAACACCAGAAATTTGCTATTTGGCCTTAAGGAATTGCAAAGTTGTAATTTGAGATTTACTTTAAAAAAAGCACTTTTTTGAATTTTTAAACGTGCCATATGTCGCACATACATGCCCTCTGGGCATGTATGTGCACAAAATGTGCACACATGCATATTTCAGGGGTGCAACAGGGTGTCCTTATGGCACCCTTGCAACCTTGAAATTGCATTCTTAATTTGCGATTCTCTAATTGGTAATTGCAAATTGAGTATGTCTTCCCATTCATTCCTATGGGCCTCCTAGTCCATAGGAATGAATGGGAAGGTATTCCTTAATTGCGAATCTCAATTTGCAATTTGCAAATAAGGAATATGTAGGATTCGCAAAATGTTTAGCAAATCATCACACATTGCATTTTGCGATTCTCTAATTGCGATTTGCTAAAAATTGCAATTTGAGAATCGCAAAACTCTTTTTTGATACATATGGCCCAAAGTGCCCAGAGCACCGCACAATAGGAAAATCTTAGTCCATCAGCCCAACAGGTCCAAAGCTTTGTCAGTAGAGAAATAGAAACTTAGTAACACATTGATCAAAGTCCAAATACGAAGACACCGTGTAGGTCTATAGTTCCAAATGTTTTAATTTTCCAGGCAAACAATTTTAGTTGGAATCCAAAGATGAATACAGCTGACACGTGTTTAGTCGTTTGACTGAAACTACATTGAGAAATAAAGTTGATATGAGTAGAAAAGAGGGTACTTTAAACAGTGTTTACTCTGTATCACACTGTTTGTAGACAGTGAAACTCTCATGAGAAATACATCAGAGTATTAGAAAGTATCTACAAAGAACAGTGTACACACTATGCAAAATGTATCCAAAGAGATACTAATCACTTAAAATAACCAGGGTCTGAAGGTGCGAAAGATCATGCTACCTACAGCCTTTATTCTGTGGTGAACACTTTACAGACAAGCCTTCTTCTGAAGAAAAATAAGCACATGTGAGTATGTTAGTACCTGGTGCACCATGTATTTTATGTTATGTAGAAATTGTCATGCTGGGACAATTCTGTCTAATAATTCAAGACTGCGTACAATACTAAGTTTGTAGTACGTAGAATCTTTGCCCTCTTGGAAAATGTTCCTGCAGAGCCCAAAAACGTGCGTGGAACATGCTGAACACAAGTCTTCAACTGTCACCTGCACATAGAGTTGCTCTTCAATACAATAATTTATAACGTGTTCAATACCCCATCACACCTGTGATGTATTAGGAGCACATGCGTTTTGTAAACTTTTACACCCATTAACAGGACACAGTCTGTATACAATTTGGTAGAAAGGTAATATGGTAGTTACCCGCCACTATGTAAACTATAGAACAAAACCATAACACTCGTTGGATTATGTCATCAGGTATGTCATAAATGATTTCATAGAACATCATGAGTGATGTAATATGTAAGATCATAAGCTATGCATGCATGACGGGGCGCAAGATCTGAAAGGTGAATTTCTGTGTTGGTTTTTTTAGTTCAATACGTTAATGTTCTCACTGACATATTACCTAACTATAATGTCACTTTAACGTTTGTTTTTTTCAGCACATTTTTATGGTTTTCCTTTTTTCCCAAACAAAAATATATCTTTTTATCACACCTAACTATAACATTACTTTAACCTTTGTTTTTTCAGCGAATATATATATATATATATATATATATATATATCGGTAGGTAGTTATAGGTAGGACCTAGTTTCCATAGGAAAAATGTTTTTTTGTTTTGCCAATAACTTTGACGTCATTTGACAAATCTTTAAAAAAAAATTAAAAATGTGTACGACTCTCTGTTCAGCTGCTATGTTGAAAGTTTCGGGGTGATCTGTCAAGCGGAGGCCGAGAAAAAAGGGGGTGCCAAAACGCTTTTCCCACTTGCAATTTCCCATAGGGATTTTGAACACGACTACAGCCTAAACCGCGGAGCGGAATTACACCAAATTTGGCAGAAAGTCAGCTCTTGGTCCAGAAAGTGTGCTTTTTGTAATTTGGGGTAAATCCGTTCAGTAGTTTTAGAGATATTAACTCAAAACCAAATTTGTATATCTAGGGACGCGGTCCCTCCGCTTATCCACCCGCGGTGAATCCGTGGCTCCATGGGCCAAAGCAGAGTTTTGATTCGCTGGCCACACCTTCACAGAAAAGACACAGCCGCTATTTTATATCTTGGGAAACGGTCCCCGGAGCTGAAAAGTTGCTTGCATATTAATTGAACGGGTCAGGTGATAGCTTTCCTGACCCCTTGTGTATGTTATAAATGAGGTGGAAGCATGTTTAATGGGCAGTTAAATGACAGAAAATGTTTTTTTGGTCACTCACGTGATCCGAAAAACCATCAAGGGGCTGAGGACAGCACACTTGTGTAAATCCGCAATGGATCTAGCACATGGCCAAAAAAAATACATATACGTACTCTCACATCCTGTGTGACACCCATGCAGACACTCTCACTCCCATTGACACACCCATACAGACACTCTCACACCTACTCACATACCCATAGACACTCACACCCACACCCACTCACGTACCCATACACACACTCACACCCACTCAAATACCAATACAGCCACTCACTTACATACTTATACACACACACACACACTTACATATTGATACAGACACTTAGGGGCATATGTATGAAACTCCCGTTTTGCGAATCCCAATTTGCGATATTTAGCGATTAGCAAATTGAGATTCGCAAATCGGGATGTAAAAAATAAATCGCAAATGTTTTGCGATTTCTTAATAATCGCAAAATATTCTGAGAAACCGCATTTGCGATTCCTTAATTGCGAAATTCGCAAATTAAGAAATCGCTAAAAACGGGAATCTGCAATACAGGTGCAGCCTGATGACATCACAAACAGGAAGTTGGAGTGATTTCCTGCACCTGCTCACCTGAGCCACACCCAGAGGCTGCTTGGAGAGTTTGCATCCCAGGAGAGAGCAAACAGCAATGGAGTCCAACAAATAACAGGAGGGCAAGGATGCAGAGAAGAGGAAGAGGAAACACAAGTTTTCAGAAAAGGAGCAGGAGGTCCTCATTGAGGAGATGGTGTGCAGCCATGAGCTCCTTTTTGGTAAGAAGGCACTGCGTGTCCCAGAGGCAAGGAAACGCAAAATCTGGCTGGACATCCAAAATAAGGTTAATGCAGTGGGAGTGACCAATCGCACCATCGAAGAATTGCGCAAGCGATGGTATGATATGCGCCAGAGGTCGAAGGAGAGGGTGGCAGCCAGACTAAAGGATGCAAACCAGACTGGGGGAGGACCATCCACAGCAGCACAGCCAACACCTCACGAGGAGCTTCTGGAGTCCACTCTCCTGCCTGAGAGCGTCGGTGGTGTGGCTGACATTGACAGTTCCGACCCTGCATCCAGCAGCCAAGGTAAGATGCATGCAAAATCAATCTGCACTGATCCCCATCCCATGCACACTTCCCCAAATGCGCTAAATATCCTCACGAAATGTCAGTCCAGTCCAAGTCTTACAGCACACCCAGCAATGCATCATGGGACTTGTAGTACTATGTCTGACAGTGTGTCCATGAGACAAAGGAAATCTAATGCAACATGTGGGTCGGGGATAGGCGAATGATACAGTGTCAGAGGTTAGCCGATACAAACTGTAGGAACTTTATTGATTGCTAATTGCAGACAAAGACACAAACTCATGTAGTCCCCTTTACATCCACAGCACAATCCAGGGCACGTGAAGACACTGCACATCCTGAGGACTCCAGTGACGAGACAGAGCTCATACCTATCCAGCGCAGGAAGCGCACACATGTGCCCCCACTGCCTCCATTTGAGGATGAAATACCGGCCACTGGGGAGGACAGTGACAGGAGAGAGGGGGGTCAGGGTGTGTCACACATGCCCATTCAGGACACACCAAGGCCAAGGATTCCACCACAGGACACACGCAGGTCAAGGCCCAGAAGCAGCACTGCCACTGAAGCGGAAGAAACCGTTTTTTCTGGGCTGGAACACAGCATGCTGCAGGAACAGCGCCTGCAAAGTAAATCACTCAGGTCAATAAATAGGCAGCTATGCCGTATCCACAAAGATCAGAAAAACATGGGGGAGGGCATCATGGCCATGGCAGGTGCCATCTGTGCCCTATGTGACACTCTGAGGCACAACCAAGCCGCCAGTGAGAGGGCTGGCCGACGTGCCAATGCACGCCTTCACACATATACCAAGGCCGTGAACCGCCTCTGCACCACCACCAGCACTCTGACACGCCGAAGCGTCACAATGCAGGTGGAAATGGCGCACTGCTGCCAGGACATAGCCAGAGGACTAGCACAGGTCACCAGTGCTGTGGAGCTGCTGCAGACGGCCAACGCAGGTGGCAGCGCTCTCATGGCCTCTGGCGAGAGTGAAGAAACCTCCAGTAGGAGCAGCATCACTCCTACATTGCCTGGAGAAAGACGGCACAGTACCAGACAGGGAGCAGGACCCCGGAACACCATGGAGGGCACTCATCCTGGACGCAAAACACCACCAATGCGTCACCAAAGGAGGTGAACTGTCTGGTGACTATTAATCCTAAAAGGGTGAAGTAACCCAACTATGCAGATTGCACAGTTACTTGTGCCTTACCTGCACTGTGTGCATAACATGTGCTGGGTACAGCTACACGCTTAATGATTGTGAAGTGTGAATAAACACTGCACACATTATCATGTCATCATTGCTCACCTAGAAGTAGTTTTGTGTGATCTCTGTCCGTCTTTGGCGTCCAGCAGCTGCCCCGACTCCTGACGCAGGCCTGGCAGGGGGAGCAGGGCGATCGTCATCCGATGTGTCTGTATCGGTCACATCAATTGTGGTGCCTTTCCTCATTGCCATGTTATGTAGCATTGCACAGCTTGCCACGATTTTACAGCAGGTCTCAGGGCTGTATTGCAGTGCGCCTCCACTTTTATGCAGGCACCGGAAGCGGCTCTTCAGGATTCCAAAGGTACGCTCAATTACGCAGCGTGTAGATCTGTGTGCCCTGTTGTATCTCCTCTCACTTGCATTTGCTGGATCCAGATACGGGGTCAGGATGAAGTCCCGCACTGCATAGGCACTGTCACCTGCAGGGATAGACACAATCGGTAAGTCAATGTCCCCACCCTCCAGTGATGTAGTGGATGTATGGATGTGTGCCATGTATTTACCTAGCAGGTATCCCTCCCCAAACTCTCCAGCACTCAGACGTCTGTGTATTCCACTGTGTCTAAAGATGAAAGAGTCATGTGTACTGTCGGGGTATTTGGGTACAATGTCAGTGATGATATACTTTGCATTGCACACAATCTGTATATTGAGGGAATGGTAGCATTTATGGTTTCTGTAGACATATTCAGTTGCTGATGGGGGTGTGATGGCCACATGAGTCCCATCGATGCAGCCAATGACATGTGGGAAACGTGCAATCTGGTAGAAGTCCAGTTTTGTTTGCTGTAATGCCTGTTGGGTGTTTGGGAAGTATATGTGATGTGGGAGCCTCTGTAGCATTGCATCTAGAAAGGCATGTAAGAAGCGCAAAAGTGCACTCTGTGACACCCCACCAACCTCCGCTATTACCCGTTGAAAACTCCCTGACGCCAGGAGGTGCAGGGAGCACAGGACCTGCACATGTGTGGGAATTGTTTGTGTCCTGCATGTAGGGTGTTCCAAGTAGGGTTTCAGCTCCTCAATCAGGTCCATTATGGTCTGTGGGTGCAGCCTGTACTTGTCATAGATGTCCTCTTTAGTGTGCTGGAACAGGGTGATGCGCAGCCTGAATATACGTTCCTGTCTCATTCTCCTCTGTGCAAGAGCCCGAATACGCAGCCTCCTGGCTATCACATACAGTGCTGCCATTGTGGTTGGTTCTGTTGCATTGTGGGGTGGTTTAAGTACCTAGCAGCAGTTTACCACCTGTGTTAATTGCGATTTCCTAGTTAGCGAATTTCGTAAATTCGCAATTAGCGAGGGATTCATACATTTGTTAGCGATTTCTTAGTTTGCGATATTCCTAATTCGATTTTTGCAAATTAATAATATCGCAATTTAAGTAATCGCAAATTTATTCGCTATTTTTGTGTTTCGCAGCATTAGAAATCGCTAATTTAGCGATTTCTTTATTTTCACTAGGAATGTGTGTCATACATATGACATAGCGAAATTTTAGTCGCAAACGCTGTTTTTTGCGATTCGCAGCCTTTGCGACTAAATTTTGCTTTCATACATATGCCCCTTACATCCACTCAAATACCTATGCAGACACTCTCCTACCCACTCAGATATTGGTACAGAGACTCTCACACCCAATCACATACCCATACACTCACATGCCCATACAAACACTCTCACTTGCAGACACTCACACACTCAGTCATATACCCATAAAGCAACTCTCACACCCACTCTGACACCCATAGTCTTACACCTACTCATATAGACATTGTCACACCCACTCTGATATCAAGACAGACACTCTCACAGTCACTCACACACCCAGTCACAAACCCACTGATAGAGCTACTCAGAGATCCACTCAGACATTGATACACCCACTCACAGACCTACTCAGGCATTCACACTTTCAGTTACAGATGTACACACACAGTTATACATTCACTCTCAAACTTCTACAACTGAATGCTAAACGTGCTGTTTTGTATTGAATGTGCGCTTAGGGTTTGGGGATCTGCAATGAATCCGTGGAGTCAAGGAAAATGTATTAAAAAAAGATTTGCAAAGAAAAAAAACAAGTGTTTGGGAAATAGGGTGGCTCTGATAAGAGTCTTTGTGTCTACTGTATGTATGAGATCACTACACATAAAACCGTATGTAGCCTTTCAAGTTGTTCAGGAAACACTGTTGCCTTTCTCTGTGAGAAGAGCTCCATCAGGTCTGTAAATCCAGTCCAGGTCAAAGCGTAGGTTGTTATTGTAGATAGGGTCTGTGTTATGGTCTATGGGGAATGAAGAAACAGTTCTATTAACATGTTTCCTGGCTTTGTCTAACTGTGGACAGAATTCAGTTGACCACTTCCATTTCTGCCTCTAGCATATGTTGGAAAACACCAAGGAAGTGTGAGGTAAAAGTGCCATTAATTTTCCAAAGGTATCCTTCATTAGGATTTCCAGTCATATCCCAGTAAGTGTGCCCAGGTCATTGCCATCACAGTGCACAATCATGAGGTCTGGGTGGTGGCAATCCATAATGCTTTCAACCAATGGAAGCAACTGACGCCACTTTAACACTTTCTGGCCAACCCAACTGATATCCACATTAGGCAAGCCTAGGTCCCTGTCAATGCCACTCATTCTAGCACACTCTCTATCCCAAAACAGAAAGCTATGGCCCACAATCCACACTCTTACCATTTTCAAAACAAGGAGCAGTAGCACATAGATATCAAAAAGAAGACAGTTAAAAAGAAGCCTTGCAAGGGAAATTCAAAAGATGAAATGTGATTGTATGGTAGAAATATGCTGGTGGTTAAAACCAGGTTATTTTATTGTGATAAATGTAAGTACAAGTGTGATTGGCTTTTGTGATATTGCCAAAAAGTGATGGTGTTTGGGATATGCTTCTAATTGCATACATCCAACCACACCTGCTACAGTTTGCCTAGGAGTTAGCATGCTGCTCTCAGAAAATGTTTTGAACGTATGACCTACTGCTAGCAGAGAATATTCCAAATTGGTCACCATGGTAACAGAGCTACAGGAGCATGAGGGGAAGGAAACAAAAAAGACTAAAACGTGAATGTGAAGGAAGGGTTTTTATGGAAGAAATGGTAAATAAGGAGAGTTTGGGTGCAAATTTACACATTTATACTAAGTAATGTAATGTAATGTAAACAGCATTTATAGAGCGCACTGTGACCCTATGGGTATCCTGGCGCTTGAACACGTGAGCTAGAGTCTGAGAGCATGGAGGGTGTGTAGCCAAATAGTAGAAAAATATCACGACTTATATCCTAGGAAACAGCCAAGTATTTAATCTCTTTCTGAACTGTAACAGATTTCTCATCTGCCTAATTTCGACTGGGAGTTTATTCCAGGCCAGCGCTGCTGCATCACTGAAAGCCCTACCTACTGCTTTAGCTTTCCTAAACCTGGACACTCTCACCAGTTTAGCTGAAGAAGAACGTAGATTGTGCAATGGAACATACCACTCAAATCTACTCCGTAATGGCTTAGGTCCAAGGCCATGCAGAGCCTTGAAGACTATGCAGAGGGATTTAAACTGAATCCCCTTCATTACTGGAAGCCAATGGAGCTCGAAAAGAGCCTGAGATGCCGATGATTGACGTGGTCTCCTTAGAGCTAACTTGGCCACCATTGACTGGATTCTCCGGAGTCTCTCAATCAAATATTTGGAAGACTCCAGCAGCAGTGCGTTACAGTAATCCAGTTGACTCAGAATGATGCTCCCTACCACCAGTGATCTTGCCTGTGTGGGAAGCAGCGTGAGGATCCCTCGAAGAACTCTAATCAGAGTAAAACAGCTACCAACTGTTTTAGTCACTTGGGGCTCTAAACTCAGATTGCAGTCAAAACTGACTCCTAAATTATGTACTACTTTGAAGGGGGTCAATGGTGCTGTCACCAGAAGTGGCCAAAACCCAGTTGGTAGTGGAAGGGGAAGGGGAAGTAGAGTATAAATTACATTGTTTATGAACAGATTGTAGAATGGATTTTGGTGTCCGGTGCAGAGCCGCAAATCCACCGAGAAGTTACACAGGGGTTGCGCTGAGCGCCACGGGGGATTTGCAGACCCGCCAAAACCCCTACCGAATTGGGCTTTCTTTAGAGGAGTGTAAGAGCAGATTACTGTATGTGGAAGGAAGGGTTCCCCTAGTTTCTTTTAGGTTCAAGAGGAGGGGAAGAAGGAAAACAACCTCTTGTCAAACCTATCTTAGTTATCAATGATAATTATTCATACATTTGATAATCCCCAGAGCGACAATATATTTTAATGACAACTTACTCTTAAGTCTTTTTATTAATTTTTTTTTTTTTTTAAGCACATCATTTATATAATTTCTTTTAACATGTAGTTTATATACAAAGTAGATATTTCCATAAGGATATTTCCACTTTAAATTGAGTGACAACAGTCTGTGAACTCAGAAAAAACAAACACAAAGTGAAAAAACTTTTTTGGTTCAATTATTTGAATTTAAAGAAACAATTCAGAAAAACATTAAGAAAGAGACCCCATGAAACATACCATCACATAATCATTCTCACCTGTCACTCTACTCTTGCATACTATCAATCATACCACAAAGAGGTTTCTTTTTTTTTTTTTTTTTAAATAAAAGCCACATCTGGAGTGAGATCCTGTTTGAATTGTAGTCCAAGAGTTGGTAAGATTCTTGAAAAATTCATAAAAGATTTTGATCAAAGCATTAACATATAGTTTTGCTATGGGTGTACCAGATATGTGGTCGCTGGTCGGTCTACGCACGTTTCGGAGACTGTATATGGATTTCACGTCTCCTTCTTCAGGACCAAAAAGTTTTTTTATACGAATTTCTTTATCGTCTGTGCGGCGATAAGGAGGGGTTCTCTCTAAAAAATAATCAGAATTGTATATATGAATTAAGACCTGGGGAAAATTAGTAAGATAATTTGAATAATACATTTTTGATTGGTGCTCATACTAAATTAGAGCTCCTGCAGCCAAAAATAGAGATAAATTGCATCATTTAGTTATTTCCGTAAGAATATTTCTAAAAATCAAAGAGGGATAGTACCCAAGATTTAAATAGTCCAAATGTGCTCTCAAAAAGAGAAAAGTGCCATGTGAAAAAGCCAATCTTTAGATATAGTGCTTAGTGAAAAACAGCCATGAGTACTAGAAATGAGGAATATGCAGAGTCAGAGAGAAAGAGAGGATATTTAAGTAAAAGTTTCCTACATGTATAGTATAGCGTAGAATACTCTCTGGTTCAAAGAGGACCGATCCTTTTTTCAACTTGCAACATGTGCGCAAGTGCTCATCGGTTTAGGCTCTGGTGTTAGAAATAGAAAAAAGGTTTAGTATTCTGTCTATGATCTTGATGTTTTTTGGGTCTAACATCAGAAAGGGGAGAAAAATGGCATCTTACCCTATCTTAGGTTAGTTTGTGCAAGTATTAATATGTATAGATCTGTTAGGTATTTAATTCTTCTTATTTTCTTATTTTTCTTATAAGAAATACGACAGATAGAAGGCCACGCTTTCTAGGAGGCTATCTTGATTCCATCTGAAATAAACCGTTTTAATAATGTTTATATCTGAGGTCAGGTAATGCAATAATTATTAGATGTAATTAATTTTGTTTTGGGCTTAATCTGAGATCTTACCTAGGTGGTTACAGTAAACAGTTCCACAGAGAATATAAGGGATATACTTCTTCTTATCTTCCGTAAGATTTCTCAGTTTAGGCACTTTCAATGCTCACAGATTCATTCTAAAAAGGGGAGATCAAAGTCCTCAGCATTTAGGAGTGATGGTATTCAGATGACAGCCATACACAAATGTACAGTCAGTATAGCGTGTGAGTATCAATGAATTAAATATCCCCAAATGCTCAATAAGGAAGTGCACGTTATGCTCATACAGACAGTGTATTAAGTTGTCATATGTTATCGCAGAAGACACAATGCTGGTGTCAAGATAATCCAGGCATTAGGAAATGTTTCTTATATGCATATGCAGACGGATAGAGGAATATTTCTTCATATAGGCTAATAAAAGCAAGGAGCGTATTAAAGCATCTCTATGACAGAAATTACTTCCAAAAGTATGTCATGTTGATACTGAAAGGCCTCTCAGTTTTGGTGATGGTAGAGCGTTTTGTTTTGTATAGCTTAGTGTAGTGCAAAAGCCCACAAGTTCAGGCATGGTGTTACACGCATACTATCGTTGCGAGTATTTAAAGATGGATTTCACATTAAATTAGTGTTAGGCTAGACGCTCTAATATACTATATGGGGGTCATTTTTCATTCTCCTTATATCAATCTTGGTTCACTTAGGTAGACCAATGCATGAAGAAAGGAAGTGTAATATTCTATATAGAGAGCAGAGGTGAGGATCTACCTCAATAGTTGTACATAGTTCGCTCGCGCTGCCGATTCTCTTACCTTGTAATTTTCAGAGTGCTGACGCCATTATCGTTCTTAAACAAACCGGAAAGGGCTGGGGGTCATAGTACCCACGTCATTTATTCTGTCGGATAAGATCACGTGCCTGTACGTCAGGATTATGAGACGGAAAAGAGTATGCTAAGCAACCGCCGTAAAGGGACGAAAGTCGTTGCAATGGTCGCCATTTTTAAATGGTACGAAAACCGATCTATATGTCTGTGTACTGATAATAGGGATGCCTTATATGTGAATCACAGATATTTATTATCTATTATTTACCAAGATTATACGAGATAGTCAGTGTAGTTAGGTAGAATCTTATAAATAAATTATTCGTGTTCACGTGTTTCAAATTAAAAAGCATACGTCAATGTATTTTATCTGGATGGCACAGAGTGAAGGAAAAAGAAAGGGGGAGTTTAATTTAAAGATCTATAAGTATATAATGGATCAGGTGAATTTCTTTATACTTATAAATACACCTTTCAATTCCAAAAGCAGACAGTGTGTCGTAATACGCTGCTGTGGTCGCCATCTTAGAATGGGAAAACATCCCGATCATCCTCAGATTGTATCAGGTATCACAACTAAAGGTTGCAGCTGAACGTATGCGATGTAATCGATTTATGCAGCATTATAGATATGGAAAGGCCTCATGCTAATATAGTTAAAAAGGTGAACGATGGCTTTTTTATTTGTGGTTTTGGTAAATATGTACCAAAATATTAAAAAAAGAAACCTCTTTGTGGTATGATTGATAGTATGCAAGAGTAGAGTGACAGGTGAGAATGATTATGTGATGGTATGTTTCATGGGGTCTCTTTCTTAATGTTTTTTTCAATTGTTTCTTTAAATTCAAATAATTGAACCAAAAAAGTTTTTTCACTTTGTGTTTGTTTTTTCTGAGTTCACAGACTGTTGTCACTCAATTTAATGTGGAAATATCCTTATGGAAATATCTACTTTGTATATAAACTACATGTTAAAAGAAATTATATAAATGATGTGCCTTAAAAAAATAAATTAATAAAAAGACTTAAGAGTAAGTTGTCATTAAAATATATTGTCGCTCTGGGGATTATCAAATGTATGAATAATTATCATTGATAACTAAGATAGGTTTGACAAGAGGTTGTTTTCCTTACTTGTATAAGAGCAGATTAACAATCCTGACCATTCAGAAGTGTTGTATTATTAGTAAAATATGAAAACAATGTTTCTATTTGTTTACAGCCTGTGTAACCTTGAAAGCAAAGTTGAACAGTTGCCATTAATGGTTCTCTTGTATGGGAGTGGTATACCATTCCTGTGCTTGGTTTTTGTGTACTTTCTAAAAAAAGATATTCAAACTGATACTGAGAAACACAAATACAGATAGAAACACTCACATTTAACATGTATGTTAAATAAGTTGTAGTATTTAAAATTATTTGATGACAAAGGCATGAGTGGGCATAATGTGGATGAAAGAGACTAGGATGTTCAGAGAAAGTATAAGAGAATAAATTAAAGAGTATGTGATGAAATTAAATAAATGTACACTGATCAGTAAAGGAGAATGTTGTTTTTTAAGAGTAAGAAAATAGAGTATACACTGATGTAGTCACAGACAAGCAGTGAAACTCTAATGCAGGGAGTAACAGTCCCAGGCATTTTGTCATGTATAAACTGACACACCAAGGTATACATAGATAAATGCATTGACTCAGACTGACACACAACTGTGCTTACTTTGTCAGATCCACGTACAGTCTGATGTATACAATGACAGACATTAACCCCTTCCCCGCTCATGACGGAACCGTTCCGTCATGAGCCACGGTTGGCGTGTGCTCATGACGGAACGGTTCCGTCATGACAATCCTGTTGGCGGCCGCTCCGCCTGCGCGGCGCTGTTTCCCCGCCTGTGCGGGGCGACAACGCAAATGGGCGGAGTCATGACGGAACCGTTCCGTCATGAGCACAGCTCAACTGTGGCTCATGACGGAGCGGCTCCGTCATGAGCACAGGCCCACCGCGCTGCCCCCCTGCCCCCCCCAGCGCTGCAGCGGAATGTCCGCAGCAGCGAAGGGGCTAACACATACCTATGCATACAGTAATAGACTCATGCATACAGCCATGCATACATTAATAGAGACAGGTACACACTGATGCATGCACTGACACAGCTAGGCACATACTGAAGCGTACCTTGACATACCCAGAAAGAAACTGATGCATATGCTAAGACATCCAGGCACACTGAAACATACAGTGGCATATTGAAATACACATATATATACAGTAACACACTTAGACACACAAGTACACAGAAATGGAGCCATTAGTACACCTATGCACACACTGATACAGTGACTAACAGAACCAAACCAGACACTGAAAGTCCCTGGAAACACTAATGTAGTCACTGACACACCTATGCACAAGCAATTGACACACTGAGACACCTGATTAAATAGTAATGCAAAAACTAACACACCCAAGGGCACTTTGATGCAGGGAGTAAGATACCCAGGTGGAGAATATTATAGCTAGAAAGATAGGCAGCTAAAGAATAATACCAGTAGTTAAAGATCCAAGTATACAATGAGACACAAAATAATAGATTGTGTCAAACACTAATGCATGCACTGATAAACACATATTAATACATACACTAATATACTCAACCTATCACTAATACCTACGAGCAAGAGAGGTAGATGGATGCAAAGTTAGATGGGCCTGTTGTAAGAAACAGATTAAAGAAGAAAAGGAAACTATCACTTGTATAACTATTTACAACTCAGAGTAAAGAATACACCAGTTACTCTGTCAATTACTAATAAAGTTGTTTAATTTAGAGGTTAATTTATTGTTTAATCGCTATGTAAATACTGCTATAAGTTAGAGGAAAATAAAATGCCAGTCAGAGCAGAACATAACAAGTTAGAATTAGTAACAATTCCAGAAGAACTTCAAGAATTAAATGTTTATGAATCAATTCTCATACAATATATACACCCATTTCAGGTTATTATTCGAATGGAGGCAAAGACAGGGAAGTTGCCAACAACTGAGCATCAGAAAGGTGTTAAAGGAAGAGTTGTGTACTAACCTTTAGATTTTAATCAGAATGAAACTGGTGGGATACACAAAGATGTTCATGAACCACTTATTATTCTTATAAATGGTGTCCCTACCAAGAGCAAAAAATCTGGCAAGAGTTAATAGATGTTAAAAAAGTAACAAAAGCAACATTATTCCTGGTACTAAATAATATGTTCTATAAAAATGTTGATATTGTTCGAGATGCAACATATATGGAGGATAAAACATTACCATCAACTACACAGATTGAAAAACTAGATCAATTTAGATCAGAAGAAATTTATGAACACTACAGCATCCATCCCCTGCATTCTATAGAAGTTATTGGTGAAGCTAATGATCTCTTTCAAATGAAACCAGCAAAAGGAGCTCCCATGAGTGTGTGGGATAAAGGCTCACCATTTTCCAAAACGTTTTCCTACTGGAGCAGGCGGCCGCTATGATGACCGCCCTGTACAGACCCAGCAGGTGAATACAGGTCAGCCAGATCCAAGATTTTGCGAGTGCATTCCATACATTTTCCATCTTCTGTTTGAGAGTGACTTGTCTGAACTTTGATATGCTGGAAACCACACACTAAAGACAGGAGTTAATCTTCAAAATCTCTCTGTAAAGGAATTTGTTGACAAAGTTCATGGAAAGGATGAAAAGTTGGAATACAACTTGATTAAATTGGTGGCGTGCCAACGTGGCACCAATGAGTATTGGTATAGTTGTCATGGAGAACTCAAATGTATGTTGAAAAACCTAGTTTCACCTACTTGGTTACTGATACTCAGCTTTGCTGAGTATGCATGAGAGGACCTGCTTGAATTTTTGAGGGAAGTGAACTCAAATATTCAGGATATCAATGCGAAGACAGAAGGAGAACTTTGCTCTTAGGATCCTGCTAATGTCTGTAGGTATTTTAACCACAGGTTCGAAGCCATGTTGTCTTTGATCTGCAACAAAACAAATCAAATCCTCTTCTTGACGAATAACTGATTTCTTTCGGCATAAAGAGTACCAAGCAAGAGGTGCCCCTCATAGTCACATGCTGTTATAGATAAAAGATGCGCAGAAATTTGGAACAGACAGTGATGAGACTGTACTGTCTTTCATAGAACAGTATGTGACATGCAGCATCCCAAAAAAGACAATAGTGAAAACGGCCCGAGACAACAAGTTCTGCGGTTTCAAACACATAGAGGTGCGAAGTACTGTCGTTGAAAATACAGATGCAAAGGAACATGTTACACAAGATGTTAGTTTGGATTTCCATGACCTGTCATTTCCCAAGGAAGAGTGAACAGATTTTTATCTGCAGTCAGATATACACTGACACACAAATCACCGAAAAACACATACAACCTCAGCAGAACAGAGGCCTCCAAGTATATTAATGACTATAACCCTGTGATTCTCGAAATGTGGAATGCTAATATGGATGGATATAAAATTTGTTGCAGACAACTCCTTCGCTGTTGCTATTTATGTCATTTCGTACATTACAAAATCATAGAAGAGATGAAGGAAATGTGGGAGGAGATTTCTGCATGAAATTCTCTAACCAAGAAATTGTCCAGCTTCATCTTGAAAATGCTCTCAAAATGGAGATAGGCTCCTATGAATGCTGTGACCGGTTGAGCTCAGCCAGTTAGTACTTGAAGTCAAGGGGAAATGTTAGGCTAAGTGTAGGCCTTGCAAGCGCACGAAACAGAGTCAAAGTCTTTCCCGGAAATCCAGTACCTAGCAGAGTTTGACCGGGAAAGTACACATAATGTGAAGACAAATATAAAGTATATTAACTATCCAAGAAGAAGTCCACACCTTGAAAATATGTGTCTTTATGAGACACTTCAACACTAGATATAGAAACAATGTGGCAGAAAACAAAGATGAAGTGGAATATGCACTGGCACATTAATACGCATTCTAACACACATTGATGCACAATCTGACACAACCAGCCACACATTCATCCCTACACTGAGACACCCTGAACACACATACGTACAGTGAGACACTCATGCACACACTTATTCATAGAGTTAACCACCAGGATACACTCGTACATACACTGACACACTGAGGCACACACTGATGCATTCAATGACACACTCAGGAACTCATTCATACATGCAATCAGACACACAAGGACACACTCGGCCATAAACTGACACACCCAGGCACATTCAGATACATACACTGAGACACCCACTGAAACATTAATACTCATTCCAACACACTCTGGCACACACTGACACACCCAGCCACACACTCATCCATACACAGACACCATGAACACACATCCATGCACTCAGACACTCATGCACACACATATTCATACAGTTAACTACACAGAACACACTCATACATAAGTGGACACACCCAGGCACACACTGATGCATTCACTGAAACACTCAGGCACCCAAGGACACAGTCAGACATACACTGACTCACCCAGGCACACTCTGTAACATACAGAGACACCCACGTGCACATTAATACATTCTAACATACCCCGGCACATACCTATGTATATATTGGCACACCCAGAAGTACACTGATTGATACACCAATGCAACCAGATACACACTGATACATCAGGCTGACACTGATGCACATAGAGATACGCACGCACAAAGTCTTGCATACAGTTACACAGTCCGGTCGACACAAATAGATAGACTAACTTGCTAAGATATACTCAAGAAGAGTCATACACCACATAACATACAGAGAAGCATGCACAAGAATAATAAAGAGACAGACTCAGCTCTTTGATTGATGAAATGATGGGTCTAACAAGAACCATATTTTTGTCAATGTTTTAAAAAAACATAATTTTTGGGGTTTTTTGCTTCTTTTTCTTCTTTCAAAAACTAGTCAAAATGTAAACAAATAAACCACATGCAGCAACTTTCCATTCTTGAGGGGAAACAGTGTCACGCAACAGCACTAAGAAACATATACGGGAACAATATCTAACACAAGCTTGTGACAGGTGGCACAGTGTGTCACCTTGCCTCCTAACTCTGTACAGACAGCTTGCACAGTAATTTCCACAGGAGTTGTAGTTGCTGAAGAAGTTGAGGCAACTGTGGCGGGAAACGTCCTTTAGGACGAAGCCGGAATCACACTGTGCCTTCACAGCGCCGGCAACAGAACGAATGCATCTTTACAATGCAATCGATCTGCATGCAAGTCGTTACAATGACTTGCTTTAGGGGGGGCGCAATGGTGGAGTGGTGTTGGAATTAAAGCCCAACATCTTCCATACTGTTGCCCAGACTGGAGTTAGAATAGTAAATTAAATATTCCTATATCCAGCGCCTGTCGAAGGCAAGTCATTAAAACGATTTGCGTGCAGAAAAATAATGCATGCTAAAGACGCATTCATTTACATGACGGAGTTCCTAAGCCATGCATGTAAAACGCATGCGGAATTCTGTAATACATTCAACTGCTTCATCTCCAAATCTGCTCTCACTCATCATCCACAGATAAACCCGTTTGTGAATTGTTTTGATGTGTTCACACGTGCTGGAGATGCCGTGGCTGTACTTCTTCACAGTGCCACGTGATAAATCCTTGCCATGTCGTTTGCATTTCACAAATCGGGCACAAACCTTCTCCCCCGACGATCTGGTAAAAAAACTGCCACACCTAACTCCCTTTCCTGGTACTGGATGGCAGTTCTTGTTCTTCATCATCTCCAATAACCTAAGGATCTCCAAATACAGGTGGAGCACTCCTTTCAGCCATTGGAAATTGTATTTAAGACAAGCACTAATAAAAAGAAATGCTTCTCCCAGAACAATTGGAATAGGAATAACTGTTTCAGGGAGCGGTTTTATCCAAAAATAGGTGTGGTTTAACATTAGCCAATAGAATGGGAGATTCTCTTCTTCACATTAAGTGAGTCCACGGCTCTCAGCCACACATACGCAGAGCTGCAGAAATCGTTCAAACGCTTATTTCTTTAAAAAATAAATATACAGTACTGTTTTTCTGCTTCCAAATATGTTCAGCCTTATGGCATAATTGAAAAGAGAGGCTCCGATGTACTTAAAATATTTGTTTTTAAAAATCAGTGAATGCGCGGTCCCTGAATCATGGGTACACTCTGTTTACGTGATTGGAACAAAAAACACAGAGTAGGACCCGTCTTTGTTTGCAGTGCCACGGCAGAACCATGAAACCAAAAATATATTTAAAAAGAAATAACATTTGTTTAATGACATTAAAAAAACTTCAATTACTTTACATTAACTACATATGCGATTTTTTTGGTGGAATTAGAATTAAAAATGCCTTCAAAATTCACTGAAAAAAACGAAGGTTACAGGAGCATAATAGATAGGCTCACATTTCACTCGTACAAAACCACTGAAATTCAGCAGTTATAGTTGTTACCTGAGCCAACTATAACTTATGCCCCCGCAACGCACTGCTTTTGACCTCACATATTACATCACACATGACAGGGTCAGTGACATCCCTGATGACATCTAAAATGACATCACTGATGACATCATCCACAGATCCATTCACACAGCTACACAACCACTCATATACCCACCCCCCACACAACCACTCACATACAACTACTGATACACAGCCAGTGGCTCAAACAGAGCCACTCACTCACTCACCTATACAGGAAGCGACACAGCCACTCAATCACCTATACAACTATTAACACAACCAGTCACTCACCCAAACAACAACTCACACAGCCACACACTCACCCATACAGCTACTCACACACCCACTTCAACTATACAACCACCCACACAGCCATTCCCTCACCCCTACAACCTCTGAACACAACCATACATTCACCCATACAACCACTCATACACCCACTCACATACCCACAAAACTACTTACATACCAATTCACACATCCATATGGCCACTTACACATCCCCACACTCACCCATGCAGATACTCAAACACCAACTTACTTAACCAAATACCCTCTCAAACATCCAAACACACACCTATACAGCCACTTATAATGCCACTCACTCACCAATACAGGTACTCAGGCACCCTCTCACCCACCCATAGAGCCACTTACACAGCCACTCACCCACCCATACAGGCACTCCCTCTCCAATACAGCCTTTCATTCACTCACACAACCACTCACTCACCCACACAACCACTCACCTACCCGCACAACTCACACACCCACCCACACAACTCACACACCCACCCACACAACTCACACACCCACATATTCACCCACACACTCATTCACACACCCATACAGGCCCTCACACATAGTCCCACAGCCGCTCAGATGACATATGTTAGAAATAGTATCACTCATTAGTAGTACAGAAAGAATAGCAATTTAACTTACACAGTAACTTACTATGTATCTTTAAGTGTTAGAAACATTTACGAAACACTTTCACTTGCTGGATGATGTCTTCAATGATGCCACTGACCCTATCGTGAGTGATGTAATATTTGAAGCCCTCTGCGGTGTATTGTGGGGCGTATGTTATAGTTAGCTCAAGTAACTATAATTGCTGAAATTCAATGGTTTTGTACGTATGAAGTATGAGCCTAACGATAACGTCCTTGTAACCTTTGGTTTTTCCAATGAATTTCTAAGTCTTTTTTTTTATTTTGTTTCCCAACTATAATGTCCCTTTAACCTTTTTTTTCAGTGATTTTCTAAGGTTTTTTAATAATGGTTCCTTGGTATAAAGTCCCTGTAACCTTCGTTTTTTTCAGTGAGATATATAATAGTAGAACGTCCCTGTAACCTTCATTTTTCTCAGTGATTGATATGTGTATATATATACACATACACACACTACTTATTTTGAGGATATGCACATTGTACAAAAGCAGTGTCCTCACCGTAAGTTAAGCCAATGGCTCAAGTGGGCTTATCCTCTGCTGCTCCTTGTTGCAGTGGAAGGAAGATAAATGTGAATTAGAACAATAGGTTGATTGATGAAGAGGGCTATCTGAGAACCCCAAAAGTATAATATGTTTATAATTTTAGTAAAACCAAAATATATTGGCTTACGCCAGACCTAAAAAGTAACCAATATTCCCCCTTATCTTATAGTTTTAAGAAAAACACATAATTGCAAGACTTTTGGTCTCTAAAATCCTTGTGCCCGATTGCCACCGCACCTACGATAGCTGTGCTCATGTGGCATGCTGCGTCCTGGCATCCAGGAAGCGATTTTTTTTGTTTGTGTTTTTTGCTCAAATTCCAGTTCTTTCCTTTGCAGCTGGGATATTGTTGAGTCCTTCTTTACTTTTGACTCTCGAGAGCCAGCCTTCTGGCTACCAACTTCTGAACTCCCGAAGTGACATACAAATGGAATCTGATTAAACTATAGAATATTGAGAGCAGTGAAGACAATTTGGCCCCGTATGTATTTAGAGCACTGTCACTCGTGGTAAATCCCCAATAAGCTCGTGCATCTCGTGCTGCTAAATTCCACCACCTTATGTGACAGTCTCACCAGCTAACATAGCACGTTGCGTTCTAGCACTTATCGTTTGGAAGCATAAATTCAAAAATCTCGACATTCGAAATGCCAATGATGACTAAAGAGACAAGTCTTGCTGAAAGTGGTCAACATCACATAGTGTCACGTGGTAGCTCTGCCTCCGAAAGGCCTGTTGGCTGGACCACTGGAATTATGCGGCAGGGGAGGACCAAATTATGCCGTAGGGTTGTATTATGCGGGAAGAAAAGGCAAGTTATGCAGCTGCATGCGGCACGTTTGGTGACAGTATGGCGTCACTATGTTGTGTGCACTTAACAGATGCTAACACAGTCTGAGCAAGAAGATTTACCTCATTCTAAACCTAATATAGTAATAAACAACGGAAGGATGAGCAGTCATCCTTTGCACTGCGCAGAAATACGTGCAGCCCGCTTTTGGAAACTTTAGATCCGACTGAGCTAGAAACACATTTTGTTGTTATAATATGCAGATTATGCAGCAGGTGATGGTTTAAGTAGCAAATTCATAATTATGTGGAAAACGCCGCCGCATCCACAGAACCACATTTGTCCAGTGGCCCTACTTGAAGGATGGGATAGAGCCAGTATTGTGTCTTACATATGACTTTTCTGCCAAAATCCTCGCAAACCTTCCGAGGCGAAGGCCAGTAGGGAACCCTCTCCATTTCCCTAGAGGCTCGGTCAGTGTACGTTTCCTCCTTGCTTCAGTCCTCTGTTTGACCCAGGCCCCCCTTCTCCCCCCCACCAGGTGAAATCTCAGCAAATTGTCTTAAGTAAGTTTGCAGAACAGACCCCGGGGAAGTCAGCACTGAGGCGATTGGGGAGGGTTTAATAGGATTAGCGAGGTGTAATCCCCTTCCACCCTTTTGTAGTTCAGGCATCCAAGGAGACCCCAGAGCTGGCAGGGAGAAAGGGCCTTTCAGCAGCTCAGCCACCAGATCACAAAACCCCGGGAGGAAGGAGGGGAGGTGGATGCAGACATGACAAAGGGCAGGACACTGGATAGAGCGGCTTTGGGCGAAGATGAGAGGGTCTTGGACCCTCGCCCAGCAGGGAAAAAAGAGCAACTGCTGCGGGGGCTGGTGGCGGGCCACTTGCAGCCCGTTTGACTTGGCACGGAGAGCCGTTTTCAATAATGTTGGGGCTGCATTGTTATTCACCCTGCCTTCTTGATTTCATTTGATTTCAAAGCCTGGAGACCGTCAAATAAAAAAAAAAGTCTACCCCTTGCGTTTCCTTCCAAAAATCCTCTTCACGAAAACAGAAGATCCGCTCTTTTGTGGCTCTTGTCCACAGCAACCCACCCCCAAATCTACCGAAGTGGCAGGGCAACCACACAGGTCCCACCAGGCATCAAAAACCCAGAGAGAGTGCTTTAACAGGCAGGTCCTCTAAGGTACTGAGTACCTGCACTTCTTTCATTTGAAAGGGAAGTACCAGCAGTACTCAGCAGTGCAGAATACTTTTAGTGGGCGATTAGCATCACTTCTCAGTAGCAAACAGGTATTCTGGACCTGCATTTTTCTATTTTATGGCAAGACCGGAGGCTCCTATTATGCTTTCTTATCCTGCTTTAATTTCAATAGCAGCCAAGATAAGTTGGATACTACAGTTCCCAGAGGGCTCAGCGGAACAACTGGCCAATGGGAAAATAACAAAACCAAAACCTTACAACCAATCATAGCGTAACAGCACGAATAACGTCACATCTGACTGCAAACATTCCTCTTTTCTTGCTGCTCGCAGTCAGATAAGTGACGTATCTTCGTTGCTCTGCATTTATTGATATAATTGCTTGGTTTCATGTTTCATCCCCATTGTTTTATGCTTATTATATCGTTGTGTGAATGCGGAGCTTTCCGCTGTATCGATAGCGCCTTTTGCGGCTGTTTTCCTTCCGCTCCATTGTTTTCCCCCCATGCGCGGCTGACTTTGGTTTTTACCGCTGCACAGCGGCTCACGAGTGCGTTTTACCCGCTCTGTGGTTTTTCCCTCAGGCGCGGTTGATTTTATTATTTACCGCTCAAGCGCATTTCCCTGTTGCGCTGTGGCCGCTCCCGAATTTCCTACGAGCGCGTTTTCCCTGCTGCTCGGCGGCCGTCTGGAGCTTCTGTTAGCTCGTTCAGCTTCACCGGAGTTTTCTTCTGCTTTGAGGAAGTCACGCCCTGCGGGGGAGTGTCCTGGTGGTTGCTTCTGCCCCTTTTTTCTATTAATCCTTTCCTCACTATGGAGGTGGATAGCTCGCCTGGTTCAGACCAGCACCAGGAGGAAGGCGAGTCCTTCAAACATGACCTTAAAAAGTTCATTAATAATTCTGTTGATTCTGCTGTGGAAACGTCCATGCGACGTTTTTCAAAGGGCATGGAGAATTTCATGTTATGTTTGTTGTCCAAAGCACTGGACAATTCTGCGGGGGATAGCAGAAAAAGAAAGGTGGTTTCCTCTGCTTCTGTTCCTGTTTCCAATACTGCGTCACATTTGAACAGTGAAGGTTCCTCGCACGGGATTGAGGACAAGGTGCCTCCCAGGCCTCCTTCCAAGGAGGGGTTACTATGCTCAGAAGGTAAACGCAAAAGTAAATTGAAGCATTCAGAGGTACCCAAAAAGTTGGTTATTTCCACCATTTTGGACACAGATGACGATATGGATGACGCAAATGACTTATTTGACTTATTTGATGTGTATGATCCTCCCTCCCCTCCTGCTAAGAAATCCAAATTAGATTCTTTTAATTTTGAGCCTGTCCTGGATTCGGAAGGGGTTCCAATGTTCGACCCTTCTTCCATTCGTCACCCGAAGTCCACTGAGTGGTTTCCTGCCTCATACGTGGGTGATTATATCTCTGCCAGGGTTCGTCTTCCTTTGGAGGCTACTACTAGGTCCAGGTTGAAATCTGAATGCCCTAAACCCACTTTGGCTGAGAAAATTGCCATTGTCCCTTCTATTGATCAACCCTTACTCACTTTCTTTTCCAAATTTGGTAAAGACCCGCACAAAGGGGTGGACAAGGCCTGGTCTACCTGCCAGGATAAATTGCTTGATGTGGTGGGCCCTTAGGTGCGCATATTTGACCTGGCCGAATCTGCGCACCTTGAAGGTACGGAGTTGTCTGCAGATGTCATTTCCCTGTGGGTAGAGCGAGCCTTTTGTCTTTTGGGAAACGCTAATGCTGCAATCATCCACGAACGACGCAAAGGTCTTCTAATTAAACTTGACCCCAAATTGGCCAATTTAGCTTCTCAGGACCCTGGTATTAAAGCGAATGGTCTCCATTTTGGTGATTCGTTGATTAAGGACCTCAGCAGGTTTGTTTCTACATTCGCCTCTTTGAATAAGGCTTAGCAATCAATTAAAAAGGTATTTTCACGTCTGGTTTTTGGACGGACCGGCAGAGGAAGGGGTCGCTCTTCCGGCCGTTCCTATACCAACCAAGGCTCCAGAGGTTCTTTCAACTCCGGTTCCAAAGATTACAAACCCCAATTCTATCCACAAAGAGGTTGTGGTTTCAGGAGTCGAGGCCAGAGGAACTTCAGAAACAACCAACAAGGTAGGCTATGTTCCACCTTCCCCAGTAGGTGGTCTTTTAAAGTTTTTTCTCCAAAAGTGGCAGACTCTCACGGCAGATCCTTGGGTCCTCCGACACAGTCCAATGTTATCTTATAGAGCTTTACGCGCTGCCTTCCCAAACTGTGTCCCCTCCTCCTCTGGTGTTCTCGGAGGAAATGTCACAACTCATTTCCTTGGAGGTCCAAAACCTCCTCCAAAAACAGGCAATTCTAGTCACCCCCTTAGATTGTACGGGGTTTCTTAGTTCTAGCTTCCTGGTGCAGAAAAAGAACAAAAAGATGCATCCAGTTATAAACATAAAATGGTTCAACCAATTCGTGGTGTATCGCCACTTCAAAATGGAGACTATAATTCATTTAAGACACACCCTCCGTCCAAACGATTGGATGGTCAGGTTGGATCTGCAAGACGCCTACTTCACCATTCCGATTCATCCTTCTCACTCCAAGTTTCTTCAATTCCAGTGGCTAGGCGTAACCTATCGATTCAGCTCCCTTCCTTTCGGTCTGTCGTCAGCACCATGGTGCTTTACAAAAGTCATGAAACCTGTGGTGGCTTTCCTTCGGTTCCTAGGGATCAGACTCATAATTTACCTGGACGACATTCTGATCATGAACACGGACAAGCAGTTTCTTCTGTCCGACCTCAGTACTACTCAATCTCTTCTCCTCGATCTGGGTTTCCTCCTCAATCACGAAAAGTCCATGCTCCTTCCTTCTCAGCGCGCAGAGTTCTTGGGCTTCCTCGTGGACTCTTCCACGGCATCTCGCCTGCTACCACAGTCAAAGGTCTCAACCATCAAGTCAGAAATTGCTCAGGTTCTTCAGACCTCCCTCATTTCTCTCAGATCTCTTGCGCAAATCGTAGGCCTTCTCTCCGCTTCCTTTCAAGACATTTTTCCGGGTCCCCTTCATTATCGGGCCCTTCAACGTCTAAAAATCAGACATTTACGTCAGGGACTGGCCTATGCCGATCTTATTCCTTTAGATCGGAATCTCGCGTCGAACTGCAATGGTGGATCGACCATTTAGATGCCTGGAACGGGCAAACTATTTTTGCTTCGGCCCCAGATCTTGTATTAGAATCAGATGCACGCCTGGCGGTACATGGTCTCGAGAGGAGTCGGAATTGCACATCAATTGTTTAGAGATGCTTGCAGGTTCCTTTGCAATTCAAAGCCTCACAAAGAACAGGGTTCGGTGTTCCATTCTTCTGCGCATGGACAATGTTTCTGCGGTTCGCTACATCAACCATCTAGGTGGCACCAAATCCGAGCCCCTGGCGGAGCTTGCGAAGAGTCTGTGGGAATATTGCCTGTCAAACAAGATTTCTTTGACGGCAGAGTATCTCCCAGGAGATTTCAATTCAGTTGCAGATTGGCATTTCCGCTACCTGCGGGACTTCAGCGATTGGATGCTGCTTCCAATCTCTCTCGCAAAAATGGGGCCCTTTCTATATCGATCTATTTGCTTCTCGCCTCAACGCACAATTGCCTCGGTTCTTCAGTTGGCGCCCAGATCCTTCGGCTCTAGCTACAGATGCTTTTCTTCAAGATTGGTCTCTTCACCTCAAATATGCCTTTTCCTCTTTCCTCATGATCAACAGGGTTCTGTCTCAAGTTCGTCGCCAAATGACAACCTTCGTCATTGTGGTTCCTTTCTGGCAATCCCAGATTTGGTTTCCTTCCCTGCTAGAAATGGCAATTTATTTCCCAGTCCTCCTCCCGGTTCACGAGGATCTGCTGCAGAACCCCTTAGGTCTTCCTCACAATCTAATTCTGGACAAATCATTGGTTCTGTCGGCCTGGAAAGTTTCCGGCCTGTCTCTCCTGACATCCTCATTTCACAAGAGGCTTCTCTCTTTATCAGCAAAGCCTGGGCGCCTGGGACCTCCAAAGCTTACAAATCCGCATGGTCTTTATGGGCAAGCTGGTGTCTGGAAAGACATATCGATCACTTTTCAGCCCCTCTAAATTTTGTGGTCAGTTTCTTGGCTTCTGAAGCCAGTGCAGGTAAGTCCTATAGAACAGTCAACTTTTATAGATCCGCCATTTCTCTTAATCATTCCCCTATTGATGGCAAACCAGTAGGTGTTCACCCTTTAATATGCCGCCTTTTGAGAGGAGTTCGATTTTCCAAACCTCCGTTGGCTAAGTATTCAAGTTTATGGGATTTTACTGTGGTTCTCAAGTTGTTTTCTGATTGGCCAGATAATTCTGCTCTTTCTCTGAAAATGTTATCTGCCAAGCTTACCATATTACTGTGTCTGGTTTCTATCAAACGTGTCTCATATGTTAAGGCTCTAGATATTTCTTCTCGCCAGTTTTGTCCTACAGGTGTTTTGTTTCAAATTAATAGGACAAAGACAAACTTGAACTCTGTTTTTTACCCTTATTTTCCTTCCCATCCTAAATTGTGTGTAGGTCAATGTCTCAAAGTGTATAAACAACAAACTTCTGATCTCAGAGCGTCCTCTCATTCCCAACTTCTCATTTCTTTTCGTAAACCCCATCTTCCTGTTTCCACCGCTACTCTTGCCCCCTGGGTCAGTTGGGTTATGTCCCTTGCGGGCATTGACGTCTCTGTTTTCGGAGCCTATTCCACCAGGGGAGCCATGGCTTCAAAAGCCTTTTGGGCTGGCTCCTGGTTAGACGACATTCTAAGATCAGCGGATTGGACTAATGAAAATGTGTTTCTAATGTTTTATTGCAAACCTGTTGATACTGTGGCTCCTTTGGTGGTTAATATGCTTTAAACAAGCATAATAGGAGCCTCCGGTCTTGCCATAAAATGTAGATTTTCCTTATAGTCTATGACGGAAAGTCTTGATTTTATTAAAGACTCGGAGGCGAGTATTATCCCACCTCTAGACTTATAATCTGTGTTCTCCCTCCCTTCAGCGTCTCCAGCGTTGCCGCCTGCATCTTCGTGATGTCGATGTCAGCAGACAGAAGCGTATTCCTTTTCGTCTGGTATCCTCTCCTTCCTGTTCGGAGCCGACTACGGTGTCTCCTGCAGCTCAACTTTCCTGGTTGGATTTGGGTCAAGAGTTCCGCACCTGGACTTTAGCCTTTTCTATTATTCTGGCAATTGTTCCACTGTTTAGTGACTATCTGATCTGCTCGCCAGCGAAAAGAGGAATGTTCGCAGTCAGATGTGACGTTAGTCGTGCTGCTACGCTATCATTGGTTGTAAGGTTTTGGTTTTATTATGTTCCCATTGGCCAGTTGTTCCACTGAGCCCTCTGGGAACTGTAGTTTCCAACTTATCTTGGCTGCTATTGAAATTAAAGCAAGATAAGAAAGCATAATACTCGCCTCCGAGTCTTTAATAAAATTAAGACTTTCCGTCATAGACTATTAGGAATGCATGCAGATAGAGGATTCCCCCACACAGCCCCATACCCCCATAGTCACAGTACCAGGAAATAAAGCCCCACCCCCTTCCCTCCACATCAACATTCCTATAGCTGACAAAATGAGTTCCAGTATCACTGCGCAGCAGGGCCTCCATTTGTCTTCGCTGTTACCACACTACCCAATCTCAGAAGAGAAATCCATGTCGAGTACACAGGTTCTCTTCCTACCACAAAGAAAATAACCTGTCCGACCCATTCCGTTAAGCCGACTTTCCACTTGTTGGAGTAGAAACCTCCCCCCTCCCTACATTGGGAGAGAGGGTGCAAGCCATGACACTTACCACTGAATATGTGTGAAAAAGGCTGCTTTATTGAAACAGGTGCACATCACAACAAAATAACCTGGCAACTGCCTTACAAAACTTGAACCCCGCAATATATCCGTTAGACTACCACCAGACCCCACCTTCACACCTACGATCCCCCAACATGCCCCACCCTGCAATTAACACATTACAAACATCACAATGTACTGCATTTAAAATTACCAAGTTCTATTAACCCTACATCCTATGCCTGCAAGTATGAAACTGTAAATAACCAAACGTCCTAAACTGAACCTTGAACTACCTGCCTACCCTTTCCCTGCACATGGTTCACTAACTTTCAACACCAACCAAACTTCTGCCAACCCCAGGCAAACTTTGCATGCCCCCGCCACCCTGAAAAAGGGGGTTGCACACAACCTTTTTCAGCACCCTCTGTTGATGCTAGAATTCACATCTCCTACCATCTATCGATGTACATTCAGCGTTCTAGCCAACACCTCTCTGATCTCCAACAAGTACAGATCCATGCCCAATCTAGATAGGTGAGCTCTGTCTCCTAGAATAAACTCCACTGTGTCGAATCGAACATTGGAATGACAGATCCTGCCAAAACCAAACCCCTCTACAAAAGCGAGGCATCTCGCTATTAAACTTTCTATGCACTCTATTCGCTTTAACACACCTCTCCCATCCCTCCTGGCACAAACTCCACCCACAGGACGAAACACCCTGCCCACCTCTCTTTAATGAGAGCTAAATCTTTTTTCATGCTACCACATCAACACAACCCCTTACAAAGATCGTTCTCCCCCAAATGCAGCACCAATATATCTGGGCACCGTCCACCCACCAGCATACTATTCAAACAAGGGACCAGCTCTCTCCAATGTATGCCAACTTTCCATGTAATCTTGAACAAATGTTTATTGAAACCTAAATTCTGGCCAAAGTAACTTTGACGAGCTTGCACTTGGGCCCATTTAACAAATGAGTGTCCCACCACCCAAACGGCCATCTCCTCCGCCTCTGGGCCGGACACTGAACCTGCAATGAACAAAAAGGCAGTAAATTTCACATAGTATCGTCCACCGCTCGCATTTCATCCCCCAAGCCCCTCACATAATGCCTATAACACTGTGACAACCAGCTGCCTAGCCACATGATTTGATCTTGTACTCAACCCCTGTGGCCTACCTCCAACGCCGCCCCGATGCGGAAAGAGTGTGTCCCATATTCCGAACCCATCCATCCCTAAGTGCCCCAGAGCTTTCAGGAGAAGCGCTAACAGCTGATATGCCATCATCCTTTACCCGCCTTATGCCTGAAGACCACTCCCTTGAATGCTCCGCAAAAACCCAACCATTGTGACGCCCACCAAAGTGGGCAGGGGCCTGGCACCTCCTCTGCCTTCAAAATGACCAGTCTACCCTGGCCCTGCTGTTCTGTTTTTGATCGACTCAGACATATTTCCAACCTACCCTGGAACGTGACCACGTCCTCCCAAGACCCCCCAACCCTTTTTTCCACAGCAGTTCCGACACCCGAAACATTCAGAAAAACATCCATACCATCAGTGTGGAGAAAAGGCAATACGGTTAGCATACAGCACAGTAACTGCCACAATATTGGCTTCCTGGCCTTCGCTGCCGTGCCCTGCTCCTGCGCCCAACCCTCCTTGATTCTACGTCCCAGTTTGCCTGCTGATGGAGCATTGCCTGCTAACGTCCCGGCAATGATAACCCTTGACAGACCTCTCTCAATCAGGTCTAATATTTACTGGATGACATCTTCAACCCGCAACCACAATTCGTCCCGCTGCTGCGCACCTGAACGAAAAGACTCTCTCCAGGCCAGGACATACGTGACTTTTGTGCATTCCGCAAGTGAACCTAGCACCAATTGTAACATACGGCATTGCCTACGTACCACAGGTGCTGAAGCATGGGCGTCAGGATCCTGTCGGCGTCCTTGTCCAGCCCATGGAATCTCCCCCACTGTGAACGAGACAAAGCATCCGCACTGTCATTGTTCACACCGGCACATGCAAAGCTTTGAAAGAAATATCGTAACACAAACAACCCAGCATAAATACTCTCATCAGTTTCAGAACTTGCTCATCCCTGGCAGATTGACGATTGACAATCTTTATTACTGCCATGTTATCCACCCGGAACAGCCCTCTCTTGTGTGCCAGTTCCTCCCCCTAGAACATTACTGCGACTATCAGGGGAAAAAGCTCCAAAAATGCAATACTCTGCCGCTGTTGAGCAGGCCAGGGTTCGGCACCTAGCCTACCTGCCGCATCCGAAAAAATCTGAATGTCCCACTCCATGTCGCCATCCCGCGCCAGCAGAACCCCAGTGAAAGACTGAGGAAACCCTACATCTTATGACTGCAAGTATAAAACTGTCTTTGACCACCAGCTGATAACCGGATGTGATGATGAGGTAAGTGTTTTCCCAACACACTGCAGAACATCCTCCATGGCCTAACTACGCTACAAGCAAAGTTAAGGTGCCCCAACAGAACCTGAACCTCATTGACTTTGACTTTCTCTCGTGGCAGCATGTCCTCAACAATGACAGCATCTTGACCTTCTTGTCCTGAAGCAATCGCACCTCCATTTTCACAGAATCATTCTCAATTCCCAAAAATGAAATCTCTGTGCTGGGGCCCATCATCTTCTCCGGTGCCAATGGCATCCCGAGATCTCCCATCAGCTCTTGGAAACTTGCCAGTGTGTCCCGACAGCCCGCGGAGCCGGGTAGATCCACAAAGAAGAAATTGTCCAAGTAGTGCGTGACCAACTGGTGCCCTGTGCACCATGAACCTACTAACAGCAGAGGTTTTTTATGATATGTGGAAAAAGAAAACAATTTCTAAAAAAGAAAAATACATTGTCAAAAAGAAAGAATTCTTCTTGGATCACATTGAGTTATTCCCTGTGTTATCCTTATAAATTAGTGACTAGAAGGATATCAGTATTGGCATTTTGTGGTTATTTATGATTATTGGGCTCAGCCTTACTGATTAAGGGTCAAAACCCTCTGCCGTTAGATACCCGCGAGGTTGTGTTAGGCAAAAAGTTGAATATTGAAATTGTTGTTTGGCTAGTGGAATTCGTTGAGACCCACTTATTTTTGTGTAGATTTCTTCTTTTTTCTTTTGACTATGACTGAACAAGACACTTTTGCATATAGTGAAGACCACATCCAAAAACTCATAAACGCTCCCTCTTTGTTCTCTTCAGTTTCATTAAGCGCAACAGCTAAAACACAAAACTAATCGGACAAGCTAATCAGACTAAAGAAAAAACAGTTCAGAACAGACCTCCATGGTCATTTCCTGCTGGAACACCTAAAGGCGGGCACAATTCCTGGTGGTCTTCAAATAGGAACATTTCAGTAATTTTTACTGAGGACCCTCTCTATAAGAAGCGATATAGCTTTATTGAAACAAAATGCAGTAGGGATTTGATGGTTCTAACTGTGGAGACTGCACAACGGATTTCCCAGCAACAACTGGTAGAAATTGCGAATTTAGAACAAGAAATAAAGGACAACCAATCTCTAACGGATGCAAAAAATCTACTTTTGAAAGTGGAAAAAGAGATAGCTGAGTTTAAAGATTTCACTATAAATCAAAAAGGAATAAAGTTCGAGAAAGATAGAATTTTGTTTTCCCTGGAAACCACTTACCCGTATTTACAGAAAGATTTTTACTCACGTCAAGAATCTCAAAGATTTCTACCTGAATATCAGGGAAGGTCCAGAAACAAATGTATCTCTTTCTCAGATACCTCGTCATCCACAGGAGGCAAAACTAATAATAGTGAAGGACGTTTTAACATCAATCGTCGAGGTAATAACCAGCAGCAACAAGCCATACCTTTTCTAGGCAGAGGCCAGACAAAACCACGAGGCAGAAACAGGTACACCAATCAGCCACGGGAAATGACAACCAGGCGGCAATACTACAAGACATAAATCCGTCTCCCATTTTCAATATATCAACACTAAATTTGTCAAAATGAAGTCAGAAGTTATTGAATTCTGTAGGTGAATCCGATTAAAAACATTCTTCTCAGACATTCCAACATCGTCAAATATGGAAGTAACTGGCCTAAGGAATAAGTCCACCTTTTGTCCACCGTCCAATAAAATACAGGAAATTCTTATGTTTGAAAGAATAGTACTATCTGCCATTTCAAATAAAGAAATGTGAAACACAATATTTCTATAGTACAAAAAGAAGCAATCACAACACTGAAAAGTGACACATCAATTGTGATGAAACAACCACAGGTGGGGGCGTGGCTTGGCCGGGGATGATGGCAAACGCGTGAGTAGAGAGCTCCCTATCAGCCTCGCTATTATCCTGCTTAAATCGATGTTTGGGGTCGCCCAACACGCTATCGGAGTCCCCCACGGGGCTGTGCCTGCGAGGAGGGGACCTGGAAAGCTGCTGATAGCCGTCTGCGCTGTCTACCGGCTGAAGTTGCGGACTTGACCCGGGAGATCGAGAAGCCTCAAAATGGCGGCGGGAGCAGCCGCGGTATGCATTGAGTGTGGAGCTCCGCTTTGAAGGTGGGGACCCCCTGCTGGTGCCAGATCGGGGCTGCGCTGCCGACTCTTATATCCTGCGGCACCGGCCTGGAGGGGGAGATGGTGGATGATGGCGTGGCAGCATGAGGAGGCCATGATGGGATGAAACAGGCTGTGCCCCAACTCACTGGGCTGGAAGCAAGGAGAAATCCTACCCAATGATGAGGAGGAGCCGCCGGAGTGAATTCCGGCGTAGCTGCGGAGCTTTGTCGGGGCTGGTGCCCCGATTCGCATGATGGTGATCGAAAGGCCCCTGGAACACCGGGAGCAGAACAGTGAGTGGAGGCTGCTGTGGGGTACGAGTCGCTTGCCCTGGAGAAGTGAGGCGCGCGGGCGGCTCCTGTGGGGCTTGCGGTGCGGTACTGGCTGGGAGATTGTAATGCTGCCCCCTGACCCTGGCTTAGAATACTGCCCTGAATGAAGGTTCGGCCAGAGTGGAGTACCGTCCGGCGCTGGCACGGAGCAGCGACTTGAGGGAGCTGACCGGCAGCACCGACGGCAGGGGGAGAGCTCCAGAGGATCCGGGACTGGCACTGCGGTCATGGTTCGCCCAGACGGGCATGGCTCCTTGATCAGTGGAGAGCTGTGAGGGGGTGGGCCCCGTGAGCAGTGTGGTGCTTATTTGCTTCACATAAGGCCAGACTTTTGAGGAGGCCAGCGGTGGAGGGGCGGGGCCCCCCAGGAAGAACTTTGGGGCGACTGACGACTCTGGAGGGTACCGCGACCCGCGGCGATGAAATGCGCAACAGCGGCCAGAAAGAGGGCGGCCGCGAAGTGTTTGGTGACGATAGTGTGCCCCACTGTCAGCTGCGGCGGGCATTGGAGAGCTCCTTGCTGGTGATCCGGTGACCTGTGGGCCCTTGACGGGAGGGACTGAGGAGAGTAGAGTGAAGCCCCGATACCTCCAGCAGAGGCGACGACTGAGGGACGGATCTGAGTGGAGCTGGCGGAGAGCGGGTGACCCCCATCTGCGGCCGCGGCAGTTGGGAGACTGAGATGCAGGAGACAGGCCTCGGCCTTGCACACAAACCTAGCACTGGACAGAGCTGAAGCTGTGCGGTGCACCTGAGTTAGGTCACCCCTGGAGAGTGCCCGCCACCAGACGGAGCAGGGGATACAGAAGCGCAAGGCAGGCCTGCGCCACCATGGGTAAACCCAGGGGTCGCAGGACTGGGGCCCCCCAGGATCAAGAAGAAGGTGCCCAAGATCAGCCGTAGACTGCCCAGGAAAACCCGGTGCAGCAACAGTTTCAACAAATACTAGGGGCCATAGCGGACACAAAGGCGACCCTCCACCAGGATATTAGTGCTGTCGCAGTGGGGCTTGGGCTACTGCGAGAGGAGCACAGAAAACTCTCTGAGAGGGTCAAGCAAGCCGAGATCAGTGTTGCAGAGCTGGCACCGGCGCAGTACAATATGGCGCAGCAGCTGGGAGCCCTGACCGACATGGTGCACGTTCTGGAGCACAGGACCGAAGATGCGGAAGGACGTAATCGGAGAAACAACCTCAGGGTGGTGGGGCTACCAGACGGAACAGAAGGGGGCGATATGGTGGCCTTCCTGGAAAAGTGGTTCAGGAACGTGGTGGCCCCGGTGGGACTCACTACTTTCTACACTCTGGAGAGGGCTCACAGGGTGCCTGCTCCATTTTCGTGACAGGGACTTACTCCTGCAAAGAGCAAGGACAGAGGGTCCTTTCACTGTGGATAACGCTAGGGTTACGCTGTTACTTTGGAGGTGCAGAGGAAGCGGGCCTCCTATGTGGCAGTTAAGAAAGCACTGCGAGAGGAGGGCCTCCAGTATTCCCTGATGTTCCCGGCCCGCTTGCGTATTTTAGATGGGAATACACACTATGTTGACTCTCCTAAGGATGCATGGGATTGGCTAGAAACGTACAAAGCAGAGAGAACCCTGGAGATGCGCAGGGGAGAGCCACAAACCGAATATCACGCCCGAACCGTCGTCCCCGTAACAAAACCCAGAAGAAACTCACACTATCTCAGACTGCACAGGAGCGGGCGGAGGCTCTGCAAGCTGTGGTAACAGTGACGCAGGATCGGGCTGCAGCATCGGAGGAAGAAGCTGGCTCTACCAGAGACTCAGTGGGCAATGACTCGGACACGTCTCATGGTAGCGGTGAACGGATGCCCCAGGTGACACCGCAGACGGCAGATGGCATTTTTTGAACAAGGGTGGTAAGCCAGAGTGAGCAGAGTATCCAGAAGACCATTTATGCTTCTAAGGACTGGTGAATGCCCCGGACTGTCCTGTTTATGATGAGAATGGGGTGTAATGGTTAGAGAAGCCCCTAGCCAGCCGCGGTCCCCAGAGCCTCTGTAGTTGACGGAGGACTTAGTGTGAATTTTCTTATGGTTTGGATGGGTACTAGTTTAAAGGTAGCTGTCCTGGGGAGGGGGAGTTGGGGTTGTTTGTTAGGCTTAGGGTTGGTTAGGGCAAGGCATGTTACTAGGGCAGTTTTCATCGTAGATTTCCCAACACTGTTAGGATGGGTACACCAACGACTTGAAGTGTATATCATGGAATGTACGGGGAATGCACTCTGTGGCGTCGACATAAAATACATGCATACTTAGTCCGCAGGGGGTTCAGATTGCGCTGTTGCAAGAAACCCATTTAAAGGCGCAGGAAGGAGCAGCGTTACAACGGTGCTCGCGTGGCCAGGTGTTTCATACTGCCTATTCCGCGTTCGCTAGGGGAGCATTGGTTTGGGTGCGGGCGGGGTGCCCTTTCAGTGTAGAGAAAGTCTTATAGACCCGGAGGGCAGATACGTAGTGGTTCTTGGGAAACTAGACGGTCGCGACACAGCCTTGGGGAGCATATATGCTCCCACCACGGAACAACCTCCCTTATTCTCGCAGTTGTCAGGTAAACTAGCACCCTATATCACTAGGTCAGTATTGCTTGGTGGGGACTTTAATTGTATATCAGATGTGAACTTGGACCGCTCGCACCCCCCCTCTTCCTACTGCGCTCATCCACAAAATAGAGGAGGCGAGGCAGCATTGGCAGGACCGCTGGCGGCTAGTGGACACTTGGAGGGCTCAACATCCTGGGGAGCGGGATTATTCTTTTTTCTCAGCACTGCACAAGCTCCACGTGCGCTTAGAAGCGTTTTTATGCTCTCCAGATGTGCATGCAGGAGTACAGGCAGCGAGTACCTAGCTAGGACATTGTCAGATCACAATCCCATATTACTCCGAATGCAATGGACGCGTGTACATGCCAGGATACCTACTTGGCGACTACGCCCAGAGGCCTTGGAAGACCAGATGTTTCGTGACACAGTGGGCACTTCCATAACTCAATACTTCAGGGAAAATGAGGGCGCAGCCTCCACATCTTTAGAGGAATGGGACGCTTTTAAAACGGTGATCCGGGGCTGCTGTATCGCTGAGGCGGTGGGGGTACACAGGGTGCTGCTAGCGGAAATAGGAGAAGCGGAACACCGCTTTCGGGAAGTGGAGAGAGATCGTCCTGGGAGACCGGACAAGCAGGGGGAGCTAGCGGAAGCAAGGGAGGCGGTAGCAGCACATATAGAGCGATTGCGCTGTTTCGATTGTACATCTTATAATACAGGTGCACACACAAAGGGAGACAAATCAGGGGCACACCTAGCTTGACTGGCTAACCCGTCGCGCAGAGGTTCGATGATTCTGGAGATCCGGGACCACCGGGCGGGCGCTTGCTTTACTCAGCAGGGTATAAATGAGCTGTTTTTCGACTACTACAAGGAATTGTATAAGAGCAAGACGACCCAGACGGAGGGTGCCTGGAGTAGGTTTACACGTGAACTCAAACTCCCACGGCTGGATGATGAATAGGCGGAGTTGTTAGGACGAAATATTGAGATTGGAGAAGTGAAGGCAGCTATTAAACATATGGCACGGAATAAGACTCCGGGGACGGATGTCCTCCCAATAGAATTTTATCTAACCTACCCTGAGCAGCTAGCACCTCGATTAGTAGCGTTATATAATGATGCGAAGCATATAGGCCTGCTCCCGGTGTCAATGAGAGAGGCAGTTATCATCCCTCTCCTTAAACCTGGTAAGCCAGCATGGGACCGATCTGCATACCGCCCGTTATCCATGCTTAATACAGATTTCATGTCGACCATCATGTATCTGGATCAGGCTGGATTTATTCCCACTAGGAATACGGGCCTAAATATTCGGCGGCTAATGCAGATCTTAGAAGCAGACTCTTATCCGACATACACAGCCACTGTGTTTGCTGTCGATATAGAAAAAGCCTTTGACAGCCTAGAATGGTCTCATTTGTTCCACGTCATGGCTAAATTTGGACCGGGAGACAAATTTATAGAATGGACGGCTTTACTTTACAAATGCTCTACGGCAAGGGTTAGGACGGGTAGATCGATATCTGATGTCTGTGACGTGACCTGGGGCACGCGACAAGAGTTGCCCGCTATCCCCACTCCTATTTGCGCTGGCCATGGAGCCACTGGCGGCTAAGGCCAGGACAGGGCGATATTACCAAGGCCTATAAGCGCATGGACAGATTCACCACATAGCCCTATATGCCGATGACTTGCTAATGTTTTTGGTAGACACGGGGCAAGCGCTCTTAGGGGCGAAGGCATTATTGCATGAGCTGGGCGTGGTGGCTGGACTCAAGAGTAAATTGGGCTGTCGGAGACAAAGACATAGGCAGGACATAGCAGGAGTGCAGTTGGAATACCGATGTCTCCCGTATTTGGGGGTAAAGATGTACCAAACACAAGCGGATATGGTGGAGGGCAATATTGGCAGGGCAGTAAGAGACCTGGCGGGCTGCTTTGAGTTCTGGGGAACACTTCCACTATCAGTGGCTGGGCGAGTGGCCTTACTTAAAATGGTGGCCCTCCCCAGGCTATTATATTATTTTGGGACCCTGTCGGTTTGGATCCCAGCGCCGTGTTTTAAACAGCTTACGTCCATGGTCGGAGGATTCTTGTGGGGCACCGGTAGACGGAGGGTGGCCTTGACTGTATTAATGCATCCAAGGTCAGAGGGGGGATGGGCAGTTCCTGATTTTGAAACCTATTACATAGCAGCTCAGCTGCAATGGCTCACGCAAAGTGTGGTAGCGCGGCTTCGTGGGTCAGAAGAGAAGAGAGATAGAGCCCCGGCATTGAGATTACTTTCTCAAATCGTACTGGACCTTCCTGTCCGTGCTGGCGCCCTTCCAGGGGACCTTAAAATGGCAAGGCAGTGCTGGAAACGGAGTCTGAAACGGGCAAGAATTGCGGTGCCATATGCACCTGATATATCACTATGTGTGAGGCACTGCCCCACGGAGGGACATGGTGGGAATTGGTAGACTGGGGTAAGAAAGGGTTGATTATTGTAGGGGGTCCTTATGAATATGGTCATATGCTGCCTTTTCACGACTTACAGGAGCATTTTGACTTACGAGGGGGGGACTTTTTGCTACATGCGGCGCTTACCGCGGCTATACGTGGACACTGGAAGGAGGGTCTAACTGAACCGACAACCTCACTGGGATGCCAATATATAGTAACAGCTTCGGGAAAGTTTTAGGCGGTTACGTGCCTGTACAGGCGCATGACGCAAGAGAAGCTGGTACCCCTGAATGTTCATAAGCGCAAATGGGAGGACGATGTGGGAGACGAGATCCCGTACAAGGCCTGGGCTGAGATAATTGAAAGAGCATGGAAGGGCATCAGGAACGCCCGTTTTCAATTAGTACATTTTTATATATTGCACACAGCTTATCTAACTCCAGCAAAAATTAAAACCTACTTTAGCACTGATTCGGATGACTTTCCACGCTGCCGAGAAAGGGGGGGGGGGGATGAGCAGACTTCCATCACATGTTCTGGGGATGTTCACAACTAGACAATTATTGAACCGAGGTAGTGGCCTTGCTGAACACCGTAACGGATAGAGAGCTGAAACCGGCGATGGGGCCATGTATGCTGCATTGGTTTCCACATACGGCTAAAAACAAGATCACTAGCAAGTTCCTAGTTATGGGCCTATTGCTGGCTAAAAGGGAAATCACAATGCATTGAAAAGCGCAGGGGGCCCCCATCAAATGGGCGGAATGCGATGAGATAGCGAGGTTGCAATTGGCGAAGAGAAAAAGTAGCCTTATGCATGAGCGCACAGTAGAGGCGCACAACCGACTCCACTGTTAGTCCTGGTATGTTGAGGAAACCCACGTATCACACATGAATACTGAGTACATTATGCAGAGTTGGAAGTGATATGTCTGGGGAAGGGATGGGTGGAGGGAGGCGAGGGAGTTGCATTAGAGTAGTAAAGATTTGAAGTTGTATTGACACTGTCTCCTTGACAAGGTAGTAGCTAGTGGGGACCGTTCTTTTTTTTTTTTTTTTTTTTTTTTTGAAAAACCTTTATTAGCATTTCAACCAATAACAAGTATGGGTCTACAACCCCCCGGGGCCGGCCGCTAAGCAATCAAAACAACAGAGATCCAATGTTGACACAGGCAGAACCTCGGGGAGCCGAATCTCCATGCAAATATATTCTCGGCCAGTGAATGGCGCAAGTAGGACACCAGGATTAAGAAGGCTTTCATTTTATAATAGGGAAAGACGAAAGGATCAGGTGCCAAACAATTTCCCAGCAGCGAAAAATGGCAGGCAGAATAACAAACGTAAACAATAAACGGCAGTCTATCAAGTCAATGGCGCTAAAACAGGAAGTGCAGGATGTAGAGAAGTATCATGACCAGTTGCGCCTGCAGTCCCATGCCCTAAAGCCCAGAAAACACCCCGGAAATTGTGGCACACATGAAAAAGCAGTGATTCACAACAAAGGAGTTGTACCACGCTGATCCCAGAAAAGAAAAACAAAGAAGAATCAGAGAAGAAAAAGGAGGCCATGGAAAAAAAAGGGTAAAGACTAAAGAATCCCCTTCCCCAACCCCCCACCCTGCACCTCTGCAGATGAGTACGGCCCCCCCCCCCAGCAGTGTGCCTGTCGCCCTGGAACCAGACCCGAAATATAGAAGAACAGAGAAAAGGGAGTAAGAAAGGAACCCCACCAGACGGGGGGGGTAGAGAGAGTATTAATAAACTGGAGGAGGGCCTTCAAAACATGCCCCCGGCTTCTCCCTCCCGCACGGTAAGTTTTCCCCAAGGCAAACAGTAAGCAGCACAAAATCGACCATGTCAAAGAAAGATGGGGAGCATTATGCACCAATATACTAATAGCTATGCCATGAGAGCACGCAACCCCTGAGCCCGCCCGTCTACTAGATGACCACCCCTGAAGGATCAGCCTTATCCTTGACCACTCTTTGCAAATCTGCCCATGCATACCCCTCGACCCTGCGCCATGTCCAATGTTACACGGTAAAGGAGTGTCCAAAAACGACCGGGAAGCGACGCACACAGGTGGGGTGGAAGTCTCTGAGTACCAACACAGTCCGCATCATGGAGGGACGTCTTTCCCAGTGTTGCCCCAGGATCTGCACTGCACACAAGGTCCAGGAAGGCGGAATCAGCCAAAGTAGACAACTGTTGCTTGAATTTTCCCTGGGTCGCCGGAGGCCGTGCACGGGACGAGGCCACCACCTCCCACTCAGGTCCAATACCTCCGGAACAGATCAGACCCACAGCCAGCCGATCACACGGAAGCATACTGTCCGGAGTTTCCAGCTGTTCACTAATCTCAGGGGTGGCCGCGACATTGTCCTCCTGTGTGCAGTGTGGGAAGTCCCTGTGTACCTGAGGACAGGCAGGCCGCAACTGTCCCGACGCTGATGCCACACCATCGAGCTTACTCCCCAAGACCCCGATGCCATGAACCAAGGTGGAATGAAGGGCACCGAGAGCCTCGAGGAGGTCGCCGTACCCCAGCACAGCTCTCTGCGATCGCTCCGCCACACTCCCAAAAGTCACACACTCCCAATCCTGCTGTGACCCGGTGGACAGGATGGTAGGCTTCATCATAACAAGATGGCCGCCGGGTAGGCCCGACCCGTATTGGGACCGGGACCCAGGGACAAGCGCCTCAAGGTCCACGTCGCTGGAAACAGGGTTCCGGGGGCAGGCAAAAATTATCCGTTGTGCGGTCACGGGCAACAGTCGTCCCCACCACGGATCAGCGCCCGCGAAAATCCGGGAGCAGCCCGCAAAAATCAGGGCGAGTTACGGGCGGCGTCCGGGCAGCTCACCGTCAAAGGCAGGGGCAATCACCGGAGAATCTCAGAATTGCCACCCGGGCATGCACTCGGTCCGCTACGCTTAGCGGTAGGAACGACCACGGCGAAATGTAGGCCGAGGTGTGCACTGCTCCGGTGGTCCGACTCCACCCAGTCACCACAGGCCACTGTTGTTGAACTGCCACCCGGCCAAGGCGTCCACTCGAGGTCCTGGCTCCAGGGCTGCACGGGCCGCAAATTTCAAAGGCACATTTCTCCGGCGGTACCGCCGCCAGAAACTTCGGAGTCACACGGTCGGTTGTCACTCTCATTCACAAATACGAGCGCGTAGCGCAGGCTGAGGATCTCATGCAGGATATCCGTGCGGGATGCGGAGGTTCACGGAGCCGGGAGTCTACACTGCCGTCCCGGTCGCCATCTTGGCTCCTCCCCGTGGGGACCGTTCTTATTATTTCTTCACTTTTATCTTGAGCAGTGAGAGGGTGGGGTACCGATATGTAGTGTAGACTACAATGTATGGGGTCCTACAATGTATGATTGTGATATCTACCCGGATGGGAAGTATTATGTATAGAAATTTGACGCAATGCAAGTTTGTGCTGATACGGAAAACTCAATAAAGTTTGTTTAAAAAAAAAAAAGGACCCCACAGGTGAGCTAGGTTCAAAACTTAACAAGCATTTGCAATGCAATAGGTCTCGCATTATTAAAATTTGATCTATTGGTGTTACATTATTTAGCAATGCCGATAGCTCAAACTTTAATAATGCGAGACCTATTGCATTGCAAATGCTTGTTTATATTGCTTTTTTTTC
This sequence comes from Triturus cristatus, assembly GCF_964204655.1. Classification (NCBI taxonomy): domain Eukaryota; kingdom Metazoa; phylum Chordata; class Amphibia; order Caudata; family Salamandridae; genus Triturus; species Triturus cristatus. Next base: position 799,819,052 of record NC_140583.1, on the reverse strand, counting down.
TAAAAAGCATATTGTTGTGTGTTTTTGCTATGCTATGCTATGTTTTGTTATGCTATGCTTTGTTGTGTTTTGTTATGCAATGCTTTGTTATGCTATGCTATGTATTGTTATGCTATGCTATGTTTTATGTTATGCTATGTTTTGTTATGTTATGCTATGTTTTGTTATGCTATGCTACGTTTTGTTATATGCTACGTTTTGTTATGCTATGCTGTTTTGTTTGCTACAAGAGATCAATGCGGCTGACCAAGGTTCAGCACTTCAATTCCAAAGTAAAAAAAAGTCCTTTATCCGTGCACGCCCGTCCGGAGCCTGCCGCACTTCTGCTCCACTGAGAATCAGACAAGATCATGAGGGTGAGGATGGTGCACCAGAAACGAAGTGAAGGGAAAGCCTCAAGTTCATTCAAAATATCCTTTATTCTATAAATTAGTTTTTAAAATTTCCACCACAGCCAACGCGTTTCGTTCCAAAGGAACTTCGTCAGGGCTCAAAAAAGTGTCTCACGAGGGCTCAAAACAGTCCTATGCCCATATAAACAAGATCATAACCACCTCCATAAGTATGCTGTTTTGTTGTATTTTGTTATGCTATGTTTTGTTATGCTATGCTATGTTTTGTTTTGTTATGCTGTTTTGTTATGCTGTGCTATGTTTTGTTTTGTTATGCTATGCTGTTTTGTTATGCTATGCTATGTTTTGTTGTGTTTTGGTATGCTATGCTGTTTTGTTGTATTTTGTTATGCTATGCTATGTTGTGTTTTGTTATGCTATGCTCACACACTGCTGTCTCACACACTGCTTTCTCTCTTACACACACTGCTGTCTCTTACACACACTGCTGTCTCTCACACTGCTGTCTCACACTGCTGTCTCACACACACAGTGCTATCTCACACTTCTGCCTCTCTCACACACACTGCTGTCTTAGTTACACACACTGCTGTCTCGCACACTGCTGTCTCACATAGTGCTGTCTCACATTGCTGTCTCTCGCACACTGCTGTCTCTCTCACATACCATGCTCTCCCTAGGACATACACACTGCTGTCTCTCTCACACTGCTGTCTCTCTCACACACACTGCTGTCTCTCTCACACACACACTGCTGTCTCTCTCACACACACTGCTGTCTCTCTCACACTGCTGTCTTTCTTACACACACTGCTGTCTCTCACACTGCTGTCTCTCACACTGATGCGTCTCACACTGCTGTCTCTCACACTGCGGTCACACACACTGCTGTCTCACACACACTGCTGTCTCTCACACTGCTGTCTCTCACACACTGCTGTCTCTCACACACTGCTGTCTCACACACTGCTATCTCTTACACACCATGCTCTCTCTAGGACACACACACTGCTGTCTCTCTTACACACTGCTGTCTCTCTTACACACACTGCTGTCTCTCTTACTCACACTACTGTGGCAATGACTGGCAGTGGGCACACGTGTGGTCATTTTAAAGTCATTCATGTCCCCGCATGGGGGTGAGGGCCAGCTTCCTGAGCGGTGTGGACATTCGGTGACTAACGAGAGGAACAATTTACATGGATGGACTGGGACATAAAGTAACACCAATATAAAAGTGCCATTGAAACAGGTAACTAAAAAGTGGCCCGCGTTCGCAAACTGGAGCAGTTCTAAGCTCATAGAGAGGCGCTATATCGCTGTTTTTTGCAAGGTAAGGGAGCCTAAATGCATGTGTGCTTGCTGCGTGCAATTTAGTGATCGGAAAAAAATCAGTAGCAAAAATCTGCCCCGGGACCATAAAAATGGTCGACAAACCGGACCACCTGTGAGGCCAGTCCCGCAGCCCGTCTAAGCCTGGGAACAAAAGGTGATGAGGGTGAGGGGGGGATGGAAGGGGGGGGGGGGCTTTGAGGAAGAGAGAGTGTGTGCTTAAAAACAGCCAAATAATGGAAACAGGTCCGTGGGAGTGACAAGGTGAGAACCACAGCACTTTGACCCCTCACATGGACCATACCATCTAAGTAAGAGTCTTACTTGTCTGCTGGGTCCCCCAGCATTCTTTCGGGTGTGAATGTCACCCGAGCAAGGTGCTGTGGAACACTAGTTCTCGCTGCACGCACCGGTGCCACTAGTTGCGCCACTAGTTTATATGGGGAGGACGTGAGGGGGCAGGGAGTGAACCAAATTGTTCCAATCAGGCTATATCGGCACGCGAAACCGAGCACATGAAAGGGACCCCCAGAGCCGGTCCGTGCTGCGATAGCGCCTTAGCGGAAAGAAATTTGAATAAAATGAGGCAGGAGGGGGTCCCATTGTGGGTGCGCAGGTCAGTCACGGGGTGATTAAATTAATGCAGGGACTGGCCCCTGGATGCGAACACCTCCCCCGAACGAGCCTGATTCATTCACAACTCAAAACTCCATCACACCGGTGCCAAGTTGTCTGTGTGGGGGATAGGGTTGTCATTGTGCGTCAGCAGGGGTTGAGAGGGAAATGGGAGGTGGAGGAAGGGGCCTAAGGGAGCGTAAAATGGTACCTACAGAGAGTAAAAAAAATATATGATTTCAACAAGTTTAATCAAAACATTGGAGCCAAGTGAGAGGGACGCTGCTGTCCATAGGATAGTAATGCAAACCCCACTGGCGATTGGCACCCTGGGCACGGGCCCAGCCCACCCGTGCTCCCCAGTGAAGAATGACACCCCCAGAGACACGTTAAGGATTTGAAGGGTCCTGAGCAAGAAGTATGGGGGGGGGCATGTAATGCACAAACACAGCTCTAAAGCTCTAATGTCTTACTCAGAACCCCCAAACATCCTTAAAATGACAGGAGGTAGAGAAACAGATTAAAGGCAGATGTATAGCCACATGGAAGAGTCTTTGTGACTTAAAGAGAACTACGAAATCCATACGAAACCTTCAGCATAGACTGGAAGGGTCTGGTGGCGCCATCGGCCTGCTTGTTTACCCGATATAAACTCAGGCGGCATGAACAGACAGCGCCTGTTCTAAGTGCGAAATCTCTGTGAAATGTGCTGCTTGTCACGGCACCCGTCACATCCCTAAACTGCACAAGAATGAGATCTGGCATGCTACGATGCAAGGCACAACCTGCCAAAACCAGAGAAATGGATCCCAAAATTAACAATCCCACGAGTGGTGCGCACGTGCCACTGCAAGCCATGGCGTATTGGTGTCTATTACGCGCACCAAGCGAGTAATAGACACCAATAGGCCATGGGCGGAGCAATGCGCCCGCCTTTGGCCAATTGCGTGCAGTCATTTATAAAAAGACGCACGCAAAGGCCAATCGCGTACCACAAAAGGAATCGCACACGCACGAGTGTGTGCGATTCCTAGGTCAGCTTGGATTCCCCGTTTTTCACCCACTAAATGTCTCACGCTGCGCGAGCACTGCTCCGCAGTGCACCGCTAGGCGCGAGACTTAAAAATGGCTTTGATCAAGGGTTCAAGGGACCTAAAGAATTTGAGTTCCTAAATAAAAAACATCCTAGAATCCCATTGTTGTACATCCTCCCCAAAGTCCATAAGAACGAAACTCATCCACCGGAGAGACCAATAGTCTCCGGATGTGAATGAGTATTGGAGCCATTATCCAAATACGTTGATTTTTATCTAAAACCTTTCTTGGAAGAAATACCATCTTACATCTGTGATACTACAGATTTGATCAATAAGATCGAACAAGTGGAGCTTGAAAGTGGTCAACAAATTTTGGTCACACTAGACGTAGCATCTTTATATACAAAGATACCTCAGGACGATGGATTATCCGCGATTGAAACTTTCCTGGAAAAACAACAGAAACCGCATAGAGTTCCAGCAGATTTTATAATGCAATTAGCAATTTTGCACTTCGTAAGAACTATTTTAAATTTGGTACGGAGTTCTATTTCCAAATTAAAGGCTGTGCCATGGGGTGTCTTTTTGCACCAGAGCTGGCAGTTTTATATATGGCGAAATTCGAGGAGAAATATGTCTACAACAATAATCCATTTTCCCAAAACATTTCGAATTGGGTTCGCTATATAGATGACATATTCATGAAATGGACTGGGAACGAAGACACCTTATTTCAGTTTCATGTATGGTTGAATGAAAGAACAGCTGACATCAAATTTAGTCTTAATTATGCACCTCAACGAATGACATTTTTGGATGTAGAAAAAACCAACAGACAGGAACAAAGCGCTTCACTATAAAAGCCACCATCCACGAAACTTAAAAGACAACCTGTCTTATGGACAGTTTTTAAGGATTAATTGGAATTGTTCTTTTAAAAATGAATACATTTTCCATGCAAATAAACTGATGGACAGGTTAAAAGACCGTGGATAAGGAAACTATTAAAAAATGCATGAAAAGAGCCTGGTGGACACCTAGAGAAGCCCTGTTACAGAATAAAGAGAGAGTATCAACAGATCGTCTAGTGTGTGTGACCACTTTTTGTTCCAACACCAACTTTATGAAAACAATCATTAATCAAAATTGGCATTTGATTAAAAAGTTGAATAATACATTTGATAAACCACCGTTGTTTGCACTTAAAAAGGATTGCAGCATAGGTAATCAGGTGGTCCATGCACTACTGCCAAAGGCCGCACCAAAAAACACACTACCAGAGGAACTTTGTTGTGAGTAGTTACAGCAGATATCTGCCCATTATGGATGCAAGAGAAGTGAGCACAACTCGCATAATAAAATATAGTAGTTCGAGCTAGATTTTGAAATACGCGTTAAAACGGGAACCTGACCCGGTGAAGATTTATCGTTGAGAAATCGATTGCAACGTTTGGATAATTGGATACCGTTTTTTACACACAGATGTTGTGAGGAGTGGATACGGCGTTCTACAATAAAAGAATAAAGGCTTGGAGGTATGAGACCGCCTGACAATCAGTTTTCGAATATTAAATCCAGTTCTTTGAATAGATTCTGATGGAGCTATTCTCTTTCTTTAGTGATACGTCTAAGGACCTAATTGAGGGGGTCCGTTAAGAAAAATACCACCTGATATATAAGTAAGTGGTTCCTGCTATTAAAACGATAGTAATATGAGAACCCTTGGACAAATGACTTTTCTACTGAAGTTTTGTTATTTTCTTTTGATTTGGTCAGCTTTGATGATAGAGTGCGTGATTAGAGTGGAACACAGGAGATCGGCTGATCTCGCAAAGAGATAATACATTTTGTTACATGGAGGGTGCGATAGTGAGAAAATAGTGATTTGAAGTCCTAGTTGGTAACACAAGTTTAATTCTTGTTTTTTCTAGTCACTGGTCCTGATGAGAACCCCATGAATTCCCATTCGCGTTCGAAACGCGTCGACCATTTATTATCCAAACGAGTGCTATGTAAAGGAAAAGAAACCCCTGGTTATACTCAAGCATAGAATTTTTTAAGAGTTTATGAGATTTGTTTGTCATGCTTAGTCTTAAGGGGGTCTGTTGTAAATAGTGTACCGTTTGGTTTATCGGCCTAAATTTAAGGCTTAAGAATTCAACTAAAAAGATTATGCTGTTTTGTTGTCACAACAAAGTGTTCATGTTTTTTGTCTGAGTTTACAAAATTGGCATTAATTGTTACATGTTTTATGTTTTGTCTTAGTTATTGAGAATGTGTTGTTTATGTTTGTGATCAGAAAAATAGATGTTTATAAATGGTGGGTGTGGATTGTAAATAATGTGATGTTTGTAAAAATTTAAAAAGGTTTTTTATGATATGTCGAAAAAGAAAACAATTTCTAAAAAACAAAAATAAATTGTCAAAAAGAAAGCATTCTTCTTGGATCACATTGAGTTATTCCTTGTGTTATCCTTATAAATAAGTAAGTAGAAGGATATCAGTATTGGCATTTTGTGGTTATTTCTGTGCACCATGAAAACATACACTGCAGAATTGTGCTGAAACATTCGAACAGTGCGCACAAGATAGAACAACCCATCGGCAATGCTTTGTCCGCGTACTACTTTCCTTCAAAGTGGATACACAAGAGCTGAAAATAGTCTGTGTGGACTAGAAACAGCCGAAACGCAGATTTCACATCGCACTTTGCCATCTGTGCCCTTGCGCCCACCGTCACCACTAGTGGCATGGCCACATCAACCGAGGAATAAGACACCATGGCCACATCCTCAGCAATGAAATCATTAACTGATCCCCCTTCTGGCATTGACAAGTCCTGGATCAGTCTGAATTGGCCCTCCTCTTTCTTGGGGACTACTCCGATTGGAGACACAATTAAATTCTCCATGGGCCAACCATAGAAGGAGTTTGCCATTCTACCTTCCCTCACCTCTTTGTCAAGTTTGTTCTGAACCGCCAGTTTCTGCTCTTTGGCTGAGCACAGATTATCCACCCACCTCCGGACCCGCGACCCCGTGTAACCCAACCAAAACCCCTCACTAAATCCCTCCATCAAAACCCTTGCTTCCTCCCGTCACTTGTAGTGCTCCAGCCAGAACTCCAACCTGTCTAACATAACCGGATGGCCCAACTCCTTGCATTCCCCAACCTCCCGAGTGCCTGTGAACTGCTGCTGCTGCCCCCCTGAATCGCCCCGGGCTGCTGCCAGTGGTTTCCTCCCTGGTGGTAACCACCCCCTGTCCCAAAGCAGCTGACCAGGAGGTGCGCCCTCCGCACTTTGAACACTCATGGTGGAACTTACAATTCTCGCATGTGCACAGCCCGTTATTAAAGTCCTAGAAATTTCACCCAACCCCCTGCTGGCTCTTACCCATTCCACCCACCCGTCCCGAGGTGGGTCGCCCCTGAAAGGGCCGGTAAACTATGGGCAAAGCACTGCCAGTAAAAATTGTCTTACCACCTTTTGCTGCCCCCATCGTGTGTTGCCACAGGTCGCCATTCTCCTGTTTTTGCTTCAGGGTCCCACACCAATCGTGTCCTCAACTCTTCATCATACAGGGCCCACATGTATCCTCCCCCCGTGATTTGAGCCTTCCTGATAGGATCCATATATTTAAACAGAGCGACACAGCACTCCGGGTATTTTCACAATATACGCTTGCGTAAATCAGGAAGGTCGCCGTCCAGTTTTCTATCGTGAGGGACACTTTCGGCCTCTTGGCCAGCTCGTATTCCTCTTCTTTGGATCTCACCCCCCCAACGTAACTATTTAAGCATCTCTACATACTCCCCTTTCAATATGCGCTCTTTAGTGGCCAACATAAGGTGCCCCCCCAAAGGATTTATGACTCCCTTATAAGGTAGATTCTTGAACTTCAATACCATACTCTCAGGGCCATCTTTCTGATCTCCTTTATTGTCCTGGTCCTCTGTATCCTTCCGTTTGCCTGAACTACCTTCCTCCTTACCACACCCCACGCCCCCTGCCGTGAAACACTGCTTCACAACATGTATGCAGACATCTCCTGCGCCCCTCTGAAGGTTGGCGCCCCAGGCATGGGCTCAGCACATCAATGACTAATATCAGCCCTGAATTATTTTACTCATACATGCAATTCAAGTGTGTAGATCTACACCAACTATTGTGCTGTACCTCATGTGGGCAATTGTCTCCATGAGCGTAAAGAACTCTTTACATGCATGTATACATTTTAGGAGTAAATGTAGGAGTGGCAAGGGGGAGTTGCTGGTTAATGGGGAAAATCAAATGCAAAGGGGACATGGGAAGGGACATTAAGGCGAGGGCGCAGCAAGGACATGTAAATACAAAAACAAACCTGCAAAAGATTAACTCATTAGCAATTCACTACATCTACAACAGTAGTACAACAGCAAAGTACATTTAGATATATCGCAAACAAGCATTGGAAGAAGTGAAATACCTCAGATGGCCCCTCACAGGTACTGCAATCGAATCACGTACAAATCAATTGAGTGAGAGAATAACACTACCAGCACAAAGCATGACACCTACAAACAAAATAAAAAGAAATAAAAAGATCATACAACTTTAGACATTGTAGATACCCAGATACTTCACACTGTATTTTTTTTTTAATTATGTGAATAAAATTAATGTAAAAAATAAACTGTACATATTGGGGATACCCACAGAAAACATGTTATACAAATGTAGGCATAATAGACGCACATACACAGAAATGTAAAAATATGTAAATTAATGTATTGTAGCTTTTATAGAGCACTTGCTGCTCATCTGTGGGGTACTGAGCCACTTGTTTACATGAATAGTAAGCTACATCATGCAGTGTGTATGGTTGGGAGGCTGTTACCTTTTTTTTGAACCTATACGGGAAGTGTTTTCATATCATGAGTGATTAGCACCAACGTGTGATGACCGTGTTACTGGATACAGCACTTAAAAGGATTGTGAGAAACAGAGGAGCTTTTTATACTTCTGTGATATGCTGACAACTCTGATTAGCTTTGCCGATTCCATTATTATGTCTGTAATTTAAGTTCTCTGTCCGGTGTCCTATGCTAGCTGTGGCAGGAGATCATTCAACTCTGAGATCTTATGGCTCTGAGGGAGGAAACAAGTGTAGAGAATGAGTGAAGTGAGTTGAAGATCTGCCCTTTTCTGCTGCGTTTCAGTTCTCCTTTATGGGATTGTCATTATCAGTGTCTAGTAGTGTGATTTGCCAAAATGTACTGTGTTATGTTTATCCTTTATGTCTCTGACATTATAAGATGTCATTGTTCAGAGTATGTGACTATTAGGGACATGAAGAATAGACTATGGTTAGAGCCCTCCAGTGACCAGTAATGTAATAGATTCTTTCAGTCATAGCAAACTGTCCCATTGCTTTTGAGTTGTTAATTTTATCGGTACCCTCCAATTTCCAGGAGAGTGCAACATACGTTTTATACATGTCCCTTTAATAAAGGAAAAAGTAGCTAATTGGTGTACGATATCATATGATGATCCAGAGATTGTATCAGATTGAGACAGAGAGGACCCTTTGAATCACATAAATTATTGTCATTAATCTATCTCCCCCCTGTGAAATTATAGGTCTGCTGTACTCCAGAGTGAAATCCTGTAATCCTAGGAGTAACTATCTCCACCCTGTGGCCTGTACCCAGGAGAGAAAGTCCTCTGAAGCGCAGGAGCAGCAGTCTGTGTCCTGAATCCAGGAGTTATAATCCCCTAAATTCCAGGAGTAGATGTCTCCAGCCTGTGAATTTATAGGTGTGATGAACCCAGAAGTGATAACCCCTAAGCCCAGGAGCAGGTACCACTGCTGTGGTGAGAGCCTGTGAGAAATTGGGTTACTGGTTGAGGGTTGAAACCCTACTCAAGCAGCAACCACAATCCTTGACAGGGTGAGGCACACGCAAACCCTAAATTAATCTAGGCTCAACCCTCTGGTAGCTTGGCACAGAGCAGTCAGGCTTAATTTAGAGGCAATGTGTAAAGTATTTATGCAGCATTTCAAACAGTAATAAAGTGAGAACAGAACACAAGAAAAATCCCCCACCAATGTAGAAAAATAGAGTAAAATGTAATAAATAAAACTAAGACCAAGATGATAAAAATCCAATCAGTATAACCGAAGATAAGCAATTTTAAAGATTTAAGTGAAAATAGCTCTAAAAATCCCAAAGCGCCACTCACAGCTATCTGGTCGCGCAAGACTAGGAAAAAGTCACAAGTTCAGGCGACTGCGATGGAGCACGGGTCGGATACAGAGACCAGGCTAGTCCCACTGAAAAGTTACTTTCTCAGCCCAGAGCAAAGAGTCCCGTTCGCGGTGGAGGGGCAGCAAGGAGCAGAAAAGCATTGCGGACGGTGGTCGATGGAGTGTTGAAGAGCAGGCCTGGCACTGAGGAGGGTCGTCACGGTAGCGCGAAGATCCTGTTGTTGTCACAAGCGGTGGACTGGAGCTTTGCGGTGGCTCTGTCCATTAGTGGTCAATGCTGTAGCATGAAGAGTTGGGCTGACTGAACTTCGCGCTGGCAGGCTGTGCGAGCAAAGAGTTTTGCCACCAACTGGCCCATTTGTGGTCACGAAAAGCCCAACAACTTCAATTCAGCCGCTCTGTGGCCACACCAAGGGTCTAGGACCTGAGGGGCACCACTTGGTGGTCAGCTGCTCGCTCCAAATGGATCTGGGTGCTGGTTCAGGTGGTTGGGAGCCTGTTATGTATGTATGGCGAGCAGACTAGCCAGTGGAGTCACTCTGGGAGTCCTGGGTTCAGGTGCAGGTCCAATCCCTCTGACGTAGGCAGGAGGGCAGGAGTCCAGCAAGGCAGAAGTCCAGCAGGACAGTAGTCCTGCAGATTTGCAGTCCTTTCTGCAGCACAGCAGTCCCTTCTTGCTGGCAGAGTCTCCACAAGTCCAGAAGGTTACTAAAGAGTTGGTGTCTGAGGTCCAATATTTATACCAGGTGCTTCTTTTGAAGTGGGAGAAGATTCTGGAGGTTTCCTTTTGAAGAGCACAGGTTCCCTGCCTCCCCTGCTCTGGCTCCTGACTAACTACAGTTGGCATGCAGCCCTTTGTGTGGAGGCAGGACACAGCCTATTCAAGTGCAAGTAGTGTTGTGCTCAGCCCTACCCTCCCATCCTGCCAGTGATGGCCCATCCAGGAAAAACTAATCACTCCAATATGTGTGGCTGTTTAGGAGGAATATTCAAAGGCCAACTGCCAACTTCACCGAGTCATGTGACCAAGTTACAGGCTGCCGGCACTAAATGGCTAAGGCAGGAAAATGCCAACTTCCTAAAAGTGACATTTTCAAAATTGTAATTTAAAATCCGACTTTAGCATGAGAGAGAATTGAATATGCTACTTACCAGTATGCATCTGTTCTTGGCATGTAGGGCTGCTGACATTCATATCTGTGCATAGATCGCCGCCTAGTGTTGGGTCCGGATGTTTGCACGTTGTTGTCCTGGAAGAGTCTTCGAGGTATCCTGGGATAGGTGACTCCTCCCCTGGACTACAGTGCGCATGGGCATCCTCTCCATCCTCAGATTGTTTTTCGCCATTGTGGCAGTGATGGAGTAGATACAGAAAAGTGATGACCATGCTTACAGTAATTCTGAGAGCTGCAGCTGCTACAGGCGCCGGGGAGGAGGGAGGGCGATATGAATGTCAGCAGCCCTACATGCCAAGAACAGATGCATACTGGTAAGTAGCATATTCAGTTCGAGGCATGTGGGCTGCTGAATTCATATCTGTGCATAGAATGTATAGCAGTGCCCTCTATTAGCGGCGGCTACCAGTGCCAGCTGCAGCGGTCTGAAAAAGGGTTTTGAGAACAGCCTGTCCTACAGCTGCCTGCTGTTTTGATTGCACATCTACACAATAGTGTTTGGTAAATGTGTGTGTGGTGGACCAGGTGGCTGCTTTACATATATCATGCAGGGGAATATTTCCTAGAAAAGCCATGGAGGCCCCTAACTTACGTGTTGAGTGGGCTCGTGGGGGAATAGTTAATGTGCGGTTTGCCTTTTGATAACAAATTTGAATACACTTAACTATCCATCTGGCTATCCCTGCTTTGGAGATGGCGTTACCCTTGTGGTGTGGGGCAAAGGCAACGAACAGTTGTTTTGTCTTCCTAAAGGGTTTAGTCCTGTCGATGTAGTACATGAGGGCCCTCCTTACGTCTAGTGTATGGAGTGCTCGTTCCGCGACAGTTTGTGGGTTTTGGAAGAAAACGGGCAGTTCAATAGTTTGATTCATGTGGAACTGCGAGATTACCTTGGGCATGAATTTGGGGTTGGTACGTAGTACGACCCTGTTGGCGTGAACCTGTATAAATGGCTCTTGAACGGTTAGTGCCTGGAGTTCACTAACCCTTCTTAAAGAAGTGATTGCTACCAGGAAAGCTACTTTCCAGGTGAGGAATTGAATCTCGCATGAGTGTAGAGGTTCAAAGGGTGGACCCATCAGGCGTGTGAGGACCAGGTTGAGGTTCCACATTGGAGCCGGTGGGTGGCTTGGTGGAATGACTCGTTTGAGTCCTTCCAAGAATGCTTTGATGGCAGGCACTCTGAATAGTGAGAGGTGCTGCCTGGTTTGCAGATAGGCTGATATTGCGGTCAAATGGACACGTATAGAGGTGTACATGACGAACCTTTTCCATTTGGCTGCATAGCAAGCTCTTGTAGTGGGTCTCCTGGCCTCCTTGATGATGTCCATACAGTCAGGTGGCAGGTTGAGGTAGCCAAACTCTAGGACTTCAGGAGCCAGATTGCCAGGTTCAGCTGTTGCGGATCTGGGTGCTGAATCTCTCCATGGTTCTGTGTCAAATGCGCGGGTTTGATCCGCAGCCTTTGATGCGGCACCACGGAAAGTTCGAGGAAGGTGGTGTACCATGGCTGGCGTGCCCACGTAGGAGCAACTAGGACGAGTGTCAGGGAGTGTTGTCTGAGTTTGCGAGCCACCAGCGGTATCAACGGCGCTGGGGGAAAAGCGTACGCAAATCTGCCGGACCAGTTCATCCATATCGCATTGCCCAGCGACTGCGGATGTGGGAACCTGGCGGCAAAGCTTTGGCATTTTGCGTTTTCGCTTGTGGCGAATAGGTCTATCTCTGGATGACCCCATTGCTGGAAGTACGGTTGGAGTACTGATGGGTGTAACTCCCACTCGTGCATCTGGTGGCTGTGTCTGCTGAGCAGATCCGCCATCTGGTTGTCCTTGCCGGGGAGGTGTTCTGCCATGAGGAACATGTTCCTCTGAATGGCCCACTTCCACATGCTCTGAGCCAGATGAGACAACTGTGGAGAGTGTGTTCCTCCCTGCTTCTGTATGTAGTACATGGCAGTCATGTTGTCCGTCCGGATCAACACGACTTTGTTGCACAGATGTACTTTGAATGCCTTCATGGCCAGGAAGATTGCCATCAGTTCCAGAAGGTTGATGTGCATCTTCTTCTGTTGTGTCGTCCATAGTCCCTGCACTGTGTAGTGGAGTACATGAGCTCCCCATCCCTGGAGAGACGCGTCCGCTGTCAGTACTATTTGTGGAACAGGCTCTTGGAACGGTCGGCCCTTGCAAAGGTTTAGAGGATTCCACCAATGCAGAGAGTTGTATGCCCGACCGCTCACCAACACTAGGTCTTTCAACTGTCCTTGAGCCTGATTCCACTGACGTGCTAAGCACTCCTGAAGCGGGCGCATATGTAATCTCGCGTGTGGGACTATGAAAATGCAGGAGGCCATCATGCCTATCAACTGTATGAACACTCGTGCTGGAAGTGAGTGTTGGGGTTTGAACCTGGAGATCAGCATTTGTATGCTGTTGATCCTCACTAAATTTGGCTGAGCTGTGGCCGCCAGAGTGTCTATAGTCGCACCTAGGTACTGTTGTACGTGTGCGGGCTGGAGATGGGATTTTGGGTAATTTAGTGAGAACCCCAGACTGTGAAGGAGGTGAATGGTGCGGGACATGTGGCTGGCACATTGCTGGGCTGACTTCGCTTGAACGAGCCAGTCGTCCAGGTAAGGGTAGACGTGTATGTGCTGCCTCCGTAGATGTGCCGCCACAGTAGCTAGGCACTTTGTAAACACCCTTGGTGCCGTTGTCACGCCGAAGGGAAGGACTCTGAATTGGTAGTGCTGTCCTTGAACAGTGAACCTGAGGTATTTTTTGTGTGATGGGTGAATGGGTATGTGGAAATACGCATCCTTGAGGTCCAGTGTGGCTAGAAAGTCTCCCTGCTTGAGCAGCGGGAGGACTTGCTAGAGAGTGAGCATGTGAAAATGCTCGGAAAGAATGTATCTGTTTAGGGGTCTCAGGTCTAATATAGGTCTGAGTGACCCGTCCTTCTTCGGTACTAAAAAGTACAGGGAGTACACCCCCGTACCTTGCTCGTGGACGGGTACGACCTCTATTGCGCCTTGGAGGAATTGTGGGTGGAGTGGAGGTTAGCTCTAGACAGTAACCGTATTTGACAATATCTTTGACCCACCTGTCCGTGGTGATGGAGTTCCACGTGGACAGGAACCTTTGTAGCCTTCCCCCGACAGGTGTTATGTGGTCGGGAGGAAGGGAGAGGGCGTCACTGCTTGTTCTTGGGGGAGGACCTGGTGTTGCCGTAGCCGCGTCCTCTTCCCTTTGTACTGGAGCCACGATATCCACCCCGGGTGTTTTTATCGTAGGTGGTTTGTGTATTGCCCTTGTTGTATGTCTGCTGTGACCCCTGTCCTCTACCTGCTCCTCTATTTCCGGGGCGACGAAAGGAGCTGCTCCGAAAGGACTGAGTCTGGAGAGCCCCCATGGACTTTGCGGTGTCCGTGTCCTTTTTTATTTTCTCAAGGGTGGTGTCAACCTCCGGTCCGAATAAATAGTCGGGGTTGACAGGCTGGTTGAGTATATTATTTTGCACCTCCGGTTTGAATCCGGAGATTCGCAACCAGGCATGTCGTCGCAGCATGACGCTTGTGTTAATGGCCCTGGCAGCCGTGTCTGCGGCATCTAGTGCACACTTGATGGAAGCATTTGTGAGTAGCTGTCCCTCTCTGATAAGAATTTCTGCACCTTCTTTGTACTGGTCAGGGAGATGTTGGAGTAGTTGTTCCAATGTGTCATAGTGCGCTCTATCGTAGCGAGCGAGGAGCGCTTGAGTGTTGGCTATGCGCCATATGTTGGCAGCCTGGGCGGCAACTCGCTTGCCGGAGGTCTCTAGCACCTTGGACTCTTTGTCCGGGGGAGGAGCGTCACCTGTCGATAAGAGCGTTGAATGCTGCAGTGTCCTCTGTGGGAGATGTTTTCGCCCCATAGAGTTGTGGGTCTTGTGCATCTAGAGGTGCACCTGGATCTACAGGGTCGCCCCAAGTTTGATCAGGGTCCTGTTGGTAATCAGGGTCTATGTCTCTGTGGTAGGGGAGTCGGTCATCCATGTAGTCCTCCAACACATCCGTGTCGGAGTGTGTGGGAGAGAATGATTGTGGATCCTGGTAGGGCGAGTGGTAAGATTCGCTTAGGAGAGGTTCTGAGTCCACAGGCAGCTTCCTTTTTAGTGGGATCCGGAAAGGGTCCAAAGGTGGCTCCGAAGTTATCCTCCGTTCGTGGATAACCATCCTGCCAGTGTTGGCGTCGATGACATGTGACGGAGACGCCTCAGCAGGTGTAGTTGTGGAGTGGGTGACCCGTGTCCTGAGTTGGAATATTTTTGGGATCGTGGACGGAGGCAGGCCAAAAGTAATGTTGGCTGGCGCCGAGGAGGCTGCTGGAGCTTTTATTGGGCCGGAGCCCGACGTGTCCTGGGGGACCGTTTTGGTTTTGCTGCTTTGTGCTGCACCAGGTCGCACTTGGAGCGCCTTTGAGGCTTTCGCGCCGACCAGGTCTGTAGAGGCGGTCGTCGACTTTTTCGGCGCCGGCGGGTCATCAAGTCGAGGGGCGGGAATGGCCGTCGACGTCTTCGATGCATGAGGCTTCGGTGTTGCCGTGGAAGCGATGTGAGACGCAGCCGGCAGTGTGCCCTTTGGTGTCGGAGTCGATGGCGTCGACGCCGGGAACCGATCAGGTTTGTTGGCACCGAAGGCCTTTTTCCGTATGCCGACTCCGACGTCGGCCGCTTCAAGTTCGGCACCGAAGTCTGGCTTGGTGCGCTCGGTGCCGACGCGCTTCGCTGGCGTCGAAGGTGTGGAAGGCCTCGATCCGACCAGCGCCACTTTTGGTTTCGGTTTCGATTGAACCAGTGCAGCTTTTGGTTTCGGTTTGGAAGAAGGGAAACCAGCCGGTTTAGGTAATAATGGCTGCCGCTGAACATCCGAGGCCGGGCCCGAGGGCGGGGCCGAAGAACTGCGGGATAGGTCTCGGGTAAGGCCCGAAGGCGATCCCTCGACCGGAGCCATAGACTGTGGCACTGGGCTCTCTTCAGTCTGAACGGGTAGACCTTGCTCGTCATTGGAGCTACTCTCTTCGGCCCCTAAGGCCTCATCGTAGTCTCCTACCTCGGTGTCGTCTTCATCTCTGCGAAAGAGTGATTCGTCGACGTCGTTCGATCCGGAGTCATGTTCGGAAACGGGACTGGAGGGTAGGATCTCCAATTCTTCGACATCTTCGGTCTCGGCGTTGAAGATGTCTGCCGGGGCCGGTGCCGCGTGCTGCGCTTCGAGTCTTGCCGCTCGTCGATTCCGTAGAGTCTTCTTTGAACGGAACCGGGCACAGGCCATGCATGTCGATTCGTCGTGATCCGGCGAAAGGCATTTGTTGCACACCGGATGGACGTCGATGTGGGGATATTTCGCATTGCATACCGGACATCTTTTGAACGGTGTCCTCGATTCCATCGTCGATGTCGTCGATGGGCAGGTAAGAAGCGAAAAGTCGGTGCTGAAAGTTGTTAAACTAACAAAGGAGTATCGAAACCGATCGAGAAAACAGTACCGACGCGAACTAAAGGCCTTTTGGCCTCGATAAAGTTTTTCCTAACTTGAGCTAAGATAGCACATCCGAACCCAATGGCAGAAAAAAACAATCTGAGGATGGAGAGGATGCCCATGCGCACTGTAGTCCAGGGGAGGAGTCACCTATCCCAGGATACCTCGAAGACTCTTCCAGGACAACAACGTGCAAACATCCGGACCCAACACTAGGCGGCGATCTATGCACAGATATGAATTCAGCAGCCCACATGCCTCGAAATTTTCATTACAATTCTAAAGATACCAAACATGAACTCGTTACCTGGTCCCATTTGGAAATGATCACTTATTAAATGTAATAAGGTAACGCCAATGTTATCCTATGGGAGAGGCAGGCCTTACATTAACGAAAAACAAATTTAGGAGTGTTTCACTACCAGGACATATGAAACTAAAAAATACATGTCCAACTTTTAAAATACACTGCACCCTGCCCTCCAGGCTGTCCAGGGCCAACACTCAGGATGACTAACATGTACTAACAAAGCCAATCGGTCTCGCCTAAGCAAGAGCTATTGGCTTTGCCAATATGTTTTAGCCATGTTGTACACCAGTGTGGCTGCTGTTCAGCAAACTTAAAAGTTAGTGGCGTAAAGGAGAGTGGAGTGGAGTGTCATAGAGTGTCATGGAGTGGCATAGAGAGTCATAGAGTGGTGTAGAACAGAGTTGAGTAGCGTGAAGTGGAGTGTCATGGAGTGGCGAGGAGCAGGGTTCTCCAAAGTCTGTCCTGGAGGACCGGATCCATGCCAGATTTTCAGCATATCCCTATTTAGATAAATTTAGTTATCTTAAAAATCTGGCATCCGGACCTCCAGGACCGACTTTGAAGAACGCTGGCATAGAGTGTTGTGGGGGGAGTAGAGAGTTGTAGAGTGGAAGGGAGTAGAGTGTTGAAGAGTTGAGTGGCATAGAGTGTTGTTGAGTGGTGTAGAACAGAATGGAGTAGTGTAGGGATGTTGTGTAGAACGGAGTAGATTGTCGTAGAGTGTAGTGGCATAGAAAGGGGTAGTGTAGTAGAGTGGAATTGCGCAGAGTTGAGTAGAGTGTTGTAGAGTGATGTGACGTAGAGTCACGTGTCATAGAGTGGAATAGTGGAGTGCAGTAGTATTTTGTAGTATAGAACGGGGTAAAGTGGCATGGAGTGGCACAGAGGGAGTTGTGTAGAGCATTGTACAGTGGAGTAGTGTCCTTGGAGTGACAGAGTAGAGTGTTGCAAAGTGGCATAGAGTTTAATGTAGTAGAGCATTATACAGTGGAGTGTCACAGAGTGGAGTAGAGTGGCCTAGAGTGAAGTAGCATAAAGTACAGTGGTGCAGAGTAGATTGGCATAGAGTGCAGAGGCGTAGAGTTCATTGGTTTTGAGTAAAGTGGTGTAGAGTACAGTGATGTTGAGCAAGTGGCATAGAGTAAAGTGGAGTGGCACAATGTGGATTGCAGTGACGTGGAGTGGAGAGGAGTGGCGTAGAGTGGAGTGGTGCATGGTGGAGTAGAGTGGCGTAGAGTGCAGAAGCATAGAGTAGATTGTTTCAGGGTAGAATGAAGTGGTGTAGGGTAGAGTGAAGTTGAGTGGTACAGGATAGAGTACAGAGGTGTAAAGTGGCGCAGAGTGCAATGGGGTGGAGTGCAGTGGTGCAAAGTAGATTAGAGTGTAGTGGCCTAGAGTGGAGCGATGCACAGTAGAGTGCATTAGCTTAGAGTGGCATAGAGTTGAGTAGTGCAGAGTAGGGTAGTGGAGAGTTTAGTGGTGGAGAGTGCAGTCTTGCAAAGTAGTGTCATAGAGTTAAGTGGCATAGAGTGCAGTGGTGTAGAGTACATTGGCAGAGTGCTATGATGCACAGTGCAGTGGCATAGAGTAGGGTGTTGCAGAGTAGACTAGAGTGGCGCAGAGTGCAGTGACGTATAGCGTAGAGTACAGTGGCGTAGAGTTTTGCAGATTAGAGTTTAGTGGTGTACAATGCAGTGGTGCAGAGTATTTGGCGTAGAGTGCATTGGTTTTAAGTAAAGTGGTGTAGAGTACATTGGCATAGTGCAGTAGTTTCGAGAGAGTGACATAGAGGGCAGTGGCGTAGAGTAGAGTGGTGCAGCGGAGGGTGGAGTGGCATAGAGTGCAGTGGCATAGAGTAGATTGCTTCAGAAAAGAGTGAAGTGGCATAGAATAATGTGGTGTAGGGTAGAGTAGAGTGAGGTGGTGTAGAGTGGAGTGGCAAAGAGTGCCGTGGTGCACAGAATAGAGTTCATTGGCGTAGAGTTGTGCAGAGTAGATTAGAGTGGCGTAAAGTGCTGTGGCATAGAGTGACGTAAAGTGATGCAGTGGCATAAAGTAAAGTGGTGCAGAGTTCAGTGGCATAGAGTGTGATGCTGCAGAGTAGAGTGTCAGTGTGCAGTGACGTAGAGTGCAGTGGTGCAGAGAAGAATAGAGTGGCAGAGAGTTCAGTGACAGAGTGCAATTGTTTAGAGTGTTGTGGCTTAGAGTAGAGTGTTGCAGAGTAGAGTATAGTGGCATAGAATGCAGTGGCATAGAGTGTAGTGGCGTACAGTGCAATGTATTAGAGTAGTGTGGTGCACAGTAAAGTGCAGTGGTGCCGGGTAGAGTGCCGTGGCCTAGAGTGGAGTGATGTAGAGTAGAGTGGCGTAGTGTACTGTAGTGTCGCAGAGTGCATTGGCATAAAGTTGCGTTAAGTAGAGGGGTGCAGAGTAGAGTGCAGGGGAATACAGTAGAGAGGCGAAGAGCTCAGTGGCAGTGAGTGCAGTGTTTTAGAGTAGACTGTCATAGAGGACATTGGTGTATAGTAGAGTGCATTGGTGTAGAGTGCAGTAGGACAGAGTAGAGTGGCACAGAGAGCAGTGGCATAGAGTACAGTGGTGCAGAGTCAAACAGATTGGTGTAGAATGCAGTGACTTAGAGTACAATGGTGTAGAGTATAGTGGCATGGAGTGTTGCAGAGTATAGCAGCGTAGAGTGCAGTGGTCAGAGTAGATTGGCATACAGTGCAGTGGCATAGAATGCACTGGTTTAGAGTAAAGTGGTGTAGAGTGCATTGGCTTAGAGTGCAGAGTAGATTTGCAGTGGCATAGAGTAGAGTGCTACAGTGTAGAGTGCCATGGAGAGGTGCGGTGTAGACTGCAGTGGAGTGGCGCAGAGTTCATTTGAAATGACCATTTACTTTTGCACAGACCAGTTTTGCTAAAACCATACAGCGCATAAATGATAATGTGTGGAAGTGTCATCATCTAGAGTATTGATTTGTTTAGATCGCATTAAAATATTTGTTTGCACCATACTTCAGAATTACCCCCGTAGCCAGCATGATTGTCACATAAATTCTCTCACTTTAAAGTGAGAGAAAAACAAGTAAACGCCAAGCTACCTCGAAAGACTGAGCCTGACATGTAACCTCTGTTCTTGAATGCACAGCAACAGCTACAAGATGAGAACAAGATTTAAAGACCTGTTTACAGAAAAGAGGTCACTCAGAAAGATACATAGGGTATGGGCCGCGGAAGGGACGTACTCAAGCTGGACAGCCTAAAATAATTGAAGCCAGCAAATATGTAGCAATAGGATGCGAGTTCCAAACCAGAAAGCCAATAGTAAGCACACCAGGGAGGCACTCGGCCTCTCTGGTGGGAACCCAATGATGAAGCATGTCACCAACTAGGTTGGTGAGTGAGGGTTCTTTTAAATAATTAGGTTTTTCCTTGTGCTGTTCCATTCCCTAGGATTTCCTTAGGAATTTTTCAGTCACTCTTTTGTTGTTTTTCAAGATGTCTATTATGCCAGGTGGAAATGGCAGTTTAAAACTTCACACAGGCTGCAATGGGAGACCTGAGACATGATTAAAGGGGCTATTTATGTGGGTGGCACAACAAACATTCATACATGCCTGCTGCTTGGAATTTCTTTCCCTCAAAATTCCCCATTATAACCTTACATGATCCCCTTCATTCAATCAGCTGCTCTTGAGATTTACCATCATCTTACTGTCCTCCGTACTCCGAAATGGGCAGTAAATGCACTCTGTTTTTGTCCTGTTGTCACTATTAGAGGGCACAACACTAAGGGAGGTGTCATTTCGGTGGAACAGTGAGACATAATGACAATTTCAAGTAAGCAGTCCGTGGAATACACATGCAAAAATACAATGGTTTTTTTTTTTTTTTTTTTTTTTTTAAAGAACGTTGCTCATAATTTATTTTCATTTGAGAGCCAACATGATTAGCTTCTTTCCACACTGATGGGTCCTAAGGTTAATACCTGCCACAACCCTTTTAGCTTGTATATACATACTGGTTATCAGAACTGTGGGTCAATGAAATTCAAAGGTTTGCGTAACATGCACCACTAAAGTTAGTAGTAGTAATGCCTAAAGCTACCAGTAGTAACTTTATGATCCTATTTTGAGTTTTACATCTCTGCTCTTAGATTTACCTTTGTAAATAGGTTTCAATACGTTTGAGGGCTTGGATTCATGTATTTCTATTTGCCCTGCTGTGCCGTGCAATCTGTTACTGTATGCCTTGGTGGTCCAGACCCATGGAAGCACACCGTTGCTTGTAGCTGAAATCCAATATTCCTGCTAGGGACAGACCATTTAGCCCATACATTATATGTATACATTTGGCATTATGCCTGGCTGGGCGTGAAGCATTACGGGCTAGTTGGACCATTCATTTCCTGGGTATATTTAGCAGGATTCCTGGGACAGACATACCAATAATTAAACCCTGAATTTAATTCATCCTCGTCTAGTCCCGCTGCTGGAAGGGACTGGATAGATTGAGCCAGATTTCCTGTACCCGTATTTTGGCTTGCCTGGCTCTTGATTTTATGTATTTCTACCTTCCAGTACCTGGAGCCAGGGCACAAGTCGGGGATACACGGCGTCCACCCCAGTGTCGGCTCCTCCGCTAAGGCAGAGGAGCGTTGCTGCACTGCTTTCAGCAGCATCAATAAAGGAAAAATAAAATTATAATAACTCAATGTTATTATCATTTATTTTTTGCTGCTGCAGCAGCTTTGTGGGCGGGGCTGCTCTGCTGACAGAGGAGCAGGGGGATGAGTGGTGGTCACTCTGTAAGTGCGCATGAATGTTTGGTCAGCTGTCTTGGGTCGGCCAAACAGTCATGCGCACTTTGCATGTTTTTCACCCAGGCTACTTTACAGCCTGGGTGGAGAACATGCCCAGGCTCCCAGTCCCTGTCTGAGCTCCGAACCTACGGCACTCAGACCAATCACAACGCTGCATTGCAGCGTTCTGATTGGCTTAGGGGAGCCTGGGCTTGCTGTTCCAGCCATAGAGGAGAGTCGACGAGGAGAGACGCGGCGAGGCGGTAAGGGTATTTTTCTTTACCCTAGCCCATCTGCCCCCCCCACTCCCGATCCGAGCCAGCCTCTACTGATCTACCCACTATTTTCACAGGGTGGACGCTGTCCACCCTGCAAGAAGTGGCATCCACTGAAATATGCTGAAGTTGTCCCGGTAGACACCGGGACACAATAAGCAGTGCCTGCACAATGACTGCTTTCATTTAGGGCAGAAATGTGCAGGCGGCGGAGGGGACTTTCGTATTTCAAGCTCCAGCTGGGCGCCCACAACAAAGGCCGAATTTAAGGCTTTATGAGGCCTCCTTTTGCTGCACTATCCTGACTAGGAGTTATCTGAGCCTCACACATAGAAGCAAATGCAAGAGAGGGGAAACAAAAGCACCCAGCTTGTTATCACTTCAGAAATACTTAAGAGATGTATGCTTTTTACATTGTAAAAAATCCTGTATACAAGAGATATGCACTGTAAGAATGACAAATGTGTTGGTCTGTTCTAGTATTTACACAAATTATAATTTATATACCACTATTTTGGTTTATTTCTTTTATAGCGCTACTCTTCCCAATACAGGGTGGCCGAGCGCTTTACATTAGACATACACAATATACAATGACAATAAGTCCTATAAATGTGTAAATCAATGAACAAGATGTGTAAGACATTAAGGGTTTCAAGGTGTAGGTGTCAAATTTGTCCTGCCTGGAGCGGCATGCGGACTGGGCCCTGAAATCCTTGCGTCTACCTGCATGGTTCACTCCTGAGAAACACATGCTGTCTGAGCCCAGATTGTACTCTCTATGTACCATCCTTGCGTGGGAGGAACAAGTTGGCTGGTTGCTGGGTCCCGAATTCTGTGTATCAGTACAGTTCTTGCCTGGGAGGGGCTATCAGGATGAGCCATGGATCTCTGCTCACGTGAGGTAGTGACTGAGGCCTAAATTCCCTGGGGTTTCTTCGGATTTAACTGCCCTTGGCATCAACGCGTGTAATCGTCAAACAAATCATTTTGCCTCCCAATCCCGGCGTCCACAAATCTTTAACGGGGCGGACACTCTGTGCTCACCACCCGGTCCCTCTGTGTCTGACAGCTTGGCCAGGGAGAGGAGGGGCTGAGGGGCAGCTGGAACAGAAGGCTTCCGCAGGCTGAGGGAGCGGTGACACTAGACGGAAAAGGACTTGACCTTGAGGTGGGTGGAATATGTGATGGT
The DNA here is from genome assembly GCF_964204655.1 of Triturus cristatus. Lineage (NCBI taxonomy): Eukaryota > Metazoa > Chordata > Amphibia > Caudata > Salamandridae > Triturus > Triturus cristatus. Next base: position 799,796,191 of record NC_140583.1, on the reverse strand, counting down.
ACATGGCGTGTCTGGACACAAAAGCCACTGTAGACGTCTCTCGGGGCGGAGAAGGACCGACTGAGATAGGCAAGGCCTTGGAGTGTATCACCAGCTAGGAGACTCTACACAACGGAGGCCCACAGGGCATTGCTGCATGTCACTTTGTGGTAGACTCCTCATTGACCTTGGGCTGGCAGGCTTTAAGAGGCCTAAGTGACTCCCTCTATTTCTGCCTCTGGCTACTATGTTACCTTTAAAGATTGTCTGAGACATTTATACTATAGCTCGGTTCTTTCTGCAGACAACGTGACTCACCTAAAGTGCTTAATTTGTATTGTATTGAAATTGCATTTATATAGCGCTTACCTTCCCTGACGAGGCGTTGAAGCGCTTTTTCGGAGAGTAGCAGGCTATTCCGGCACCCATAAAGGATTAGTGTTGAATTAGTATAGTGAAATATAAAATTGTGTTGGTGGTTGTGGTTGACGGACACTCATTTTTGAGGGTGCAGGACTTATCGTTCATCACCAGACTTCAGTGGCGTCTCTAGAATTGATTTTTAGGGGAAGGAAAGGGCCACAGATACAACTATTGGGGGCCACCTACAATTGGCAAACATGCATATGTATATATGTATATGTATGGATACCAGCACCATGCCTAGGAAGCTAACTCCAGCAGGATTGCAGTAATTCTGCAGAACCACATGGGGGTGAGTGCCGCTGTAGTACAGTGCATCCTGCAACTAATAACTAATAACCTATTTTTTTCCCCACTTTTTTACACCGGGGTGGGGGCACATGGACAAGGCAGGGGGTCAGCGTGTGCTTGCCCTACCCCTTTATGTGCCAATTCTCAGGACTCCGGAACCAAGCCCGAGTCCTGTAATGGTGGGCGCAACATATTCTCCTGATATTGCAACCAGCCAATCAGATCCTTCCAGTACCCTGGACCATTCTCCAGATCCGTGGTAACAAAATGGCTGATAAAAAACAAATAAAGTATTTTTTTAATTTTACATTTGCTGAGGAGCCGTAGTACCTGTACAGTGTATTATCAACAAATTAACAGTCCAGATATTTCTAACATTATCTGAGGGCTTACCACTTGATTCCCACTGAGAACATTTTTAAACATTTATTTCTTGAATTCTAATGAACAGACTTTGGCCAAATAAAAAAAAAGGACACTTTCGTAGTAAAGTTCTAACTTTGGGCCTTATTATGAAGTTCACCCGACACCTTAGCGTACTGGATCCGCACGATCTTAGGTCGGCGGTTCCGACCTAAGAATTATGATTCCACCTTCCATAGGGCTGCCGCAAACATCCATTGTTCAATGGATGCTTGTGCGGCGGGCAGAAAAGGCCCGCCGCACAAACCTACATGGAACAATGTATGTTTTTGAACATCCATGCACTGTTTGGCAGGCGCCTCACGGTGCAGGGATGTTTAGGGGGGCACCTAAGGGGGCCATGGGAATAGTAGCCCTGCTAGGAGCCCCCAATATCGCTATCCGACAGCCTTTTCCATGTCAGAAATGCCAACATGGAATGGCTGCGGAAACTGACATCATAAGCCAGATGGCGGAGCCGCTGTCATTAAGGGATTATGTTGTCTTTCCTATGCACCAACGGGCTCCTTGAGCCCCTCGTATGTCCTGCGGACATCCCTCCACCCGATGCCTCTGCCCACCGCATCATAATGCGGCGGGCGAACCACTATGTCAGATGTCGGTGGGTCCAACCCACCAACATCATAATCGGGCCCTTTGTGTGCGATTTGGTTTAATTCTATTCAGCTATTTTTTTTGTATCTATGAGTAGACTTGTCTAGTAGGATTCAAATCACACTTTTGACCCACCATGTTTTCTTGCTCCTACTTAACAGATCTGTGCAAAACTTACTATGAAGGAGCCAATCTAGATAAACTAAGTTTTGTGAACATTTTGTGCATCTTCACTGAAAAGTGACAGTTAGTAAGAAAAAAATGTCTTTCCCTTGGAAACTCAGACCTAACCAAAACTACACTGGCGATATCACTGGCAGTGTAACATACATAGCGAATACATAATGGGTAATTGTGTAATATGAGCCTATATTGTCATCAAGGGGTTCCAGTGATATTTATAAATCATGAGGCCGAGTTGTTTATAATCAGTGCTTAATTTGTAAAAGAATGCGTGCCGGTGACCAAAGCTCTGCCCAGAAGCCCGTGGCCAGTGCAATTAAATATGAGGCACCCAAAACCAAGGCTTTGGAGCCTTAAATGCACCTCATGCCTGTTTAGTCCACTGCCAGACACTTCATGCCTCTTTATTTCACTCTAGCAGGTGCTATGTGTCTTACTATTCCTCGGTCTTTCTGCTTTTTGTTTTTCTCTCTCTCTGTCTTGGTTAATGTAAAATGCAGCAAAATTAGTGCTGGTCCCCAAAAATGAGTGCTGGTGGCCCCCACCGCAACCACTGGCTCAAATTAAGCACTATGTATTGTTTATATCACATGATTTATTTATTGACGTTAGTACTTTTTAGAAAGATTTACAGCATTTTAGCTTCATCTGTTTAGTATTCATTGTTTGCCTGAGACTGTGCATATGTCTGTCAATGTTCTGAGAAACTTGTGTTTTTTATGGCATATTGTGCTACTATTTAAAATGTGTTTTAATCAAGAACGTTTATTATCAGTCAAATTTTAATTGCAAAGTGCATTGTAAGAAAAATTAAAATATGTACTCTAAAATGTCCTTTCTGTTTGTCATACAGTGGCAATATGGAGTTGTTTTAACAAGACATATAAAGAAATGAAAGAAAGTGTAATGGGGACAGTGTAACATTTTGTTCATAGTGTTCTCCACATTAATTTATAGTTAGCCATCTTTTTAAAGAAATTTGAGCTTTGAAGCCTCTGGCAAAAATTCAGTAAGAAGACTTACCTATGTTTATATATATATGGATGTTAATTTGCTTATAAATTTAGTATATTTTGACAAATCTCCATGAAATTTGCAGGCGTTTAGCATGTTCAACTCACTATTAGTGTTTTCAGATTTGTCCGGATTCATGGGTGGGGGTCTAAAAATGTTAATTTACTAATAACTGTGATACCGTTTGAGGAGTCAGCATTAAATTAGGCAAACCTTCAGCATGTTTATTTTTCTCTTGGTATGACAGGGTTTATGCAGATCATTCAAAGGGAAGCAAATTTGGAGGGGAGGTCACAAAGCCTTTCATTTGCTCATAACTTTGGTGACTTACAACAGATCTGCATGAAATTGGACAGACCAGTATCATGTTTATCTTGCTCTTGATATATTGAGTTCCATGCTAATCCATCAAGAAGAGGCTGTGTTAAATAGGGGATGTAAAAAAAGTAATCGTTTGCAAATAACTTTGGCGCTTGTAAATAAATCGCCATGATATTTCATAGGCTGTTAGCAAGGTGAGCCCTATGCAGAAGTATCAAGTTTAAGGCAGGTCCAACAAAGGGGTCAATGCTACAGCTCTGGTCAAATACATATTTTATTTGCTAACATCTTTGGTGTCATATCATGGATCGGTATGAAAGTTAGCAAAATCTTAGCATGTTTTGCTTATCCTTAGTATATGGAGTTTCTTGCAAACTTGTCAAAAGTGGCAGAGTTCTGAAAAGGGGGAATAATTTAATTTGCTAATCTGGCGCAGACTGGCAATCCCTACTGTGCATGACCTTCAATGTTCTTTAGATATCACCACCAGTGTAATAAATGGTGTGAAGAGAAGTGATTGAGAATATGAAGACCATTGTCCCTTCTACAGACCCTTGTAAAGTTTAATTCACAGTCTGATATATATGTATATATATATATATATCTATATAGACCACTGTCCCTTCCACAGACCCTTGTAAAGTTTAATTCACAGTCTTATATATATATATGACTGTGAATTAAACTTTACAAGGGTCTGTGGAAGGGACAATGGTCTATATATATATATATATATATATGTGTGTGTGTATGTATGTGTGCATATATATATATATATATATATATATATATACATATACATATATATATATATATATTACCTACTGGCGGTCGCCAGTAGGTAGTCATAGTTAGATCCTATTTTCCATAGGAAATCCGCAACATTCTATTCCCAATAAGTCTGGTGCCGGTTGACGAATCTTCGCGAAATTTTCCAAACTTTTGGCCAGCTCTTGTCCGCTCCTTTCCGGAAAGTTTCGTGGTGATTCATCCAGCGGGGGCGGAGAGAAAAGGGGGGTCCCAAAACGCGTTTTCCCCATGCAATTTCCCATAGGACCTGTTGACGCAGCTACAGCCTGAACTGCTGAACGGAATTACACCAAATTTGGCAAAGAGGTAGTCCTCAGTTCAGACTCGTGCCTTTTGCATACATGGTGTAAATCTGTTCAGTAGTTCCTGAGAAAATTAGAGTAAAAAAGATAGATATATCTATGGCCTCGGAGGATCTGCGCACCCTATGCGCACCCTAAGCTCACCCTCCCCGAACCGAGCGCGCACCCTCCCGATCACGCGCTGAATGCTAATTGGCTGTGAAGTGTCTGTCTACATTCGAAACCAGGAACTGTTGGCAGCCATTTTGTGCCTCGGTACAAGCGAGGTTGAAGAAGTAAGGGGAATAAGTGTTTAAAACATATAAAGGGGGCAAGGTAGAAATACTCTGACCCTCTAGTGTTGCTTAGGGGGTCCCAGAAGGAACCCCCCCCCCTTTTTTTTTTTTAAAGGCGAAAAGCGCGGAGCCAGCCGGAAAAAAAAAAAAACGAAGCACGCGCTTCGCTAATAATTAGCCCCCGGGAGGGCCAAATCCCGTGGACAAAATGTTGGTAAATTAATAGGGGGAGGGGGGGCTGTGTGGCCCCCCTCCTGAAGCCCTCGAAAAATTTAGAAATCCAATGAAAATCATTAAACATCATAGCTTTAGAGATAAGTTATAGATAGGAATTAGCATTTAAAAAACCTTTGAAATTCACTGAAAAAAACATAGGTTTCATGCACGTTATAGTTAGGAATTGGCATTTAAAAAACCTTAGAAATTCACTGAAAAAACCATAGGTTTCAGGGGCGTTAGCTGGACATTTCCCCTCATACAAAATCCTAGAAATTCCCCCGTTATAGTTAGTTCAGCTAACTATAACTCGCGCCTCCGCAATGCACTGCTGATGATGTCACATATTACATCAGTCATGACATGGTCAGTGACATCACTGATGACATCACTGATGACATCTCAAATGACATCACTGATGTCGGTGTGTGAGTGTCTATATAGGTGTATAAATGCATATGATAGTCCTGTACTGAGTGACTGTAAGTATGAGTGACTGTACAGGTGAGTGAGTGGAGGTGTATGTAGACCTAAGAGTCAATGAGTGGGTATGTAGTTATTGGTATTGGAGTATCTATGGTTTTCAAAATGGCCATATGAAATTTTGAGTCGGTGTATCAAAGGTTATATTAGGGTGTGAGAAGATGCACTAATTTATCACATGGATGATGTCATTTGAGATGTCATCAGTGATGTCATCAGTGATGTCACTGACCATGTCATGACTGATGTAATATGTGACGTCATCAGCACTGCATTGCGGGGGCGCGAGTTATAGTTAGCTGAACTAACTATAACGGGGGAATTTCTAGGGTTTTGTATGAGGGAAATGTCCAGCTAACTATAATGCCCCTGAAACCTATGGTTTTTTCAGTGAATATATATATATATATATATATATATATATATATATATATAACCTAATGGCAGTCGTCGGTAGGTAGTTATAGTTAGGACCTATTATCCATAGGAAATCCGCAACATTCTATTTGGAATAACTTTGGCGTCGGGGGACGAATCTTCGCGAAATTTTAAAAACTGGTGGGGCGCTCCGGTCCGCTCCTATCCTGAAAGTCTCGGGGTGATTCATTAAGCGGGGGCCGAGAAAAAAGGGGGGTCCCAAAATGTTTTCCCCATGCAATTTTCCATAGGAACCTTTAATCGCAGCTACAGCCCGAACTGCTGAACGGAATTACACCAAATTTGGCAAAAAGGTCGCCCTTGGTTCAGAGTCGTGCCTTTTGGTTAAATGGTGTAAATCCGTTCAGTAGTTCCTGAGAAAATCAAAAGTAAAATCACATATATATCTGGGAGTAGCCTAACTACACATCTCATTGTACAATCTGATTGGCTGTCAGCACTTAATCCAAGAAGCGTTGGCAGCAATCTTGGGACCAATATACATGATAGCACCTCATTAAAAAGCATTGCAGTTAATAGAAGGTCTTAAGACTTTAGTTACATTATAAATCATTTGTTGATGGTACCATACTCATTTTAGGAATTGTGGTGTGTTCTAAGGTGATTTTACCATGTGAAAAAACCTTCTGCTGGGATATCATGAAGCATGTTTGAGAGAAAACAATTTTCCCATGCTTTTCCCACAGAGGTTTGGAAGGTGATCTATAAGCTAAACTGAGAGCATATGTTCTATAAATTCACATTATCTTTCTCAGTAATGTGAGAATGAAGTCTGACATTCTCAGTAAAACATGTACATCCAACAAGGGCAGAGACTGTCAGTTGATTCCTTTGTGTTCTACTGCAGCTTCCCAGAGTGTTCTAAAGAACAACTAGAGCGCTAACAGTCCTACTTATGACAAACGTATTGCACACCTGAAGCCATCTTGATTGGAATAAAGTGGTAACTCTTAAAACATTTAATTTAAAAAGGAACATGAGGGGGTTCATTTTGCCATAGAAAGTATGATTAGTGCTGCAGAAAGAAAAATTAGGGCACATTTTGAGTGACTTCTCAAATCCTCTTCTATTTCATAAAACAATTCTGACATGCAGACTGAAACATGCACTTTCAATACCAGCAGCAGACTTCCCTGGTGAGCAGTAGCTTTACTACCGTGATCTAATGAGCAACTAGAGTGCTAACATTCTGAATTTATGGCAAATGTGTGACATATCTGAATACCTTCTTGATGGAATCAAAGTAAAAAACTGAAAGCATTTCCTACCGAGGAGACTGCAGTAAATGAGGAAATTAGGAAACTTCATAACAAATAAATCTCCCAAGATGGCCACCAGAGACAAAAGAACCCAAATGTAGCACAAATATCACCCAGATGTAGCCCAAGTATAGCCCAATGACAGAATGTTCCAGAGTGTTCTAAAGAACAACTAGAGCGCTAACAGTCTTACTTATGACAAAAGTATGGCACACCTGAAGCCATCTTGATTGGAATAAAGTGGTAACACTTAAAAAATTAATTTAAAAAGGAACAAAATGAGGGGGTTCATTTTGCCATAGAAATTATGATTAGTGCTGAAGAAAGAAAAATTAGGGAACATTTTGAGTGACTTCTCAAATCCTCTTCTATTTCATTAAAAAATTCTGACATGCAGACTTAAACATGCACTTTTAATACCAGCAGCAGACTTCCGTGGTGAGCAGTAGCTTTACTACAGTGATCTAATGAGCAACTAGAGTGCTAACATTCAGAATTTATGGCAAATGTGTGACATATCTGAATACCTTCTTGATGGAATCAAAGTAAAAAACTGAAAGCATTTCCTACCGAGGAGACTGCAGTAAATGAGGAAATTAGGAAACTTCATAACAAATAAATCTCCCAAGATGGCCACCAGAGACAAAAGAGCCCAAATGCAGCACAAATATCACCCAGATGTAGCCCACATGTAGCCCAATGACAGAAGTGTGCAAAACACTTTTTATTGTTTGTGCTTTTGCAGTTTTATATAGTGCAGCCTTGTCAGGTATTGGAGTGCTTTACATAAGCCTTGGTTGCATCACACAAGAACAAATTCATTTTGTTTGTAGACATGGGGAGATTAAGTGATTTGACCAGAATCACAGAATGTGGAGCTGAAGCAGAAACTCCAACCTGGTTACCCATTTGCAAAGTCTGCAGCTTTGGAAGTAATACCACATCTTCTTCCCTAAGTGCAACATTTAATCAAGTGGATAAAAAAACATAAAGATAACAAATAATTTAAAAGTGCTTTGTCCCTATTTGAAAACTCAGAAAATATGTCCTCATTTTAGTTTTTTAGAGCACTAACCATAATTTTGATGCAAATAAGACCCTCTCATATATGTAATTTCTAAAGTAAATGCTCTAGGTATTACAGTTTTGATTACATCAAGATGACGTCAGGCGTTCCACACTTTTGTAATAAATATAGAATATTAGCAATCTAGTTGTTCATTGGGATACTGTTGAGAGGCAGAGGCCAGGGGCACGGACTCTGAAAATTGAAGGCAGGTAGGAGGGTGCAGAGGCAACAATTTGACCACACTGGGCAGGCAGGAAGGGCAGTGGCAGCACAACAGGCTATGGAGGGCAGTGGAAAGGGGGGCAGGGGCAACAAACCACAATACAGGACTGGCAAGAGAGGCTGTGGTAATATAATAGACCATTGTGGGCAGAAAGAAGAGGCAGTGGTAGTACAACCATACATGCCAACAGACCCGATTCAGCCAGGAAACGTCCAATGTTTTTAAGCTCAAATGGGCTTTATTTGATCTGTCTCCTGTCTACAATCTCCTCTTTTTCAATGTAACTCAAAGGGGAAAATCAATACCCCAGTTTGTTTTTAAAATCTCCCTCTTACCAAGTTCAAAATGTTCGCAAGTATGGTACAATGGATCATGGAAGGCAGGAGGAATTGGGGTAGGGACATGGACTCGGATAACAGAGGACAGGTGGGACATGGAAAGATGCACCAAACTGACCCTACAGGGAAGGCATCAGGGTTTGCAGCAGCACAATACACCACACAGGGCATGCAGGACGGGAGTGCAGCACAACAATCCATAGAAAACAATAGGGAGGGGACAGGACCATGCACATGGACAACAGAGAATAGAGGGGAAAGAGGCAATGGTAGCTAGCTGACCATAATGGACAGACAGGAGAGAAAGCTGCAGCATAACAGACCATAAAGGGCAAGACGGACGGATCAGGGGCATTACAATGGAACAGACAATCCAGGAGGGTGGGAATAGGGGTCTTCACATGGAAACAGAGGGCTGGAGGCAAGGGGGCAGGGCAGGAGCAGCGAGATGACCATGGAGGTCAGGCAGGATGGGCACTAGAAACAAGACACACCATGGAGAGCAACAGTGAGACTATGATGGCATACACACAGACCCTGGAGGGAAGGTGGGAGGGGGTCAGGGGCAGCTAGCTGACCACACAGGGAAGGTGGGAGGGGCCGTGGCAGCACAGAAGACCATGCATGGCAAGCGGGAGGGTTAGTGGCAGCACAATGGCTATGATGGGCAAGAAGGAGAGTGCAGGGGCATGCACAAAGGACCATGGTGGATAGAAGGGAGGGTCAGGACCTGGGCACAGACAAGAGAGTTCAGGGGAAGGGGCCTCACAACAGAGCATACCGGGCAGGCAGAAGGAGCAGTTGCAGCACAACAGACCAGGGAGGGCAGAAGGGTGTGGCAGTAAAATGGACCATGGAGGACAGGAGGAAGGGGATAGGGGCATGGAATGTGGACAGGCAGGGTGGAGGTGGAAGGGACAGGTTACAGTCATCTGACAATGCTAGGCAGGTGGGAGGGGAGTGGCAGCTCAACAGAACGCTCAGAGTAGATAGGAGTGGCAAGTCCATGGAACATGGTGGGCAAAAAGGATGGAGCAGGGGCATGCACAAAGACATCGGAGGGCAGGGGGAAGGAGAATAGAGGCAGCAAGCTAAGCACAGAGGCTAAGCAGGAGGTCAATGATGGGGCATAGAATTGGGCAATGGAGGGCAGGAGGAGTGGACAGGTACATCATGCTAAATGGAGGGCAGTGGAAGCACATCAGACCATGCATGGCAGGAGGGAGGAGGCTAGTTCATGGATTCAGACAACAGAGGATAGGGAGGAGGTGGATGGGCCAGTAAGCTAACTGTTCAGAGAAGGCGGGTATTAGGAACTTTATTGTTTTTAAAATGTGTGTCTGTGCGGCGAACAACTTAAAATATGAACAAGTATGCAGCATAATCTCATTTTTATTCAGGAAGAAGAGGACGTTTGTGACTGTGACTCTGGACTCACTTGGCAGAAACACCCCCTGACCCTCCACCCCCCATCGCAAAATGTAATGCCTGTGAAAAGGGTAGGTGAACGCAGTGTTATATAGAATATAGTCCTGAGAGCACGATTGAAAATGAAAACTAGATATAGTGTATGGTATAAACTATGCACCAAAAAGTGTGATATAAGATGAACCGGGGCGTGAAATATAATATGCAATACATTGTGCGCAATGACAGATTCATTGGAAAGCGCGAGATAGCACAGGCACTAGCGCGTGCTATGCGATATGCACCTTGGAGTGTAATATGCACAGGGCAGTGTTGTGTAACCTAACTAGTCTCTAAAGTTGTAATATAAAATATGTGCTGGGGAGTGTAACGTTGCATATGCACTGTGACAAAGATATGGATACCAGATTGTAATATGTATGGCATAGCGCTGTGCGTTATAACATAGGCATTGTGGAAGGCACGTTAGATGGGGCAATATAACCTGTGCAAAGGCAAGTGTGGCATGACATATTCATGGGGTGGTCTTACAGTGCACATGGGCTAGAGAGTGTCATAGCATACGCACTAGCTGGCGGAATACATCACAGAGGTGTGTGGCACTCGGTGGGCACTGGTGGGTGTAACACAGCATTGGGCTCAGCCAGGAGCACGCTGTGACTCTCAAGTGAGGTGCGTCTCCCTTCCAGAGAGTAAAATAAAAAGTATTACACATCCGGCGGTGGATGTGTGTTTTATTAACCGTGAGGGGGGTTTCTTGCATAATTTTGGTCGAATTTTTGTCGAATCCCCTTTGAATGGCTTGGTATGCTTGTGTATTAAATGTGTCCGTCAATAGCTCTCTTGATGTAGAGGCCTTGTACACTAACATTCCTCAAGGAGACACCCTGACAGTATTAGAAGCGGCCTTGAAGTCGCTGGAGTGGAATTCACCCACTCCAGTTACATTCATAATGGATTGTGCGTCCATAGCACTAAGTGAAAACTTTTTTGAATACAAAGGGCAATTATACCATCAGTGCCAGGGTACATCGATGGGGAGTACCTTCGCCCCTAGCCTGGCCTGTTTATATATGGCAACATTTGAAAAAGAAATCATCAACACTGTACATAACCCGTTTCAACAACATCTTATCCTCTGGAAACGGTTCATTGATGATATTTTGATTTTTTGGCATGGCCCTGTTGACAGCTGTAACACATTTGTACAATGGATCAATCAGCAAAACCCATTTCTGAAATTTTCTCATACAATTTCAGACACGACTATTGCATTCCTTGATTTGAACATCAAGTTATCAGGGGGACAGCTCTCAACATGCTTGTATAAAAAACCTACAGATCGCAATAGCCTTCTCCTATACCAGAGCCATCACCCCAAAGCTCTTAAAGATAACCTTCCTGTGGGACAATTCCTACGTATCAGACGCAACTGTATATCTACTAACGACTACAAATCAGAAGCCTCTTCTCTAGCCAAAAACCTCAAGACTAGGGGCTACCCTTCCAAGGTGATTAAGGACTCCATGAAGAGAGCCTTAAACAGTCCTAGGGAGTCCCTATTAGAAGTACATCATAAACAACCTGAGGACGTTATCACATGTGTTACTTCATTTACACCCAACTCTGCCCCTACCAAGAAGATCATCCTAAAACACTGGGGTATTCTCAACACAGGCGATCTACGGATACCTATACCTAGGTTTGCCTATACAAGAACCTGTAGCCTGAGAGTTATTCTGATCCACACAAGACCTAAAAAACACACTAACCCATCACAAACCACTCTTTGGGGTTTACCACCTGTCAGAGGACACTACTTCCCCTGTGGTACGTGTACTGTTTGCAAATTCACCACAGCCACTAAAGAAATCACGTTACAATCCAATTTCAGGTGGAACATACAAAAACATACCAACTGTAACACCAAACAGTGCATCTACCTGATCACTTGCCCTTGTGATTTACAGTACATAGGTATGACCATGCGTCCAGTCAAAATCCGCATAACTGAACACAGTAGCAACATACGTTGCCAACGCACGACTACAAGACTCTACAGACATTTCATGGAGGCCCAACATTCCCCTGATTCACTACACTGGGTCATACTAGAATCCCATGTTCAGATCTCCAAATCTTCTCTATTCAGGCTTGAACAGAGATGGGTACATAGATTGTCTTCTCATACCGAGGGTCTCAATGACGACATCCCCTGGAGTACCTTGTCCTAAACTGGGAATTTGAGTCTAAACCTTTGGTCCATATCTACTTTGACTCCTCACCTATTCTGTTCACTGTTACAGTCAGTGTTATCAACATTTACTTTGGCAGGACACGATTTTCATTTTCAATTTCCTTTTATTGGATCCTCTTTGTGCTAAGCCCAGAACAACAGTACACCCATTGGGATCCATTCTTTTACATTGTATTGAAATATCGATGTGCTAGCCTACACACTATATGACTAGTGACATAACACATCCTTATACTTGACCTTAGAGAGACAGGTTTTGAAGGGATCAACACCTCTCTTCTCTACCCAGACGCCTTTTGTGATAATACACAACGCAATACCTGCAGCGCTACGGTACAGCCCTTGATTACCGTTTCACATTATTGAAGATAGTTAACACACTCAATACCGACACACGATTCTTATGGGCTTCGCATGTGTCAATAACTGTGTTATAAACAACACGCCATTCGGGAGTGGTTTAATTATACCTCACACGCTAAACCATGCAGCTTGATATTGTGAGTATCATCGCTACTTTCCATTGATTGCCGTCCCGTTGGGATAATTATTCCTCTTGTTGTAACACCTTTTTATAGTCCTCTGATCAACAACTACATGCGCCGCTACCTAACGACGCATCACGGTGCTTTGCCCCCTAGTTTACACTTCGTTGCCTAGCAATGAGACACGTCATTTCCCTACGACTTATCACGTGACTTTACCTAGCAACGTGAGACGTCATGACGTTCTATGACACATTCTGTGATTCACCCGGAAACAGAGTATATCTTCCCGTACTCCCTTCCACTCCTCACCACCCCGGTTCCTGGCGGTCTGGGTAGGTCGTTTGCCTGAGCGTGAATCTACATTGGTGAGTACTTAAGCTAATTGTTTTTTCCCCCGTTTGTGGAGCTGCATCTGCATACTGGCTATCGGAGCCCTCCTGATTGATCATGTCGGATACCACGTACCGAGGCCAAGACACCCTTGCCCGGTCTTCAGATCCGTTATGTTTTAATCTGCCTGGGTTGTGGTCTGCTGTGGCTGCTTCCGGCTGCCCGTTATGTTTTACAACGGTTATCACCACCTTCTGGGTTGGCAACCACTTGTTCATTTTTTAACCACTAAAGGTACATTTAACGATTGTTTTTCTGGTACCTTTCATGTTTCTACAGGACCCTATCGGTGTCCCTTTTTTAGCCGCCAGTACCGTTGCTAACATTAGTAGCAACCCCATTAGGTGAGTGTCCTTGCTTTCCTCCATAGAACCATTGCCAACCTCCTAGTGGTTTTTATCTCTCTCCACCCTCCACTCCCGAATGGCTTTTTTAAGGCACTGCACTGTAATTAGATTGTGGGGTGCACGCCTCCAGCACGGTGATACTCACGACACAACTGTTCAAAATTATGTATAGTATGAAGAGGTTTTTTAGAATCGTTATAACTTTTCTCATCTTCAACAGGTAACAGACCATAGGAAGTGGTATGTAGATGTCACTTTACCACGTAATGTAGACAGCCTTTTTGATCCTGATGAATTGCCTTGATCCTCCTGACACAAACGGCAAGAAACATGTTGATCCAATAGAGTAGAGCTAATGTCTAGATACCTGACTCCTAGCACCTAGCCACTCTACACCATTTTAATAGGGCAGTTTACCTTTGGAATAAAATATTAATTAGGACTAACTGACCCCTTTTAACCTTACTTTCTGCTACATCACCTTACACTAGGCCCCTCACCCCCAAGCACCCATCGGCAGGAACAAAAGATCCCCGACAAAGAGCCCCGATTTCGGGAGCCCGTCAAGGATTGCAGCGCCGACTTGACGAGGGGCAGTGCTCATATGATGAAGCATGACACCTAGCTTGCTGGGTGTGTGAGAGCTCTAGTTCCACCAAGGGAATTCCCCTGTGTCTTCCCCTGATTACTTTCTTATCACCATTGGTCGGTTGAGATACCTCCTCACCACCTCCATTAACTGTCCTCTTCGCTACTGTACACGAGGAACTTTGTACCCTTTATTGTTGCTCGTCAATAGCTACCCATGTTTGTATAAATAAACGACGAGGGTGTCTACTTGGAGAGTACCCATCGGCGGGGGCGGCGGGATTAGGCATGGTAGGGCGTCAGACACGTCAGAGCTTCACTAGCGGTGTAAATACATTCCACATGGATTCATTGTATGTATCGCCTTTTAATTAATATCGCGCAAATCGTCATGGTGATAGGTACATACGGTTTGTCCAGCATGTCCTAGGTGTTTCTATAAATATAGGTTAAAAAAATAACAAAGGCCGGCCTCGGGGGATGGGGTCCCCGGGCCATAAGTTGCCTGAGGAGGGGGGCAACGCAGCCCCCCTCCTAAAGAATAAAAAAAAAAAAGCCATGTGTATGTGGATCTTACAATTACTGAATAGGTTGTTATAACTGGTATTGGTATGTCCATTGTTTTGAAAATTTTAGTTTCGATTTTTGAATGTGTGTATCAAAGGTTATATTAGGGTGAGAGGAGGTCTGCCACTCTATCACAAGGATGATGTCATCAGTGATGTCATGCGTGATGTCACTGACCATGTCATGAGTGATGTAATATGTGACGTCATCAGCAGTGCATTGCGGGCGCGCGAGTTATTGTTAGCTGAACTAACTATAACGGGGGAATTTCATTGGTTTTGTACGAGTGAAAAGTCCGGCTAACTAGAACGCCCCTGAAACCTATGGTTTTTTCAGTGAATTTCTAAGGTTTTTTAAATGCTAATTCCTAACTATAACGTGCCTGAAGCTTATGGTTTTTTCAGTGAATATATATATATTTATTTATATATATATATATATATATATATATTCACTGAAAAAACCATAGGTTTCACACATGTTATAGTTAGCTGGACATTTTACTGATAAAAAACCATTGAAATTCCCCCGTTATAGTTAGTGCAGGCAACTATAACTCACGCGACCGCAATCCTCTGCTGATGCTAATACTGTATTTAGACACTTATTTGCCCATGTCTTCTTCCATTAAATTTTAGCTATACATATATTACAAATATTTTTTTTTCATAAAGACACATATGTCATCAGCAGAGGATTGCGGTCGCGTGAGTTATAGTTGCCTGCACTAACTATAACGGGGGAATTTCAATGGTTTTTTATCAGTAAAATGTCCAGCTAACTATAACATGTGTGAAACCTATGGTTTTTTCAGTGAATTTGCAAGGTTTTTTAAATGCTAATTCCTAACTATAACGTGTGTGAAACCTATGTTTTTTTCAGTGAATTTGTACGTTTTTTTTAAATGCTAAGTTAGTTTACGCCATTCGTGGCGTGCGCGCCCACTTAACGCAGTTCGTTCCGTGCTTTGCGCACCGCGCGCCCACTTTACGCAGTTAGTGCCGTGCACGCACGGTGGGCACGCGGTGCGCTACGCGCACCGCGTGCCCACGTTACGCTAGATGGGCCATGTACGCACGATGCGCTTCGCGCACCGTGCGCACATGGAGGACATATTATGCGCTTCGTTGTGAAAGGTAATCTTTTAAATTTTCAATTGTAACATAGGCCGTGCACTAATGGTGCCCTTCGGGAACCATTTGCACACGGGGTGGAGAGAGTATGGATAATTTTTTTTTTTTTTAAATTTTTTTTACCGTAGGCGTAATCAGCGAATTTAAAAAAAAAAAAAAATTGACTTTTTGGCCTTGGGGGATCTTTGGGGACACCTTCATCAAGGCTAGGTGGTTAGGAGCTGTCTAAACAGCCCCTTTACATGTTTTTTGCCTTTGTTTTTCCACCCCCTCTCAGAGTGCGAGAGAGAAAATGGCGGCCGCCACTTCCTGGTTTCGACAGATTCGAATGTTTACTAAGATCTAACAGCCAATCAGATTCGCGCTCGCGCACGGCACCGTACGCGTACGGTAAGCTTACCGTAAGCGCACGGTAAGCGCACCGTAAGCTGCCACAGATATATATATTGATTTAAATGCTATTTTCTCAGGAACTACTGAACAGATTTACACCAGACCTACAAAAGGCACTTCCTTGACCTGAGGACTACCTCTCTGCCAAATTTCAAGTAACTCTGTTCAGCCGTTCGGGCTGTAGCTGTGTCTAAAGGTCCTATGGAAAAATGCATGGGAAAAACGCGTTTTGGGACCCCCCTTTTTTCTCAGCCCCCGCTTGACGAATCCCCCCGAGACTTTCAGGGTAGGAGCGGAGCGTAGCGCCCCACCTATTTTGAAAATTTCGCGAGGATTCGTCGACCGGCGCCAAAGTTATTCCAAATAGAATGTTGCGGTTTTCCTATGGAAACAGGGTCCTAACTATAACTACCTACTGGCGACCGCCAGTAGGTAATATATATATATATATATATATATATATATATATTCACTGAAAAAAACATAGGTTTCACACATGTTATAGTTAGCTGGACATTTTACTGATAAAAAACCAATGAAATTCCCCCGTTATAGTTAGTGCAGGCAACTATAACTCACGCGACCGCAATCCTCTGCTGATGCTAATACTGTATTTAGACACTTATTTGCCCATGTCTTCTTCCATTAAATTTTAGCTATACATATATTACAAATATTTTTTTTTCATAAAGACACATATGTCATCAGCAGAGGATTGCGGTCGCGTGAGTTATAGTTGCCTGCACTAACTATAACGGGGGAATTTCATTGGTTTTTTATCAGTAAAATGTCCAGCTAACTATAACATGTGTGAAACCTATGGTTTTTCCAGTGAATTTGCAAGGTTTTTTAAATGCTAATTCCTAACTATAACGTGTGTGAAACCTATGTTTTTTTCAGTGAATTTGTATGTTTTTTTAAATGCTAAGTTACTTTACGCCATTCGTGGCGTGCGCGCCCACTTAACGCAGTTTGTTCCGTGCGCGCACGGTGCGCTTCGCGCACCGCGCGCCCACCGCGCGCCCACCGCGCGCCCACCGCGCGCCCACTTTACGCAGTTAGTGCCGTGCACGCTCGGTGGGCGCGCGGTGCGCTACGCGCACCGCGTGCCCATGTTACGCTGGATGGGCCATGTACGCACGATGCGCTTCGCGCACCGTGCGCACATGGAGGACATATTATGCGCTTCGTTGTGTAAGGGATACTTTTATTTTTTTGTTTCTTCAATATGCCATGCACAAATGGTGCCCTTCAGGCACCATTTGCACACTGGGTGGGGAGAGTGTGGATAATTTTTTTTTTAAAAATAATTTTTACCGTACGCGTACGGTAAGCGTAATCGGCGATTTTTCGAAAAAAATTAAAATTGAATTTTTTGCCTTGGGAGTTCTTTGGGGACACCTTCATCAAGGCTAGGTGGTTAGGAGCTGTCTATACAGCCCCTTTACATGTTTTTTGCCTTTGTTTTTCCTCCCACCCTCAGAGTGCGAGAGAAAATGGCGGCCGCCGCTTCCTGGTTTCGACCGATTCGAATGTTTACTAAGATCTAACAGCCAATCAGAATCGCGCTCGCGCACGTCACCGTACGCGTACGGTAAGCTTACCGTAAGCGCACGGTAAGCTGCCACAGATATATATATTGATTTAAATGCTATTTTCTCAGGAACTACTGAACAGATTTACACCAGACCTACAAAAGGCACTTCCTTGACCTGGGGACTACCTCTCTGCCAAATTTCAAGTAACTCTGTTCAGCCGTTCGGGCTGTAGCTGTCTCTAAAGGTCCTATGGAAAAATGCATGGGAAAAACGCGTTTTGGGACCCCCCTTTTTTCTCAGCCCCCGCTTGACGAATCCCCCCGAGACTTTCAGGGTAGGAGCGGAGCGTAGCGCCCCACCTATTTTGAAAATTTCGCGAGGATTCGTCGACCGGCGCCAAAGTTATTCCAAATAGAATGTTGCGGTTTTCCTATGGAAACAGGGTCCTAACTATAACTACCTACTGGCGACCGCCAGTAGGTAATATATATATATATATATATACATACACACATATATAGTCATTTAAACATTTTAAGCAGACTGTGACTTAAACATTATGAGGGTCTGTGGAAGGGATAGTGGTCTTCATAGTCTCAATCACTCCTGTTGTTTTCACACCATTTCCTTCTGCAGTCTCTTGATCAGACACGTATGCTCTTTTTCTCATATATTTCTGAAACACTCCATATGCACATCTGCCACCCCATTGTTTTCCATTTCAGCACCCTCTTTTCACTCTATTTTACACATAATTTGTGGTATCTGCTTCACTTTACCAGCCCCTCAAACACCGCGCACACTTACCTATAAGCACTGCATTTTCTTTTAACTATCACGCTGTCAAAATTTCGGCAGCTGTGTACCTCCTTTACACACTTTCTAATAGAATCACAGTTACACTGGACACAATTGATAATTGCTCTGTACACTCTGCAGACAGGCTGATGATTAAATGAGCATGTATTCTGAACCTCTTTATCACCTACGGACAGTCACTGTGAGAAATGTATACTGCCTTTTGACTGTAATCCACAGCTCTCAATTGTGGCTTGTTATAAGCATCCACCTACCCACAACCAGAATTCACACAAAAACATACAGGCAACTATTTTCACAGTCAGCATTATACATGAGTAATATGTTGCATGAAAAAAACAACAGAAACAACATTGGGGGAAAGTGAATAGTCTTAGGGAATGCAAGAGTAAGTAAAATGTGAAATGAAAACCGGAACAATATCGCTTTTCCCAGGCTGAGCGAGCTGTGTATGTTACAATTGCATCACTGGCCTCACCTGTTCCCACACCATACCACTAAATACTGCTACTCTGTTGTCCTGTTGTGAAGAGTGTGTACAATATATCAACAGGGTAAAACTAGTGCAGCATATGTGGCACCATATAAAATCCAGTCAATATTCTTTCTTCCTTCTTTACTGGTGCAGACTGTACAATTTGAGATGCCAGCCCTACAGGGGAAATGGCATTTACAACGTGGGCAGAACCACGCATTCCGTTACCACGCTTGCCTTTACCACGCATATGCATGGTAAAGGCAGTCAGTGATCTAGATTCAGAGTGGATGGGCGGGGAGTATGGAAGGAGGAAAAGGAAGGATCGGGACACAGTATGGTAAGTAGAGCCGTGGGCTGGGTTTTACGGCTCAGGGCACGGTGCTCAAGGTAGTTTTTAGGGCTCAGGGCCAGTTTTAGGGCTCAGGGCCAGGGGGCTGTTGGCATAGTTTTTAGGGCTCAGGGTGGGGGTGCTGGGGTCAGGGCAGTTTTTAGGGCTGGAGGCCTGTTTTAGGGTGGGGGCTGGGGTCATTTTTAGGGCTGGGTACGGGGTTGTTTGCAGGGCTGGGGTGTAATCTTTACTACTCTTATGCCTTTACCAATCATGCTTTTACAAAGAAATTCATTGAAAAGGCATGCATGGTAAAGATGAGGTCATAGTAAAGACCGGTTGTTAAGGCATGCGCTCTAATTGCATTTGTGGTTGCATCATACAACTGCCCTACAGGAGCCCTGCTGTTCACACTTTAGTACTGAAATATATCAGCCTGAAACCTCCATAGAACAGGTGACAGCTGTCCAGATTTCAAGGCATTTATTCCAAATCCGTAATGATTTTAAGTGTGCTGGCTGAGGGTCAAAACAGGTTACAGTGACAGTACACAGAGAGTGGGTGAAAGCACCGTGGCTCTCCTCGAAGGACAGTGGTCTAAGACAAATGACTGAAATCAATTCTGCACCAAGCCAACTTGGAGAAGCAGGCGAAACTATTCTGGAGGACCTCACCCAAACCCCTGCAAAGCCCATGCTGATGAACTTGATTATGCCAATACTAGACTCAAGATCAATTTGGAAGAGGACAAAGGGATTTTGGTCAGAATGTGGTATTAACTAACTTTTGCAATGCTACAGACAGTCATACAACTGTGAAAGTCAAAAAAGAAAAAAGCAGGGCGATGTCACACACAAAATCAAAGTACTGAGAAAAGAGCTGAAGAAAGGTTGAGGTACACAAACATCTGGATAGTGGGAGTTCCAGCATGTGCAGAAGGCAAAAGTGTGATCAGTTCCTTCAAAAGTGAATCACTAAAATCCTGAAACCTAAGGGATTGTCGTAATTATTTTTATTTGAAAAGGTGCCATATCCGCCATTGCTGGGGCACCAATGCAAGCCATTATATTCCGCCTCCTTAACTACAGAGGGATGTGATGTTTTAGGCAGCAGGGCCAAAGGAGTGAACTGCAGATCAGTGGAGAGGGGGAGGGCACAAGTCATGCTGTTCCCTGAGCATACAGAACAGTTCCAAAACTATGCAGTACCTTTGAGTCTGTCAAGAAGACATTTTTAAAGACAGTAACCTGAAGAACATGTTTTTACCAGCAAAGTTCAAAAATGTGCATGAGGAAACGCTGCGTTTTTGCAAATCAAGAGTAGGAGTGGTTGGAGAAACTAGAGATGAAGAAGCGGAAGTTGCAGAACCAGACTTGTGGTCCCTCGTTAGGGTGGCAGGTGACGAGGAAGGCTTGCAGACACTCTCTTTGCTGAAGTCTCAAGTACATGCAAAACTACAGATGCATGATGGGAAGTATGATAGCCCTGGGGGAACTGGGTCACACAACATTGAACGTACATGGTTTGAACACAGAGGGCACTGGCTCAGTCTAGGTCTACTATGGATCTGATGTCCTGGATCAAAATTCGGTGGGAGCAGCATTGCAAATGGTTCTTACCTTATTGATAGATCTGGGTCTGTGGAAGCTTATCTACAATTAGTTTGTTCTATTGTTTTGTGGTTATGTTAGTTTTGATGGTTTTAAAAGTACAGTTTGATCCACTGCCTTCAAGAGTAGAGCTGCATACTACTGTATGCGCTTGAAAGAGGAGACCCCCGTGCTGTTACACACCATTAAGTGTAATTATTAGCTTACGTGCCACAGCACAGGGGATGTGGTCTGCAGTAGAGTAGTGTATGGGAGCGAGGATGGCAGGTGCTGAGGGACTACTAGTGTATTTTTGGAGGATGCAAATTCATTGCAGCCATTGAATATTAGAGGTTTAAATAATTATGTCAAACTTAGAAGACTTGGAACATATATTAATAGGCAAGAGGCCAAATTGCCTGTATACAGTAGGCTCATCTCAAGCCAGATGAAATAGATAATAGATACAAGCGTTTGGCAAAACCAATAGGTCTCACCTATGCAACAGCTATTGGCTTTGCCAGAGTGTTTTAGCCATGTTGTACACAAGTGCGGCTACTGTTCAGCATGGCTAAAATTTAGAGGAGTGGAGTGTCTTAAGGTGGAGTGGAGTATCGTGAAGTGGATTGTCATGAAACGGAGTGGAGTGGAGAGTGTGCAATGTAGTTGAGTAGAGTGGTGTGCAATAGAGGGGCGTAGTATGTCGGAGAGTGGAGTGGCATAGAGTGATGTTTTGTAGAGTGGAGTTGAGTACAGAGTGGCGTAGAGTGGACTAAAGTGTCGTAGAGTGGAGGGGCTTAGAGTAGAGCGACATCCAGTGAAGTAGAGTGATGTAGAGTGGAGTGGCATACAGTGGTGTGGAGTGGAGTAGAGTGTCGTAGAGTCTAGTGTCAGTGTAGCGTGGCTTAGATTGGAGGGGTACAGACTGGAGTAGAGAAACAGAGCAGAGTGGCATAGAGCAGTGTAGAATATTGTAGAGAGCAGTGAAGTGTCGGGGAGTAGTGTAGAGTCGAGGGACATGGAGTAGAGAGTAGACTAGTAAGGGGGAGTGGCATACAGTGGAGTAGTGTTATAAGTGATGTGGAGTAAAGTGGCATGGAATGGCGTAGACAGCATTGCATAGAGTAGGAGTAGAGTGTTGTGAAGTGTCGTTTAGTGGATTAAAGTGGAGTGGCATAGAGGGAATTGTGTAGAGTGGAGTAGAGTGAGTGGCATGGAACTGAGTAGAGTGTTGTGGAGTAGAATGTAGTGAAGGGAAGTAGACTGTCATGGAGTGGAGTAGCGTAGAGTGGAGGGGCATAGAGTTGAGAGGAGTGAAGTAAGAGTGGAGAGGCATAGAGTGCAGTACAGTGCCCAAGAGTGAAGTGGCATAGAGTTTGATAGAGAGTAGTGTCGTAGAATGACATAGTGTGTCGTAGAGTGGAATGGCATAGAATGGAGTGTCATACAGTAGAGTCAAATGTCGTAGAGTGGAGTGGCATAAAATGTCATGGTGTGTCGTTGAGTGAATTGTCAGAGTAGAGTGGCCTGGCGTGGAGTGGGATAAAGTGAAGTATGCATGGTGTTGTAGTGCACTGCCACTAAAGACAACACATTTGCAATTGATATGGCCATTACATTTGCATAGACTTACTGTTTAACTGACATGCCTATGACTATACAGATTAGAATATTTGTTTCCAGCACACATCAGAATTACCCAAAAAAATGCCTCATTTGTGCTTTCCTAATTCTGGTATATTCTAAAATATCCGCACAGTTTATTTACAGGCATGTAAATTTTGTTGCGTGCTAAAAAAAAAAACTTTCCTTTCCCACCCCCAGTAACCAGCAAGATTGTCACATAACTCTTTCCACTTTGAAGTCAGGGGAAGAAAGAAAAGTAAACACCAAGCTACCACAGAAGACAGAACCTGATATTTGACATCTGTCTTTGAATGCACAGCAAATGTGACAAGATATGGACAAACTTTAAAGGACTTAATACAGAAAGCGAGCACTCATGCAAGAATACAAGGAGCGATGGTAAACACGCTATGCTCCATGGGAAGTACAAAGGCATGCTGGAAAGCCTAAAACAAATAAAGCCAGCAAACAGAAAGCACCCAAATGTGAGTTACAAACAACAAACCAATAGTAAGCAATGGGTGGAATGCATTTCCAGGGAAGTTTTCATAATGTCCCCCAAAAAAATGTTCACAACCAGACCGCTGTGCTGTCTGGTAGACTTCGACCTAAAAACATAGAAAGGTTGTGTCTATCATACCAACTGCAGTACACATGATAAAGGGTGGGTATGCGGCTGGCCCCAGATATTCATTTTGCAGTCCAGGGACAAAACGCAGATGCAGAAGGCCAATATATATTGCTGAATGGGTTATTAAAGGGTAAGGAAGTAACACTATATATGCTCCAAACACAGATAACATGGCATACATTACCACTATGAGTCACTTGTTGGCCCCTTTTCTAGATATAACAATATAGATAGGCCATTTAAATTGTTTACTAGATGGAGAGTGGAACAGGACACCATCCTGTTTGAATTATCTGCCATGTGCAGGCACACAGTACATATTCAATACTCCATTTTGTGCTGGTTGATAAAGTATGAAATGCGACTCTGATGTCTTGTGCTTTGACAGAGTATTGTGAGACCATTCACATTACAATTCAGGTTAAACTTGGTAGATGTAGACCCAAGATCCTTCCATAGATGTTATCACCACAGTTGTTAAAATACCTGGAATTTCAACAGGCTTTATGGTGAAGAAATTACCCAATTTTTTAACATAACGAAAACAATGCCACCACACAGGGCACCCAGTGGGATCAACTGATGGTAGTGGTAATGCAATTATTCCACAAGAGGCCATTCCGGAAAGCACTACATTGAGAGAAGGCAAGGGGGGCAGGCTATTTACTGGTTCCAGAGATTCTGCTCCACCTGTAGCACTTCCATTAGAAATGACCAGTGAATACAGAAACACAAGCAAGAACAGATCAATGCCGCATTTCCCAAAACAAAGCTCTGTTCACCCAGAGGTGAGTTCTCAGTTTCCTTTATTTGAGACCAAAGATATATGCAAGCTTGACATATGAGCCAAAGGAAGCATTAGACAGTCTGATTACACTGAAGGAGATCACACAGAGGCAATTAAAGAACCTTATAAGAGCATGACCATGAGCAGGGATGATGGGCTTCCTACATACAGCGTCATACAAGGCCTACAGAGATGTAGACGCAGTTTTATCAGGAAACACTGGGAAATGAGTACTTCTCAAGTCCATGAAATAGGCATTGATTATTGTACTGTTGAAGCTGCGGAGGGACACTTTGGATCATAACGTCTATAGGTTATTGTTCTTGCTTAACATGGACAACAAGGTTTTGGGTAAGGTACTAGCACTTATACTCAATAGAATTATCAACCTACTGGTGCATAGAAGCTAAAGTGGTTTTATTGAAGGCCAGAGAACCGCTCTTATATTAGGCGTTTGGCTCACGCAATTGATTAATCTAAGGATACAACTGAAGAGATACCACTTGTGACTTTGGACACAGAAGACGCTTACAAAACAGTGTGATGGCAGTATTTATTTGCAGTGCTGAAAGTTATGAACTGTGGATGGTTATTCAGCAAAATGATCGCCCCTTTGTTTACAAAGCCGCTAGCTAGCAAAGTAATTTCAGAAGACTTGGAACTGGAGAGGGGCACAAGATGCACCCATTAGTGTTTGCTCTGGTGGTAGAGACTACCAAGTGTGTAATAAATTAAGTGATGATGGGTTGACAGAGATCTGTAATCGCAAAACATGTACTATCACTATATGCAGATGACCTTTTGGTCTATATCACAAAACCTTCTGAATTAAGATATTAGTGCTGTTCTGAGCTTGAGCATCAATCTAGTGTTAAAATCAATAAACAAAAATCACAAATGTCTTCATTCGTGTCTATTCTATCATTGGAATGGGAATCCCTACCCTGGGTATGTGACTCCTTTTGCTGCAAACCTGCACACACATAGAAGAGGTGGCATGAACTGAATACTGAAAATTGCTGGGCACCATTAACAAGGAGGCAGATGTCCATGGCAGGGAGAATAGCAATTGCCAAGATTATATTGCTTCCCAGACATTTATATCTGTTGTAATGGAGTATGTATCCAAAGACATGCTTGATTTTCAAGAGAGTAAAGTCTGTGAAAATGAACACACTGCAATGTAAATATGAAACAAGCATTGGCAATGCCAATAGATCTGGCTTTAGATGGATGTTGTATGATAATGTGAAGCATTACAAGTAGCATGGGAATTAATACGTATTTGTGTAGAAGCAAGGAGCTGTACAATAATATTGGTGTAGGTTAAAACATCAGGTTAATGACTACCCTCCTCCCATCTCTGCTGCTGCCAGAGAAAACAACATAAATTATCTAATTATCTACGACACATTAATAGCATTACAATGTCATGTGTATGCCTCTGAAAGTGAAAGCTTAGGCAGCTGAATAAATAAACAAAATGATCACAGCTGTGTGGAGGGCAAGCACTTTTTGTGTGGAAGCATACAACTTCTTCCCAATCAAAACATGTACTCCTGGCTCCCAACATGTGGGTGGAACCAAAGCTCGCCTCCTAGTGATTCTTACATAATTGTCTGGGGACAGACGTGCTGTCTAGAAAGACCATAAAAAGAAGAACTACAGGACCCCGATCTGGAGACTTACTACTTTGCTGCACAACGGCAGTTTGCCGCAGGGTGATTAGGTTTGGATGGTAGCATAGGCAGGGAGCTAGTATCATGTTTGCTTCTAGATAAATAACTTAAAACTATTTTTTTCCAAAATTCAAGGAGTACAAGGAAATAAACTGTACCTAGCTAATATGATGAAAACTGTTTGGCAGTCATTCCTAGTTAGGAGCGGTAAGGTATTATCCTGTACACATCAGTTACCATTTTTGGTCCTACCAGAGTGTGCACAACTGGATAGAAAAAGAAATCCGTCAGATGGAAGGCAGGGGAGTGCATGATGGTGAGATACTTGTTGATTCTAACTCCATGGCTACACTAGAAAGGTACTGCTGAAGCTGGCAGTTGGACAGTTCATACAATATTATAGCATACGCAGGCAGAGGGATAATCACTAGCATCTGCACATCTAACATGGCACTCTCAGGCCACAGCAGTCGGTCAGACAAAAATGGGGCTCAGTTTACGGACAAAGACTGGGGAGATGCCCTGTTATTGTTTTACCAACCCTCAAGCAATGTCAGAACATGACTTGTCCACTTCAATATCTTGCATAGGACATGTGTAACCCCAGCAATAAAGTATAAATTAGACACCACGAGAGACACGAATTGCCCTAAATACAAACTATCAGTGGCTACTTTTATCCTCCTGACACGAAATGTTTCTGGTTTAGCACATTATTGGAGAGCAGTATTCAGGGGGATACTGAGTTGCAACCTCAGGTCTACCTCCTAGAGTGGAGGACTGGATATAGGACATAAAGGAATGGACACTTGCTGAGGAAATAAATATAAAATTAACTAGCATTGACCGAAATTACCAGAAGACCTTGAAACATTGTGTGAACTCTCCAGGAATATAGTTTACCCGCGTGATACAAGACTTCCGTGAAGATTGTGTGTCCGGTATTATGACGCAAGGGAGAGATGTATGTGCATGTCATGGAATATGGCCATGAGCGCCTTGTTCTTATGTACCCGTTCCAGTGTACTGTGCTGTCTTTCAGACCATGACTGTGAACTTGATGGACACGTTTTATTGTGTATTATTTGCTTGATAAAGAATAGAACAAATAAATAAAGAGAAAACAGAGTGGGTGAAGACAGAGCCACAAGAATGAATCAAGACTAGGAAACTTTAGTATTCTGCAACCTAGGCATTTGGCATTGGCGATGTCGGGCTCGACAGAAAGATACTGTGCCCCTGAACTCATTTATTTACGAATTACGTGCTGCTGCTCTCTTCTTACAGACAGTCCTGTTACAATGACTTTATAAGTCAGTGGTCCCTGCCTCACAGTACTTCTCTGTTGATGTGTGGAGTAAAGAACATCCTATGCTTATATGAGTTAGCCTGACTATTCATTTCCTAGTACAAGGGGGAGCAACTGCCTGCTGCCATATTCACTGGTGTGATCCGCGTAAGGCCACTTGTACCTATCCGCCCGAGTGATCAATGGAAAGTGATACAACACTTTCATTACTTATCAGTAATCTTCTTCACTCCGATTCTTCTCGTCTGTCCCACTTCTTACCTTGGAGGAGAATCCATTTCCAACGACATGCATCATAATGCCCTTTGTCCCCCCAAGAAAGCCAATCCCCTCCTTATGGCTTGTGCCTCAAACTAGGAAGGATTGGTAAGGGGCAATTTTAGCCTAACTCTAATTGTATTCCTCTATTGGTACTGCGGAAAGCTTAATTTACTTATGTACCCTCTTCTGTACAGTGCTCCCTTGCTCTGTAGCTAGATTTGCACTCTATAAAAGCATAGGCATATACACATGCAATTTCTCCAAGCAAGCCTGGAGTGAGTATGAAACATGGCAGGGAGGGAGCCAGGGCAGGTTTAAAAGGTGGAGACTGAAGTCAGCCGAGATCAAGTAGATTACAATAAGTAATCCTGGCATTGCATCTCCATCTTCTTTCCGCCTTCCAGTCTTCATCAATGAGGAAATACTAAAGTGGTATGTTTTAAATCTACAAAAAGATATTCAACCGCATTCATTGCCTAATAACTCTTCTATTATAATTAGGGCTCCCGGTTTTATGGTATTTATTTTCGTCTGTATTTATCCATATTTATTTTTTGCTAATTTTATCTGTATTTATCCATATTTATTTTAGGTTTTGTGAAAAAATGTATCTGAAATGAGTATATTTCTACATTTATTTGACCAATAAATGTACACTCATGCCTGAACGACTGAGAGGTTTCAGGGGTATAAACACACTCAGATGATAAAATATGCATTATAAGAAAACATGCACATTTTAATATCAAGGTTGTGCATATCTATTGCTGTTTAAGGCTCTTTACTAAAATGCCTTTATTTTTTTTAACCCCCTTACCTTTCGATCGACAGAGCTATTGGCCTGGTAGTTATGATTGACAGCATTTGAAATCGCTCAAAAAACAATCCAATTTCCATTTTTATCCCACTTTAAAAATAAATACAGACAGGAAAATAAATGTTTTTCTGTCTGTATTTATCTGTAAAAATCAGTAAAAACGGAAAACAGGGAGCCCTAATTATAATGCACACACTGAATAAATACATTACAACTTCAAAACGGTTGAAAGTACCTTGGCCTTAATGCCTCCTTTTCACACACAAAGAAGATAATGGGAAACAAAAAGTGTATGAAATTGCCCAAAGAGCCGCCATACAGATATCTGGTAGGGTAGCTTCACGATCCTCAGCGCTGAAAATCATATGTCTCACAGATTTCCCCTGAACTTGGACTGTCACTGCCATATCTGCACCCTCATACTCAAAGACATGACTATCTTCCCTGAATTATCAGTTTATTTGTATTTGGCAGCACTGAATGTAGGAACGGAAAACACTTTTAAATAGGAAAAATTGATCAATAAAAAGACAAAGGCGCCATATACAAGGAAAGTCCTTAATGTTAATGTCCAAAGGTTTGAAAAACAATAAAATGGCAATTGAAATGAGGTAATTTTCTTGTAAGGACTCAGAATAAAGTGTGGGCACATAGTGTCCGGGGATTGTAAAATCCTTAGGAGATACTTTAACAGCTTATATCCTTGATATGCTGCAGTGAAACAATGTTTGGGGATGAATTGTTCTTGGAAAAGGTTACCAGGCAGATGCCTTCTCATCTTGAAAAATCTCTTATTGGCGCTCGTTCAAGCCTCGGTCCAGTCCTTTCTTCAACACAAGTGGGGCACCCTCGGTCTTCCCTATTTTTTAAAATAATTTTTTTTCTATTTTGAATTCTAATTCATGGGGTGGCAGGGGGATCTATCCAATTAATTGGCTTACTTGTCAGAGTTGGAGATCAAAGTGCAGTATAATCTTGACACATCAACATGGTATGTTGAGCGGTCCAGTGAGAGGCCGCCTAGGAATTATTTTGCTGAAGCCTCATCTATAACGAAGTTCAGAACTCATTTCTGAAGTTCAAGGTCTTCTGACAGAGCCAAATACTTTGGGAGATCACACTCCCCACAATGTACAATCATCCAATCTGTGTTACTTTCCATACACCACTCAGGCAGACGACTCCAGTTGTGATCGAATTGTCCTGTTCCTAACTTGGAATGCACCAATGCAAGGGTTTTGTTCTTTAAAACAATTGGATGTTTCCCATCTCGTAGGCTTCTGGTCCTTTCCTATTTATCAAACACCACGTCCCCCAAGATCAAACATCCAATAGGTGGCATTTAAGATTTGCGCCCCTACAGTGTTCCTTCAATTGCCGAACACAAACTCTTGCCAACTTTCTGCTCCCTTTCATTATTATTTCATGCTTTTTGTGGTCAGCACATTTACGTTTTCTCTTGGGCTCAGTCCTTTGTGGTTTGCTGAGTTACGAGGTGCCATCCTGTCTTGAGACTGGTAGATATTCTTTGGGGGCCTTTTTAGACCATCTGTAGTAAGCAGACTAACTTTAATAGGCACAGACTAATTAAACCTTAAATTGTTATGCCAATCAGCGGGCTCGAAAACTAAGCTGTGTACACGATACACCCAAAATGGCACCCATAGTCCACGGTCTTGAAAACTAGACCAAGGACTAGGGTCACCATTTGTATTCAAAGCCTACTACTTGAGGTCCCCGATTAGTGATGCTGTTTTATGTGTGCTCAGTCTACAGCCTAGAAAAGGTATTTGTGGACCTCTGAACACAATTAACTTTTATTTTATCTTCACATTTCTAGGGTAGGGGCATTAAGGATCCATCACTGTGTAATGGAGGTCAGGTTATGCTAATCTGCACCCTTTTTTCTTCTTCTTTTGAATGTGGGGATCATATCAGTGACCTGAAATCGTGGCTGCTTAAGCAATTTTTCTCCTGTGGCAATTCAGTAAGAGATGTCAGGGCCTGCAGTCTTGATTTGTGTCTGCAGACACAAAGTGTTTGACAGGAGCGAAAAGCTCCCCTTAACCACCAGAGACCTTTATTTGTTTTAATTTTAGTCCACAAACGTCCAGGGACCCACTAAGCACATTATTGAAACACCTATCTTAAAAACCACTCCACCGATTTACACCACACCGATAATAGCATGTTTTTGGGGTGAAGTTCTACTGTCCTGCCAAAATCCATTCAGCAGTTCTAGCTATAAGTGCAAGCTAGATGTCCTATAGGCATTAACTGGAAAAACACAACTTTTTTAAACCCCCCCAACCACCACCACCACCTTAACTATTTTTTTTTTTTTTTGCCCCTACATGGATCTGCATGACATATGGCATGCTGGACCCTAGCTAACTATGCCAAGCAATTGCCAAATCTGGTGCAGAGCCGTTCAAGGGGGCAAAACCTTATAGGCAAATTAAAGAATGCCTTTTAAGTGAAATGTGCAGCTGAACCAGAACTATGCATTGGCGCCTGCAACTGTGTATATATATATATATCTACACACACACACACACACACACACACAGAGATCAGAGTAATCATGCAAGATGTGTGTGTATATATATATATGTATTCACTGAAAAAACCATAGGTTTCACACACGTTATAGTTAGCTGGAAATTTCACTCGTACAAAACCATTGAAATTCCCCCGTTATAGTTAGTTCAGCTAACTATAACTCGTGCGCCCGCAATCCACTGCTGATGACGTCACATATTACATCACTCATGACATGGTCAGTGACATCACTGATGACATCACTGATGACATCTCAAATGACATCACTGATGACATCACTGATGACGTCATCCATGTGAGTATGTGTTTCTGAACAGTTTTAATATGTTTAATATATATAGGGAAAGGCCTGTTGAAAAATAAGTGGGTGTACAAGTGTGTGAATGGATGATTTTCTAGGTGCGTAACTGACTCTATAAGTGAGTCAATAAATGTATCTTACTGCAGACTAATGACTAAACTGTGTGAATGTCTATGTGTCTGTGTGTTGGTGTATAAGTGGCTGCATGGCTTTGTGAATAACTATATGATTGTCTATATGGCTAATTGATTGGTTGTCTGAGTATCTGTATGGGTGCCTGAGTGTTTGTGTGGGTAGGGTGTGTGTGACTCTGTGGCTAGATGTGTGAGTGGGTGATTCATTGGGTGCATGGTTTTAAGAGTGCATCTATGATGCACTGTATGGTTGGGTGAGTGTATGTATGGGTGTGTTAGTGATTGAATGTATATTTCAGTTGTACATGTGTCAGTAACTACATATGTGAAACGCAGTGTATATGTGTGTAAGAGTATATAACTATCTATATGTGAGAGTGTGTGATTTTGGGAGTGGCTGTATGTGCCATAGTGCAAGGATATCTGTGTCATGTGCTGTTTGTTTTTTCTGCAGGAAGACACAGAATTCGTTAGTATTTTAATGAGTAAGTGAACTTGAGTTTTTTTGACTGTATAGGTGAGTAAATTTTACTGTGATTAATTATTTACATGACTGACTAGATGTGTCAGTACCTCAATGGATGTTTGGCGGTGTGTGAGTGTCTATATATGTGTATAAATGCACAGAGTGACTGTAAGTATGAGTGACCGTAGAGGTGAGTGAGTGGACATGTATGTAGACCTAAAAGTCAACGAGTGGGTGAGTAGTTATTGGTATTGGAGTATCTATGGTTGTCAAAATGGCCGTCTGAAATTTTGAGTCGGTATATCAAAGGGTATATTAGGGTGTGAGAAGATGCACTAATTTTTCACATGGATGACGTCATCAGTGATGTCATCAGTGATGTCATTTGAGATGTCATCAGTGATGTCATCAGTGATGTCACTGACCATGTCATGAGTGAAGTATTATGTGACGTCATCAGCAGTGGATTGCGGGCGCGCGAGTTATAGTTAGCTGAACTAACTATAATGGTGGAATTTCAATGGTTTTGTACGAGTGAAATTTCCAGCTAACTATAACGTGTGTGAAACCTATGTTTTTTTCAGTGAATTTGCAAGGTTTTTTAAATGCTAATTCCTAACTATAACGTTTGTGAAACCTATGGTTTTTTCAGTGAATTTCAAAGGTTTTTTTAATGCTAATTTATGTATTTTTTATTATATTTTTTATAAATTTCTTTTATAAAAAGTTACCAATGCATGTAGTTATAGATTACCTCTATCCTTTAATTTGGAATGGCTATGCTTTTGAAAAAATTTTTTTTGATAAAGTTGAACAGCATAGTTAATATCTTCTATTAACTTATAAACACTTTAATTCTTTCTTTTTTTTTTTAAAAGGGTTTTTACCGTGCGCGCTCGGTGCGCGCACGGTGATTGCTACGTCATCGTACGTGCTCGGTGCTGTGCGCGTACGTAGGTTCTCAACGTACGCATGCGTACGTCGTGCGTACTCCGCGCAGTACGTTCACGCATGCGCGCGTGCTTCGTACGTGCTCGGTGCGCGCATTACGTACGCATGCATACGTTCTTTGTGTGTGCATGCGTACGTTCTCCACGTGCGCATGCGTACGTCGTGTGTACTCTGCGTGGTACGTTCGCACATGCGCGCGTGCTTCGTACGCGCTCGGTGCGCGCACTACGTACGCATGCGTATGTTCTTCGTGTGCGCATGCATACGTCGTGCGTACTACGCGCGCTAAGTTCGCGCATGTGCGCCGCGTACTACGCGTGCTAAGTTCGCGCATGCGCGCGTGGTACGTTCGCACATGCGCATGTGGTACGTTCGCGCATGCACGCATGCTCCACGCATGCGCTGTGCGCGCACAGAGCGCGCACGGTAAGTCATGTGATTAAGAAAGAACACTTTTCATTGGTTCATAGTACTTTCACTTCCAGATTCTTCCAACACCACACCCAAGCAAGTCATGTGATTAATAAAGAACACTTTTCATTGGTTCATAGTACTTTCACTTCCAGATTCTTCCAACACCACACCCAGGCAAGTCATGTGATTAGGAAACAACACTTTTCATTGGTTCCTATTAGTTTCAGTTCCAGATTCTTCCAATACCACACCCACTCCCCTCATTATTACTTCTGATTCTCTGGGAGACGGAGCTGATCTGTTTTTGAGATACAATAGCAGAGCAGCAGCCATCTTCTAGTAGTGATCAGGAGACTCTTGTGCCACAGAGACAGAGGAAGCAGAAAGACTCTTTCATA
This sequence comes from Triturus cristatus, assembly GCF_964204655.1. Classification (NCBI taxonomy): domain Eukaryota; kingdom Metazoa; phylum Chordata; class Amphibia; order Caudata; family Salamandridae; genus Triturus; species Triturus cristatus. Next base: position 799,762,871 of record NC_140583.1, on the reverse strand, counting down.
TGGCAGTTTTTCACTTTTCCTGAGGGGCAGAAGAAGGTAAATGCTCCCAAAGTCACCTGCATTGTTTGCCAGCGGACCTTATCACGTGGAAATGCTAATAAGAAATACTCTTTTAGTATTCACACGATGTTAAGGCACGTTGAAGGACAACATCCTGTGTCTTTTGCTCGAGCTGCTAGTGAAAACTCTCCAGCAGATCAGACGAGCACATCCGCAGCAGCTCAGCCGAGCACATCATTGGCAGCTCAGCCGAGTACTTCATCTGCGGTGGCGCCGTCACTTACTACTTCTTTACCTCTGGATATACGCCCTGCTTTACGGAGGCTGTATACATGGTGCGTTGACTGTCATGCTCTTCTTTCTCTTGGTGAAACCAGTTTTGATCTCATTGAGAGAAAGTTAGAGCAGCACTCATGCACCCGGCCATAGTTTTTTTCATTTTTTCGTTTTTCTGTTCCTCTGTCCCTACATTCACACAAGGGCTCTTTTTAGAGCCACCTAAAATCTAAACACAAAAACTTGTTTTTAAAATCTATTTTTCGTTTTTTTTTTTTTACCGTGCGTGATCCTGCAGGGACTTCCTGACAAAGACTAGGGGGTCAAGAAGTCTCTACCATGCCCCCTTTCCATGTTCTCCACTTTTGTTTTAAATTGAAACACATTTTTAAATGTTTTTTTTTAATTGCAAGTAAAATGGATTACATTTCCTAAATTTTCTTTCAAGATCTGAAAAAAAGATAAAAAGTATTAATATTCAACAATACATTTTCTTAAGCAGTACATGTTTTTTCATATTTAACAAAGCAATTTTTTGACCTTTTTTTGCTGTTTTCAGAATGTATTGAATTTCACTGAAAATAGTGATATCAATTGTATTCATCATTTAACAGCGGGCAAAAAAAAAAAAACAATCTGAAAGATTGTTTAAAAAAGCCCTGAATGGTGGGTTGCCTTGCGGGTGTGTGTTTATTTATGTTGTTGTGTTGTATAAAATGAAACCGTATTGTAGGCTCAGAGCCACATGGCCCGCGTTGTGGATACCTCCTGCCTTAGTGTCTATGTAAAGGTCAGTGCCTCATTGTATGTATGCCATTTGTCATCGTCATTTTAGCGGCCGGCCGGAAGGTTGTAGGCCCATACCTGTATATATTTGAGATTGCAATAAACGGTTTCAAAAAAAAAAAAAAAAAAAAAAAGCCCTGAATGTATCCTCACTAAAACAGACCTTGATAGAAATGTCACAAATATAGTAAAAATACCTTCTAAGAACAATAACTATTTGCAATAAATAACGTCTGTAATTCTTGCTGCTTAAGCACGTACACCAAAATAATATCTGTCAAAGAAGTCCACAATTGTTACCTTTACCTTTCCATGAGGCCAAATGGTAATTTTAAAATCCTTTTTAAGTGAAATATCCAATGTTAATCCTATAAAATTGAAATAATGGTTTCTTCAGATGCTGGAATTTGTATCTAAAATTTTGGTTTTAGAAAAATTAAGTAACAATTTGGTAAATCATAAGGCAAACGTTGCTTGAAAATCAATTGAGAATCATTACACAGTGTCCATCCTTTTTCACATTTAAGATAAACTGTGTAATGACCAGAAGTTATAGAAGGTCCATCATGAAAAATAATTGCAACTGCAACAAAAGTTTTACCTGATATTGATAATTGATTTCCTACAAACTTCTTTAGTAAAGTTTCCAATTTAGTTCCATCTGCTCTACAACGTTGCATCATTAAAATTACATACTGTCCATATTTATTTAAAAATAATGTTGATAACATGTCTGATTTACATTGAGAACATTCCATGTTGTGATTAGCATCTTTAACTAATTTACTAAAAGTCACTGATTTACTCTCTGGTAATGTTAAATATATGAACCTTTCAGAATCAACATTACTGCTGCATGTGTTCATACAGTTTTCACAACAATGTTCCCATTTATATGAGACACCAAATATATTTTCTATTTCTACCCTTTCATCTTCCAGTACCATAAGCATATACATTAAAAATTCCTGTGCATCTTGCTGGACATCTTGTGTAAACTGTGTACATCCAGAACATTCATCTAAAAGATTTCTAACATCAGAAGCACTTTCTATTTTAGTTTTATCATTACTCAGCTTCTCATAAAGGAGACTCAGCAGAGAACATAATCTTTTCCCATGATTTAGTATTATCTGCTCTTGCAAAATTTGAAGATAAAATACAACATTCAGCACTACATTTGCGTAGCAGTTGACACCAGAGCTATTTTCAAAATGACAACCAACAACCTCTTCAACACTGTCCTTTTTCTTTTTGCTTGCAGTCACATTACTCTCTTTTTGTTTTCTGTTCTGTACATCCTCATTACAGATATTCTCAAATCTCCTTTTCCGACAAACAACACGTTTTTCAAACACAGGATACTGACCTAAATGAGGAGCATAGCTTCTTCTTAATCTATTATACTCCTTTACACAGTTTGCATCAGCACTAACTTTTGAGTCATCAAAGTCTATCATGAATAAACCAGATATTTTTTTCACGCGTGACAAAGCAACATATGACATACCTTCTTTAAACACAGTAGATCCAATGTTTACAAATGCACTATCTACAGTTAATCCTTGAGATTTGTGAATAGTTACAGCATATGCTAGAGAAAACAGAAACTGCTTCCTACGTACATGTAAGTCTTTCACAAGCAAGAAACGAACTGAACAACGACAAATGTCTTTAACCTCTTCAATCTGATCAAATTTTATTTTTAAAAATTCAATTCCAACTTTTTTCTGGTAATTAACAAAACCCAGAACTTTACCCATAGCTCCGTTCACTAAACCTTTTTCTACATCCAAATTACGTCTTAAAATTACTCGACAGTTCATACATACATAAAGATTCTTTTCCAAACCAGCTGTTTGATATGTTTTTCTCTAGAGAATCCAATTTAGTTTGTTAATAAAATAGTTATTCCTTCATGCTGTATTTTATCGACAGTTTCCAGTTTTACAATCTCTTCATTTTCCAATTTCAAAAGTTCTTGATTGAATATAGAGCATTCATGTAGTGTTGGCATTAAGCAGATTACAGTATTTTTTTCAGCAATTTTCTTGTATATTTTCTCTGGAACTATTTGTTCTGTTGGAAACACATTACATAGCAATCGACTCTGTAAAGCTTTTCTGCCATGTTCTGTGAGTAGTCCAATTCTGATATCTTTGAGAATACTTGCATAATCCTCATCATTGGCTTGCCTCATATTGGTAATGAGTTCTTTATACTCAAAGTATGTCCAAATATTCCCATTACCTATACTTCCTAATGACTTTTTCGTGTCTTCATGTGTAAGTGTATGGAATACTGGTTGTCCTTTAACTGGAGTGAGCTGCAAAAGATCCCCAAAAACTATGACGTGTTTTCCTCCAAATAAGACGTCATAGTCTGTCTTTAGAATTTGCTGCATTCTTAAATGCACAAAGGCAAGCATTAAGTTTGATACCATGCTTACCTCATCAATAATGAGTACTTTCATTTTCTTCAATACTCTTGAAACTTTAAAACATGCTTCTCCTGTTAGCTTGTGGTATTGTATTTTGTTCTCATGCTCTACTGGTAACATTAGCAAACAATGTAAGGTAACTCCTTTTATGTTATACGCTGCTAACCCAGTTGGAGCAGTAACAACACAAGACAAAGTTGAATCTGTTTTGTTCTGTAGGTAGCTTCTAATTACTTTAAGAAACTTTTTCCAGTTCCTGCTTGTCCACTCACATACATTCTGATTGGTTTAAAAGAAGTGCATGAGCACTCTTTATTTTCATGTAGTAATCCGTGATCAATTTTTTGACTGACTTCCTCATAAATTTGTTGTTGTTCATCATTCAGTTGTTCTTCCATATTTGGTAAGTTTATTAAATCTTCCTGAGCTTGATTCATAGCTGTTTCCACTTCAGTCGTGGCTATTGCAGCTTCATTTTCTACGATTGGTTGTCCTAGAGGATCTTGACTGAACGTCCCAGAACTTTGACTGTCTTGAGAACTGTCTCTAGCTACTTCAGCTGCAATTGTTGCTTCTTGTTCAATTTCTTCATTTAACATTTGACTGCATTCTATGCTATCTTTGCAAGCATTAAAGGAATCTTCATAGCTCTGAAAATCTCCAAGTAGTTCGTCCTCTGAACGCCATGGTTTAAACAGCTGTAAAAGTGCCAAGTAGTAAAATTCCTTTTTGTCAGTAGTGTCGCAACTCAGCTTCCGGTGATTAACCCCTTTGATGCTCATGACGGAATGGTTCCATCATGAGCATCGGTGCCCCTGTGCTCATGACGGAACCATTCCGTCATGATGCCAGGGGCACGAAATCCCTCTGCTGCAGACAGCAGAGGGATTTCTATTTAATGCCTTTGACCTTGGGAGCTGGGGAAGAGCTTCCCCAGCTCCCGAGGCCCCCTCCCTGGTTTCTGTGCAATGAAGATCAGCGTGCACGTCGCGCTGTCTTCATTGCATAGAAACCGAAACTGAAATGAGCCTTTAGGCTCATTTCAGTTTCACTTTGTATGTGCTCAGGGGGCTATCTCAGCCCCCCGGGCACATAGAAAGACGGGAGAGGTATCATTGGGAAGGGGAGAAACCTCCCCAGTGGACACCAGGAAGGGGGAGCGGCCCCTTAGGCAAGGGCTTTTGCTCCCCCAAAATATGTTTAGTGCCATTTAGTCTTTTTGCCCCCCCTGGGGGGCAGTAGCCCCCAATCTGCCCCCCCGGGGTGGCAAAAAGCCCACTAGACACCAGGGATTTATTTTTTGTTGTAAATTGGGGTGGGGGCTGCCCAATATGGGCATGCCCATGCCCCCACCCACCCTCCGCAAAAATGACAGCCTTTCTGGGGGGCAGATGGGGGCATTAGCCCCAAATCTGCCCCTCCCCCGGGGGGCAGAAAGCCCACTATACGCCAGGGATTTATTCTTTCTTGTAAATTGGGGTGGGGGCTGCCCAATATGGGCATGCCCATGCCCCCACCCACCCTCCGCAAAAATGACAGCCTTTCTGCCCCCCCCTGGGGGGCAGATGGGGGCATTAGCCCCAAATCTGCCCCCCCCAGGGGGGCAAAAAGCCCAGTAGACACCAGAGATTTTTTCGGCAAATTTTAATTAGGGTGGGGGCATTGGCCTGCCTGTTTTGGGAAGTCCCCCCCCTAATTAAGATTTGCCCAAAAACTCCTTGGCGTCTAGTGGACTTTCTGCCCCCCCCCCCCGCGGGCAGATGGGGGCATTAGCCCCCAATCTGCCATGCCAGGGGGGCAAAAAGCCCAATAGACGCCAGGGAGTTTTTTTGGGGCAAATTTGAATTAGGGTGGGGGCTCCCAAACCGGGCATGCCCATGCCCCCACCCCCAACCACCGCAAAAATAACAGCATTCCTGCTCCCCTGGGGGGCAGATGGGGCAGTAGCCCCCAATCTGCCCCCCAGGGGGGCAAAAAGCCCACTACATGCCAGGGATTTTTCTGGCAAATTTTAGTTAGGGTGGGGACATTGGCATGCCCGTTTTGGGCAGCCCCCAACCTAATAAAAATTTGCCCAAAAACATCCCTGGTATCTAATGGACTTTCTACCCCCCCCCCCCGGGGCAGAAGTGGGCATTAGCCACCAATCTGACCCGCCGGGGGGGCAAAAAGCCCACTAGATGCCAGGGATTTTTTTGGGGCAAATTTGTATTAGGGTGGAGGGTCCCAAAAAGGGCATGCCCATGCCCCTACCAAAAATACAGCCTTCCTGCCCCCCTGGGGAGCAGATGGGACAGTAGCCCCCAGTCTACCACCCTGGGGGGCAAAACACCCACTAGACGCCAGGGATTTTTTGGGGCAAATTGCAATTAGGGTGGGGGCATTGGCATACCCGTTTCGGGCAGCCCCCACCCTAATTAAAATTTGCCCCAAAAACTCCCTGGCGTCTAGTGGACTTTCTGCCTCCCCTGGGGAGCAGATGGGGGCGTCAGCCCCCAATCTGCCCTGCCAGTGGGGCAAAAAGCCCACTAGATGCCAGGGATTATTTTGGGGCAAATTTGAATTAGGGTGGGGGTTGCCTAAAACGGACATGCTCAGGCCCCCACCCCCTCCCTGCAAAAATTACAGCCTTTCTGCCCCCCGTGGGGGACAGATGGGGCAGTAGCCCCCAGTCTGCCCCCCCGGGTGGCAAAAAGCCCATTAGATGGCAGGGATTTTTTTGGGCAAAATTTAATTAGGGTGGGGGCATTGGCATACCTGTTTTGGGCAGCCCCCACCCTAATTAAAATTTTCCCCAAAAACTCCCTGGCGTCTAATGGATTTTCTACCTCCCCAGGGGGCAGTTTGGGGCATCAGCCCCCAATCTGCCCTGTTGGGGGGGTAAAAAGCCCACTAGACGCCAGGGATTATTTTGGGACAAATTTTAATTAGGTTGGGGGTTGCCCAAAACTGACATGCCCATGCCCCCACCCCCTCCCTGCAAAAGTTACAGCCTTCCTGCCCCCGTGGGGGACAGATGGGGCAGTAGCCCCCAATCTGCCCCTCCTGGGGGGCAAAAAGCCCACTAGACGCCAGGGATTTTTCGGGGCAAATTTTAATTAGGGTGGGGGCATTGGCATGCGCGTTTTGGGCAACCCCCACCCTAATTAAAATTTACCCAAAAAACTCTTTGGCGCCTAGTGGACTTTCTGCCTCCCCTGGGGGCAGATGGGGGCATTAGCACCCAATCTGCCCCACCGGAGGGGTGGGGCAAAAAGCCCACTAGACACCAGGGAGTGTTTTGGGGAAAATTTGAATTAGGGTGGGGGTTGCCCAAAACTGGCATGCCCCCACCCCCTCCCCGAAAAAATTACAGCCCTCCTGCCCCCCCGGATGACAGATGGGGCAGTAGTCCCCTATCTGCCCCTCCGGGGGGCAAAAAGCCCACTAGACAGCAGGGATTTCTTTAGGTAAATTTTAATTAGGGTGGGGGCATTGGCATGCTCGTTTTGAACAGCCCCCACCCTAATTAAAATTTGCCCAAAAAAATCCCTGGCATCTAGTGGACCTTCTGCCCCCCGGGGGGGCTGATGGGGCAGTAGTCCTCAATCTGCCCCCCTTGGGGGGCAAAAAGCCCACTAGACGCCAACGATTACGCTGGCTTTTTTATGTGTGGGGGTGGGGGCTGCCCAGAATGGGCATACCAATGCCCCCACCCTCCAAAAAACTAGCCACAGTGTTTCTGCCCCCTTTGGGGGCATATCAGGGCAACCCCCTCCCCCCCGATGCCTTCCCGGGTGGCAGAAAGCCAACTGGGCACAGAGTTGTTTTTAGCAATATGCCTACCTGTGGGTTTTGGGCACTAGCGCAGCCGGCACATAGGGAAACCTACCAAACCCACACATTTCTGAAAACTAGATACCCGGGGGCTTCCAGGGAGGTATGGCTTGTGTGGATCCCCCAACGTTTCCTTACCCAGAATCCCCTGCAAACCTCAATTTTAGCTGAAAAAATCACTTTTTTCACACATTTTGGTGTGGGAAAGTTGTGGCATCACCGGGCTCACACAAATTTACCACCACCCAGCGTTCCCCCAGGTCTCCCGGTAAAAATGGTGCCTCACTTGTGTGGGAGGCCCAAGTACCCGCAGCAGGCAAGGGCCCAAAACGTTGTGAGGCGACATCAAAATGGCCTATCGCAAAACCACCTGGTTTTGCAGGGGGGGTCACTTGGGTTTTTGGCCCGGTGCTCGGCGGCCATCTAGGGAAACCTACCAAACCCATACATTTCTGAAAACTAGACACCCGACGTCTTCCAGGGAGGTATGGCTTGCGTGGATCCCCCAACGTTTCCTTACCCAGAATCCCCTGCAAACCTCAATTTTAGCTGAAAAAATCACTTTTTTTCACACATTTTTGTCTGGGAAAGTTGTGGCATCACCGGGCTTACACAAATTTTCCACCACCCAGCGTTCCCCCAGGTCTCCCGGTAAAAATGGTGCCTCACTTGTGTGGGAGGCCCAAGTACCCGCGGCAGGCAAGGGCCCAAAACGTAGTGAGGCAACATCAAAATGGCCTATCGCAAAACCACCTGGTTTTGCAAGGGGGGTCACTTGGGTTGTTGGCCCGGTGCTCGGCGGCCATCTAGGGAAACCTACCAAACCCATGCATTTCTGAAAACTAGACACCCGGCGGCTTCCAGGGAGGTATGGATTGCGTGGATCCCCCAACGTTTCCTTACCCAGAATCCCCTACAAACCTCAATTTTAGCTGAAAAAATCACTTTTTCACACATTTTGGTGTGGGAAAGTTGTGGCATCACCGGGCTCACACAAATTTACCACCACCCAGCGTTCACCCAGGTCTCCCGGTAAAAATGGTGCCTCACTTGTGTGGGAGGCCCAACTACCCGCGGCAGGCAAGGGCCCAAAACGTAGTGAGGCGACATCAAAATGGCCTATCGCAAAAAGACCTGTTTTGCAAAGGGGGTCACTTGGGTTTTTGGCCCGGTGCTCGGTGGCCATCTAGGGAAACCTACCAAACCCCTACATTTCGGAAAACTAGACACCCGGCGGCTTCCAGGGAGGTATGGCTTGCGAGGATCCCCCAACGTTTCCTTACCCAGAATGCCCTGCAAACCTCAAATTTAGCTAAAAAAATCACCTTTTTCACACATTTTTGTGTGGGAAAGTTGTGGCATCAGCGGGCTGACACAAATTTCCTACCACCCAGCGTTCCCCCGGGTCTCCCGATAAAAATGGTGCCTCACTCGTGTGGGAGGCCCAAGTACCCACGACAGGCAAGGATCCAAAACGTAGTGCGCCTCAACAGGCAAGGGTCCTAAACGTAGTGCGCCTCACCACGTTTTGGGCCCTTGCCTGTCGCGGGTACTTGGGCCTCCCTCACGAGTGAGGCACCATTTTTATCGGGAGACCCGGGGGAACGCTGGGTGGTAGGAAATTTGTTTCAGCCCGCTGATGCCACAACTTTCCCACACAAAAATGTGTGAAAAAGGTGAATTTTTTAGCTAAATTTGAGGTTTGCAGGGCATTCTGGGTAAGGAAACGTTGGGGGATCCACGCAAGCCATACCTCCCTGGAAGCCGCCGGGTGTCTAGTTTTCAGAAATGTATGGGTTTGGTAGGTTTCCCTAGATGGACGCCGAGCACCGGGCCAAAAACCCAAGTGACCCCCCTTGCAAAACCAGGTGTTTTTGCGATAGGCCATTTTGATGTCGCCTCACTACGTTTTGGGCCCTTGCCTGCCGCGGGTACTTGGGCCTCCCAAACGAGTGAGGCACCATTTTTATCAGGAGACCCGGGGGAACGCTGGGTGGTAGGAAATTTGTGTCAACCCGCTGATGCCACAACTTTCCCACACAAAAATGTGTAAAAAAGGTGAATTTTTTAGCTAAATTTGAGGTTTGCAGGGCATTCTGGGTAAGGAAACGTTGGGGGATCCACGCCAGCCATACCTCCCTGGAAGCCGCCGGGTGTCTAGTTTTCAGAAATGTATGAGTTTGGTAGGTTTCCCTAGATGGCCGCCGAGCACCGGGCCAAAAACCCAAGTGACCCCCCTTGCAAAACCAGGTGGTTTTGCGATAGGCCATTTTGATGTCGCCTCACTACGTTTTGGGCCCTTGCCTGCCGCGGGTACTTGGGCCTCCCACACGAGTGAGGCACCATTTTTATCGGGAGACCCGGGGGAACGCTGGGTGGTAGGAAATTTGTGTCAGCCCGCTGATGCCACAACTTTCCCACACAAAAATGTGTGAAAAAGGTGAATTTTTTAGCTAAATTTGAGGTTTGCAGGGCATTCTGGGTAAGGAAACGTTGGGGGATCCACGCAAGCCATACCTCCCTGGATGCCGCCGGGTGTCTAGTCTTCAGAAATGTATGGGGTTGGTAGGTTTCCCTAGATGGCCGCCGAGCACCGGGCCAAAAACCCAAGTGACCCCCCTTGCAAAACCAGGTGGTTTTGCGATAGGCAATTTTGATGTCGCGTCACTACGTTTTGGGCCCTTGCCTGCCGTGGGTACTTGGGCCTCCCACACAAGTGAGGCACCATTTTTACCGGGAGAGCTGGGGGAACGCTGGGTGGTGGTAAATTTGTGTGAGCCCGGTGATGCCACAACTTTCCCACACCAAAATGTGTGAAAAAGTGATTTGTTTCAGCTAAAATTGAGGTTTGTAGGGGATTCTGGGTAAGGAAACGTTGGGGGATCCACGCAAGCCATACCTCCCTGGAAGCCGCCGGGTGTCTAGTTTTCAGAAATGCATGGGTTTGGTAGGTTTCCCTAGATGGCCGCCGAGCACCGGGCCAAAAACCCAAGTGACCCCCCCTGCAATACCAGGTGGTTTTGCGATAGGCCATTTTGATGTCGCCTCACAACGTTTTGGGCCCTTGCCTGCCGCGGGTACTTGGGCCTCCCACACAAGTGAGGCACCATTTTTACCGGGAGGCTTGGGGGAACGCTGGGTAATGGTAAATTTGTGTGAGCCCGGTGATGCCACAACTTTCCCACACCAAAATGTGTGAAAAAAGTGATTTTTTCAGCTAAAATTGAGGTTTGCAGGGAATTCTGGGTAAGGAAATGTTGGGGGATCCATGCAAGCCATACCTCCCTGGAAGCCGCCGGGAGTCTAGTTTTCAGAAATGTGTGGGTTTGGTAGGTTTCCCTATGTGCCGGCAGAACTAGCGTTCAAAAACTACAGCTAGTCACTTTGCCAAAAAAGGGTCATTTTTCACTGCAAAACTGAGGTGTGGCCATGTTGCGTTTTGCGCCGTTTCCTGTCGCGGGCACTAGGCCGAGCCGCACAAGTGAGGTACCATTTTTCTCGTAGGACTTTGGGGAACGCGGGATGGGTAGAAATTTGTGGATCCACGCAGATTCCATAACTTTCCATCACAGAAATTTGGGGAAAATGTGTTTTTTTTGTCAAGTTTTTACGTTTGCAAGGGATTCTGGGTAACAGACCATGGTGGGAGGCACTCAAGTCACCCCATCCTGGATTCCCCCTGGTGTCTAGTTTTCAAAAATGTATAGGTTTGCTAGGTTTCCCGAGGTGCCGGCAGGGCTAGGGTTCAAAAACTACAGCTAGTCACTTTGCCAAAAAGGGTCATTTTTCACTGCAAAATTGAGGTGTGACCATGTTGCGTTTTGCGCCGTTTCCTGTCGCGGGCACTAGGCCGACCCGCACAAGTGAGGTACCATTTTTCTCGTAGGACTTTGGGGAACGCGGGGTGGGTGGAAATTTGTGGATCCACGCAGATTCCAGAACTTTCCATCACAGAAATGTGGGGAAAATGTGTTTTTTTTGTCAAATATTTACGTTTGCAAGGGATTCTGGGTAACAGACCATGGTGGGAGGCACTCAAGTCACCCCATCCTGGATTCCCCTGGGTGTCTAGTTTTCAAAAATGTATAGGTTTGCTAGGTTTTCCTAGGTGCCGGCAGGGCTAGGGTTAAAAAATTACAGATAGTCACTTTGAAAAAAAAGGGTAATTTTTACCGCAAAATTGAGGTGTGACCACGTTGCGTTTTGCGCCGTTTCCTGTCGCGGGCACTTCCCCGACCCGCACAAGTGAGGTACCATTTTTCTCGTAGGACTTTGGGGAACACGGGGTGGGTGGGTATTTGTGGATCCACGCAGATTCCGGAACTTTCCATCACAGAAATGTGTTTTTTTTGTCAATTTTTTACGTTTGCAAGGGATTCTGGGTAACAGACCTTGGTGGGAGGCACTCAAGTCACGCCATCCTGGATTCCCCTGGGTGTCTAGTTTTCAAAAATGTATAGGTTTGCTAGGTTTCCCTAGGTGCTGGCAGGGCTAGTGTTCAAAAACTACAGCTAGTCACTTTGCCAAAAAAGGGTCATTTTTCACTGCAAAATTGAGGTGTGACCACGTTGCGTTTTGCGCCGTTTCCTGTCGCGGGCACTACGCCGACCCGCACAAGTGAGGTACCATTTTTCTCGTAGGACTTTGGGGAACACGGGGTGGGTGGGTATTTGTGGATCCACGCAGATTCCGGAACTTTCCATCACAGAAATGTGGTTTTTTTGTCAATTTTTTACGTTTGCAAGGGATTCTGGGTAACAGACCTTGGTGGGAGGCACTCAAGTCACGCCATCCTGGATTCCCCTGGGTGTCTAGATTTCAAAAATGTATAGGTTTGCTAGATTTCCCTAGGTGCCGGCAGGGCTAGGGTTAAAAAACTACAGCTAGTCACTATGCCAAAAAGGGTCATTTTTCACAGCAAAATTGAGGTGTGACCACGTTACATTTTGCGCCGTTTCCTGACGCTGGCACTAGGCCGACCCGCACAAGTGAGGTACCATTTTTCTCGTAGGACTTTGGGGAACGCGGGGTGGGTGGAAATTTGTGGATCCACGCAGATTCCAGAACTTTCCATCACAGAAATGTGGGGAAAATGTGTTTTTTTTGTCAATTTTTTACGTTTGCAAGGGATTCTGGGTAACAGACCATGGTGGGAGGCACTCAAGTCACCCCATCCTGGATTCCCCTGGGTGTCTAGTTTTTAAAAATGTATAGGTTTGCTAGGTTTTCCTAGATGCCGGCAGGGCTAGGGTTAAAAAATTACAGATAGTCACTTTGAAAAAAAAGGGTCATTTTTCACAGCAAAATTGAGGTGTGACCACGTTGCGTTTTGCGCCGTTTCCTGTCGCGGGCACTAGGCCGACCGGCACAAGTGAGGTACCATTTTTCTCGTAGGACTTTGGGGAACGCGGGGTGGGTGGAAATTTGTGGATCCACGCAGATTCCGGAACTTTCCATTACAGAAATGTGGGGAAAATGTGGTTTTTTTTGTCAATTTTTTACGTTTGCAAGGGATTCTGGGTAACAGACCTTGGTGGGAGGCACTCAAGTCACCCCATCCTGGATTCCCCTGGGTGTCTAGTTTTCAAAATTGTATAGGTTTGCTAGGTTTCCCTAGGTGCCGGCAGGGCTAGGGTTCAAAAACTACAGCTAGTCACTTTGCCAAAAAAGGGTCATTTTTCACTGCAAAATTGAGGTGTGACCACGTTGCATTTTGCGCCGTTTCCTGTCGCGGGCACTAGGCCGACCCGCACAAGTGAGGTACCATTTTTCTCGTAGGACTTTGGGGAACGCGGGGTGGGTGGAAATTTGTGGATCCAAGCAGATTCCAGAACTTTTCATCACAGAAATGTGGGGAAAATGTGTTTTTTTTGTCAATTGTTTACGTTTGCAAGGGATTCTGGGTAACAGTCCATGGTGGGAGGCACTCAAGTCACCCCATCCTGGATTCCCCTGGGTGTCTAGTTTTCAAAAATGTATAGGTTTGCTAGGTTTCCCTAGATGCCGGCAGGGCTAGGGTTAAAAAACTACAGCTAGTCACTTTGCCAAAAAAGGGTAATTTTTCACTGCAAAATTGAGGTGTGACCACGTTGCGTTTTGTGCCGTTTCCTGTCACGGGCACTAGGCCGACCCGCACAAGTGAGGTACCATTTTTCTCGTAAGACTTTGAGGAACGCGGGTTGGGTGGAAATTTGTGGATCCACGCAGATTCCGGAACTTTCCATCACAGAAATGTGGTTTTTTTTGTCAATTTTTTACGTTTGCAAGGGATTCTGGGTAACAGACCTTGGTGGGAGGCACTCAAGTCACGCCATCCTGGATTCCCCTGGGTGTCTAGTTTTCAAAAATGTATAGGTTTGCTAGGTTTCCCTAGGTGCCGGCAGGGCTAGGGTTAAAAAACTACAGCTAGTCACTATGCCAAAAAGGGTCATTTTTCACAGCAAAATTGAGGTGTGACCACGTTACATTTTGCGCCGTTTCCTGACGCTGGCACTAGGCCGACCCGCACAAGTGAGGTACCATTTTTCTCGTAGGACTTTGGGGAACGCGGGGTGGGTGGAAATTTGTGGATCCACACAGATTCCAGAACTTTCCATCACAGAAATGTGGGGAAAATGTGTTTTTTTTGTCAATTTTTTACGTTTGCAAGGGATTCTGGGTAACAGACTATGGTGGGAGGCACTGAAGTCACCCCATCCTGGATTCCCCTGGGTGTCTAGTTTTCAAAAATGTATAGGTTTGCTAGGTTTCCCTAGGTGCCGGCAGGGCTAGGGTTCAAAAACTACAGCTAGTCACTTTGCCAAAAAAGGGTCATTTTTCACTGCAAAATTGAGGTGTGACCACGTTGCGTTTTGCGCCGTTTCCTGTCGCGGGCACTAGGCCGACCGGCACAAGTGAGGTACCATTTTTCTCGTAGGACTTTGGGGAACGCGGGGTGGGTGGAAATTTGTGGATCCACGCAGATTCCGGAACTTTCCATTACAGAAATGTGGGGAAAATGTGGTTTTTTTTGTCAATGTTTTACGTTTGCAAGGGATTCTGGGTAACAGACCTTGGTGGGAGGCACTCAAGTCACCCCATCCTGGATTCCCCTGGGTGTCTAGTTTTCAAAATTGTATAGGTTTGCTAGGTTTCCCTAGGTGCCGGCAGGGCTAGGGTTCAAAAACTACAGCTAGTCACTTTGCCAAAAAAGGGTCATTTTTCACTGCAAAATTGAGGTGTGACCACGTTGCATTTTGCGCCGTTTCCTGTCGCGGGCACTAGGCCGACCCGCACAAGTGAGGTACCATTTTTCTCGTAGGACTTTGGGGAACGCGGGGTGGGTGGAAATTTGTGGATCCAAGCAGATTCCAGAACTTTTCATCACAGAAATGTGGGGAAAATGTGTTTTTTTTGTCAATTGTTTACGTTTGCAAGGGATTCTGGGTAACAGTCCATGGTGGGAGGCACTCAAGTCACCCCATCCTGGATTCCCCTGGGTGTCTAGTTTTCAAAAATGTATAGGTTTGCTAGGTTTCCCTAGATGCCGGCAGGGCTAGGGTTAAAAAACTACAGCTAGTCACTTTGCCAAAAAAGGGTAATTTTTCACTGCAAAATTGAGGTGTGACCACGTTGCGTTTTGTGCCGTTTCCTGTCACGGGCACTAGGCCGACCCGCACAAGTGAGGTACCATTTTTCTCGTAGGACTTTGAGGAACGCGGGTTGGGTGGAAATTTGTGGATCCACGCAGATTCCAGAACTTTCTATCACAGAAATGTGGGGAAAATGTGTTTTTTTTGTCAATTTTTTACGTTTGCAAGGGATTCTGGGTAACAGACCATGGTGGGAGGCACTCAAGACACCCCATCCTGGATTCCCCTGGGTGTCTAGTTTTCAAAAATGTATAGGTTTGCTAGGTTTCCCTAGGTGCCGGCAGGGCTAGGGTTAAAAAACTACAGCTAGTCACTTTGCCAAAAAAGGTTCATTTTTCACTGCAAAATTGAGGTGTGACCACGTTGCGTTTTGCGCCGTTTCCTGTCGCGGGCACTAGGCCGACCCGCACAAGTGAGGTACCATTTTTCTCGTAGGACTTTGGAGAACGCAGGGTGGGTGGAAATGTGTGGATCCACACAGATTCCAGAACTTTCCATCACAGAAATGTAGGGAAAATGTGGTTTTTTTGTCAATTGTTTACGTTTGCAAGGGATTCTGGGTAACAGACCATGGTGGGAGGCACTCAAGTCACCCCATCCTGGATTCCCCTGGGTGTCTAGTTTTAAAAAATTGATAGGTTTGCTAGGTTTCCCTAGGTGCCGGCAGAGCTAGGGTTCAAAAACTACAGCTAGACTCTTCGCAAAAAATGTGTAAATTTTCAGTGTGAAAATGTGGTGTGTTCACCTTAGGTTTTGAGCCACTTTCTGTCGTGGGCACTATGCCTACCCACACAAGTGAGGTACCATTTTTATCGGGAGAATTAGGGTAGTTCAGATTTGTAAAGCAACTGTTATTACCTATTGATTTTTGTTGCATTTCTCCCTTCCAAATGAAAGACATTGTGTAAAAAAAAAGTCATTTTGAAAAATGACCAATAATTGTCATGCAAGTATGAGTATTCCCAATTTCGAAAATGTGCAAATATGCACGGTTTCTAAACTCTGTAATTTGTTCCCATTTCAGAAATACATAGGTGTCTTTCATACCAATTTTTCCATGTATACATTTTCACACTATAATTGCTACATACCCGGAACTAAAAAAAAAAAACATCACAAAATGCTGCTCAGTTTTTTACTCTGGGTTCGTTGGGCTCTTGGTGAACCTACAAGTCCTATATATCCCCACAACCAGGAAGGTCCAGCGGATGTAACGGTACATTGCTTTCTAAGAGATGTCATAATTAGAAGAAGTTACAGGTGAAAACGTTGACACAAAAGGCTGCTTTTTTCAACTAATTTTAAATTTTTCCTATATTTAATTGTTAGTTTCTATAAAGAAACCTTGATGGATCTACACAAATGACCCCTTGCTGAATTCAGAATTTTGTCTACTTTTCAAAAATGTATAGCTTTCCAAGATCCATTATTGCTTTTCTACCCATTTCTACCATTATCTGGAAGGAGGTTGAAAGCACAAAAAATTGCAAAAATAGGGTATGTCCCAGAAAAATGTCAAAACTGTGTAAAAAAAGTTGGATTTCTGACAAAAATCTGTCATTCCCTAAAAGCTGGAGAAATGGTGATTTCAGCCCCACAAACCCTTTTTTGATTTCATTTGCAGAGAAAAACCCAGACGCTTTCATTTGCAGCCACTTTTCCCCATTTTTCACACAAAAAACAACATTTTGCTGTATTTTGACTAAATTCTGGGAACCCTCTAGGAGAATCCACAAACCCTGGGTACCTTTAGAATCCGCATGATGTTGGAAGAAAAGGACGCAAATTTGGCGTGGATACCTGATGTGGTCAAAAAGTTACAGGGGCCTAAGCGCGCACTACCCAAAATAGCCCAAAAAGGCTTAGCACAGGAGGGGAAAAGGCCTAGCAGCGAAGGGGTTAATCAAACTTCCTTTTGTTTGTTTTACCAAACATCCTTCCTCACCAGTGACTTTATATTTTCCATTGTTGATGTCTTCTGTGGTATTCCGTTTATAAATGTAGTTCTGCAGCACTTCATATAGACACATGTTCTCAAGATGAAGACTTCTTTGTGGGTAATATGTGTCCAACATGTTTGTTCTTAAAATGTCTGTACTTTCAGGTTCGTACTCTGCTAAATATTCAATTTCTCGAACAGATTTCAGTACCTGATTTCTCATTCCTGCAAGGCCTAAACTTACCCAAATTATTCTTCTGGATTTGGAGTACAGACTTGCAGATGATAACCTATCTGAGCATTCGTAGGATCCAATTTCTCGATGCGATAACATCTTTAAACTTAAACTGTATAGCTTTTTACTGACAGTCTTCTCGTGAGAAATCTCTTCCCACATTTCTTTCAATTCCGTTTTCTCAGATTTAGTGATGTAAGATGTGACATACCGAGCAACAGCAATAGAATTGTCAGCTACATACTGTATATCCATGTTAGCATTCCACATGGATAAAATGACTGGGTTGTAGTCATTTATATATTTTGACTCTTCTTTTCTTCTTAGGTGGTAGGTATTCTTAGGCGGTTTTCTTGTAATAGTATGTCGCACAGCTGACTTAAAACTGTTTACTCTTCCTTATGAAAGAACTGGTCGTGGAAATCCAAAACGACATTTTGTGTAGAATTTATCTTTACTCTTGTACTTTCGTCGACAGTATTTTCCACACCGATGACTTTGGAAACGTAAAACTTGCTCTTTTAAGTTTTTTTCTTCTGTGCTTTTAGGTATAGCACATGTTGCATATTCTTCAATGAAAGATAAAACTGCATCATCAGAATCTGTTCCAAATTTTGGGGCATCCTTGATGCACAACAGCATATGAATATGAGGAGCACCTCTTACTTGGTACTCTTTTTTCCAAAAGAAATCCACAACTTCTCCAAGAGGTGAATTTTTTTTATTGCAGATGAAGGACATCATAGCCTCAAATCTATGATTGAAATATCTGCAAACATTAACCGGATCCAATGAGCACAATTCTCCTGCTGTCTTGTATTGGATGTTTTCAATATTTGAATTTGCCTCTCGAAGAAAATCCAGTAAATCATCCCAAGCGTACTCAGCACAGCTTAGGGTAAGGAACCATGTAGGAGTTCCTAAATTACGTAACATACATTTCAATTCTCCATGGCGTCGGTACCAATATTCATTAGTTCCTCGCTGACAAGCCATCAAATTAATCAATTGTGATTCCAAATGATCATCTCGCTGTTGCACTTTGTTCATAAAATCCTTTGCAGACACATTATGTAGATGTACTCCAGTTTTTAAAATGTGATTTACTGCATAAGATAGTGCAGACAAGTCACTTTCAAATAAAAGATGGAACAAATAAGGAATACTTTGACAAAATCTTGGATCTTCTGCATATAATCTTGTAGTCCGATACTCAGAAGCAGGAATCTGTACTGGACGTTCATCATATTGTCCACCTTTTCCTGTAGGAAACAGCTGGGGAAAACAACGAGCTTCCAAGCTCTCCTCCCATACACTCGCGGGAGTTCCTTGTGCTTTTTTCATCTGAAACAGATCAATAGTGTTTCCCATAACTTCTTTAGAATGAAGAGGATGTATGCTGAAATGTTCATAAATTTCTTCTTCTTTTGACTTAACCACTTTTTCAATTTGCCCAGTTGGTATTCTGGTGTCTTCTAGTATTTCTTCTTCATCTTCATCCATATAAATTGTTTCATACCATTTATTATTTCTTTTTAAATATAAATTTGCTCTTTGTACTTTTCGTACATCTACCAGCTCCTGCCAAATTTTCTTATTCTTTGTTGGTACTCCTTTAACTAGAATACCTAATGGTTCAGTTTCCAATCTATCTGCATCAATTGTTTCCATATTTTTTCTCAAATCCAATGGCAAATAGACAACTCTTCCTTTTAAACCTCTTTGTAAATCCGAAGGAGGTAATTTACCTGTTTTGGGCTCCATACGCACTATGGTCTGAAACGGATGGACACATTGAATGAGTATAGACTCATACGTATTTAAATCAGAAAGTTCTGCAGGAATGTCAACCAATTCTAAATTATTATGTACAGCTCTAGCTGGCATTCTATTTTCTTCTAACTTGTTATAACAGTATTTACAAATACGCTGATCTTCACCCAAATCAAAACTATTTTCCAGAAATATATATGTTGCAAAATCCTTCCACTTATAATTATCTTCATTTTCACTTTTTTTTATAGAGATCAACATTCCTTGTTTGAATTTTATAATGGCTTCTCCGGCAACAAATACAAGTAATATTTGGTCTTTCATTAGAGATGATAGTAAATTTTGTCATTTCATCTTGAAAATTTTTACTAACAGTGAGTTCTACATTCTCTTCCACATTTTCCTCAATAACTGTGTCATTTCCTGCACTTTCTTGCTCTGGACCAAAGTAACAAAACTGAATATCATCAGTAACCTTCACTACATCTGATACAGATCCACGGAACAGAGCACTATTCAACTCATTTAACTTTAGTGCTGGACTTTTAGCAAAATACAATGTTCTCACAAACTTTCTCATTTCAGTATGATGAACAGCCAGCATCCTAAAATGGTGAAAAACACTTTGGCAAACTTTCCTAGATAGACAAGCAAGAGAATGTCCTTGCAAACCAGTATTCTCTCTCACTCTGCACCTTAATCTTCTGTTTAACACTCTTTTTACTATATTCTCTTAGAAAGTCACGTAATTTATCAATAGATTCCTGTCGCACAGTGCAAATACTACTACAATTCCAAGTGTACACTGGGGCTTTAGGACGTCTCCCCATAACCTCATCAGCTAACACTTCTTCCTCATTTCTTGGAACCATTTTCTCCTTTTCCATTACACAACCATCTTTAACTTCATAAGCTCGACCATTGGTGTCAACTGCATGCAACAAAATATTACTTTGAATATAACTCTCTTCATTAAAAAATGGTTCAGTACTTGAACTATGCTTCCATTCTCCTAAGAACACTTTACAAAAGTTATTTTTTTCACTACTCTTTTCCTTTTGCTTTGTGACTTCATTGCTTTGACTAATTTTTCTAATCTACGCATCCTGTTCAAAATTAAAATGAATAGTTTTCGTTTTATTTCCAAAGCCTTTGCAACAATTGATTCAATATATTTCTTTTTTTTATAAAATTTGGTTTTCTTCTTATATTTTTTCACATCCTTTAGCAAATTTAACATCACTCTTCTCTGAAACATTTTTCGACAAACGTTTTTAAAATCTATTTTTCGTGTTAAGTCACTCTTTCTTACTTCTGATTCTACGTTGGGTTTTAGTATTTTCTGTCGACTCTGTTGTTGTTTTGTACTTGAAACACTATTTGCAGTGGATATATTTTTAACATTTTTTCTTTGTTTGAAGATATTTTTTTTAAAATCCTTAGTCTGCTTACCAGAAGACTTTTTCTTTTTTCCAACATGAGGTTCTTCAACTATTTTTTTTTGTCCAGTTTTCTTCAAATATAGATGTTGTTGCTGTTCTTTTCTCTTTCTTGACTTTATAGGCATCTTTAATTAATTTCACTGATGTTCAGCAATACCTGAAAGAAACTAAAAAAAAAAATACCTTTATGTAATTTTAATACATTACGATTTTTTTTTTGAGCTTTTCAAATCCTATAATATGACCTGTCCCTTTCCTACAACTGCAAGTCTGACAGAACAATACCAAAACGTATTAAATCTCTAACATCAATTCCTGTGTGCACACAGACTCATGGTGTGATTCTAGGCACAAAACGATTTTGGTTTGGCAATTTCAAAGCACATTTACTACTGTGGTAGAGTAAGTGATAATTACTATGGCAGCCTGACACATTTTCCTTATATTTTAGAGAGGCAGAAAAGAGCACATGTCCCAACAGCTACTTGAGACCATCAGCATGTGTTACAGGGTGAGTGATTAGAGTAGAGCAAAGGAAATGAGCCTTGGTGACGTTGAATGTGTTAGCATTACACACTGCTATCTGAAATACCACACAGAGCTGAATAGTAAGCATGAGAGTGCAGGAGAAGCACCTGTCTGTGTGCTAAGAGCGTGCTTCTGGAGACCGTGTATTGTCAGGTGCAACACAGATCTGCATGGACGCTTGCACAACTGCATGAAGACTGCAGAGATGTATGTAAGAGTACATGTGTGGTAAAGGTTAATTGGAGGTTTGAAGAAGGAAAAACTACCTCACCCATTGCGGGAGTGGAAGGAAAATGTACCATGTTAATTTCAAATGTGTTAGCATTTGCCTCTCATTTGTGAGAAAGTGATTTCTGCTGAATGCTAACCATCACAGTTCAAGAAAACAAGCTGCCCCTTTCCTGCGAGTGCAAGTCTAACAGAGCAAGAGCAACACAAATTAAATCTCTGAGAAGAATTCCTGTGTGCAGACAGACTCATGGTGTGATTCTAGGCACAAAACAGTATCTTTGGGTGATACCAGTACATCTTAACTTATGGTGAAGACATACTCCATAATAATATCTGACATGTTTAAGGCAGTTAAATATCTTCCTTTACATAAAATGTAAAACACAATTTTAAAAGTGGAAGGAAAATGTACCATGCTAATTTCAAATGGGTTAGCATTTGCCTCTCATTTGTGAGAAAGTGATTTCTGCTGAATGCTAACCATCACAGTTCTTGAAAACAAGCTGCCCCTTTCCTGCAAGTGCAAGGCTAACAGAGCAAGAGCATCACAAATTAAATCTCTGAGAAGAATTCCTGTGTGCAGACAGACTCATGGTGTGATTCTAGGCGCAAAACAGTATTTCTGGGTGATACCAGTACACCTTAACTTATGGTGAAGACATACTCCATAATATCTGACATGTTCAAGGCAGTTAAATATCTTCCTTTACATAAAATGTAAAACACAATTTTAAAAGTGGAAGGAAAATATACCATGCTAATTTCAAATATGTTAGCATTTGCCTCTCATTTGTGAGAAAGTGATTTCTGCTGAATGCTAACCATCAGAGTTCTTGAAAACAAGCTGCCCCTTTCCTGCGAGTGCAAGGCTAACAGAGCAAGAGCAACACAAATTAAATCTCTGAGAAGAATTCCTGTGTGCAGACAGACTCATGTTGTGATTCTAGGCACAAAACAGTATTTCTGGGTGATACCAGTACACCTTAACTTATGGTTTAGACATACTCCATAATATCTTTCAAGTTCAAGGCACTTAAATATCTTCCTTAACATAAAATGTAAAACACAACTTTAAAAGAAGAATCGCATTTCTATTATTTATATCCAATAACACCACATACATCCCCTCTCAAATTCATAACTCACCTTTTAAAAGTAGTTAGTTGAGAAAGAAATGGGCCACTCACACAGCAGATTATCAGAGCCAGAATCTCTGAACTGTACACCTCTCAGCAGAACCAGTAAATGGCAATGTTTCACTCTCTTTTTTCACACATATACATGTTAACTTCAAATCACAGTGTTTCCCACATTTTTTCAAATGGAATCACACATTTCTATTGGTTGCAAATGTCAACCCTTTCCAAATGATCTCTTCCCCCAACATGACTTCTGCCTGCTACCATAGCAACAGGTCATGGAACACTGGTGTGAGCAGAGAGGTCAGAAGTTCAGCACACAATGTTTCAAATCCAAATAGCAAGAGTGCATGACTTTTCAAACCTAACAGCAAATCCAAACTAATGTTCTGTGGGAACACATTTTTCTGAACCAATACAAAACATGCTTTTTGAAAATTTAAACATACAGCCTAGTTTTTACTGTTGAATGGTCTGAAACAGCCAATGATTTCTTTTTATTTTAAAAAAAAGTATGTAAGCCTCCATTTTACAACTATCTTTCTTTTCAAATTGCCATTCTACTGAAAGACACCTTCTGAGTGCATCCAGATCCCCTTGGAAGATGTTCACAGTGTGGATTATAGGTCACAGCTATGTCTTCTGGAGTGAAAAGTTTGCAGAAAAAAGAAGTATTGTGAAAGATCTTGCTTTGCCAAATGTAGACATTAAATGGATTGGTCAGAGAGGGTTAAAGTGGCACCAATTAATGCCTTTGGTGAAAACCTTTCTACATCTCCCACAGCCTAACCTTATTATTGTGCACTGTGGTGGAAATGACCTAGGCACTTTAACTGGGGTAGGTCTGGAAATGCATATTAAGGACACCTTTGTGCAATTGATGTCACTTTTTCCACAAACTGCCTTTGTATATTCTAATATATACCAAAGGCAAAAGTGGAACTGGTCCAACCAACATTTTCCGCAGATTGACAAAGCAAGAAAGCACGTCAATAAGTCTGTTTCTGCTTTCCTCAGAGACTATGGTATGGGTTCTATATACCACAACAACTTGCGTTACAACATGCAAGGAATTTATAGAGGAGACGGTGTACATTTCAGTGATGAAGGGAACAGAGTCTTCCTCTTGAACTTTAGACTCTGCATCGGTACTTACTTGTAGGTACCAAAAAACACTCAATAAACACAACAGCTCTTTTTAGAGCCACCTAATATCTAAACACTTAATCTTCTTTTCAAAATCTTTTTTTTAAAAAAATAAAATCTTTTTTCTGGCCCTTCGGGGTCCCACTGTGACCCCCTGACAAACGCTAGGGGGTCAGGAACTCCCTACCCTGCCCCCTTTTCACGTTCTCCACCTTTCCTTTTCAGTGTGACAGACAAAATGGCGGCCGGCACTTCCTTTCGACCGATTCGAATGTTTACAGACATGTAACAACCAATCAGAATTTCGCTCGCGCACGTTAGGGTGCGCGCACCGTGCGCTTACGGTGCGCACACGGTACGCGCTTATAGATATTTATATGCTTTTAAATGCTATTTTCTCAGGAACTACTGAACAGATTGACACCAGACCTGCAAAAGGCACTTCCCTGACCTGAGGACTACCTCTCTGCCAAATTTCAAGTAATTCTGTTCAGCCGTTCGAGCTGTACCTTCGACTAAAGGTCCTATGGAAAAATGTATGGGGAAAACGCGTTTTGGGACCCCCCTTTTTTCTCGGCCCCCGCTTGACGAATCACCCCGAGACTATCTACTGGCGACCGCCAGTAGATAATATATATATCTATATATACACACACATCTTGCATGATTACGCTGATCAGTGTGTATATATATATATATATATATATATATATATATATACACACACACACAGTTGCATATATATTATCTACTGGCGGTCGCCAGTAGATAGTTATAGTTAAGACCGTGTTTTCATAGGAAATCTCAAAATTCTATTTTGAATAACTTTGGCGCCGGTTGACGAATCTTCGCGAAATGTTCAAATCTAATGGGGCGCTCCGCTCCTACCCTGAAAGTCTCGGGGGGATTCGTCAAGCGGGGGCCGAGAAAAAAGAAGGTACAGCCCGAACGGCTGGACAGAATTACTTGAAATTTGGCAGAGAGGTAGTCCTCAGGTCAGGGATGTGCCTTTTGCATATATGGAGTCAATCTGTTCAGTAGTTCATGAGAAAATTGCAGTTAAAAGCACATACATATCAATAGCCACGCACCGTGCGCGCACCGTGCGCGCAACGTACGCACACCCTAACGTGCGCGAGCGTAATTCTGATTGGTTGTTACATGTCAGTCAACGTTCGAATCGGTCGAAATCAGGAAGTGTCGGCCGCCATTTTGTTTGTTTTCAGTGCGAGAGTGGAAAAGGAAGGTGGCGAACGTGAAAAGGGGGCAGGGTAGAGAGTTCCTGACCCCCTAGCCTTGGTCAGGGGGTCCCTGAAGGACCCCGAAGGCAGAAAAAAACATTTAAATTGTTTTTTTTTTAAATCGCGGAGGTGCGCGCACGGTGAAAAACTACAAAAAAAAAATTAAAAAATTAATACGTCGTTTATTGAAAAATAAATATATTAAAAAAATTATAATACATACATAACTTAGCATTTAAGTGAAATATCCACCTAACTATAACATGTGTGAAACCTATGGTTTTTTAAGTGAATATATATATATTCAAATTCCTCGTCTTGCACACCATTCATTTTGTGGAAAACAGATGATGCGGACCCAAATTTGTGGTGCTATAATTTATTTTAGTTTAATGCCCAGCACCAACCGCCATTATGCGTTTCGGTCTCACACAGACCTTGATCACATGACGCGCTTTCTTTTTCCTGAGTGCTATTTAAAGTGACAGTGCAAAGAAACTTCTGGCCTAATAGACATAGAAGATTGATTCAAAGCAGCAGGACATCACCAAACAGAGGATGGTAAATGCAAATAGATGTCAATTGCAAATGCATACATGATGATAAAATATCATATACAACATCAACATTATAAATAAATAAATAAATATTTAAATAATTGTAAAGTTGCTAAAAAATGCCCATAAACAGCAAATTTTTAGCTAAAAACAGGTAGATATACATTAAAAAGAAGTAAATTCATAAAATATGAAGTCATCTTTTCATCACAGAATATTTGTAATCAAATACCCCTGAGTGTATACATATAACAATCTATTCGCAGAACTAGCTGCTGCAATTGTTACGCCCAAGTGGGCCTAATGGAACCCTCATGTCTATAAAATCAAGTGCAAATACTATAAATATCAGTGCCACCATATGTGCAAATGTGCAAAATTTGTGCAAATAAGTTTAAAAAAGGGAAAAAAAATTAATAAATTGCAGGGGAAGCAGCCAAATGTTAATTTTGATTATTTACAAGCAGATAAGATCCAATACTGTATATTCATATATTATAAACAAGTAAAAAAATCTTCACTGGAGTCAAGATCCTGTGGTGTCTTACAGTCTAACTCTAATATATACCTGGTTTCTAACTGTCTAAGAAGAGCCTCACGGTCTCCAGCTCTTTTTAGAGGGGGGACTGTGTCTACCACAAAATATTTTAAGACGCTGACATCTTTATCATGAGACTCTCCAAAATGCCTGGCAACGGGGTAAGCCTGATCACCATTGATTATTGCTCTCATGTGCTGGAGTATCCTTTTGTGTACCTGCAACTTGGTACTACCAACATAACGCAGGCCCCGTATTTGCAGGCTTTACAGGTGGAACACTTAGGAAAACCCTTGCTTGTGTCCAACCAAGTTACACTCGATCTCAACTCGGGACTACTTTTCACTAGTGAGTTACTCATAGATTTAGCCTTCCTGAATGTGATATTGGGTGACCTTGTTAACTCGCTACCAAATATCGGATCATTTTTCACAAGTATCCAGTTTTTATTCACTATCCTACGGATAGTCTTATGCTGGTTACTATAAGTCAGGATAAGTCTCGAGGGTTGTTCCGTTGTTTTTGGTAACTCAGTAGCTTTTATGGTTTTACATACTAGAGCCTGAGATCTCTCCATTTTATTAGTTTTCTCTATGGCTAGATTTATTTCACTCATAGAATAACCCCTAGCTAAAAATCTCATTTTACTCTCCTCTTGTGCTCTTGCACACTCTGAGTCAGTGCTACAAATCCTCCGTATTCGCAGCATCTCCCCATACGGGATGCTGCGAATTAGGTGTGCAGGATGGTGGCTGGTAGCATGTAATAATGTGTTGCCAGATGTAGGTTTTCTAAACAATCTGGTCTCAAGATTATTATTGACAACCATTATTTCAACACCCAAAAAGAAAATGGATTCCCTACTGATTTGACCGGTAAAGTGTAAATTTAAGTTGTTAACATTGATCTGTTCCATAAAATGGAGGGCACCCGCTTCGGCGCCCTTCCAAATTATGAACAGATCATCAATGTACCGATACCAGTGCATAACATGATCAGACAAAACATCCGCAAACATGATTTTTAAAACCATCTCTTCCCCGTAACCCATATGTAAGCAGGCGTAGCTTGGGGAAAAGCAAGCCCCCATAGCCACGCCTCTTACCTGATGGAAAACTTGATTCTGGAAAAGAAAATAGTTGTGATCAAGACAAATGGAAATCATGAACAGTAACATCTTATTGTGATCATGGACGAGTATCTAAATAATACTTTATCGCCTTTAGACCATCTCTATGAATAATACTTGTGTATAGAGATGATACAACATGCGAAATTAAGAGATAATCCTGTTGCCATTTGATGTTTGTCAGCTTTCTCAGTAGGTCGCTAGTATCTTGCACATAGGAAGGAATATTTTCTACATGATCCTGCAGATAAAAGTCAACAAATTTAGATACGTTCTCCAGTATGCTTTTACAGGCTGAAATTATTGGTCTGCCTGGTGGAGTTTTTACATCTTTATGAATTTTTGGTATAAAATATACCACCGGCATGACTGGATGATAATTCTTTAAAAACTCATCATCAGTAAGAAGACCGGCACTTTTCCACGCAATCAAGTTAGTGTACAGTAAATTCCATGAGGACTTGACAACCAACATGGTACTGCGACAGTAGCAATCTCGATCATTGAGTTGTTTCAATGCTTCATCCATATAGAGATTGCGTGGCCACAACACCACATTTCCTCCTTTGTCTGCCTGACGGATGATAATATCCTCATTGGCCTGCAATCTCTTCATAAGTTGATGATACACATTATCTTGCTTTGTGTAGTGCTTAATGGTGGACAATTGCTTAGTATCTAAACTTTTAAGCTCTTGAGTCACTTTGTCATTAAACACGTCAATATTGTCCATTAGCATTATTGGACAGAACTTAGACTTTGGTTTAAACTGAGTTTTCACTGTTAAAGCCATAGCCTGTTCTTGACTAATTCTTTGGCTGATGTTATCAGTCACGCTGGAGACAAATAAGATCATTCAATAGGTCTTTATCACCTGCTGTTAGTTTTGATGGACTGAGTACATCACTTGTTGGTGTTATTCTAGGATTTAATTTGCCTGGTCCTTGCAGTAGGTGATATTTACGCAATTTTAGCTTTCTTATGAACCTATATAGATCAATTCGTGTTTGCGAAAGATTAAAATTGCATTGTGGACTATATGACAAGCCAAGAGACAGGATCTTATGATCATCTTCACTGAGTTTCATTGTTGACAAATTAATCACAGTCATTGCAGGAAATCCAACTTCCTGTGTTATTTCTAGCGATTCCATTTTTTGGTGCGTTTCTTGGTATATTTTCTTGTGCCATTGGTTACAGCGTCTTCTCTCACAGCGTTTTTCTGTTGTCCCTTTGCTGTTTTGAACATTTTGGACACGTGGGCGTAGAGTTTGTCGTCTGTCCTGGCGCAGGCAGTCGACCTCCTGCGCCAGGGAAAATTTGGTAAACCCCAACCTCTGTATACGTAATTGTTCAGTATCAGATTCACTGTCGGGAACTGAGCTGAGGTCTGAGGCAGAGGTTACATGTACAATCCCAGTGCTGGTCGATGCTATGTTCGGGACAGTAGGTGCCACTTTGCGTAATGATTTTATTTGATCAAATTTCTTTACAAACGTGAACACCTGACCGTGTTCATAGTCCAGTTTATCGCGCTGGAATTTGAACGCTTTTCGTTTTTTTATCACGTCTTCTTCACGTTGCAGACGTGTCGTCATTTCGTCCCGATATTTTTTCAAGGTGGCCGAGTCCTCAAATTTATTGATCTCCTCATTAACTTCCTCAATCTTTGCTTGAAGTGCCAGCCGGTCACTTTCAGCATATTTAACAAGGATCTCCACAGGACTCCGTGAAGAATCTAAATTGGTCTCAGCCCATTCTGCCAGCATACGAGGGTCGGGATTTTCGTAGCTGGGGGCTACCATAATCCTCAAACCACGCGTAATCCTGCCCACCTCCAAATAGCAGGAGAGAGAACGGTGTTCCCACCACTTTGCTTGCTCGGATTTCATTAATTTTTCAAGTTTTTTAAATGAGTCTTTTATATTGGGGCTATGCTCAAGTGCGCCACTTGCTTGCAAAATAATAGTCTTTTCCCCACTTGGGGTATCATCAAACATGTCTTGGGCCGCTGCCTCATGGCTTTTCAGCACGGCCGCGGTCATGGTGCGATACTAGGGGCAAAATAATAGTCCTAATGTATACAGTGGATTAACTAATGTAAACACCGCATTCACACATATATATATATATTTCGCGCTCCGGTTTTCGTCTTTCCCCCTTCACTCAGGGTCGGGTGCTCTGTAACGCGGTGACGGACACTGCGTGTAAATATCAGGCTCATGGTACATCCAAAATACCAGCACTCTCGAGAACAGTTGTCCTCAATCTTTATTGGGACAAAAACACGACAAAACGCGTTTCGGCTACCGCCTTTCTCAATTGTGGCCGGCGCCGACATGAGGCAAACGTAAATACCATGAAAGCAACATCAACATAGGACTTACTTCAGTCCCACAGTGTCAGCCATTTCTAAACATGCATTTTCATTGTTTAGTTACACACAGTTTGTTGCATTACTTAATCTCCCCAAATGGGAATTCTTCTAAATTATATTAACGTTAATTGCGCTGCAGCCTGATAATCGCAATCGCGTGCGCAATTCCTCTTCATTCTAAGCATTTCGCCGTACGGAATGCTTGTTATGGTTTTTCCTGCATGGCAGCTGCTTGCATGTAACACGGAGTTGCCCGCGGTGGGCTTCCTGTGCAGAGAAGTGCACAGTCTACCCTCCGCAGGGAAGACCGTAAGATCAAGGAAATTCACAGAGTTTTTGCTTATTTCCCCTGTGAACTTGAGGTTGAAGTCATTTCTGTTCAGTACCTCTAAATATTCGTTAGCTAACTGTTCTGTGCCTCTAAAAACAATAAACAAGTCATCTATGTTTCTGTTCCAACTAAGGACCTTTTGGGTCCAGTTTTCATTGGTCTCTGCCCAGGCCACCTGCTTCTCCCACCAGCCAACGAAAAGATTTGCATAACTAGGGGCGAAGCAGGTGCCCATCACAGTACCACGTATCTGTCTAAACAGATGATCTTGGAACAAAAAAATATTGTTACATAGACAGAAGTTCACAAAGTCAATCAGCATATTGATGTGCTCAGACAGGGTTATCGAACGATTTCCCAAAAAGTACTTGATTGCTTCAATTCCTTGCATGTGATCAATGCTTGTATACAGACTTGAAATGTCAAGTATCATCATCACTAGATCATCCTCCTAGATCAGGTTCTCCACCCGTTTTAAAAAACCCTTAGTGTAGAAACCAACTGTGTCAAAAATTCAAACAAAAAATAATCCACAAACCTGGACATATGTTCCATTAAACTTCCCAAAGATGAAACTATCGGGCGACCAGGGGGACATGTGGCATTCCTATGTAATTTCGGAAGGTGATAGAATGTAGATAATCGTGGATACTTGCATTCCAAAAAGGCATATTCTTCTTTTGCCAGTAAGCCTTTGTGGTACCATTTGTTGAGGAGATGTAATGCTGTTTTCAAACTCCTTTCGTGTTACCTTCATGTAGCTCGACTCATCGTTGAGCTGTGTCAGGGCTTCATTCCTGTAGTAGTCCATGGTCATCAGCACAATATTGCCGCCTTTATCTGACGGCTTGCAAATAATGGTCTTATCTTCTTGCAGATCCATGATCGCCTTCCTTTGTTCCTCCGTGATGTTTCCACCTATTCTCCTTTGCTGTTGGTAATGCAGAGTTTGACCAGTTCCTTGGTCACCACTTCTGTGAAAACATCAATGGAATCCATCGGCATTAGGGGAACAAATCTTGATATAGGTTTAAAAGGACTGCCCGGATTCACTTGTGCAATCCCATTTGATTCTTGTTTCTCACGTTGCTCGGGATCTGTTCTCTTGGATCACCTTCACTCTCAAGGTCCTCTAGTACTTCCAGTGTTTCTAAATCACCAGCTGTGAGAGTGTCCGTATCAGTGTCTGTGGTCTTTCTTTTCCCTTGTTGTATCTGTTTCTTTCCTTTAAAATACTTGAATAGTTTCATTTTTCTGGAAAATTTGAACAAATCGATCTTGGTTTGTGTGTATTCTGATTTCTTCGATGGACCAAAACTTAGTCCAAGTTGTAATACTTCCTCTTCCATTGTAGTCAATAGCCTCAGTGTCAAGTTAACAATGGTGAGCGTTTGTGTGGCTATCGTCCGTCTCCCGCTTGCTCCGGGTTACTCGTGGTGAAGCGCTGCTGTTGCTTATTCCAGCCGCCTCTCCTCGTCCGGCGTGTTTTTTTCTTTTGCTCTGGTGGTTTCCCTCTTCCACCTCTGCCCCATGTCTCTCTGATGATCCGGAACTCCTCGTGAAAAGGAGTAGGGGTCTCAGTTGCTGTGGAACTTGACTCTCTCTCGTCTCCGCTCTGATCCACGTCTGTAACGTTGGACTCTGAAGTATCCTTCTGTTCCACTGTAGCTCTGTTTTTGTTGCTCAGCAGTTGTTTTACTCGGTAGGTCGTATCTCTTCGTAAAAGTTAAAACGCAACCTTGTTCGTGTGTGACTAAACAATGAAAATGCATGTTTAGAAATTAATGACACTGTGGGACTGAAGTAAGTCCTATGTTGATGTTGCTTTCATGGTATTTACGTTTGCCTCATGTCGGCGCCGGCCACAATTGAGAAAGGCGGTAGCCGAAACGCGTTTTGTCGTGTTTTTGTCCCAATAAAGATTGAGGACAACTGTTCCAGAGAGTGCTGGTATTTTGGATGTACCGTGAGCCTGATATATATATATCTTATATATCTTGCATGATTACGCTGATATCATTTCACTGGAAAAGTTGGATTCTGACCCTCCAGAGCGTTTCTGTCAAGGTATGATGGCAGTGTCAAAGTTGGTACAAAAGGATCTTAGGGGCCAACTAACAAAGTTTATGCTCAGTGCATTCAGTCATTTAGAAGCACTATAAAGCCCACAGCCGGCCTCTCCCCCAATGAGTCTAGAAAGTGTAACTGGGTTTATATAGCACTTCAGAACTGCTGCACAAGGCACTTTACAGCCACACTATGAGGAGCTTCTAAATGTAATTTAGTTTAACCAAAGGCACTAGGAAGACAGTGTGCCAGTGGACTCGTTAGCCACCGGCTGCCCAGCCCTTGATGCTTCAATAAAGGCTGCCCAGCTCTTGATGCTTCATAAAGACCACTCGTAGACAAGGGAGGGTAAACTGAAAATATTTAGATGCCTGTGCCCCCAACCAGGCTAAGCAGTGCCACCACGCCCCTTCCTATTTCATGAGGCATTTTACAGCTCGGCCTGAGAATAACTTAAAAAGGAAATAGCTACAATAGAAGGGCACAAAGATTAATGACAGAGGGAAGATTGGTCAAGGACTGACAGCCCTGGTCTTGAGGCTTTAACAAATTATCTGCAGTTAAGGCAGGTGAGGACCTCTCCCCCACCTCCCAACCCGCCGGAACTATTATAAAACATGTCCCACAAGCAATGCACCAGGCTTGATGCCCCCAACCTTCCTGAAGTATTATAAAACATGTCCCACAAGTATTGCACCAGGCTTATTGCCCCCAACCTTCCTAAAGTATTCTAAAACTCGTACCACAACTAATGCACCAGCCATGTGCCATCCCAACGGGATTTTAACACAAATAGTTGCTAAGGCACAAGGGATTTTTCCTGTCGGAGGTTTTGGCTTGTCACCAACCGCCCAGCTTTTGAGGCTTTAATAATCTATAGGCAGTCAAGGGAAGGCCAGGCAGCAATACTCAGAGGCTGAATTAGTATAAAATGTGTCCTAGAAGTAATGCACTAGCCAGGTGGCCTCCTCAGCCGGGTATTATCATAAATAGCTGCTATTCTATGGCCAGTACGTTTTCATCGAATTGTACATACACGTCAACAAACGTTTTTTAGTATCCACAACAACCGTTAGGTAATAGATTGTCGTCTTTACGGTGTGTGGTTTCTACATTTGCATTTTTTGTGTAGTGATTTTTATGTCATTGTAATGATTTTAAGAAATTATACGATAAATCGTACTCTGACAACTCCTTAAAGTTTAATTCTGACAATAGTGAGGCTCCCTGCGAAGGTCGTAAAAAACAACTGGAGGCCTATCTAGAACCAGGGCTCTCTTTAGCTGGGCAGGTGAAAAATATTGTTTCCACCTGCTTTTTCCTTTTGAAGGTGCTTAGGAAAATTTCTCCTTTTCTTCAAAAAAAATGTGCACTGAGTAGTTACACAGGCAATTATACTTAATCGTCTAGACAACGGCAATTGGGCAGGGGCACCACCAAGCATTTTCTTATGTTGTGGAGTGCTGCAGCCCCCCAGTTCCCCAGCAACATTATGGAATGCAGTAAGGCTCCCCAAGAGAGATTGCCTTAATGTTTAACACAGAGTTGTATGCTCTTCAGCTGGAGTGCTGGGACCCCTTGTGATTGGTTCTACGGATGCTCTTTATTTCTCGGAAAATGCTGACAAAAAAACAAACCTCAGACACGTTAATGGCTTTTTTTTTTAAATGCTTCATTAAAAACATTTCAAAGTGTGAATTTATAAAAGTTACATTTGATTATAGTTCATGGAGACTTTCTGACAAGCCAATTGGTCTGCTTTATATATGTTGATGTCCTGACCCCTTGATAAAGCCAATAGGCAACCCACTTTTTACCCTTTGACAAACCCAACTGGTCCGCTTTACTTAAAGTGACACCCTATACATTGCTAGGTTCGGCTCCCAAGCTGTGCATGCCAAAGTATGTGTCCAGCAGGGGTTAGACCTGACAAGCCCTGTGCCCAAACCCCCATGGGCAGCCATTCCACATGGAAACCAACACATTCTTTTTGTAATTAATTTCCTAGTCCCTCTGGGGTCCTGCAGGATTGCAGTCACACACCCAGTTTCCACGTTTGTGCCAGGAACACCCCACAAGGGACAGAGGTCAGGGTACCCTTACCCTGCCCCCTTATATGGTATTTTGTAAAAAGAATTAGGCCAGGGTATCAAGTCCCCAAGTCCTGTAGATGTTGTTGCAACACTTTTGTTCACGTTACAGCCAGCCAATCAGTGCACTAGCTCCAAAAAGCCCTTTCAGCTAATCAGAAGAGTGTATTTATTTTTATTTTTACCCAACTGTCAATATAGGTATACATTTTGAACCTCAATTTCTCAAAAACTACTTCACGAATTTACACTATAATCACAAAAAGCAAGCTTTCTAGGTAAAGAGCTAGCTTTTTGCCAAATTTGGTATTTTGTCTAATTCTGTTCAGCCGTTTTGACTGTAGCACTGTCTATAATTACCTCATAGGCATATTATTGCTAATAATTTTTGCACCATTTGATAAATCTTCACAACATGTTCAAAACTGTTTACCACTCACTTCAACTGCTGTCTGGAAAGCTTCAGGGTGATTCGTCAAGCGTGGCCCGAGAAAAAGTGGGCGGTCAAAAAACACTTGTTCCCCTTGTAATTTCACATAGGGGTTTTAGACACAGCTACAGCCTGAACCGCTGAATAGAAAGACAGCGAATTTGGCAGACAGCTAGATCCTGGTCCAGAGAGACCTCTTTTTATAATTTGGTGGAAATCAGTTCAGTAGTTTTAGGCTTATGATTTAAAAAAAGGGACGTGGCGGGTCCGCATATCTGACAGATCTCATGCTGAGATCTGATTAGCTGCTGCCACTTCAACCAGGATGTGTTGGCAGTCACCATGGGACTCGGACTTGGCATGAGTCCCAGGAAAAATGGGAAGAAACACAAGGGGGCAGGGTAGTAATACCCTGACACCCTAGGCTTGGCAGTGGGGTACCACAAGAAACCCACCAAGGGCCAAACACATAAAAAAAAAAAAGTGCAAATCTGCTGTGGATCTGGGCAGATAATTTTTTTTAAAAGCAAATGTGGTTTCCCATGCTTGATTTGTTTTTGCTCCCAGGTGGGCCAGGTCCCGAGGGGGAATTATTTGTATTAATATGGAGGAGGAGGTGCACAAGGCTCTCCTCCCCAAGCCGATTTCGGCCCCTGGGACTCCATCCCCCAGGGCCCAGCCAATATTAACAGAAACGGGAGGGGGGTTGCACAGCCTCCCTTCCCGGACTGATTTTGAACTAGGAGGGGGGCATGTGGCTGATTTTGGCACCAGGTACCGGGTACACTGCCCCTCTCCCCGTTCAATTTCGGCCCCAGGGACCTCATCCCCAGGGCCTGGCTGTAACAGTAATGGGGAGGGTGTCAAGCAGCCCCCACCTCCCTGGGCCAACTTCCCAGGGAGAGGGCCTGGCCACAAAAGAAAGGGGAGTGGGCAGCATGCCCCCCCTCCCATAGCCGTTAATGGACCTGGGGACCCCATCCCCCAGGGCGGGCCCCTGCTATGTCCCGGGGTGCTCATCCTGTGACATAGTAGTTTCCCTACTTGCACTGGCAGGGGCAGGGAAACCTGTGTTTGCTCTCGCTTGGCAGGAGCAATTTCAAAGTTCCCACCAAGCAAGAGCAAACACAAAGTCCGCTCCTAGCTGGCGGGAGCTTTAAAAATGGACCCGCGAGCTGGAAGCAATATTCAGATCTGCTCCCTGCCCGCAGTGATGCGGGCAGGGAAACAGATCTGAACATTGCTCCCACCTGCAGGGAGTAGTACTTTTTAGCTGCTCCCTGTGGGTGGGAGCAATGCTGGCTCCCGCTGGATGAAAGGAGGCGGTTGGGGTCGTGGGTCCCTTGGGGCTACATACACGGCCCCCAACGAGGATATGGTGGGTGGCCTGGGTGGGTACCAGGGCACCCACCCTTTGTTGACCGGGACCTTGGAGATCAGGGATGGTCTGCGTCCTCCCACCCCATTGACAAAAGTGTTGGGGTCCCACGGGCTGAAATCAGCCCATGGAGGAGTGTTGCTTTCACAGCGGCGGTTGGATCAACGTATGGTAGTTAAATATTATTTTACGTTAATAAAACCTAAAAACTCACTGAAAAAATCCAAAGGTTACAGGGACATTATAGTTAGGAAATAGCATTAAAAATACATAGAAATTCACTGGAAAAAAACAAAGGTTACAGGGACACTATAGATAGGTTCAGATTTTACACACACAAAACCATAGAAATTTAGCAGTTATAGTTATCTCAAGTAGCTATAACTCGTGCCCCCACCATGCACTGCTTATCTCCCCATATATTACTTTATTCATGACATCTTCTATGACATCATTGATAATATCACTGCAACATTTGCTGTAAAACTATTGATGAGAAAACTGTGCATGATGAGGGTGTGAGTTATTAGTTACCTTAAGGCACGAGTTATTAGTTACGTTAGGGTACGAGTTATAGTTATTTGAGATAGTAGTCTCCCTACTCTTAATTTTAATGAGTTGCCCTGGGGGACGGGGTCCCCATGGCCTATTAAGGCTTGGGGAGGGGGTGGCCACGCAGCCCCTGTCCTCTTCAGTACAAAAATGGCCCTTGGGAATGGGCTCTCCAGGGTCTAATTAGGCTTGTGGAGGGGGGTTGTGTGACTTCCCTCCCCTTCATTTTAATGAGTGGCACTATGTGCAACCCCCTCATCCGTGTGCAGTGTGGGGTTGGCTGAATGGGGGTGTTGGCTGCAGAGCCTGGCCAAAGGCGGGGGATTGGCTAATATGTAGAATCTTTTCCTGTTGGAAACTTTTTCCACAGAACCAAAAGTTGTGTGGAGCACAATGAATACAAGTCAACTGTCACTTGCATACAGTTACTCTTGAATGGAAACACTTATACCATGTTCGATACCTCTACACAGCTATGGTGCATTAGGAGCACACAAGTTTTGTAAACACTTACACCTATTAGCTGCACCCAAGCTGCAAAACATGTCATGAGTGATATCATATGTGGGATCATAAGCAATACATGGCGGGGGTGCAAGTTATAGTTAGCGCTGCTAACTAAAACTGGTGAATTTCAGTGTTTTTTTTATAGTTCAAAACAGTAATGTTGACACAGACAAATTCACCTAACTATGACGTTACTTTAACCGTTGTTTAATCCGTGAATATATATACATTCACTGAAAAAACAAAGGTTACAGGGACACCATAGTTAGACTGACATTTCACTCATACAAAACCAGAGAAATTCAGCAGTTATAGTTACCTGAGCTAATTAGAACTCACACCCTCGCAATGCACTGCTTATGATCTCACATATTACATCACTCATGACATGGTGGTGACATCACTGATTGCATCTCAAATGACATTACTGATTATACCACTGATGACATCTCAAATAACATCACGGATGACATCATCCAGTGATTGTGAGTGTTTTCTGAAAGTTACTAAGTGCTAAACATATATACACTAAGCTAACTCACTGTGGAAGTACCTGTATGGGTAAGTAAGTAGGTGTTAAGTGGTGTATAGAAGAGAGGATGGGTATATAAAATACTGTATACATGAGATAGTGGGTGTGTGACTTTTTGTATAGGTGAGTGGGTGGGTGTGTCAGTTTGCGTATGAGTGAGTGGCTGTGTGAGTATCTGTATAGTTGACTGAGTTAGTGTATCAGTGGTTGTAAATGGTGAATGAGAGGGTGCATGAGGGGCTGAATGGGTGTTTGAGCAGATACATATGTGTCTGTATGGGCGAGTGACAGGGTACATGAGTCGCTATCTCGGTGCATCAGTGGGTATATGGGTAAGTGAGTGGATGTTTGAGTTATTGTATGGGTGAGTAAATGAGTGTGAAAGAGGTTTTATGGGAGAGTATGGGGTTCTCTCAGTCACTGTATAGGTGAGTGAGTATATGTCTCAGTATATTTATAAGTAACTGAGTGGCTGTGTGAGTAATTGTATGGGTGACTTAGTG
Organism: Triturus cristatus; assembly: GCF_964204655.1. NCBI lineage: Eukaryota > Metazoa > Chordata > Amphibia > Caudata > Salamandridae > Triturus > Triturus cristatus. The sequence goes on along the minus strand of NC_140583.1, from coordinate 799,725,257 downwards.
GCTGTGTAAGTGACTGGGTAAGTGAATAGGTGTGTGAGTAGGGATACGGTTAACTCATTTACTGTGTCAGTAGCTCTATGGGTCTATGAGTGGGTGTATAGGTGTGTCTATGTCTATGACTGGATCTGACTGGCTGTATTGGTAAGTGAGTAGGTGCTTGATTGGCTATATATGTGAGTTAGTGGTTCCGTTAGTGGTTCTATGGGTGAGTTTATGTGTGAGTGTTTGTATGGGTTATGTGAATTAGTTTGTTAGTGATTTTGTGGGAGTGGGTGTGACATGTTTTATGGGGGTGTAAGTGGGTGTGGCAGTGTTTCTCTGGATGATCTCATCAGTGACGTCATTTCAGATGTCATCAGTGATGTCATTGATAAAAATTGTAAACAACAAAACTTAGGAACAATGATTAAAGTAGCATGGACCTAGAAAAGCAGACAAAGAAGTAATTGCATGTACCAATAGGTACAGAAATATAATTGTCTTTATTTTATTTTATAACATTATGCGTTTGGTATAAAGAGATTACATGTCATGTTCATATTTACTTATATTTATTTAAGTCTCTCAGTCGATCTGTGAGTAGGTGCATGAGTGCCTTGGTGCATTTGTATGTAAGTATATGGCTGTCTGACTGGATCTATGAGTCGATAGATGAGTGTCTAAGTGGGTATCTGAGAGGGTGAGTGGGTGCATGACTGTTAGAGTGGGTCTGTGAGTGAGTGTATGAGTCTCACAGTGGGTCAATGACTGGGAGCGTCAGTGTCTGAGTGGTTCTGTGAATGGGTGCATGAGTTTCTGAGTGAGAATGTGAGTGATTGCATTAGTGTCTGAGTGACTGGGTGCATAAGTCTCTGAGTTTGTCTGAGAGTGAGTCTATGAGTGACTGTATGGGTGTGTGAGTGTCTGACTGGGTCTATGAGTGGGTGTATAAGTGTCTGACTGGATCTGTGAGTGGGTGTATGAGCGTCTCAATGGACCTGTGAGGGAGAGCATAAGTCTCTGAGTGGTTGAGTGAATGGGTGCATGCATGAGTGTCTGAGTGGGTCTGAGACTGGGAGAGTGAGTGTCTGGATGAGTCTGTGAGTGGATGCATGAGTCTTTGAGTGTGTGAGTGGGTGCATGTATATCTGAGTGAGTCTGTGAGTTGGGCGTGAGTCTCTGAGTGTATGAGTGAGTGGCTGAGTGCAGAAGTATCTAAGATGGTCTGTGACAGAATGTGTGAGTGACTGTATGGGTGTGTGAGTGCCTGAGCGGGTCTGTGAGTGGGTGTATTAGTGGCTCAGTGGATCTATGACTGGGTGTATGAGTGTTTCAGTGGGTCTATCAGTGGATGTGTGAGTGTCTCAGTGGGTCTGTGAGTACATACGGGAGTGTGTGAGTGGGTCTGTAAGTGGGTGCTTGAGTCTCTGAGCGGGTCTGGTCATGGATGTGTGACTCTCCAAGTGAGTCTGTAAGTGTGTGCATGAGTATCTGAGTGGGTCTTTGAGTGGGTGCATGAGTGCCCAAGAGAGTCTGTGAATGGGTGTAAGAGTCTCTAAGTGGGTATGACTGTGGGCATGAGGCTGAGTGGGTCTCTAAGTGTGTGAGTCTCTGAGTGGGTCTGTACATGGGTGCATCACTCTCCAAGTGAGTCTCTAAGTGGATGCATGAGTACCTGAAAGGGTATGTCAGTGGGTGCATAAGTATCTGACTGGGTATGTGACTGGATGTATAACTCTGTGAGTGGGTACATGAATGGGTGTATAAGTGTCTGAGTGAGTGTGCGAGTGTGTAGATGAGTCTGTGACAGGGACCGGGGAGTGTGTACAAATATATATTTTTTTATATGTCCACCAATATTCACGATGATGTCGCAAAATCCCCACGATGGTACACGGGGGGCGATGGCAGTCACAGCATTGTCGCAAATATTGCGCATGTTAAAAAAAAACAATTTTGGACAGAGAACTTGTGTCACTAACACCCCCACTTCTCAAACATGGGGTGAGAGTACCTTCACCCTGACCCCTTATGTTAGCTTTCACAGAAATTTTCAGCCCCGGGAACCGTCCCTGATCGATAAAATGGCGCCCGCAACTTTCTGTTAATGTTGCGGCCAGCCAATCAGAATATTCCTGCTGGCACACGCATTCGCTATTTACTACGGAATCATCGCGAAATATCCGCGACCACCGCAGAACCGCTGCAAAATATCCACGTCCAGAGATATTACTATATTTGGTTTTAATTCCTCAGAAACTACTGAACAGATTTGAACCAAGTAACAAAAAGCACAATCTGCATAACAACATCTGCCTTTCTGCCAAAATTTGATGTAATTCTGTCCAGCGGTTTGGGCTGTAGGTTCGACAACGAGTTCCTATGGTAATTAACATTACAAACACACCCTTATTTTGCACCCTTATTTTTCGGTCCCCACTGCACGGATCACCCCCAAACTTTCCACGATAGAACCTACTTTGACACTTTTTAGGGAAAACGTCATGCAGATTGGTCAAACGATGCCAAAGTTATAGGCAAGTCAAAAAATACTTTTCCTATGGAAATTAGGTCCTTACTATAACTAATTACTGGTGACCACCAGTAGGATATATATATATCGCCATTTAATCACCTAAAGAGAACAAAAACATACTGGAGACATCACAGCCCTCAAGACTAATTCTGACTTATAGCAATCAACACCAAACTATAAGTAGAATTATCAATAAGAACTGGGCATTGGTAAGAAATGATCCTGTGTTAGGTGGTACCTTAACTCGGTCCTCCAATTTAACATTTAGGAAAGCCCGCTCAATGAGCAGTTGCTCATATATATACATATACATATATATATATATATATATATATATATATATATATATACACAGTACATAGTAAGGGTGAAGATCTCCGCATGGTAAAGTATAGGGGAAAATAAAGAAAGTTTACTTTACTCCAAATTAAATATTTTTATGTTAAATATTAACGTAAAATTTATTTATGTAGTTACCTGAATGTAGAACAACGTTTAAAAAAACTGCTACAACACTATTAAATTAATTTTGAATGAAAACTTAGAGTAGTGGAAATATATTACATTAAAATTATTTTCTGAAGCTTAAGTTATAAAATAAATCTCCACCTTAAGAAAAAAATATTTTTACTGTGCATTAATAATTGTTTAAAGTGACGTATAGACTTAATTAAAAGTAATTTAATTGTTTTTGAATAAAATGTAGTGTTATATTATTTTTTTCAAAATCGCAATCGGTAACTAAAATATTTTACATTGAAATAATATGTACAATTTTGATATATGTTTTAACGTTAGTTTATATTTAGTTATAGTTTTAAGTACTTTAAATATTTTAATTTAACATTATTTCCTTTGGGGTTTTATTGTGAGTCTCTTATATGTGAGGGTGTTATAGATAGTACCAGGGGTTGCTCATGTGTAGTGCTGGGCTTACTACTGTTTTGTTTTTTTTGTTAATAGTAACTCACACCCTGAATTTGTGACTACTGAAAAGTAGTAAACATACATCAATGTGTAAGTTACCTTTGTGGGTCCGGTCCATTGAGTCAAAAGTTTGAATGGTGGGACATAGCCTTGTCCTTAATGGCCTTAATATTTGCCTTGGACAACAATATATTGTCAACTGTGGCCTTTTCCTACCTGTTCCATTCCTCTCAACAGCCCCTGCACAGGAGGATCTCTGACATTTGCCTCTAGGGCAGGTACTTCCAGCAAGGATAACAGATTTTTTTGTTGGGTGTGTTGGGGGTCAAGTAGAGGTAACAATTGTCATAGTGATTGTTCTGGGGGTTTGGCGTGGTTCAGGGAGCAGGGGGAGATGAGGATTGAGATTGTTCTCAGGGTGTGGTCATTATGGGGAAGCTGACAGGATGGATTGCTATGTAGTTGATTGAGGTTAGGAAGGGATTATGACCATGAGGAAGTGGTTGCAAATATATACAGTATATCTGCATTGATCCTCCTATGTAACCAATGTGAGACAAGGAAATGTGTATCCATGTGTTCCCACAAATATACATTATATTCCATAGATCTTGATACATGCCCGCAGCAGCCCGTATGGTATTGTTTAAATATGCAGTCAAATATTGTAACATTGAGTAGATTGATTATTTGCTCTACTATTCTATCTTCGTAGCCACGTGGTCACAATACTTCTGTGAGGTGGTTATTAGGTGCATTTAATCACCTTGTGGGTGACTAGGGGGAAATCATATGTAACATGTTCATAGTTTGAGTTATTCATGCTATATTTGTTTTCTGTGTGACCATGACATGTGCTGTGCTTAAGCACAATAATATTGGGGAGTGAAAGGAATTGACGATTGGGGGGTCTTAATAAATGTTGCAATACAGATATGTTTCAAACTGAACAGATTTCAGTCTTGTTTACTGGAAAATAAAGGATCCTGTTTTAATGTGACATAAGTCCTAAAACTAATTCTAACTACTGTGGCTACTCAGTTGTACCCCAAAGATACCAAACTATCAATGAATTAGAGTGGTATGCTTCATCACAGGCTGTGTTTCACAACATAGCCAGATGCACATGTCCATGGCTGGGCCCCACTAGGCTCTTCGGAGATGGCGTGTGATTATTTGTTTGCCACATGTCTCTAGAGGGTACAAGTGTCTTCCTTTACTAGTTAGTGTGCCTATATTGTGCACCTGTGCTTAATACGCAAGATCTTATTGCATTACCAAGGAAACAGAACACACAAATCTCATAAATACTTGCCTTAAATAAAAGAATCCCAGTCTTGTCTTGGTACCCAAATTTCATGCGGCACTAGATGCACAATGAAGATGATGGTTATATCTCCTTTACCAGATTCAATTTAAAACGTTGTCACATGTTTGGATAAAGTATTGTCAGGAGTGGTGGCATGCCACCAAAAGAGTATTTGAAAATATATTTACATCTAGGAAGCTTTCCTTGCCTGAAGTTCAGAAGGGTGGCCCAACTTGTAACATCGCCTGAATCAGTTTACATAATGTCTCCCTTTTAGGTGAAATTGCTTTTTTTCAGAAGGCAACATAATTTATGTGTGAAACATGGTTTAGGAGCTGAATAATTCAAATGGAGTGAATCTCACTGAAATATGATCCCTTGTGTGAATGGAGTAGTCAACTAAATTTGTATGTTGGATTGTAAGCACAACTTTTAGAGATGCAGATTTTAACATATATTACTGGGGAATGTGTGGAAAACTAAGGCCTTACGCATCTTAGAACATTCATTTTGCATGATGCTTAAAACGGAATCCTAATATATTCGAAATGAAGTGCTCAGTGATATAACAAAAAGGTCAGCTAGGGCTAAGTGCCTCTTTAAAAGCGATCTAAGGAACCTGTAACTGGGGAGAGTTGGAATTCCGAAGAAATTGAGATGGGAGAACTTATGAACCAGAGTTGACTTTTTTGTTGATTTAAAGATGAAAAGCCTTGAATAAGAAGTTGATCTTGTCAGAAATATTCATCTTAATGGCTTTTTTCCCTATTATCAATAAGGGATGTTTAGATAATTGTGAGAAGTGTGATTCAATTTGATTTTGATTTGAACCAGACACCCAAAGTTGCCTGACATCATTAGTTCAAAGTTTTATCAACAGGAGATGTAAATTGTACCATCTTTGGCATGATTTCTGATGACTTGTCAGTAAGAGAATACCCCAAAAGAATCTCACATTGATGTAGAACGACATACATGCATAAGAAAGATGGCTGCAGGACAGAGGTAAAAGCTAATAAGTCGAAGGTATAGCTCTAGGAGTACAATAAAAATGGAAGTTAATATATTTACTGATCAAAACTATGAAACAGTTACACATCCTTTAGTATATTAGAAAATCAAAATCTAATACCTGGGATACTGTAAATTCCTATAAAGGTCTGGCCTTTATTTTGCTATTATAAGCAAGTTCTGAAATAAAACCTTGCTTTCAATAAGAAAAGATTCACTAGTCATTTCTAATAACGTAATACATATTAGTGAGAGCCAGGCCTGGCTCAGAGCTCTTTCCTGCTTTGTCTCTTACAAACTGAAAGGTGGCAGTAGGTGCATGTGAATGTTGTGTTTACTGTCTGTGAATAAAAGTAAATATGAGATGAAAAAAATGCACTAATATTAATAAAAACAAGCAATGGCAAAGCCACTAGGTCTGGGTTTAAGGTGATGAGTGGGCCCATTAGAGCAAGATACATAGGAGGGAGCTAGTAAGAGCAGACAAAGAGGGTTATAGTGTTAAAGCATTCACTCAGGCACTTGGGGGGTGTTGGAAGTGTATTACATTAAAATTATTTTCTGAAGTTTAAGTTACAAAATAGATCCCCACCTTAAGAAAGAAAGAAAGAAATATTTTTAATGTGCATTAATAACTCAAACATCCAGTAACATTAGGTGAGAGATGAATACTTCAATGGGACGAGCCCACTCAAGCTATATTGTTAGCAATTGGTCATCTGAATTTGCTCTGTCAATTTCCAGATCTAATAAAGAAACCAGTGTTAACTTTAAGGCACTTTAATTAAATGACTCCTTCTGAATGAAGTTTCAAGTTCAAGTTTAATTTATTTGTATAGTTAATTACAACCACTGAAATGCAAATATAATCATCAATTTAAAACATTTATACATATAAAACATTTGTAGTTCCTATATCATATATATTTTTTTCTTTTTAAGTCAGTGTTCTAATCAGAGAGAGGAAAAGGAAGTTCTCCTAACCAAACTGTTTTTGAATTTTTTACATATTATTTAAGGTACTCATTTCCAGTCCATAACTTCCCTTCACTGCTTATGCCATACTTAAGGACAAAGTGCAAAGAGTGCTTAAGACTTTAATAAACTGCTTTAGTGCCAAGAGTAGAGTAAATAGAAGGGAGCTTCCTCTTTAATCCTCCATGCTAGCATTACACTTGTGCCTGGTGTCCAAAATGGTTAGTAGTTATTGAGTTGGCATTTTCTTTTCGCATGACCTCAGGAACTTTACTAGGCAGCAGTTCAGTTGTGGATCATTGGGTGCAAAACATGTCAACACCGCTTGTCACCTAGGGCCTCATGTAGGTAGCCAAATACCGGTCGGTAACGGCCGATTTTCGGTAATTTTACCGTTACCGACCGGTATTTTGGCCATTGGTATGTAGGGGGACAAATTTTGCTTTTGGAATTTACCGAATCGGTAAAATTACCGATTCGGTAATAATACCGAATCGGTAATGTTACCGTATCGGTAACTTTTCCGATTCGGTAATTTTACCGATTCGGTAAATTCCGAAAGCAAAATCGAGATGTAGGGGGAGTGTGTGTGTGTGTTTTAGAGTCGGTATTTACCACCAACTTATAGTTGGTGGTAAATAATGAATGTATGTGTAAATGCATTTTTACGCGCGTAGCAGTGTGCAATGTGGCATACATACATGCCCTTAGGGCATGTATGTGTGCCACATGTGCACACATGGCCGAATCAGGGGTGCAACAGGGTGTCAATGTGACACCCTGCCACCCTTGTATGTGTTCCCCCCATTACCGAATCGGTATTTACCGATTCGGTAATGAGGCATACCTTCCCATCAATGGGAAGGTATGCCTCATTACCGAATCGGTAAATACCGATTCGGTAATTACCGACTAGTAACGATTCGGTAAAAAATACCGACTCATTACCTACATACCAGTTACCACTTCTAAAATACCGATTCGGTATCGTTCGGTATTTTAGAAGTGGTAACTGGTATGCTACCTACATGAGGCCCCTAGTGCGTACCCCTCGCTGGTTGAGGTGGCATTTTAGCAGTTGTTTCCGTTCTTGTAAAAGTTCTTTGCATGTACACAGCAGGTGCAGCAGATCTTCTGGTGCTGAGCCGCATAAGCGACAGGTAGAGCCTGCTTTTTCCTTTAGCCAGGGTGGGAAAAGCTGTATACTAGGTAACAGACCAAGTCTATACTTCAAAAACTTGATTTTTGTGGTTTTGGCATAGCCCAGATCCAAATTAATTTTAGCAGCCGGCGCCGTATAGGTGTTCAGAGTCAACTTCAATTAGGTTAAACCAAAAAAGATTAACCTAGCTTTCCAGCCACTTTTTCTTTCTTTTAAAAAAATAGTCTCTTTGCTTTTGACTTGTGTTTATTTGAAGTCCTCATCCCCAAAATATTAAACAGCAAAACGTATAAAAAATTCTACTGTAGAACAAAAGAATATACCTACAAATGTCCATATAAGGAATAAAGTGTCCTCAAATGTTACATAATCAACATATTGCAAGTTAACTTGAAGTTCAATTACCTTAAACAGGAACTCTACCTTTGGACTCTTGCCTATATAGTCATGCAACTCCTTGGTGACTGGGAATGTACTGGTTAGTACAGTTGAGACTACTTTATCCCATATATTCTGAGCTCTATTTGTATACAAGACAACACATTATACGAACGCTTTGCAAATATAAAGAAGTATCCAAATGTTATACACTGCATTCATTGAACTTTGATGCGTCTTAGCTGTCAAGCAAAAAACATGATACTCTCCCTAAGGCGAATTTGCTGTTATCAGGTTTACTCACTTTTATTCAATGTTCATTGTAATTTAATGATAACCATCTACGCTAAGGAACATAATATCTTGCGCGAGCTGCCTTGCTCCCACAGGACCATCTAGCAGAACATATTTAACATATCACACATATCTAAAACTGCCTAAACAGAATGTTAGCTGTCTGTCATGTGCCACACACATACATATAATACAACACACAAGTTATGGGGCTTATATGGTAAGGGAAACTAGAATATCATGAGGGATAGAATGTAGAATGCTTGAAGGAATGTTGGGGAAGAACAGTCATGGTTTGGAGATAATTAACGGGAGTGGAGTATTCTGTGTTAGAGCCTCAGGATATAAAGTTGTTTTCCTTAATCTGTGCAAGAATTTAGACTTTATACTGTGGCAACGTGCTGGTCGTGCCTGAAGAGTGTGAAGATCGCACCACGCTGATGTTACTATTCTGAGGATCAACATTGTGGTATTATCATTTGACGGTGTTCAAAATAAGACATCTTACCTGTGAAGAGTGGGCGAGCTGGTTCAATTCAAATACGAGCCTGAGTTGATTTTGTCTGTTTTATTTTTATTTATTTGGATGCTGTTGCTGTTGACAATTGCTGTCACCTATTGGCACATGCATTGGCGTAGGTGGTGTACCCGACGAACTGCAAGCAGCACACATGGAGGCATAGTTATGAGCACCTTGCACCACCGAAGCATCACTTTTTGAGACACTCTTTAGGCTCAAACTACAAAATCATATCTATGAGGTTACACAAAGCCATTTTGCGTGGCTTTGAATGGCCTCATAGCTATGGGGCAAAGCAAGGCAGCGCAAATTGCTGTGTTGCCTTACACTGCGCTCTGGAAGCGTTCCATGGGCGTTACGGAGGGTGTTCCCATCAACACCCATGGATTTTGACGCTTCCCTAGATTTACATGTAAACCTGGGCAAGCGCCATAACCTTACGCCTCCCGATGTGAGGCCTCTTGCGATCTGCTGCTTTCTGCAGCACACAAAAAAAGAGGACAACGCCTCTCAGGATTGTTTTTGTGCAGAAATGTGCCCATTCCTGCACAAAAACAATCCTGCCAAAAACACAGGCATCCTTGCACCATGGTGATTTTGTAGTTTGCACCGCCAGATCGTCACAAAAAGTGAAGCTCCGGAAGCGCAAGTGGCTCATAAATATGCCCCTAAATATTCAACACTATTTTGACTCTGTACACCCTGGCTAGAGTTGTGCGTCAAAGCTTTCTTGGTGAAGATTGGACACTTCACAAACATGAAGGGGCAACATTGTATTACCATCTGACCCTCAAGCCTTCAAGTATTCTGGTTTTAAAAGCTGGAATGTGATGGGAGGTGTGGAAGGCCTATTTTATAAATTACATTTAGACAAATGAAGACCATCGTAATATGGCCTTAGAACAAAAGTAAAGAATACCATTACATTCCTTGGGCCCCCTAAGCATAGGTGGGTGCAATCAGTTGACTGAGGTGGCTGTTTTGGGGGTTATTAATGTATTCAATGCAGCTATTAATGATTTGAATAAGCATTTTGCTACTATAGTTTGCACTAGTATTACAAGGTTAAATTTATTTCAATGAAAACAACAAAAATATGAAATAATTGATATATATATTTCTGACCTAAAGAAATTGGCATTTGATTGCATGTTTGGGGGGTGGTTAAAAAAATAATTAATCAGGGCTCACGTGGTGATGCAAGCCTGAAATCCTGCAATCTAAAAGCATCTTTGGATTAATGGGGATTCAGCACTAGATGAAGTTCAAGCAATTGTACACTGCTGAAATTTCTGGTACTTGCAATAATGTGTTAAAGAAAGACGTTAATGATAATGATTTTGTGGGAAGGGTGAAAAGTGGTACACCTAACAAGTTATTTAGCAGACCAAATAAGAGTATGTTGGATTCCAAGGAAAGTCATGCTACAGTAAAGATTATTTGGCTTACAGTAAGTTGTGTCCAGCTGCTAAGGAAAAATGTGGTGTGTGCTGGTTGATATGACATTTTAATAAACTGTGTAGAAAATACAAGGTGTAAGTTAAATGTGCAGAAAAAGTGAATTGAAGAAGTTGTCAGATGATTAAAGTGGAGTGGAATCTAAATTGTTTTAGTGTTGAGTTTCGACGATTTCCTAAAATGTAAGAATAAACCAGACCGATGAATATTGGAGGAGGAGGTCAAATTGTTTGCTGATTCCATTTCTCTGTTTACCACAGTAAATGAGGAAGTGTAGACGGATCTGTTAGTGGGAAAGGACCTATTAGTCGGCAAGGTTGGAGATAAACATTTTCCCTCTTATAGAACTCTTGAAGGTTACACAGTTAAATAAAATAGACACGTTAGGTTTTGGGTGTTTTTCATTCAAATTTAAAAGCAGGTGTGCTCGGGGAAAATTGCAAGTTGCAAAAAAAGGAATGTCTGCTTTGAGATGAAGTGATTTTAAACATCTGCACATAATTTTAGATCCTAACAGTCAGGACCAGGTACTTGTTGAAAATGATGGTACTGAAGTGGGTAGTGCATGCATAAGAAATTTCCTGGTGTGTTTGTTGATTTATTTGGTACTTTAAAGGTGTTGAGCATAAAATAATTTTAATGGACGATGCTGATACCAACATTCATAGGGTAAAGAATATTACAGTGGTACTAAAGGAAGAATTTAGGAATTAGCTGGAAAAACTATTTTTTTTGTAGAAATAGAACCCACTGAGGACTCAGACTGGATATCTCCTATGCTAGCGGCCATAGAGAACAATGGGAAAATAAGACTATGCATTGACCTTTGACATTTTTAAATATCATCATTGATCAATTTCTGTTTCCAAAAATTAATGAAATGGTATCATCAGTGAAGAACAAATATTGGTTTTCGATGAAAGGTCTGTCTGTCATCTGCTTACCATCAAGTGCCATTAGATCCAGATTCTATTAATCTGAATGTATTCATTACACCCTTTGGATGTTTCCAATTCAAAAATGTCTTTTGGAAAAGTGTTACCCACTGCAATCTTTCAGTGGTAGATGTTTAATCGTTTGGGCAAAGAATGGGTGTATAATGGTGTTCCAGAATGATATTCTTATTTTCGGAAATAACATAATTGAGCAAGAGGGGAGATTAATAAGAGTATTAAATATTTTGGAACTGAATGGTTTGACTGTCAATTATGACAAATGAAAGTCTGCTGAGAGGGATGTGACATATTTGGGTAATATTGATTGTGAGGGCAACACGTCCAAACCAGATTTTGTGGATGCTATACATAGAGCACCAGAACTATCTTGCAAGAATGATGTGCAAACCTTTGTTAGGGCTTAGTGAATTATGTGCTAAATTTATATCAAATTTTCCATCACAGACATACAACATCACACAATTACTCAAAAATAAAGCAAGATTTTCAAGTGGTTAAAGCAGCACTGGTTTGGAGTCTGGGTGGCATGTGAGATCATGGTTTTTGGAATTGTGGCACGAGGGACTGCAGATTTGGACTCCCTACTCTCAGTGGCCTTTGTTATACTGAACGAATCCCCTCCTGCATCTCAGAAAAAGTTGGAGAACACAAACATTCAGGGTGATGTGTGAGTAAACATTTGCCAGTGTAATAGTCAGGAAGTGAATAAAATTGAGTGGTCTTTGTTGTATCTAGTTGCACTCAAAGTACCTCTGTTGAGTTGCTGTCATAATCTTTTCCATGCGCCCCCATCTAAGCTGGTGGTGATAGTGGTAGCTTCCGTGACCGCCCACCCCTACCAAGAAGCAGCTGGTGAAGGCAGTGGTGGCTTCCTTGATGTGCCGAGCAGGTCATCCAGATCCTGTTTTAAGAAGGTGGAGAGGTTCTTGACAAGCACTATCTTGGCAGGTGGAGGGTTAGAGCATTCTGCATGAGAATGATGAAGTTGTTACAGAGATTCTTTGTGTCTACATCCAGCAGATCAGGAGGTTGTGATCCAGGAAAGTGGGCTCTTGCTAGGAGAGGCTTTTGTGATTGCATGCTGCAGTTTAGGTTTACCATGGACTTTTTCCTCTTGCAGTCACTAGAGGATTTGATTCCTTTTGGACACAATGTATCTTTCAGTGTATTGTTACATATGCCAGCAATCCTGTGTTTGTTCAAACAGTAGAAGATTGTCCTGTTAGTGCCCCATCTAACAGACTAACATATCCACAGCTCAAATTAATTACATATTTCACTATATTAATTCACCACAAATCCATTTGGGATCCGGAGTAGCGTGCTACTTCCCGAAAAAGCACTTTGACGCCTAGTCGGGGGTAGTAAGCGCTATATGAATGCAATTACAATTTGTCAAATTAACATCTTTGAGTGGGTTTGATCCCAATGCAGATAGTATTATTACTACCATTTCCAAGAATAAAGGTTTTGGTGTGGTTTTCTCTCAATGGGATAAAAACTTTAAGACGGTTGTTATTGCCTATGCTCTGGATCATTGTCTCCCAGTGAAGAAAGGAATTGCGTTATTGAACGTGAAACCTTGGCTTGTGTGTGGACTTTGAACCATTTGAGGGCATTTGTGTGGGGTAAGCCAGTCACCATAAGATATAACTTTTAAAATGTAATGAAATTATTTGCAACAGAGGTTATGTTTAAAGCTCCAGCTAGATTAGTCAGGTTGTCTTTATGTTTAAAATACTATTGTTAGAAAATGTAATATGTGCCAAGTAAGGAGAACTTGGTTGATAATTTCCTTTCAAGAGTGCCTACAAAGAAGGAGGAATGTGAGAATAAGTATTGGAATAAGTTTCACGTGGCATAGGTACATAATGACAAACGGTCAAACTTCACTAAAGAGGAATGGTGGAAGGCGTGTGAGGAGGACAGAGAATTGTTATGTTATGTTATGTTAGCCATATTTATATAGCGCACAGATGCCCCAGCAAAGGGGCGTCCCGGCGCTGCAACAGACAAGGTATCAGACCTAACATAACCAACAGCAAATCACTAGAAGTTCTGGGGAAAAAGGAAGGTTTTAATAACCTTCCTAAAAACCAGAAGATCGTCAATAGCACGAATATGGGCAGGGAGAGAGTTCCAGTTGATTGCAATTGATAATGAAGTGCATTATAGATGGGTGGTCACATAAAGTGGTATTGAAAAATGTTTAAGACCATTTTAAGAGATTAGGTCAGAGCGTTCAGTTGATGAAGGCATGATCATGTGTGGTTATAGAATAGTTCCTGTATCAGAATTAAGGAAAACTGTGTCTGATCTGGGACATGAAGGACATTTTGGAGTAGTCACAACTAAACTGGGGATTAGGAGATTGTACTGGTGTTGATCTTGAGATTGAGAGTGGTGTTCGGAATTGCACTCGTTACTATTTGGCAGATAAAATTACCTTCAGTGGTCGGTGATTGTTCCCTCGAGTCCCTGGGAGTGTGTTGCTATAGATATTAGCAGACTTGTTGCTTTGTCACAAAAGTTTGTCATAGCGTTAATAGATTTGTTTTCATAATGGCCAGTACTGCGAATTGTAGAAAGAGTGAACAATGATTACGTTTTAGCTAAGATATGCCTGCTTCGTTATTTAGTGACAATGGAGTTCAATTTGTGTCTAGAAAGGCAAATAGTGATTGTGAGAGATTAGGAACTACTTCATTTTACCATCTCAATGGAAATAGTCTCATTGAATGTTTTAATAGTGTGCTTAAGGGAGCTATTCCAGTAACGGAGAGAGGTATTTTTTAATGGAAAGTGCACCTGATGAAAATGGCATTGGCTTACAGAGTTACATTCAAAACTGTTACTTTTTTCTCCATTTTTGATGATGAAAGAGAGGAATCCTAGGTAAAAATATGCTCCTGTGTGGGTTTTTTTCAATTCGGTGTAGAACAGTGATCCAAGCAGTGTGTCCAAGGAGTGAGACGAGAGTAAAGTGAGGTAAGAACACCAGAGAAATGCACATGAAGTTAGTATTCAAGTACGACAATGGGTTTCCGTTAAACAAACATTAAAGATACCTATGAGAGAAAGTCTTTTTTTTAACCTATGGAGGTTATTGACGTTTTACAGAAATCGGTTAGGTAAAGCGATGGCAAGCTATGGAATTTGAAGTGTGTAGCTCTTAGTAATTAGAGCATGTGGAAGAGAATAAGGGTGGAAGGGATTTGGATACTGACTTGGGTTTTGATTGGGATGATGATGCATTCCTTATGAGCCTCACAAAAATGAAGCCACCTTGATCATTCAGAGCTGCCAGGAAACCAATGTGGTGGAACAGAGGATGGAAGTAGTGTGGATAATTGTAATTCTGATTTTACTGAGCATGAGGCGGGGTGTGCAGAATGTGGTAGTGTAAGTAGTACACAGAGTTCAAGACAGAATTCAAGATGTTAGTTCTAGTGGAGTAGGTTTGTGGGTGATATGGTGAGTGAGGAAACGGGTATTGATTCTAAGAAGAATGTGTGTAAACCTCCATGATGGTTGAATGATTTTGATTACTATGTGTGATGTAGTTCCTGTATAGTGAAAGTGGTGTGTGATTTAGTCTTCTTATTTTAATGTGCTGCTAACTTCTAATTCAAGTTGCAGGCTGCGTATTCAACCTGATAGTTGGAATAGTTTTCTTTATTATAGTGTAAGGTTCATTTTTTTAAATTCATGTATACAAAAGGGGGGTGTATTATGGGGCTTATATGGGCTTACATGGTGAAGTAAAAATAGAATGTCATGAGTGATAGAATGTAGAATGTTTGAAGGAATGTTAGGAAAAAACAGGCTGGCAGATGATTAACTGGCACCGGGCTGAGTAGAGCGTCATATGTAAGCTCCTAAGGCAATAAAGGATACTGTCTTAATCTGTACAAGAACCTTACAATGGACACCATGGAGTTGGCTAGCTCCATGCTCACAGGAGTCCTGCTATGAAAATATGCCACACACAGACTCCAAAAGAACACATTTGACATATCTCAACATAAAACCTACACATCCCCGAAGTGCCACATATTTAGCTCTCATGATATCCAGAAACTCTAGCTACCAAGAGACATCAGATTCACATTCTTATTTACTGGAAAATGAGCATCTCTGACGGCCTAGAAGATGTGCAGGCGCAGCCCTTTCCCACCCAATTCAAACGCCCATAACTCAGCAACTGCCAAATACACCAGAACACAGTACATTTAACACATCATCAATAGTTAAATCCAATTCTGGTCTGTGAAGAAAACATCAGAAGCATGCTGGAAAGGCATGTGGTCTGACAAACCAAGGTTCTGCCAAAGCCTATCTTACAACAGAATGCAGCCTCTTTTGATCCACACCACTCACATCCAGATGTGATGTGTTACTACCACGTTGTGCTCCTACGTAAATGTAGGGTGCCTATATTTGTCCCTTGTCCTGCTATTGTGATCAACATCCATCAAAAAACAAAATATCAAGAAAGAAAGTGCATGTGCGTAAGTAATAGATTTACTATTCTTAAGTCCACATGTATGTACGTTAAAGGTGGATATATCGTAAATGTACATATATGTGGAGTTAGGTGTAGAAAATCAATACATACTTACCTGTCGATATTTTGGTCACAATATGGTTACCACTCATCGTTACGTCCTCTGTATTCCAGATCTGCACCGTAGGGGATAATTCACACTGTCCCCAATCTAGACATGACACCCAGGTACCCTCTGTGCTGCTCTCTCGAGCCTGATAAATAAAGACTTGTATAGTGGGCTGGACAAATCCCAAACGAAGCTCTAAAACCTCACGAGGGGCAAGGATCAGTGGCTCCACTCAGGTATAGGAGCGTCGCCCCAATGCTCTTAAGCAGTGTGACAAAAGGAAAAATAAAATGATTGTAACATGTTATTATCATTTTACTGTTTCCAGCTGCTTAGCGGGTGGGTGGGAAGGCGGGGCTGCTCAGCTCTCAGAGTAGGGCAGGGGAGGAGTGGTTTGCCCTCTTGAGCTGGCCAAACAGTCATGCGCACTTTGCATTTTCTCCAGCAGGCTGCATTAGAACATGCCCAGGCCCCCAGTCTCCGTCTGAGTGCCGAACCATGGAGCTTCAGTGATTGGTCTGGGGAGCCTGAGAAGAGGTGCATTGTAGTCTTTTTCTTGAAAGTGATTACTGTGATACTGAATGGTTAAATTTCTATTAAATATATTTCCACAGGTATACTAAAAGCAACGGAAGTGCTTCATAATAAAGGGTTCATTGTTGAATATACACCCTTTGGCACGGTGGAAGCTGGTACGTGCGCTTTTGGCTCCCACCTGGTAAATATAGATTTCTAGATTTATCATGAGTATTATTCGAATGTTGGATCATGTCTATTGTCATGTCGGCTTGGTCCTATGGAGGTAACTCTCCTCAATTTGTGAGCTTACACAGTCTGTACCTCTCTCGATTATGTTGTTGTTTGCTTTTCTGGTTCTTCCTTGCAATCATCTGTAAAGCGCTCTGATACCCTCACGGGTCATATTCGCCACTGTATAAAACTTCATAAATAAATGATCCAGGCTGTGATTTAATACAACAGCATGTGCATTGGAGGACGATGTACCTGGTTGGACTTTTTATCATGATTTTTCGTTGTGTTTGGGTATTTGTTTGTCAGTCACTCCACACACGAAGTCAGATGTCCAGTAAGGTGATCATTAACTTCGCGCCCTGACGAAATTGCCAAGACGAAGCATAGGCAATGAAACATGTTGGCCTACTTTGAAAAGGTTTGCAACATGCTTTGCTTTTAATGTTGAGTAAGCTCACGAGTACGAATAAAGAGGGCAAAGCTAAATGTGAGTCTTAAATCAATTTTAATTCTGGGACACACTGTCCTGTATAGTTCACGGGGTTCTTTTTTTTGGATACATTCATTTCTGTTTTTCACCTCTTCTTGTCTCCTTACTGGACACAAATTTTGTCTTTTGAGTAAGAAAGCAACTGATGATAATAGACGTGGGCATGCTGGTGAGAACCTGCCAGTGGCTCCTCTGGTATAGCATACGTGAGGTGTTTTCTCACCTTTTCACTCATTTTCTATGTGTCTTACACTCACTTATCTTGGTCAGTGGTATATGTTTGTGGAGTGTTCTGATTAACTTTGTTTTAACAAACTTGAATGTTTGGGATACCTAGGATTGGCTTAGACTGAAAGAATTAATCAGCTGTTGGGTGGAGGTAGATACTCCCTAAACACCTCTCCTCTGTATAAAATGTAATGCTGCCCCTTCAAAATCCAGGTCTTTGTTGTTTAAATGATTGATGGGTGGAGGGTAATCTGGCTTTAGTTTTTCCCTCTACAGCTCCTTTTTGTGAAGGAGCCTGGCTGCTAAACAATCACAACGCTGCATTGCAGCGTTGTGATTGGTCAGGGGAGCCTGGGTGTGCTTCGTGGTTGCTATTCGGCCCAAGTCCGACGGAGCAGAGACGACGGACGTGGCGATAAGGTAAGTGGTTTTTTTTGTTTTTTTGTTTTTTTTTTACATTCCCCTTCCTCATCGCCACCCCCAATCCGTGCCAGCCGCCACTGGCGACGAGGTCTGTTTTGTCACTACTACTGAACACAAAGGCCCAGATTTACTAAGGGCTTGCATTGCCCTTGCATCACGCATGGAAAACACAAGCCCTTAAGTGAGACTTATTCCAAGGCGCCACCGGGAACTCGGTCAAACCGCCAATATGGCAGTTGTGCCTGTCCCCGGGATGCTTCCACGGCGGGGCCAGCGCTTGGTGACGCGCTCGGTGTCCGCCTCCTGCTCACTGTCATAGGGCAATCAGGCATGCCCCGGAAGCAGTTAGAGCGCTTCCGGGACAACGGAGGCTAAACGGGTCCCGGATCTTGCCGGGACCTGTTTTTTCTGGTTTTGGGGTGAAGGCTCTTTAAAAGAGCAGCAGAGCAGCGGCAAAGTCTTTTCCTCGCTGCTTCGCTCCAGGGACAACACCTTTGCCATCCCCATACGCCGGAGGTCTTCTGGAAGCCCCTTTTGAAGGGGGTTGAGGAGGGCCCGGACAGTCTTTTCCCTCGCTGCTCCAATTTGTCTGTGTCCTCCGTCGTCAGCTGCTGCCCTGGCTATGCGCATGATATTACATAAAGTATTAAGTGATTTGGGTTGTTCGTGCACAAGGCCACCACCATTCTCGCAGCGCTTTCCAGCCATGTGGTGTCCGCTTTTCGGCATCTCAGTGGATTAGTAGTATTGAATTACTGTACGATATGGGAAACGTGGTACATGCTTGTGTATTTCCCAATAGGCCTTGGATAGGCCTGTATCACTGGTGGCATGTTTCCCTACACTTTATATAAGACATTAGGCATTCTGTAGACAGCGTGTTCAACGTGATCGTGTGTGGCACTGGCTTGTGTGGATGGGGCGTGAGGCTTACAAGTGGTGTACACTCCGAGAGCTGGTGGGCCATCCCTCCCCCCTCAACGCCAGGATGTTAACATCTAACAATTCCGGGAAAGGTAGTCTGGTGCCTTACCTTAACTACTAACCTGCAGAAAAGAGATGCGGGGTAATAGCAGCTATGCACTTGACCAAGACTCCGGGTGATTTTGAGCCAATCCCTTAAGAGCATTAGTCTAATGTGTCACCCTAGAAACAACAGGAATCTATGGGGAGAATTGCATTGAAATAGATCACGCCAGTGTGTTTCTATTACCTATCACACTCACTTCACGTGTCACTACGGCACTGAGAAAACATACGTTTTTTAATTGTGTCATTCGGGCAGTTTGTTCTAGGTTGCATTTTACAGATGAACTCAAATTAATTTTGTGAGCAGAGAAAAGTACTGCGAAAGAGCAGAAGGTGCTGATTGCAATTAACACTCCTTACCTTGGCTGACATTTAGCTTGTTGTATTAGGTATAGCGGATAAGCCAGAAAGAGATCAGTGTATTAAGAATAATCATTAGAAAGGCATAGCTTGCCATTTGAAAACATTATTGGTGGTCGTTCGACCGATCTAGCCGATGAGCAATCGCTAAGCTAGTGATTTTTTTAAATATTATGTGACTAGGATTAGTAATCATTTGACCCTTTCACCAAGTACTAGGCAGGTTTGGGGCCCAGCCAAACTGGCAGCGTGCAAGTGGTATCCTTATTTTACAGGGGAAGGTGCATCTATGGCCATCGTCACATGTTGGTGTATATTTCTTAGCAATCGCTAGGCTAGTGATTCTTTTTAATATTATTATGTGACTAGGATTAATAATCATTTGACCCTTCCATCAAGTACTAGGCAGGTTTGGGGGCCAGCCAGACTGGCAGCGCGCAAGTGGTATCCTTATTTTACAGGGGAAGGTGCATCTATGGCCATCGTCACATGCTGGTGTATATTTCTTAGAAACACATACCCTCGAGGAACATCATTGGTGGTTGGTGAGCGATCTAGTGGATCAACAATCGCTAAGCTAGTGATTCTTTTAATTTTATTAAGTAACTAGGATTAATATGCATTTGACCTTTAAACCACCTACTATACAAGTTTTGGGGGCCAGCCAGATGGGCAGCGTGCAGGTTGGGTCCCTGGTGCCCACTGAAGCAAAAGTGGAGGTGTTTCACCAGCGCTGGGGACCGATCGCGATAATCGGATTTCCTTTTTGCGATAAGTAACGCAGCCAGTTCTGGTGGCTTAGTGGGCTAAAGCTCCCACTATAGGACCCGCGCTTGACCTCATGGCCACCCGTTTCAATGCGTGGCGGGTTTCGTTCAGCTTTTAATCCTTCGGGGGGCGATAAAAATGAGTAGCATTGAGTTGGGTAGCAATAAATATGTTATTTTAGCACCAGTATACCCTTTATGGTGAACGTGCACTTTACGTGTACACAGGTTATGCCAGTATAGGTCATGGGTAGCAACAGCTAGGGAAAAAATATCTAGGTGTGTGGTAATTGGCACATTATTAGGGAGTCATAAGTCTCTTGACCAATTGTATTTTTCAACCCAAACTAATGAGGTGAGGTTGCCATTTACTAGTGCAGGCTAATAAGTATTTTGTCATTTGCCTGAGCCCTTATAAACACAACTAGGTCCGTGTGAAAGGTTTACATTTAGGGAATTCTACATTTTCAACCAGTGATCAGCTCTAATAGAATTTTTAGAATGGGTTTCAGAGAACTCAAAGTGTTATATAGTTTGGCAATACTCCGTGCTAGCGGTGACTGCGCGGCTATCGGCATATGTTCTCACTAGCCGCCGTAATCTTCATTGCCCTGCAACTGGCGAACACAATTGGCTTGTCTCAGAGGGTAGTATCTGAACATTTATCTAGCCGAGATGCTCTTAACCCGGGGTTACCTTCCAGAATTATGGGCCATCTGAATTAAGCCTCTATCACGTCTTGGCCTTTGGAGGTCCCAACTCAAAACTCTTGGGGAGTGTGCAGCATTTCATGTGGTCAGAAACCTGCGTCTGTATTTGCCGGGGCGGATTAGGGCAGTGCCATCGCCAGTGGGGGAGAATCTCGGCAAGGAATGCAGGCAGGCTTCACTGCCTGGATGAGGCTGCAGTACAGTTATTAGTGCCAAGGTAGTTTGATTTCACATAACTCAGCAAAGCTGGAGTGCAAGGCTTCTCATGCATTTACGCAAAATGTCACTGCAGCCCTGTTGGGGTACCCGGGGCACCTATTAAACTGGCGGCTGCACTCAGCATAGCTGGAGCACAACTCTTCTCATGGACTTACGCAAACATCATTCCAGCCCTGTTAGGGGTACCCGGGGCACCAAATCAACTTGTGGTCCAGCTAAATCTGGGGTTAACTGAATTATACAGGGCGCTCCATCTGGGGTTCAGGAAGGAGGGGTAGATGAACCTCGCTATTCGTATACTTTCCCAGGGTTGCTCAATTGTACCAGTCGATCATTCAGGTCAGGTGTGTGGCGGAAGGGAGGAGCCACCAGGCGAGGGCTCCCAATCTTGATATAGGGTGCCACTGAGGCGGCAATGATGGGCTAGCTGGACCAGAGGAGCAAAGGCCTGGTGTGTGGAATCTGATAACAACAGACAATATGTGCGCTTAATCCCATTGTTAGGTTTGCCTCTAACTCCTTTCTCTCTTTTGTAGCAAGTGAAAAACAGGAGGATTTGAGACACCAACTGGGTACCTCGTTGTCTTCTATGAACGCGAAAGCAGTTTCCAAAGGGTCCTGGGCGAGGACCACTCACACTTGAGGCATTGTCAAGGTGGAAGGTGCAAGGAGTTGTTTGAACATCAGCTGGGTCTTTTTTGTCACTTTTGATGGATGCAGAAGGGGTTACAGAGGCCCGCCCATGCGCATTGGGTGCAAGCTAAGCACAGGGAGGGAGGAAGATGGGTGTATGGGGGTGCCCGAGGGAGGTATCCTAGCGGGCAGACGGGTCTCCTACACAAGCACTCCCAGTATGGTTGGTGTGTTGGGTCCTCACAAAAGGAGGAGCCCACCCATGTCCAAGACGGTACTGGACTAGGGGTTTCTGAGAGGAAGAGTCCTGAATTAGTCATGTTCTCACTCTGGAATTGTTAGCAAGGGATGCACAGGAACAATGGAAGGGTGCGGGGGACGGGAAGTTCTGCTTCCAGTAGGCGTTTTGGGGCAACCCCCCACAAGCGCAGTGGTGCAAGAAACTTGGCATGACAGAACTAATCCTGGGAGATAATATTGAGGGTGCAGGGGGGGCCGGGGGAGATAACCTTCTTGCAAACTGGGCCCTCTGTGCAAGTCACTCCGGTAGGTGGGTGGGCTCACAGCATCCCATGGTTGCAGTGGCGGGGGGCAATTTGGTCTGTGCCTTGAACACCGGAAAGCTATACAGCCCACAAGAACGCCACCCGCAGACACCACCACCTCATCAGATCTGCCAAAAAGACCTCCTTCAAAGACCGCCTAGACAACAACACACACAACAGCAAAGAGCTCTTCAACATTGTGAAGGAACTCTCCAACCCCAGCTCCAACCCCAACGACATCCCACCTTCACAAGACCTGTGCGACTCGCTGGCCACCTTCTTCCATCGCAAGATTGCAGACATCCACGACAGCTTCAACGCCGTCATCACCCCGGCAACAACTGAGACCCCCACTCCCACGACCACCACCCGCCTTATCGCCTGGACCAACATCAACAACGACATCACCATCAAGATCATGAACACCGTCCACTCCGGATCTCCGGAAGACCCCTGCCCACACCACATCTTCAACAAAGCCAGCAGCACCATCGCACCCCATCTCCGGAAAACCATAAACATCTCCTTCGAGACAGTGACCTTCCCGGAGAGCTGGAAGCACGCAGAGATCAACGCCTTACTCAAGAAACCCAAGGCAGACCCCATCTCCCTGCTCCCGTTCCTGGCGAAGATCATCGAAAAGGCTGTCAACAAACAACTGACAAGCTTCCTCGAGGAGAACAGCATCCTGGACCCGTCCCAGTCCGGGGTCCGCAGCAACCACAGCACCGAAAATGCCCTCATCGCCGCCACCGATGACATCAGGACCCTGCTAGACAACGGAGAAACCGCGGCCCTCATCCTCCTGGACCTGTCAGCCGCCTTCGACACGGTCTGCCAACGCACACTATGAACACGCCTCTACGACGCCGGAATCCAAGAGAAGACCCTGAACTGGACCTCCTCCTTCCTCTCCGGCACAACACAGAGTGTCCGCCTCCCCCCTTCCGCTCCGAAGCCACCGAGATCATCTGCGGCGTACCCCAAGTCTCATCCCTCAGCCCAACATTGTTCAACGTCTACATGGCACCACTCGCCCACATCGCACGACCTCAACTTCATCTCCTACGCTGACGACACCCAGCTGATCCTCTCCCTCACCAAGGACCCCCACACCGCCAAAACGAATCTCCACGAAGGAATGAAGGCAGTCGCCGACTGGATGAGGAACAGCCGACTGAAGCTGAACTCGGACAAGACGGAGGTCCTCATCCTTGGATCCACCCCCTCGGCCTGGGATGACTCCTAATGGCCTACTGCACTAGGAACACCGCCAACACCCACCGACCACGCACGCATACTAGGGGTCATCCTCGACTCCACCCTCTCCATGACGAAGCAGGTCAACGCTGTCTCCTCCTCCTGCTTCAACACCCTCCGCATGCTTGGCAGGATCTTCAAGTGGATCCCCACCAAAACAAGAAGGACAGTCACCCGGGCCCTTGTCAGCAATAGACTGGACTACGGAAACGCACTCTACGCAGGAGCCCCGGCCAAACTCCTGAAAAGGCTTCAACGCATCCAGAATGCCTCCGCACGCCTGATCCTCGACATCCCTCGCCGCAGCCACATCACACCCCACCTGAGAAACCTGCAGTGGCTCCCTGTCAACAAGAGGATAACCTTCAAACTCCTCACCCACGCACACAAGGCACTTCACAACACCGGACCAACGTACCTCAACAGCCGACTCAGCCTCTACACCCCCACCCGCCAGCTCCACTCTGCAGGACGCGCCCTCGCCACCATCCCCTGCATCCGAAGACTGACCGCCGGCGGCAGATCATTCTTCCACCTTGCCGCCAAGACATGGAACACCCTCCCCATTCGCCTGCGGCAGACGGAAGACCTTCTGACCTTCAGAAGACTCCGCAAGACCTGGCTCCCCGAACAGTAGCAGCTCCCGCCCCCAGTGCCTTAAGACCCTCGCAGGTATGTAGTGCGCTTTACAAATGCCATGATTGATTGATTGATTGATTCTGTAAGAGACCTAATAAGAAGATAGATAAATTGGTTAGATCCCCATAAATCCATGCCGTTTCGCATTGATTCATTTGGGGGGGAAAGTTTTTTCTCAAAGGATAGCCTATGGATAGTTGGTCATTCACATGTGAGCGGGCCGAGACAATTTCTCTTTACAGGCAACCATGACGAGCGCGAGATCTCGGCGCGCGCGCCCGCCCTTAGGGCCCGGCCCCCCAGACCCACACCACACCCCCATAGTCCGGTCCAGAAGCCTGATTGGCTACTGGCCGGAGGAAGTACTTCCGGGTCACCCGTGACGGGTGTCCGGCCAGAGTAGGGAGCTTTAGGGGTGGAGCCAGGGGGGAGGGGGGGGGGGTCTATTTAGGCCCCGGGTCCACTTCCACTCTTTCTTTTTCCCGCTCATTGCACCTGGACCAGTGGAATAATTAGATTGTTTTGGAGCAGTGTTGGGGTCCCATTGGTGCAGGGGCGATTGGCTTGCATCCTGGCATGAGAGCGGCTTGACCAGGAATGTAGGAGAGTAGGATCTGCACTTATGTTGCCCCCACTTTTTTTCTG
Organism: Triturus cristatus; assembly: GCF_964204655.1. Classification (NCBI taxonomy): domain Eukaryota; kingdom Metazoa; phylum Chordata; class Amphibia; order Caudata; family Salamandridae; genus Triturus; species Triturus cristatus. The sequence goes on along the minus strand of NC_140583.1, from coordinate 799,700,435 downwards.
ATGTAGACACTGGTTTCTGGCTATAGTCTGGCTGGGTCCCTGCTTATCAAGGCCCCAGTCTCTCTGTTCTCTCTAAACAACTTTGAATGCATACTAGCTGCACTAGTGATTGGATACTGTGGTACCTTATGAGCCCCTAGTATATGGTACCCTAGGTACCAAGGGCATAGGTACTTCACAGGCCTACCAGGGACTGAAGCCTGTATTATGCCACCCCTGGGAAGCAGACTCAATCTGACACCACAGGTCTGCTACTGCAGCCTGTGTGAGGTAGTGTTAGCACTCCTCACTGAGATATAGGTTTCTATATCTCACCATACGCACACATATAAACCTATCAGCCACCCCTATGGCAGGCCCTATCAATCCTGAGGGCAGGGTGCTTGGTTTACAATGTGAGTGGGTGCCTCTGCCTGAGCAGGGCCCCTCTGCAGCTACTAGAGTCTATTCTCTATGGCTGTTTGTGGATGCGGTTAAACCATATACTCTTAAGTGCATTAAAATGCTAACTTTGGAATGACTGCGTCAAAACATGTCGTGTTTGGTGTCAAACAACTTGGAATCATACCCCCACATCAGTCCATGATGTGGGAGCATGATCCCACCCTTCTAGAGAGGATGACATGTACCCACTGTAGTAAAACAACAGAAATCTGAAAGAGCCCTGGCATCACAAAATGGATGCCACCAGCACAGACACTGGGCTGCCCTCGTGCTGCTGACTGAAACTCGCAGTGGAGGAAGCCCAACAAAAGGCATCCTGTCACAGGGAGGTGTCACCACCTTCCAGACAGGATTTAGTGTATTGGGGCTGGGTGGGTGCACTCCTAGAGTGCTTTGAAGTCCTGCACTGGGGGAGCAGTAGGCTCCTCTGTGCATATGACAGCTCAAACCGGTTCAGGGGCTACCTGCCCCTGCTCTGGCGCGAAACTGGACAAAGGGAAGTGGGTGTAACCACCCCCTACCCTGACCCGCCTAGAGGAGTGGTCATAGAGCTAGTCCCTCCCCTATCTTCAGTATAAGATAGCCAACTTTGCCATTGCAAAACAGATAACCCTGGACGACGCTCTACAAAGAAGAACCCTGGCCCTTCGATGTTCCACTACCTTTGGAAGACAGAAGAATCTCCCTTGGAGTCAAGGAGTGACTCCCCTGCTTGGCAGGCACCAAAAACCTTAATCAACGGTCGCAAACTTTCCCGCTCCCGCTGGAGTTCGAAGTCCCTGCAGCCCCGGAAGTGGATTTCCTGACTTCTCGACGGCCATTGTGAGTCTCCAGCAGAGCTGTGGCGAGTGGACCCCACGAGTGACGAGGAACAGCAATACCCGGGGACCGTGCACTATTGTCGAGTGCAACCCCTTCACGACGTTATACAAACTTGTGCATTGGACCATTGGTGGCCCAAGCCTCCAGCAGGTTTTGCAGCGAAAATCAGAGGCCTACCTCGTCCCGAGTGACCGTGGGCTCCAGTGAAGCATTTCATGAAGAGGCGTCTTCGCGATCCCTTGCCCGTTGGCTTGTGGGTCCCCCGAAGACTTTCTTATCAAATCAAATGGCTCCCCTGATTGCTCCAGGCCTGCCCTCACTGACAATCGCTGGGTGAGTCCCTCAGACCTTGCTGTTCTGCACCATCGACTTTCTTCACTCAACAAGAGACTTGCAGTTGCCAAGGCTTGTTGGCTCCAATCTGGTTGTCAACAACACAGTCAGCTGCAGACATCAAGAGACACTCCGAATCCAGCTGCTGGTCATCATCGATCTCTCCTGGACCTCGTGAGCGAAGAGTCAAAACACCATCGACGACCTGAAATCACCCGACATCTGTGGTCATCCATCTTCCTGGCCACCGGTCACTGGCAAGTGACTTTGAACACTGTCCCTTCAATTTTCAGGTCATCTGCATCTTGAATTCACCCTTGGATTCCACCGGACACTTCTTCAGTCGACGCAAGCAGCAAGTCTTCTTTGGTCTCCATAGAAAACAGCGACGCGACCCGACACCAAAAGACACTTATGCACCCGGCTTCCCTGGGTGAGGTAACTCGTGCACTTCGGTGCCCTAGTGTGTGTTGGCACTCGAATTACTTACCTAGTAAGTGGCTTGCTTGTAGACTTCCTCGAAGTACCCTAAAACTTTAAAAATCAAACCGCGACTTGCTCTATTATAATCAATAGGCAACCCGCGGCTGTGTTCACACACTGCACGCGTCTCCCGTGGGCCTAGTACTTACCTGCTTTCACTGCAGTGGTGAAGCCCCAGGGATTCTACAGGCCCTAGGCCTTGTCATTTTGCGAATCGACCTTCTTATACCATTTTTTTAGTATATGGTCTGGTACGCCCCTAGGGCTCCAGCCATATTTGTGCTTAACTTATTAAGAAACGTTGAATTTTGAATGTGTATCTGGTTTCTAATCTCATAAAGAGATTAGTAGAGTGTGTCTAGAAATAAATACATATATATTTGAAATATATACCTGTGTGGTGTCCTTTCATTTGGTAATTCAAGAGATTATAAGGTAAAACAAGCTGCTTTACATTCCTCTGAGACTTATCCTGAAGGCTGCTCTCTACAGCTACCATTAGGATAGCTTTCTTTAAAAGGTTGTCTTAAACCTATCTACGATAAGAGTCGATTTGGTGCAAGGTGGCCACTATAACTAATGACCAGCATACGCCAGGCCAACTTCTCACATTGGGGGGCAGCGTGTGGGATTCCAGCTTGCCATTGTTTTACGAGAAAATCTCTATTTGAATTACTAACTGAAAACCACTAAAGGTACTCAAGGTACATATAAAGTCAAGCTTAGTATCAATAAGTTCTACTGAACTTAGAGCTGTTTGTGAAGGGATAGCACACCCTTGCTACAGCTCAAGCTAGGTTCAGTAGGCCACAAACTAGTGGAGGTAGTACAACACTGCACAACACTAGAATGTCCTTACAAGGTGGAGCCAGTGGGTCCACCCAGCCTCAGTACAAGGACATGACCTACTTTGACTTGAAGGCCATGTGTGTTGCAAGACACCTGAAGCTAGGACGGAGTCCTTCAGCCCTACACCTGATAGATCTGTTGATAGCAGATGACCTTAAGTCAGATCTAGGAGCTGACAGGTCTGAAACAGGGGGTGGGTCAATTACAGTGTCTGGGTCTGACGATGAAAATCAGGATGAACAGGACTCTGTGGTTGAAGGGCCAGATCCACAAGGATCTGAACAGGACAGAGGAATTCCCCCTAAGAGAGTTGGCAGAGTGGAAGAGAGGCCTAGGTCCCTATCAACGGAATCTAACCACTCATATCACTCTGACAAGGATTCTGTCCATCAGAGGAACTCGTACTCCAATAGAAGAGAGACCTCCTCTGAAAGAAGGTACAACATGCTCCAGTATGAGGAAGCTAGGCTTACCCTCAGAACCAAGCAATTGGCCTTAGATAGAGAAGCCTTTGAGCTCCAGAGAGCTTCTAGAAAAGAGGGGTTAGATACCCCTGGTGGCAGCAACAGTGTCCCTGGAGGCAGAGATTACATTCCAGACCATAGGAACCTGTCCAAGTTTGCCCCTCCCTACCAGAGTGTGGGGATGATATCCTCAAATGGATAACTGCTATGGAGAGGGCCTGTAAAGTTCAACAGGTCCCCCAGAAACAGTGGGCGGCAATCTTGTGGCTCTCCTTTTCTGATAAAGGTAGAGCCAAGCTCCTCACTGTTAGAGAAGAGGATGCTAATGACTATGAAGCCCTGAAGAGTGCATTAATAGATGGGTTTGGCTTAACCACTGAACAGTACAGGTTGAAGTTCAGAGATACCCAGAAAGCACAGACTCAGGATTGGACTGACTTTGTTGATTGTGCAACCAAGGCTCTAGAAGGTTGGCTGGTTGGTAGTAGAGTTACTGATTTTAAGGGATTGTATAATCTTATCATGAGAGAAAAGATCCTTAATAATTGCCAAAACCAGTTGTTGCATCAATACCTGGTGGACTCTGATCTGACCTCTCCCCAAGAATTGGGAAAGAAGGCAGACAAATGTGTCAGAACCAGGGTGAGGCAGAAAACCCAGAACCAAGGGGGTGACACTATGAAGCAGGATCCTAAAGGCTCAGATAAAGGTGGGGATAAGGCAAAAGACCAGAAGTCTTCACAAGGGCCCCAAAAACCTGCATTTGGTGGGGATTCACAGTCTACAAAGGGAAAAGGCCAAAAGAAGATCTGGTGCAAGTTCTGTAAACAGAAAGGGCACTGGACTTCTGATTGTACTAAGTCCAAAGACCAAACCACCACCACTCCAGCCCCTAAGGCAACTGTTCCCCCTAGTGCAGTCATTAGTGGAGGTGGTAATCAGAATAAGGGTGTAGTAGGGTTGACCCTGGGTTCTGATGTGGACTCTGGCCTAGTCAGAGTACCAACACAGGCATTGCTAGTTTGTGAGGGAGACCTTGATATGTCCTTCCTAGTGAGCCCCAGTAATCTGGGCAAGGACAAACAGCAGCCTATAATAAATGGCAAACAGGCTTTGGCATTCAGGGACACAGGTGCTAGTGTCACCATGGTGGCAGAGGATCTAGTGGACCCTGCACAGATCATCCTGGGTGAAATGTACCAGGTTACCAATGCAAGCTATGTCAGGACCAACCATAGTCTGGCAGTTGTGAATTTCTCCTGGGGAGGGGTAACTGGCCTCAAAAAAGGTAGTAGTCAGTGCAGACCTCCCTGTTGATGTTTGTTGGGCAATGATCTGGAGACTTCAGCCTGGTCTGAAGTGGAATTATGGACTCATGCTGAGATGTTGGGCATACCTGCAGAGGTCTTTGCTGTGACCAGGTCACAGGCCAAAATGCATAAAGCTGAACCAGCTCTGGATCCTGAAACTATGGACCAGATGCTACCCAAGAGGAGCAGTAGGGTTAAGGCAGTGCCTTCCCCTCTGTCTCAGATCTCAGATTCCCCTCCTGAGGGAGGAGAAGCAGAGCCTGAAGAAGGAACTGCCCCCGAGGAACTTGAGCCTGGTCAGGTTGAGTTATTGGGGGCAGAGGGGCCTTCCAGGGAAGATCTGAGTAAGGGGCAACAGTGCTGCCCCTCTCTTGAACCCCTCAGACAGCAAGCTGCTGCTGAGGCTGCTGGGAGTGCTAGTGAGTCCCATAAGGTTTATTGGGATGAGGGACTCCTATATTCTGAAGCTAGAGATCCTACCCCTGGGGCCACCAGGAGGTTGGTAATACCTCAGAAGTTTAGGGGGTTCCTCTTGACCCTAGCAAATGAAATCCCATTGACAGGACACTTGGGCCAAAACAAGACCTGGGACAGGCTTGTCCCTCATTTTCATTGGCCACACATGTCAGAGGACACCAAGGAGTTTTGTCGCTCCTGTGTCACTTACCAAGCCAGTGGCAAGTCAGGTGGCACAACAAAGGCCCCCCTGATACCACTACCTGTGGTGGGGGTTCCCTTGGAAAGGGTAGGGATTTACATTGTTGGTCCTCTTGACCCTCCAACTGCATCTGGGCACAGATTTATACTGGTGGTAGTGGATCATGCCACCAGGTATCCAGAAGCTATACCCCTAAAGACTACCACAGCCCCTGTGGTAGCAAGAGCCCTCATTGGAGGTTTCTCCAAAGTGGGTTTCCCTAAGTAGGTCATATCTGACAGAGGTACAAACTTTATGTCAGGATATTTAAAAGCAATGTGGAAGGAGTGTGGTGTCAATTATAAATTCACTACTCCATAACACCCACAATGCAATGGGTTAGTTGAGAGATTCAACAAAACCCTAAAGGGAATGATTAAAGGCCTCCCAGACAAGCTTAGGCAAAAATGGGACCTTTTACTTCCCTGCCTTCTGTTTGCATACAGGGAGGTTCCACAGAAGGGGGTTGGCTACAGCCCTTTTGACCTTCTGTTTGGGCACCCTGTCAGAGGACCCTTATGTCTGGTGAAGGAGGGATGGGAGTTACCTCTCAAACCTCCCAAACAGGATGTGATGGACTATGTGCTTGGTCTCCGCTCCCGGATGGCAGAGTACATGAAGAAGGCAACTAAAAACCTTAAGGCTAGCCAAGAATTACAAAAAGCTTGGCATGACCAAAAGGCTGTCCTGACTGTTTATCAGCCAGGCCAGAAAGTGTGGGTGTTGGAGCTTGTGGCCCCAGCAGTTCTCCAGGACAAATGGAGTGCCCCCCATACAATTGTTGAGAAAAAGGGAGAAGTCACCTACTTGGTGGATCTTGGAACTCCCAGGAGCCCCCTTAGGGTGCTCCATGTCAACAGACTTAAGCCATATGTGGACAGGGCTGACATGGGCTTGCTCATGGCAACTGATGAGGACTAGGAGGAGGAGAGTGACCCTCTCCCTGACCTGCTATCACAGAACCCTGATGATGGGTCAGTTGATGGTGTTGCTTTGGCAAGCAGCCTCACTGATCATCAGCAAACTGAATGCAGACAAGTTCTGCAACAGTTTAGACATATGTTTAGCCTGACCCCAAGTCAGACTTCCTGGTGCACCCATGAGGTGGACACTGGAGACAGTCTGCCTGTAAAGAGTAAAATCTACAGGCAACCTGACCATGTCAGGGAATGTATCAGGACTGAAGTCCAGAAAATGTTGGAACTAGGTGTTATTGAGCCTTCAGATAGCCCTTGGGCTAGCCCAGTAGTCCTTGTACCTAAACCTCATACCCAGGGTGGTAAGAAAGAAATGAGGTTTTGTGTTGACTACGGAGGCCTCAATGCAGTCACCAGGACTGATGCCTACCCAATACCAAGGGCAGATAAACTTATAGACACTTTGGCCTCAGCCAAGTATCTTAGTACATTTGACCTAACAGCTGGCTACTGGCAAATCAAGTTAGCTGATGATGCCAAGGCCAACACCACATTTTCAACCCCTGGTGGGCACTATCACTTTGTGGTAATGCACTTTGGTTTGAAAAATGCATCTGCCACTTTTCAGAGGTTGGTGAATAAAGTTCTGACTGTTATGGAAAGTTATTGCTCAGCTTATCTTGATGATATTGCTGTCTTTAGTTCCACCTGGCAGGATCACCTGGTCCACCTTCAGAAATGTTTTGGAGGCCCTGCAAAAAGCAGGCCTCACTATCAAGGCCACCAAGTGCCAGATAGTGCAGAGTCAGGTTGTGTACCTGGGCCACCTTGTAGGTGGAGGCCAGGTTCAACCATTGCAGAGCAAAATCCAAACCATAATGGAATGGGTAGCTCCAACAACCCAGACACAGGTTAGAGCCTTTTTAGGCCTGACTGGGTACTATAGGAGGTTTGTTAAGGGATATGGATCTATAGTGACCCCCTTAAATGATCTGACCTCTAAGAAAATGCCAAAAAAGGTTCAGTGGACAGCTAGCTGTCAAAAGGCATTTGATGACCTCAAGCAGGCCATGTGCACTGCCCCCATCTTGCAGAGTCCGGATTACAAAAAGAAGTTCATTGTTCAAACAGATGCTTCAGAGCTGGGTGTGGGAGCTGTACTGTCTCAACTTAATGATGAAGGTCAAGACCAGCCAGTAGCTTTCATAGGCAGAAGGCTGACCCCTAGAGAGAAACGTTGGTCAGCTATAGAGAGGGAGGCCTTTGCTGTGGTGTGGGCCCTGAAGACACTGAGGCCATACTTGTTTGGCACTCACTTCATTGTTCAGACTGACCACAAGCCCCTCCTATGGCTCAAACAGATGAAAGGTGAAATTCCTAAACTGCTCAGGTGGTCCATTTCCCTACAGGGGATGGACTATACAGTGGAACATAGACCTGGGACCCAACATGCCAATGCAGATGGGCTCTCAAAGTATTTCCACTTAGAACATGAAGACTCAACTGGTCAAGGTTAGTTTAATGTCCCTGCGTTTGGGGGGGGGGGGGGTTTGTAGGAGAGTAGGATCTGCACTTATGTTGCCCCCACTTTTTTTCTGATGTATACACTGGTTTCTGGCTATAGTCTGGCTGGGTCCCTGCTAATCAGGGCCCCAGTCTCTCTGTTCACTCTAAACAACTTTGAGTGCATACTAGATGCACTAGTGATTGGATACTGTGGTACCTTATGAGCCCCTAGTATATGGTACCCTAGGTACCAAGGGCATAGGTACTTCACAGGCCTACCAGGGGCTGAAGCATGTATTATGCCACCCCTGGGACGCAGACTCAATCTGACACCACAGGTCTGCTACTGCAGCCTGTGTGAGGTAGTGTTAGCACTCCTCACTGAGATATATGTTTCTATATCTCACCATACACACACATATAAACCTATCAGCCACCCCTATGACAGGCGCTATCAATCCTGAGGGCAGGGTGCTTGGTTCACAATGTGAGGGGGTGCCTCTGCCTGAGCAGGGCCCCTCTGCAGATACCAGAGTCTATTCTCTATGGCTGTTTGTGGATGCAGTTAAACCATATACTCTTAAGCGCATTAAAATGATAACTTTGGAATGACTGCATCAAAACATGTTGTGTTTGGTGTCAAACAACTTGGAATTATACCCCCACATCAGTCCATGATGTGGGAGCATGATCTCACCCTTCTAGAGGGGATGACATGTACCCACTGTGGAAACACGGTAGAAATCTGAAAGAGCCCTGGCATCACAAAATGGATGCCACCAGCACAGACACTGGGCTGCCCTCCTGCTGCTGACTGAAACTCGCAGTGGAGGAAGCCCAACAAAAGGCATCCTGTCACAGGGACGTGTCACCACCTTCCAGACAGGATTTAGTGTATTGGGGCTGGTTGGGTGCACTCCTAGAGTGCTTTGAAGTCCTGCACCGGGGGAGCAGTAGGCTCCTCTGTGCATATGACAGCTCAAACCGAGTCAGGGTCTACCTGCCCCTGCTCTGGTGTGAAACTGGACAAAGGGAAGTGGGTGTAACCACCCCCTACCCTGACCCTCCTAGAGGAGTGGTCATAGAGCTAGTCCCTCCCCTATCTTCAGTATAAGATAGCCAACTTTGCCATTGCAAAACAGATAACCCTGGACGACGCTTGTGAGACCGGCCTCGGGGCGTGGGCCCTCCCGACCAGCAAGCTACCCTGCAACCACGCCGAACCTCGATGTCACAGACTTCCGGCCCCCGTGGCCCAACTTCCCGAGGGCCGGCCAGATCCCCTACACGCATGCCCGGCCGAAGGAGAGAGGAACCCCCCAAGCCAGACCGAGAGGCGCCGACCCTGTCACACCTCTGGTCTCTTCCCCGAGGGAGGTTTCGATCGACCACCAGGCCCCCGGTGAGCGGGCGCCTCGCCTGCTGGGTGTCTGGAGTCCCTCCCGGACCCACCTGAACAGATCAAAGGGCCGAGCGACAGGAAACCCCGACACACCGCCCCCAGGCACCAGACCCCTCTCCGCGAGGACTCAGGACTTCAAAGAGGAGGGGGAGTATAACAAGGGGTGCTGAAGGGACGGGGAGCAGAGAAGACCGGGACTGACGAGAGCCTGCTGACCTGGTCGCGGCTCGATCGCTCCCCGCACCGAAGAACCCTGAACCATCTGAGCCCTGCTGACTCTGTCGCGGCTCCCCGAACTCTGAACCCTCTGAGCCCTGCTGACGCTGTCGCAGCTCCCCGAACTCTGAACCATCTGAGCCCTGCTGACGCTGTCGCGGCTCCCCGAAATCTGAACCCTCTGAGCCCTGCTGACCCTGTCGCGGCTCCCCGAACTCTGAACCATCTGAGCCCTGCTGACGCTGTCGCGGCTCCCCGAACTCTGAACCATCTGAGCCCTGCTGACGCCGTCGCGGCTCCCCGAACTACGAACCTCCGGTGCCTGCTGAGTGACTCGCGGCCCGCTCCTCCAAGAGAAACGGCAGAGATTGCCAAGAGAAGCAACATCCCCTCAGCTCGAGGATTGAGAGCTGTGCGCCGGATACTCCGCAGAGACATTGATTCAAAGACTGTCCCGCTACCCCCTACCCCTCATCACGAGATGGCTGCCGCTTGTGGCACTAATTTTGCACCTGCCTTCCAGATCATAAAGATCCCCGACAACTAACGATAAAGTCTCCTGTCTTGCAAAGAATTCCTGTGTGGTGTCCCTCTATCCGAAGAGGGTACGTGCAGCGTGTGCGATCCTAGATACGAGACCCTTCCAGGAAGGGCCTCCCCGCTATTGCTCGGCATAACTCTGGGCAAGGTGAGCCTCCGGGTGGTCAGGGAAGTATTCTGCAGCCTCCCCGGGGGACGCCTTCTAACAACGCTCTACAAAGAAAAATCCTGGCCCTTCGATGTTCCACTACCTTTGGAAGACAGAAGAATCTCCCTTGGAGTCAAGGAGTGACTCCCCTGCTTGGCAGGCACCAAAAACCTTAATCAACTGTTGCAAACTTTCCCGCTCCCACTGGAGTTCGAAGTCCCTGCAGCCCCGGAAGTCGCTTGCCTGACTTCTCGTAAATGCGACAATATCTCAGCAGGATGTACTGAAATATTTAGAAAGGTATGTACAAGACATTACAAGGAACACAAGAGAGGAAACTCAAAGTTGTTCTTTCAAAGCGCCAATAGGCGTCATATATTTGGCAGATCAAAAGAATTGCAGTAATAAGAGCACAACAGGGTATAAATACTCTGGCAACCCTAGTGAAAAAAGTGTACAAAGTGCTCGTGCTAGTGAAACAACGGCGCTAGTGACAACGTGAAAAAACCACAACAGACGGCGCAAAAAGGCAATATATACATTACAAGGTCCATATAACAATTTACTCGATAGTATAATTGGTATATTTCTTTTTTTCAATGAACCAGGTTTGTGTGCGCCAAGAATGTTTAGGCTGGTGGATAATGGTCGACGGCGTTTCGATCCTGTCAATTAAGGATCATCATCAGGACCTGGGTCGCCTAAATTGGGAGTGCTCTGTAAAAAACAATTACCGGATCAGAGCGGCGGTCAGGAGGAAAGAAGAAATGAGAACTGGGGCAGGAAAACGACAGGAGGGATGGGGCGGGTAAATTGGAAAATAAAAGGAAAAGGAAAGGTGGGGAAAATAAGAAGGAAAGATAGGGAAAAAACGAAAAGGGGGGGGGGGGTTTGTTGTGGGGGTGAGAAAAAGGGGGTGGGTGGGGCGGTGTGGGTGAAAAAGAAGGAAGGGAAAAAGGGGAGGGGGGGAAAAAGGGGGAGGCGGGACGGGAAAAAAGGGGGAAGGAAAGAGCAGGGAGAGGGTAGAAGTGGAACAGGCAATGACTGGAAGCCTACCTTGTGCATGGGGAGAAGGCTAGGTGTTCAGCAATGGTTGAAAGCTATAATAAAGGGCAAGGGGAGAAATACCTCCCTCGGAGTTCTGTGGAAAACGAGGGATACGAGAAAATTAAGAGGTGAAAGTGGAACAATACAAGGGAAGGGAGGCAGCAAGGCTAACAGAGACTCACCGAAGTAAAGGAATAAGGAACTTCGCAGCAAGGGCAACCGATGCAGGGGGAGGAACGGTATGCAGCCTAGGGAAAAAGGGGCAGGAAGTTACCAGCTGTACAACCGGGATATGACTCAGAGCGAACTACGACCGTAAGAACCTTACCTAAAGCTTAATGGAGCAGCAGTCAAGGTTCTGGTCGCGCAGTAAGTTGGCGATCAGCAGCAGAACAGGAATCAATCCAGAGCGGGAGAAATTACCGCGGGGTCAAGAGGAGCCAACTACGTGTGCAACCCCTAGGTCGATAAGTGACAATGAGGTGAAGGACGGAGCCTCCTAAATGAAGGCGGAGTGGGCGTGACGCGGAGCCGTCGTCTATAGGACGCCGGTGACGGGAGGCGGGGAATGAGTCAGCGATCTGGTAACTAGGGTTATGGGAATGCAGCCCGGTTGCTAAGGACGCTAGATACACGGGGAAAGCAGGGAAGGAAAGGGAAGAGTTGAACGGGGCTGCTGGGGATCGAACCAGCGGGCTGAATTACAGGAAAAGCAAAAGGGCAGAGAGGAGGGCAGACAAGGGGGAAAAAGAGCCAGAGGCGAAAAGACTTGTTAACGGGTAAAAGGGCAGCATGGAAAGGGAGACAGGGAGGGGGCAAGTGGCGAGGAAAGAGGGAGGGAAACCAGGGAGAGGGGAATTCCGACCTTATGAACACTACAATTTTGGTAAATAACAGTATTATGAAGACAATTATGCAAGAACAGACATCATGGAGAAAAAACAATTCATTAGTAGAAAAAACAATGTTTTAAAACATGAACTACCATTCCAGATAAGAGGGCAAAGAATTTCTGGATCTGTAAGCACATGGAGGAGACAGGACAAGAGACACGGGAGTGCAGAATGGCAAGGATATGGTGTAGATGGCGCCAGGAGGGACTGCACATCAGGTGGTATAATGAATGGTACCGTTCCACTCATCAATCGTATTCAAGCCATGGTGTACAGAGTTACAACGAGTTATCCATTTGCATTCACTTTTGTCAAGGAGAGCTTGAAGGTTTCCTCCTCTGGGAGGCAGGCGAGGCTGGTCAATAACTTGCCATTTCATGTCCAGAGCATCGTGATTTTGTTCCAGATAGTGTGAGACCAAAGGTGCTGTAATGGTCTTACAGTTAATTCTGCTCTTATGTTAAATGATTCTTTTCTTAATCATCTGAGTAGTTTGTCCAATATAGATGAGATGGCAAGGGCACTCGATGGCATAGATCACATTCTGTGAGCGGCAGTTGGTAAATGTGTTCAGGGTATGTGATTGGTTGTTGAACTTAAAATCCTTGGTGTTGGTTGTTAATTCACATACGCTGCATGATTGACATTTGTAGTGGCCCAGTATGGGTGGTAAACCCCAACTCGAGGTGATGGTATTGGTTGTGGTCGATTTATTGGGCCAAGTGATAGCATGGACAAGATGGTTCGATAAATTGTTGCCACGTTTGTATGAGAAGAGTGGCGGTTCTTGAAAGGATTTGTTCGTCCGCAGGAGTGTCCAATTACGAGTAATAATTTTCTTGACCTGGTTACTACTCGGACTGAACTGGGAGACAAAAGGAATCCGGGAATTGGTTTTCTTAGGTTGAGGTGTAAGTAAGAGATCACGATGGCAATACCATGCCCTCTTACGAGCACGTGAAACCAATCTTCGTGGGTAACCTCTGTTTGTAAGTTTCTTGTATAGGACTTCCGATTCTCTGAAATAATCTCTGCGCCATTTGCAGTTTCTCCGAATCCGGAGGAATTGTCCATAGGGTAGCCCATCTTTGAGCCCACGTGGATGATAACTAGAGTAGTGCAGCAGTGTATTTCTCTCGGTTGGCTTCCGGTATAGTGATGTTCCGATTAGACCATCCTCAGCGCGTATGGTCAGATCTAAAAAAGGCAAGTCATTGGTTGTTTGTTCACATGTGAATTTCAGGTGGGTTTGGGAGTTGTTCAACCAATTAACAAAGGAGGTCAAGGTAGAGGCACATCCTTTCCAGAGTAGCAAGACATCGTCGATGTATCTGCGCCACAGGGAAATTTGATGTCTGAATGGGTTGATGGGTGAAAGTATAAGGGAAGTTTCGAGTCTGTCAACAAAGAGAATGGCAAAATTCGGGGCGAAGCATGCTCCCATCGATACACCTTTGATTTGCAGATAGAAGTCCTCTTTGTACAAAAAATAATTATTTTCTAGGGCAATGTGTAATAAGTCCATCACAAATTCTGTGGGAATGCGGGTAGGTTTAGGTCTGGTTTCTAGTAGTTCAAAGATGGCTAAAAGTCCTTCTTCATGTGGGATGTTCGTGTATAGGGACTCTATATCCAGACCAGCCATCAATTCCGTCTCTACATCAAAAGGTCTGTCTTCAATGGTCTTGATAAGATCCATGCTGTCTCTTATGAAAGTGTCAGTAAGCGGAACGAATTCTTTAATGACAGAGTCTATGTATTTCCCCAAAGGTTCCAGGGCGGAACCGCAACCAGACACAATGGGTCTTCCAGGGGGATTTTGAAGGTCCTTGTGGATCTTGGGTAAGACGTAGATCACTGGTGTACGTGGATGGGCATTGTTCAGGAAAGAAAATTCCTTAGAGGAAATAATATTGTTGGTTTGGGCTTGTTTTGTAATGTGGTATATCTTTTTCTTTAAGTCAGGAAGGGGATCACTAGTGAGCTTCCGATAATGGGCCACATTAGAGAGTTGTCTTTTAATCTCCAAGTCGTATTTTTCATTGTCCATGATGACAATTCCGCCTTCTTTGTCAGCCGGTTTGATGGTTAGTTCCGATCTATTTTTCAGGCCAAGTAAGGCCTGTTTTTCAACCAGCGGGAGATTGTAAGGGACATATTCAAACTTTTTTTGTACATCTGTAATCTCATGGAGCACCAACCGCTCAAAAGACAGTATTTCAGGAGCCATGGTGTGTGAGGGGGGATGGAAGGTGGAAGGGAGGTGGGAACGTGGGGCATCAGTTTGGAAAGGATTCGGTCTGTCTGCAAAAAAATGTCGTAGTCTGATTCGTCTGAAGAACTGTAGTAAATGTGCATGTAAATCGATAAAGTTGCTGCGTTCCGTAGGTACAAAGCTCAAGCCTCTACTGAGCAGATTAGTTTCTTCTTCCGAGAGAATATGTTTGGAAAGATTGAATATGGGAATCACCTCAGGGTTAGTGCTGGATTGAGAGTCATTTGGTTCCATGGCGATGACAGGTACATTCATGGTGTTTCTTGGGGTAATTATTGTTGAAGGCCCCAACGGTAAAACTTGTTTCTGGTTTGCCTTTCGCCGGAGTATTGGTTTTGGTAGTTGTTCCGTGCGCGTGGACGGTTCTGGCCACGTCCGCGGCCTTGTTCTAAAAAACCGGGTGGCAACAGGGATGGAAGTTTGTGTTGGTTCCTAGAGGTGCTGGGCTCTTCGTTATGTTCCGAATCTTCAATTGAGGTGTTGGAAGAGTCTGAGAAGGTGATGCGCTGGTTATTCCTGAATCTACCCCAGTTGCGTGTCATAGGAGGGTTGTAGGGGGTATTATAAAATTCGTCTTTCAGGTATGGATAGGTTTTGTCTATGCTGTAATATTTAATGTCCCTTTGTATTTTGGTAACTTTTTTGTTAAGTTCAAAGGTATTGAAAGTTGTTATAGTTGAATTGATTTTCTCCAGAAGATTTTTAGCTTCAGGTATAGAGTTGTCTTCCAAAATGAGTTTCTCAATCTCAGCAATCTCTTCTAGTTCTTTTTGGCTGTGCTCTATAGCTGTATCAATACCCAGAACCATCCAATGACGGGAGCAAGTAGTGGCCAAATGACTAAAACCAGTGCGAAATTTTGGGTCCTGGGTGAAGATGGCTGGAACGTTACGTATTTGAAGGCCCAACGGAATAATCCCTGCTTTGAGGTACTCCGTGAGCATCCGGGCATGAAGGGTAGTACGAACCTTTTTTTTCTTTAGTTTTTCAAGTCTGTCTAGCAAACTCTTTGAGGAACTGGTGGTAGGAGTGGTCGTGGAAGTGGAGGGACCAGAATTAGAGAGGAGGGAAGGACCGCTCAAGATACGTTGAATATAATCTTCAGTGTAATTTGGGGCCTCTCTAGACATATTCAATCAGGAAAGAAATACTGATGGAATCAACTAAAAATAGTTGGAGATAGGGGTCAGAAGACCTACTCTCGCAGCTAGGCAGCTGCTTACAATGTAGAATAATCACAGGAGTGATACCCATAGACCCAACTGAGATTGGGTAAATACTTGTAAATGCGACAATATCTCAGCAGGATGTACTGAATTATTTAGAAAGGTATGTACAAGACATTACAAGGAACACAAGAGAGGAAACTCAAAGTTGTTCTTTCAAAGCGCCAATAGGCGTCATATATTTGGCAGATCAAAAGAATTGCAGTAATAAGAGCACAACAGGGTATAAATACTCTGGCAACCCTAGTGAAAAAAGTGTACAAAGTGCTCGTGCTAGTGAAACAACGGCGCTAGTGACAACGTGAAAAATCCACAACAGACGGCGCAAAAAGGCAATATATACAATACAAGGTCCATATAACAATTTACTCGATAGTATAATTGGTATTTTTCTTTTTTTCAATGAACCAGGTTTGTGTGCGCTAAGAACGTTTAGGCTGGTGGATAATGGTCGACGGCGTTTCGATCCTGTCAATTAAGGATCATCATCAGGACCTGGGTCGCCTAAATTGGGAATGCTCTGTAAAAAAAAATTACCGGATCAGAGCGGCGGTCAGGAGGAAAGAAGAAATGAGAACTGGGGCAGGAAAACGACAGGAGGGATGGGGCGGGTAAATTGGAAAATAAAAGGAAAAGGAAAGGTGGAGAAAAAAAGAAGGAAAGATAGGGAAAAAACGAAAAGGGGGGGGCTTTGTTGTGGGGGTGAGAAAAAGGGGGTGGGTGGGGCGGTGTGGGTGAAAAAGAAGGAAGGGAAAAAGGGGAGGGGGGGAAAGGGGGAGGCGGGACGGGAAAAAAGGAAAAAGGGGGAAGGAAAGAGCAGGGAGAGGGTAGAAGTGGAACAGGCAATGACTGGAAGCCTACCTTGTGCATGGGGAGAAGGCTGGGTGTTCAGCAATGGTTGAAAGCTATAATAAAGGGCAAGGGGAGAAATACCTCCCTCGGAGTTCTGTGGAAAACGAGGGATACGAGAAAATTTAGAGGTGAAAGTGGAACAATACAAGGGAAGGGAGGCAGCAAGGCTAACAGAGACTCACCGAAGTAAAGGAATAAGGAACTTCGCAGGAAGGGCAACCGATGCAGGGGGAGGAACGGTATGCAGCCTAGGGAAAAAGGGGCAGGAAGTTACCAGCTGTACAACCGGGATATGACTCAGAGCGAACTACGACCGTAAGAACCTTACCTAAAGCTTAATGGAGCAGCAGTCAAGGTTCTGGTCGCGCAGTAAGTTGGCGATCAGCAGCAGAACAGGAATCAATCCAGAGCGGGAGAAATTACCGCGGGGTCAAGAGGAGCCAACTACGTGTGCAACCCCTAGGTCGATAAGTGACAATGAGGTGAAGGACGGAGCCTCCTAAATGAAGGCGGAGTGGGCGTGACGCGGAGCCGTCGTCTATAGGACGCCGGTGACGGGAGGCGGGGAATGAGTCAGCGATCTGGTAACTAGGGTTATGGGAATGCAGCCCGGTTGCTAAGGACGCTAGATACACGGGGAAAGCAGGGAAGGAAAGGGAAGAGTTGAACGGGGCTGCTGGGGATCGAACCAGCGGGCTGAATTACAGGAAAAGCAAAAGGGCAGAGAGGAGGGCAGACAAGGGGGAAAAAGAGCCAGAGGCGAAAAGACTTGTTAACGGGTAAAAGGGCAGCCTGGAAAGGGAGACAGGGAGGGGGCAAGGGGCGAGGAAAGAGGGAGGGAAACCAGGGAGAGGGGAATTCCGACCTTATGAACACTACAATTCCTCAAAGATTCCTCAAAGATTTTGCTAGACAGACTTGAAAAACTAAAGAAAAAACAGATTCGTACTACCCTTCATGCCCGGATGCTCACGGAGTACCTCAAAGCAGGGATTATTCCGTTGGGCCTTCAAATACGTAACGTTCCAGCCATCTTCACCCAGGACCCAAAATTTCGCACTGGTTTTAGTCATTTGGCCACTACTTGCTCCCGTCATTGGATGGTTCTGGGTATTGATACAGCTATAGAGCACAGCCAAAAAGAACTAGAAGAGATTGCTGAGATTGAGAAACTCATTTTGGAAGACAACTCTATACCTGAAGCTAAAAATCTTCTGGAGAAAATCAATTCAACTATAACAACTTTCAATACCTTTGAACTTAACAAAAAAGTTACCAAAATACAAAGGGACATTAAATATTACAGCATAGACAAAACCTATCCATACCTGAAAGACGAATTTTATAATACCCCCTACAACCCTCCTATGACACGCAACTGGGGTAGATTCAGGAATAACCCGCGCATCACCTTCTCAGACTCTTCCAACACCTCAATTGAAGATTCGGAACATAACGAAGAGCCCAGCACCTCTAGGAACCAACACAAACTTCCATCCCTGTTGCCACCCGGTTTTTTAGAACAAGGCCGCGGACGCGGCCAGAACCGTCCACGCGCACGGAACAACTACCAAAACCAATACTCCGGCGAAAGGCAAACCAGAAACAAGTTTTACCGTTGGGGCCCTCAACAATAATTACCCCAAGAAACACCATGAATGTACCTGTCATCGCCATGGAACCAAATGACTCTCAATCCAGCACTAACCCTGAGGTGATTCCCATATTCAATCTTTCCAAACATATTCTCTCGGAAGAAGAAACTAATCTGCTCAGTAGAGGCTTGAGCTTTGTACCTACGGAACGCAGCAACTTTATCGATTTACATGCACATTTACTACAGTTCTTCAGACGAATCAGACTACGACAATTTTTTGCAGACAGACCGAATCCTTTCCAAACTGATGCCCCACGCTTCCACCTCCCTTCCACCTTCCATCCCCCCTCACACACCATGCCTCCTGAAATACTGTCTTTTGAGCGGTTGGTGCTCCATGAGATTACAGATGTACAAAAAAAGTTTGAATATGTCCCTTACAATCTCCCGCTGGTTGAAAAACAGGCCTTACTTGGCCTGAAAAATAGATCGGAACTAACCATCAAACCGGCCGACAAAGGAGGCGGAATTGTCATCATGGACAATGAAAAATACGACTTGGAGATTAAAAGACAACTCTCTAATGTGGCCCATTATCGGAAGCTCACTAGTGATCCCCTTCCTGACTTAAAGAAAAAGATATACCACATTACAAAACAAGCCCAAACCAACAATATTATTTCCTCTAAGGAATTTTCTTTCCTGAACAATGCCCATCCACGTACACCAGTGATCTACGTCTTACCCAAGATCCACAAGGACCTTCAAAATCCCCCTGGAAGACCCATTGTGTCTGGTTGTGGTTCCGCCCTGGAACCTTTGGGGAAATACATAGACTCTGTCATTAAAGAATTTGTTCCGCTTACTGACACTTTCATAAGAGACAGCATGGATCTTATCAAGACCATTGAAGACAGACCTTTTGATGTAGAGACGGAATTGATGGCTGGTCTGGATATAGAGTCCCTATACACGAACATCCCACATGAAGAAGGACTTTTAGCCATCTTTGAACTACTAGAAACCAGACCTAAACCTACCCGCATTCCCACAGAATTTGTGATGGACTTATTACACATTGCCCTAGAAAATAATTATTTTTTGTACAAAGAGGACTTCTATCTGCAAATCAAAGGTGTATCGATGGGAGCATGCTTCGCCCCGAATTTTGCCATTCTCTTTGTTCACAGACTCGAAACTTCCCTTATACTTTCACCCATCAACCCATTCAGACATCAAATTTCCCTGTGGCGCAGATACATCGACGATGTCTTGCTACTCTGTAAAGGATGTGCCTCTACCTTGACCTCCTTTGTTAATTGGTTGAAAAACTCCCAAACCCACCTGAAATTCCCATGTGAACAAACAACCAATGACTTGCCTTTTTTAGATCTGACCATACACGCTGAGGATGGTCTAATCGGAACATCACTATATCGGAAGCCAACCGAGAGAAATACACTGCTGCACTACTCTAGTTATCATCCACGTGGGCTCAAAGATGGGCTACCCTATGGACAATTCCTCCGGATTCGGAGAAACTGCAAATATCGCAGAGATTATTTCAGAGAATCGGAAGTCCTATACAAGAAACTTACAAACAGAGGTTACCCACGAAGATTGGTTTCACGTGCTCGTAAGAGGGCATGGTATTGCCATCGTGATCTCTTACTTACACCTCAACCTAAGAAAACCAATTCCCGGATTCCTTTTGTCTCCCAGTTCAGTCCGAGTAGTAACCAGGTCAAGAAAATTATTACTCGTAATTGGACACTCCTGCGGACGAACAAATCCTTTCAAGAACCGCCACTCTTCTCATACAAACGTGGCAACAATTTATCGAACCATCTTGTCCATGCTATCACTTGGCCCAATAAATCGACCACAACCAATACCATCACCTCGAGTTGGGGTTTACCACCCATACTGGGCCACTACAAATGTCAATCATGCAGCGTATGTGAATTAACAACCAACACCAAGGATTTTAAGTTCAACAACCAATCACATACCCTGAACACATTTACCAACTGCCGCTCACAGAATGTGATCTATGCCATCGAGTGCCCTTGCCATCTCATCTATATTGGACAAACTACTCAGATGATTAAGAAAAGAATCATTCAACATAAGAGCAGAATTAACTGTAAGACCATTACAGCACCTTTGGTCTCACACTATCTGGAACAAAATCACGATGCTCTGGACATGAAATGGCAAGTTATTGACCAGCCTCGCCTGCCTCCCAGAGGAGGAAACCTTCAAGCTCTCCTTGACAAAAGTGAATGCAAATGGATAACTCGTTGTAACTCTGTACACCATGGCTTGAATACGATTGATGAGTGGAACGGTACCATTCATTATACCACCTGATGTGCAGTCCCTCCTGGCGCCATCTACACCATATCCTTGCCATTCTGCACTCCCGTGTCCCTTGTCCTGTCTCCTCCATGTGCTTACAGATCCAGAAATTCTTTGCCCTCTTATCTGGAATGGTAGTTCATGTTTTAAAACATTGTTTTTTCTACTAATGAATTGTTTTTTCTCCATGATGTCTGTTCTTGCATAATTGTCTTCATAACACTGTTATTTACCACAATTGTAGTGTTCATAAGGTCGTAATTCCCCTCTCCCTGGTTTCCCTCCCTCTTTCCTCGCCCCTTGCCCCCTCCCTGTCTCCCTTTCCATGCTGCCCTTTTACCCGTTAACAAGTCTTTTCGCCTCTGGCTCTTTTTCCCCCTTGTCTGCCCTCCTCTCTGCCCTTTTGCTTTTCCTGTAATTCAGCCCGCTGGTTCGATCCCCAGCAGCCCCGTTCAACTCTTCCCTTTCCTTCCCTGCTTTCCCCGTGTATCTAGCGTCCTTAGCAACCGGGCTGCATTCCCATAACCCTAGTTACCAGATCGCTGACTCATTCCCCGCCTCCCGTCACCGGCGTCCTATAGACAACGGCTCCGCGTCACGCCCACTCCGCCTTCATTTAGGAGGCTCCATCCTTCACCTCATTGTCACTTATCGACCTAGGGGTTGCACACGTAGTTGGCTCCTCTTGACCCCGCGGTAATTTCTCCCGCTCTGGATTGATTCCTGTTCTGCTGCTGATCGCCAACTTACTGCGCGACCAGAACCTTGACTGCTGCTCCATTAAGCTTTAGGTAAGGTTCTTACGGTCGTAGTTCGCTCTGAGTCATATCCCGGTTGTACAGCTGGTAACTTCCTGCCCCTTTTTCCCTAGGCTGCATACCGTTCCTCCCCCTGCATCGGTTGCCCTTCCTGCGAAGTTCCTTATTCCTTTACTTCGGTGAGTCTCTGTTAGCCTTGCTGCCTCCCTTCCCTTGTATTGTTCCACTTTCACCTCTTAATGTTCTCGTATCCCTCGTTTTCCACAGAACTCCGAGGGAGGTATTTCTCCCCTTGCCCTCTATTATAGCTTTCAACCATTGCTGAACACCCAGCCTTCTCCCCATGCACAAGGTAGGCTTCCAGTCATTGCCTGTTCCACTTCTACCCTCTCCCTGCTCTTTCCTTCCCCCTTTTTTCCTTTTTTCCCGTCCCGCCTCCCCCTTTCCCCCCCCTCCCCTTTTTCCCTTCCTTCTTTTTCACCCACACCGCCCCACCCACCCCCTTTTTCTCACCCCCACAACAAACCCCCCCCTTTTCGTTTTTTCCCTATCTTTCCTTCTTTTTTTCTCCACCTTTCCTTTTCCTTTTATTTTCCAATTTACCCGCCCCATCCCTCCTGTCGTTTTCCTGCCCCAGTTCTCATTTCTTCTTTCCTCCTGACCGCCGCTCTGATCCGGTAATTGTTTTTTACAGAGCACTCCCAATTTAGGCGACCCAGGTCCTGATGATGATTCTTAATTGACAGGATCGAAACGCCGTCGACCATTATCCATCAGCCTAAACGTTCTTGGCGCACACAAACCTGGTTCATTGAAAAAAAGAAAAATACCAATTATACTATCGAGTAAATTGTTATATGGACCTTGTATTGTATATATTGCCTTTTTGCGCCGTCTGTTGTGGTTTTTTCACGTTGTCACTAGCGCCGTTGTTTTACTAGCACGAGCACTATGTACACTTTTTTCACTAGGGTTGCCAGAGTATTTATACCCTGTTGTGCTCTTATTACTGCAATTCTTTTGATCTGCCAAATATATGACGCCTATTGGCGCTTTGAAAGAACAACTTTGAGTTTCCTCTCTTGTGTTCCTTGTAATGTCTTGTACATACCTTTCTAAATAATTCAGTACATCCTGCTGAGATATTGTCGCATTTACAAGTATTTACCCAATCTCAGTTGGGTCTATGGGTATCACTCCTGTGATTATTCTACATTGCCTGACTTCTCGATGGCCATTGTGAGTCTCCAGCAGAGCTGTGGCGAGTGGACCCCACGAGTGTCAAGGAACAGCAATACCCAGGGACTGTGCACTATTGTCAAGTGCAACCCCTTCACGACGTTCTACGAACCTGTGCATTGGACTATTTGTGGCCCAAGCCTCCAGCAAGTTTTGCAGCAAAAATCAGAGGTCTACCCCGTCCCGAGTGATCGTGGGCTCCGGTGAAGCATTTCCCAAAGAGGCGTCTTTGCGATCCCTTGCCCATTGGCTTGTGTGTCCCCCGAAGACTTTCTTATCAACTTAAAGGGCTCCCCTGGTTGCTCCAGGCCTGCCCTCACTTACACTCGCTGGATGAGTCCCTCAGACCTTGCTGGTCTGCACCATCGACTTTCTTCACTCTACACGAGACTTGCAGATGCCAAGGATTGCTGGCTCCAATCCGGTTGCCGACACCGCAGTCAGCTGCAGACATTGTTGCACACTCCGAATCCAGCTGCTGGTCATCATCGATCTCTCCTGGACCTCGTGAGCAAAGAGTCAAAACACCATCGACGACCTGAAATCACCCGACATCTGTGGTCATCCATCTTCCTGGCCACCGGTCACTGGCAAGTGACTTTGAACACTGTCCCTTCAATTTTCAGGTCATCTGCATCTTGAATCCACCCTTGGATTCCACCGGACACTTCTTCAGTCGACGCAAGCAGCAAGTCTTCATTGGTCTCCATAGAAAACAGCGACGTGACCCGACACCAAAAGACACCTATGCACCCGGCTTCCCTGGGTGAGGTAACTCGTGCACTCCGGTGCTCTAGTGTGTGTTGGCCCTCGAATTACTTACCTTGTAAGTGGCTTGCTTGTAGACTTCCTCAAAGTACCCTAAAACTTTAAAAATCAAACCGCGACTTGCTCCATTATAATCAATAGGGAACCCGTGGCTGTGTTCACACACTGCACGCGTGTCCCGTGGGCCTAGTACTTACCTGCTTTCACTGCAGTGGTGAAGCCCCAGCGATTCTACAGGCCCTAGACCTTGTTATTTTGCAGGTCGACCTTCTTATACCATTTTTTTAGTATATGGTCTGGTACGCCCCTAGGGCTCCAGCCATATTTGTGCTTAACTTATTGAGAAACGTTGAATTTTGAATATGTATCTGGCTTCTAATCTCATAAAGAGATTAGTAGAGTGTGTCTAGAAATAAATACATATATATTTGATATATATACCTGTGTGGTGTCTTTTCATTTGGTAATTCAAGAGATTATAAGGTAAAACAAGCTGCTTTACATTCCTCTGAGACTTAGCCTGAAGGCTGCTATCCACAGCTACCACTAGGATAGCTTTCTTCAAAAGGTTGTCTTAAACCTATCTACCATAAGAGTCGATTTGGACTGGTGCAAGGAGGCACTATAACTAGTGACCAGCATATGCCAGGCCAACTTCTCACAAGGAACATAGCCTTTTTGGAATTATTTCCAATCATAGTGGCAGTAGACATTTGGGCTGGATTCTTTAAGAACAAAACAGTAATTTCTGGTCAGACAACATGGCGGTGGTAGAAGCTATCAACAGGCAGGGAGCTGCTTGTAAACATGTTTTGAGGCTGTTGAAACATTTAGTTTTGGCTTGCTTAAAGCGGCACATATTCCGGGTGTGTAGAATCAGGCTGCTGATGCTTTGTCTCGCTCCAAGTTGCAGGATTTCAGAGGGTATCACCCTCAGGCAGAGGAGCAGATGACTGTGTTCCCGACATCTCTGTGGAAGATTGGAGCCCCGGCCTAGCGGGGCTGGTGGGAGCTTCATTGAGCGAACGCTCTAGAAGAACTTACCAACAACAGTTCAAAGTATACAGGATATCTGCTAAGCGCACAGGCCGGATGGCCCTTTTTTCCACAGGGGCGCTCTGCGAATTTTTACTAGCTCTAAAAGATCAGGGAAGGCCAGCATCTTATGCTAGGGCGCACGTGACGGCGATAGGCTTCTTTGCTAAATTAGCGGGACAATGCGACCCCAGCGCAGCTTTTGTAGTGGGGAAGGTGCTGTCAGGCTGGGCTAGGCTAGAAGGGGTCAAAAAAGATGATAGAAGGTTGTTGGATGTGAAAACCCTGGGTGACATTCTGGGGGTACTACAGTCGGTATGCTCCTCTTATTATGAGAGCATCTTATTTGTGGCGGCATTTACCTTAACTTTTATGGTGCGTTTCGACTGGGAGAATTGGTGGGGACCTCCAAACTAGATCACGCGGGGGCTCCAGTGGCAGGACACAAACTCAGTCCACAGGGGCCTGGTGGTGGCTCTGAGGAAATCCAAGACAGAACCATTGGGGAAGGGTCTACGATTCGCTTGTCCCCCGCGCCTGGGGAGGAGATTTGCCCGGTAGCCAGGATGGAAACATACTTGGCAATTAGTCCATCAGGGGGTAGAGAGGCCCTGTTCATACATGAACAGGGCGAATGCCTGTCGCAGTACCAATTCAGGGCCGTGTTTAGACGGGCCCTTGTGCGTCTGGGTCTGGATTCTAGAGGGTATTCGTCACACTCGTTCAGAATTGGGGCGGCAACCCTGGCAGCAGGCGCCAGCTTACCGGCTGAGGTGGTCAAAAAAGTGGGGTGATGGTCATCGGCCTGTTTTAAGCGCTATGTGCGGCCCAAATTACTGTAGGACAACGGACCGATATATTGATATGACCATGCTGACTTTACCATTTCTCTTCCTGCTACTAGTATGTCCTCAAAGGTGATATGGGTGTTGGGACACTCGTTCGTGCTGCGTGCCACAGTTCGGCTACGGCAGAAGCGAGTGTCGAAACCACCTTGTTTAAAGAGAACGTCGTTCCTATGGCGAGGCGTCGGCGGCCTGCGAATTCAGCAGTTGCGGCAGCTGATTGAGGAGACGAGGGAACCCAAGGGACATCAGTCCCCGGATTTAATTATCCTGCATTTGGGCAGAAACGACATGGTGGAGTTGGGACACATGGCAGTCAGGGAAGCCTTACTGAGCGAATTCGCCTGGCTAGGGAGAGCATTTCCTCGTGCTCGGATTGCATGGTCTTAGATGATACCTCGCCAGACATGGGCCACTGGAGTCAGATCTCGAGCTTTGAATGTGTCGGTGAGGCGCCTCAACGGCGAGTTGGCCAAGTTGAGCTCAGGACCGGGCCGCTTGTGTCATATTCCACATAGACTAATCACTGGGGACCTGATGTTTCATCAAGACGGTGTGCATTTGTCGGACATTGGCACAGACGTATGGATCAAGGGGATCTGGTCTTTTGTTCAGAACTTGTTTGCAGGTGGGGAGGGTGAAGGACCTGTGGGCCCTGGTCACCCTAGTGGCGGAAAAGAGGCCACAGAACAGTGATTTTCAGGGTTAACAGGAGGCCTGCTTACATACTCCCGAGGACAGCACTGAGGGGAGGGACGGTAAGATCTCCGCAGGGAGAATGGGGACACCGGCTGGGGAGGCAAGGGCGCCAGGTCACACAAGCCTCCTTGGCAGCTTGGTGGTAGAGGGATGGGCCCCCGGAAAGGATGGACAAGGACCGAGGGCTGGGGGCTAACCGCTCAAGGACGCAGGTGGGTTGCGCCTTCCGTGGTTCTCAGATAGGGGATGCGAGCCAGAGGGCCCCTTGGTGCTGGAGTAAGTAGATATTGCATAACCGGTGGTTATGATCAGTGATAATACTTGTAAATATTAAAAGTGTGATTATTGAATTTGAAATGTGAATTTTATAAATGCTTTTGTCATGTTTATGAATGTTTTTGATGGTTATTAAACATGGCCATTTTACCCACACTCTTGGACTGGCTAGTTTTGATTGTGGGATAGTATGAGGTTGGGGCGGGGGTCATCCTGAGGGGTCCGGGCTCTATGACGAGCGCGAGATCTCAGCGAGCACGCCCTTAGGGCCCAGCCCCCTGGACCCGCGCCACACCCCCATAGTCCGGTCCAGAAGCCTGATTGGCTACTGGCCGGAGGAAGTACTTCCGGGTCACCCGTGACGGGTGTCCGGCCAGAGTAGGGAGCTTTAGGGGTGGAGCCAGGGGGGGCTATTTAGGCCCCGGGTCCACTTCCACTCTTCCTCTTTTTCCCGCTCGTTGCACCTGGACCAGGGGAACAATTTGATCTCCCACCCACCCGTCTCTGAGATTAGTGGTTTGGGGTAGGTTAAGAGGGGGAATGGCGGAAAAGAGGCCACAGAACAGTGATTTTCAGGGTTAAAGGAAGGCCTGCTTACATACTCCCAAGGGCAGCACTGAGGGGAGAGACGGTAAGTTCTCCGCAGGGAAAATGGGGACACCGACTGGGGAGGCAAGGGCGCCAGGTCACACGAGTCTCCTTGGCAGCCTGGTGGTAGAGGGGTGGGCCCCTGGAAAGGACGGACAAGGACTGAGGGCTCACCGCTCAAGGACGCAGGTGGGTTGCGCCTTGCGTGGTTATCAGATAGGGGATGCGAGCCAGAGGGCTCCTTGGTGCTGGAGTAAGTAGATATTGCATAACTGGTGGTTATGATCAGTGATAATACTTGTAAATATTAAAAGTGTGATTATTGAATATTAAATGTGAATTTTATAAATGCTTTTGTCATGTTTATGAATGTTTTTGATGGTTATTAAACATGGCCGATTTACCCACACTCTTGGACTGGCTAGTTTTGATTGTGGGATAGTATGAGGTTGGGGCGGGGGTCATCCTGGGGGGTCCGTGCTCTATGCACACCAGGCACGGCTATGAAAAGATTTTGCTATGTGTTACTGACAGTGTCTTTTATATTTGGTTTGGTTGGCAGTCTCCGTCATCGGACCTCATCGCAGCCTAAATACCTGCCGGGGGCGGCAGGAGGTGGACGTATGGATAGTGGGTCACTCATGTGAGCAGGTTAAAACAATCTTTTCGCTTCAGGCAACTATGCATACCCGGCACGGCAGATCGGTAAGCTTTTCGGTCTCCCAAACTGCACAAGATTGCGCATGGGGTTCACCTTTCCAAACTGGGAAATGATTTTTCCTGAAAAATTTGCTAGCATGGAAGTTACGGGCAGCAAACGGGGCATGACCTTCGTTTCAGCAGTGGATTGGGGAGCCAGCTAGTCGGTCAACTATATTGGCCTGTGTCAGTAAGGTCACTATTGCTAGGTCAAATTTACATCTCTTAGTAGGCATCCCATTGTTCAAGGGGGACGCCTGGGGGGGGGGCGGGGGGGGGGGGGAACAGTGGTCCCTCATCTCACTCCATGGGTGCTTGCGGCCAGTAGGCTGAAGGGTGCGGGGGTAGGCAGTTACGCTTCCGGGAGGCCCCTTAGGGCCAACCCCTGCACAGGCGCATGACAGCCAACGTGGCATAACATCAGTCCCTGGGAGGGACTATGGAAGGGCGTAAGAGGTGCCCACGGAAAGGAATCTGATGGGCAAATGGGCCTCCTGCGCAAAGTCACTCTGTTAAAGGGGACCTAGCAAGTAGTTGGGAACAGTCATGACCTTGCAGTTAGGCTCATCCAGGATACGCAGAAAACAAAGTGTACATATTCCAGTTTTAGGTTAGGTATGGCTATGTATTAGACTCATGGTAAGGTTTGCCATCAAAGATGTGTATTTGAAATGTTATTGAATATGTTTGGGTTTTCTGCGTATACAAATTGTTATGAATTTTTTCACTAGGATTTATTAGTTTTAATAAAAATACGGCCGGGGTTATCCGACCACTAATCCAAGTTCTGTGTTGGATGAGTTATTATCGATGCCTCTGGAGTAAAGGGGGGAGGAGGGGTTGCAAACAACCATCCCGGGACCCTGTCTGGAGGGGAGTGTTGGGGGGGTCACAAATCAACCCAAGGGAGGGGACTCTGCAATACCAGGCCATACTATGCCACGCAAAGCCATCTTGCATGGCTCTGCGTGGCATAGTAAATCTGAAGTAAAACAAGAAAGCCCAATTTGCTGCCTTGCGATACTCTGCCCTGGGAAGGCGTTCCGTGTGTGGAGCATGAGTGTTGCCACACATCCACCCATTGTTTTTGGCGATTTCCCAGATTTACTAACACTAGCAAACCTAGGAATGTCTCAAAATGCTACACCATCCCAGGGGAGGCATAACGAGGAGATATTGGTTTATTTCTCCTTGGTTTTTCCTCTTTCTACATGTGCACACACAGAAAGAGGAAAAAGCCTCAGAGGATTGCTTTTTTGCAGGTAGGTGGGGGCTCCCTTCCTCCACAAAAACATTCCTGGCTGTCACACAGGCACCCTGGCACCATGGTGCAAGGGTGCCTTTGTTGGTGCTTGCCAGTCACTAGTGCGCCAGCGCAGACAGAGAGCAGGCATGCACCATATCTCAGTACATATAGGGCATTCTTGCTCTCTCCATTTGACACAGCACAGCAAGTTGTCTTGCTGCCTTGGGCAGCGTCGATTGTTAGTAAATTTGCCCGCAAGTCCTTTTGGTGGTCCACAAGGAAGACTGCCACGGGTTCGAGTAGACTGGATCTGCCCCTGTCTGATTCATTTCTTCCCCCACAGGAGCCATTTCTCCAGATCTACTGGAAAACGTTTAGCCGAAAAAACTCTTCTCCGAGTAGGTCCTGTACGCCCTCCATCCACGCACACTATCCATAAAAACAATAATGAGAAGGCATTCCAAGGGCGTGGGGTGGCATATAATCCTTCCAAAGGAAAGGGAAGAATAATAAAACACTCCGAGGGCCCCCTGACCAGGTCCTGCTGGAAAGGGACCAGCTCCCCGTTTTATTTCACTTTCCAGGCACAAAGGGGAGCGCTTGTAAAGTGCCCGATCACTCGCCAATCTGCATACTGCTCGCTGAGATCAGTGGCTGCCCCCTGGGGCCGTGGGGGCCCGTGACAGAGACACAAAGCCCGCTATTGCCAATCACAGCCGAAATAATTAAACCAATTAAGTCAGTACAAACAGAAACAAGATGGGTGAGAGCTGTGACCCTGGGAGGGGAGGGCGCTCGGCTTCCCCTGCAGCAGATGTGTTTACCCCAGAGACATATGTGTGTGCATTGCTAAATGACAAGCCAGGCAGGGACGTACAGGCCGGCTAATGGTGACAGAGGGGCCAGGGCTGAGGGGGTGGGGGAGGGTCAGTAGAGCCCGGTGAAGGGACTCTGGCATAGTATGGGGTGGGTGGGGAGGGGGGTAGCCCTGGCACTTTGTGCAGGAGGGGGCGCAGCACGAGTGGGAAGAGAAGAAAACGAATCCAGAATCGCTACAAATTAGTTATGACACACAATTATTCCTCAATTATCCTGGTTTATTTTAAAACCACAGCGGCTCCTTTCAAATTCAAAGCCTGTGAACATTCCCATTTAAATATAAGATTCATGTTTTAGATAACACAAGGAGGACCCATCTGCTTTTCTAGTCATGTGCACTTTGTTCAGACTCTCGGCTATATATTTTCACGCATACACCCAGTTATTTCTCACCTCACCCTCCCATGTTCGAAATTTCTTTCAGCAGAACAAAAAAATGTAAAGAACAACATAAAGATGTACATGAACAGAATTGCTGATGCTGTTTGCTGGGTGACATCTTCAATAAGGTAGGGCTGTGCGATAAGGCGCATGCTACCAAATCTGCGTGGAGCCTGATGGATACAGATTTCACCCGCAGTGAAGCAGGCTCCGGTTTTTATCTTCCCTAATTTTGATAAAAACGAGTTCAACCAGCAAACCGACAATGCTCCGAAGTTAGAAGACTATGACAGCAAGAACGGTGTGCTTTATATCCGCTATACGACCGTTTATCCTTTAAATGTCGATACAATTAGTTATATGGGGTTGGGCAAATCACTTCGTGTTTAACTAGGACTTAAAAGCAGCGAGAGCCATGTTGTAAACATCTTATTATCGTTATTGCGGGTGACATTACAACGGGTAGTGCCCGTAAGATCTCCCTTCCAGCGTCAAATGCCAGATGCACGTATGGCTGTCACGAAAGATTGAAGCCTGCACGGTTCCTGCGGCCTCTCCAAAGAAGCTGTACTTTTGTTAAATCTCTGGTACGTTCTCCTCGGATCAAAGCTCTCTGCTAGCGATACACTCTGCGCAGTGTCACGAGCAGAGCTTCCAAATCTGTCTCCGCTCAGTTATGGGCCATTTTTAAATCCATTTGACAAGCTCGGGCTATAACCGGATTCGATTCATTAGCGATATGATCTTGCAGGCAATAGAAGTGCTTGGTTCAAGCAAATTGTTTCTCTGTCATAAAGGAGGGGATACAACCTTCTCCCACAAGCCTTGGCATATTTTCCTGGCTTTGTGAAAAATGCAGCTCAACTGTGCCTCCTGGATTCACGGCTTCTAACTGCAACTAACCCCAAGAAATGTAAATGGGGGTTCATGCGAATATTTCTGCACACACCATCTTTCAAGCGAAACCAGAGATTTAACTCGCACAACCTTAGGCGAAAAAATACCACAGAAAGGGAAAATATCACAACTTTAAAGCACGTTTTTAAATTGTGTGTATCTTTTTATAGACAGGAAATGGTAACGTTTCTCAACCTTCCAGATGAAACTATTTAATCTCGGCCATTACCTGATATCCAAGGTCGAGGGTGTCAGCTACATAGAGGTTACTTTTCAATAATTCACCTTTTTACTGAAGTTTAGACAGCCATGAAAGAACATGTTGGATCCATTGCTCCAATGATAACACGCTGGTGAAACGTTTTATAGTAATTCAGAAATAAATATCTAAATCACTTTTATATTTTACAAAGCTCCACATCCCTTCTGCTTTAAGTTTTTTTTACCGTCCATCTTCATTTCATTCCTTCTTCCGCCCTTCCCCCTTTTCTGTTTCTTTCTTTCTTCTTTTTGTGTTCGCCGTCTTTATTGCTTTTCTATTTCTCGCTCTCCATCGTTCTCTGTATTCCTATCTTCCCTTTTCTTTCTTGGCTAATTTCATTCTTCTGTAACTTCCCTCTCTCTTAAACCCTATTTTTTTAATATATAATATTTGCATGCATCACCCCATTGTTCTGCTCTTTGGGCCCATTTCACATATCTGTGCCCAGCTGATATGCTGCACGTGAACTACTTTGGACTATTCTGCCAATGGCCGTCTAATGATACTTGCGTCTAAGAGAGTCAAGCGAACAAACTAAACAGCTTTGGAGCACTGCTGGCGCGTCACGCCTAAGAGGAGTGCTCATTGGAGGACACCGTTAACCACAACGCACAGAACGAGCCGGGGAGCCTCCAGAAACAGACACACAACGTGCCCCAATCAGGCCGCGTGAGTGTCTGAGGGTGTTCGCGGGCCCCACTTCTGCAGCCACGAGTGGATTATTCTATATTGTTGGCGACAGAGCCGGTGATCCCCGACCAGCCCCCGTTACCCCCAGCACAGATTGAAGCGGGCAGCTACAGGGGGGAGTGTATTAATTTCCAACAGCATCAGAGGCCAGGGTCTATTAGAGAGAGCTATTCTTCAGGCCCCCCTCCACTTCAGAATTAATCATGGATTCTTAATTTGAAGCTCAGACAAGTTGCTGTTAATTTAGTGCAGGGAGGCAGTGCTGGCAGAGGAGCCGAGGTGCTGGCCGGGCCCTCCCGGGTCTCATTAATCAGCCGACTGAGACGGCCTGGCTTGATTACAATTTGGAAAAAAATTCATTAGGGCCCGGGCGATTGACAATTTTTCTCCCTGGCTGTGATGCGAGTCATTAGGCAGGCAAATGGAAGGTGCTGATGACAGACACCCCCCAGGCCCCCTGCCTTGTTTGTCTCCCCCCGCCCGTGCCCCCAACCCGGCAACTCTTCCCGTAGAGACTTCTGCTGGACGCAGCATCTAGTCGACCAACGACGGGTGTAATATAGCTCGGCCGGTTTAGGTTCTGCTGCACAGATTTGAGTGTGTTACCTGCAGGTCAAGGGTCGGAACTCGGAAACCATGGAATGACGATCACATGAGGACCATTGCATCGTTTCCTAATACCTTCTACTATTTAGCTTCCAAAAGACAATTCCGTGTTTGTGACTTGCATGTAGATGAATATTATTGTAATAATTATTATTCAGACAGCATTAGCAATTCTTTTCACATCCATCCTTAAATTGTTTTTTAAATTGTTCTCTTCATTTTTATGCAAATACCCGTACTTCTAGTCTTTTCCTGCTCCCAGGCTGTAGAGAACCTCCGCCCCCAGCCCCACACGCATCGCCAGAGTCTTCCTCTCGGTTGTTTTAATGGTATGCATTTTAAGACCTTTCCTGGCCTTCCATCTTTGGGCGCCTAACTTTATAATTAATTTCAAGTGACAGTGTATCCAAAACAATATATTGAGCCATCTATAGACAGATAATCTAAAAACATATATAGTTTGTTACATACGTCATCCACGTGAAAATGGTAAAATACTGATGCACCCATAGGTTTATAGACCAGTAGTTCGATAAATAATCAAGGTATATCAATATATAGGGCACCAATAGGCTTATACATCAATATTTATTTTCATAAATTGCTACAGCAATACATTATTCATCAGTTATTCAATACAACCCGTCTCTACATCAACATATTGATAGATTATACACTGAGAAGTTATTATATTAATTGTTCAATACATACTGTAAGTACATCAATAGTTCATATATTGTACACCCATGAGCTAATACATTATTAGTTCGATAAATGCTGTACCTATATCGATATTCTGTACCCTAAGAGGCTGATAATTTAATATTCGGTAAATAGTGTAACTACATCATATTCATACATTATACACTGGGTTAATACATCAATTGTATGATATATATAGTTGTTACATCCATCCACTGTACACCTAAAGGTGATAGATTATTTAGTTTATTTATTGTGTTCAGCAAATGTCAGAAAACCCACCCTCAAGGCTCAAACAAACAACATATATCTAATAAAACAAAAATTATAAAATCCATGCGATTCAAACATCTTAAAACAAACAAATGAAACCGAGTCTATATAGGACAAAGCAGTAAGTGCTGTTTAAGCATTTTTTAAAAACATTTCCCATTTTTATATTTTTAGCGAGAGCATTTCAGTTTGACTCCTGGCCCTGTCTCCATTCTTCCTCCGAATTTGTTTAGGCTAACAGTTTTTGCTCTTTGTTGGAGAAGTCTGGGTAGATGTTGATACACAAGGAGATCAGTGAGGGATTGTCGCTTTGTAATTCGCTGATTTCAAAACTAAGTTTAAGGTGCAGCTGTACATCACTCCCGTCCTGCTCCCCGCCACAAAGCATCATTTGTTTTAAAACTTGGAAAATAATAAGCTTCACTGCATTTTGTGGGTTTTGGAGTTTGGAGTTAACCTTCTTTGGATGCCCAAGGAAAGTCTTTAGACAGCATTAAACTTTAGATAACACAATGGTTGGGGCTAAAGGTTTACAGTGATCCACAGACCAGACAGATAGAACTTTAGACAAATCATACAAATGGTAGTTAGCTGACTTGACTCCCACTTGCAGAGCAAAGGATATCTCAGTATTGAACAAAACCCTAAATAATGGGCCACCTGAACAGTGGTAGATGCAGGAGCAAGGTCTTCAGGACAAATCATCCGTAAGGAAGCAGTATCACAGTCTTTGCTCAGAAGCACATATTCTGTCTTGCCACTGTTAATATAGAGGTTATTAATATGCACCCAGACTTTTAGGCAGTCGAATAAGATGATGTCATCATTAGGCTCCCCACTAAGTTTTACCAGAAGTTAGTTACCATCAGAATATATCTCGCCTCTAGCCATTAGTTATTAGTGCTGGAGGGCGCATATACAAATTAAAAAGAAGGCATTTCAAGGCCGAGCCCACAGCTGACATTGATAGTGCCTGAGAGTTACATGCTGTATCTACATCAACGCATTGATAGACTGCACACCTATAGGTTAATACACCAAAAGTTCAATAAGTATTGTAGGTACACCAATATGTTGCACACCAACAGGTTGATACAGTCGTTGTTCAGTAAATACAGACTATCAATGCAATAATAGATTACCTATGGATAGATTAATGCATTTACTGTAGGCACATACTCTATGTATGTCAACTCTTCGATAGTTTTCACACATATCAACCGATTGTTCGAATCCTGGGACTACCATAAAACCATATTATACTGACACCAATAATGTGAACACATCAATATTCCAATGAATACTGTAGCTACATCCATGCACTGCTGCATTGTACATCAATAGTTTAGTACTTCAATAGTTCAGCACTTACTGTATTTACACAAACTTGTTCATAAATCGATTTAAGTATAGTTTGATACATACTAATAGCTGCAGTAGCAAGTTCAGACACTGACTATTACCTCACTAGTTTATTATTATCATCTTCATCTACATTTATACAGCGCACGGCTACCTCCATCGGAGGTGTCCCGGCGCTAGCAGCGGAATCAGCAGAAAGGGAATGGGGGAAGGGGATTAAGCTAGGCCAAAATGCCAGGTTTTCAAAGCTTTCCTAAACATTATTTCTGACTCTGACTTCCGGAGGTGGTCAGGCATAGAGTTCCAGAGAGAAGCAGTTGTCACTGAAAAAGCTCGACCGCCAATCCTGGCTTTAGCGAAGCAAGGAATTCGGAGTAATTCCTGGTGATTAGATCTCAGAGCCCTGGTCTGGCGGTATTTCTGGAGTCTCTGCTTCAGGTATCCAGGTCCATTGTCTCTAGTTGCTCTATATGCAAAAGCGCAATTGATGGACAGAATGCAGAACAATGTCATACATTCATCCCAGTACAGAGATCTGGGCCTAAATCCATCGTTTTTTTGCTCACCATGCCATTCCAGATTAGACCCAGCCATACTTCTAGCATATTAATATCCATAATCAGAAAGAGAGAAAATGGCTGAAGAACTCTTCGGCAATCTGAGGTCAGGTTTGGTAACACAACCAAGGATAGTTAGGAATGAGGGGTTGGAAGAAAAATTTCAGAGACTAGAAATATTAAAGATTACAGAACAATTGAAATGGTGGGATGGAATAACACTAAAACAATA
This sequence comes from Triturus cristatus, assembly GCF_964204655.1. Taxonomy (NCBI): domain Eukaryota; kingdom Metazoa; phylum Chordata; class Amphibia; order Caudata; family Salamandridae; genus Triturus; species Triturus cristatus. The sequence continues at coordinate 799,665,059 of NC_140583.1, read as the reverse complement.
TCTAAAGCTAAACAGGATACCTAGGGGCCTACGGGCGCAAATATTTCCCACCTATGAGGATTTGGAGCCAGATCTCCTATTAAGATGGGAGAAAGAACTTACTAGTAATTCTATAAATTTGATGGAAATTTTGATTATCAATGCTGAAAGGAAGGTAGCGAAATTACAAAGTAAAATCGCAGATGTAGAGGAGCCTAGCGCGCAACCAAGATGGCCGCGTAGGTGCGAGGCTCCCGAGGACCACCACGACCTCCTGAATTAATCCTGGCTATATCCTGTCCTTGTTGAGGGGACTGCATCGGTGAACCCGAGCTGAGGCGCCATCCGTTTTTCCTTTTCGAATCGGACCCCGGACACCGGTGGGAGCACCGATTGAAGGTTGCGGCCTTCTCCGCGCTGGCCCCCCGGATTGGAGTAGTGGGGCGATCCGGGGACAAGGCGAACAACAGCGGCGGGCAGGGCTGGGCGACTCGCGTATCCCGTGCTTTCACTTTCGCTTTTGCGCTCTCCTTGCCCTCAAGCGAGGTAGGGTTGCGGAGCGGGGTGCGCTGGTGTGGCCTTGTCCAGGTGTCCGGCTGACCCGCCGGCCGTGAGTCGTCCTGCGGCCCAGTGGTCGCCCTCCCCCCCCCGGAACCCGTGAACTGGTTTACCGGCCCTTTCGAGGAGATTGGCACGACGGTGGGAGAGCAGGCATGTCCACCAAACAAGATGGCGACCGGGCGAAGGTGAAGACGACCCGCCGCGGCCCGGCGCCTCAATCCAACAGTATGGACCGCTACACCCTCCAGAAGGGATCTCCGGAGACATCGCGCACATCCCCGGCGGGCCCGACGGAGGCATCTGCTCAACCGGTGGATCTGACCCTCCGGGACGTCATGGGCGCCATCGCAGAGATGAAGGCCTCGGTGGACCAGCGCTTCGACACCTTGGCGCAAAAGATAGACTCGGTCCTGGTGGATGTTAGCCTTGTGAGGGCTGACTTGTCCAAAACCAACGACCGGGTCGATTCCCTGGCCCACACCACGACGAGCCTCACGACGGACGTGGTGGCCCTCCAAAAGGAGGTGCGCCGGCTTGGCCAGGTGAGCGCCCTGATGGACCGGCGACTGGAGGATTCCGAGGGTCGGGCCCGGAGGAATAACGTTCGCATTGTGGGAGTGCCGGAGGGACGAGAGGCGGAGGCGGCAGATCTTTTTGTGGAAGAATTGATCCTTACCCATCTTCAGCCCCGGGGGCTGAGTAAGCTTTTTGCGGTGGAACGTGCTCACCGGGTCCCTGGGGGCAGACCTAAGGCCGGTGCCCCGCCGCGGCCTCTCATTGCCCGGATTTTTAATTTTCGGGACAGAGACGCTATCCTGCAGACCTCCAGGCAACAGGGACCGGTCAAGCTTGATAACATGGATGTGCATTTCTACCCAGACTTTACTCCGGCGGTCCAAAAACTGAGATTGAGTTTTCTCGGAGTTAAACGTCGCCTACGGGACCTGAATCTTAAGTACTCCATGCTTTTTCCAGCTAAGCTAAGGGTGGAGGTGGATGGGCGCACGCACTTTTTTGACCGACCCGAGGCGGCTGGGGACTGGTTGGACACTCTGCCTGGAGATCGGGGCCGAGGGGGTGGGGGGGGTGCGGTTGGCGGGGAGGGCCCGCCGGGTCAGAACTGAGGGGTGAAGAATAGGCCTTGCTCTGGACAACATTCCTTTACCATTTACTGATCGTTTATGTTCCCCTCTGATGGAGGTCGTGTGGGGTCTGTTGGGGGCTTCCCTCCTCCTCTGGGGGACTAGTTAGTTTTTCATCTATGGGGCGACAGGCACACTGCACTTTGGGGGGGCTGTCCGGGCTCATGCAGGGGTGCAGGGAGGGGGGAGTTCTGGTGGGATGGGGGGGTGGGGGGGGTGTGTCGTTTGTTTGCACCGCAAGGCAAGCCCTTTACTGTATTGTTGCTCTCGAGATGCTCTGTGGGGGACGACTGATTGCTTCTACGTATGATGGGGGGTAGGGATTTGACTGTGTTTTCATGGAATGTTAACGGTCTGGGGGACAGGATTAAGCGTGGTGTGGTCCTGCAGTACCTGAAACGTATCGCACCAGATGTTATCTTCCTGCAGGAGACACACCTTATAGGTAACTCCTTTCATGCCATGAATCGGCGAGGCTATCGTTTGGTGGCCCACTCGGGCTTCACCTCGGGCTCGCGGGGGGTGGGTATCATGATTAAGAACTCGCTCCCGTTGGAGATTGATGAGGTGCGCCATGATGAGAGGGGACGCTACACTGTTCTGGTGGGTAGAATGGAGGGTAGAGTGTTTGTTTTTATATCAGTGTACGTCCCGCCTGGGTTACAATCTACTACATTTGCGGATTTGGGGCGCCTCCTCCTGGACCTCCCGGGTGGCCTGCTGGTGGTTGGGGGGGACTTTAATGCGGTAGTTTCTGGGTCTCTGGATCGCCATCCCCCTAGGGACCTCCCCCGGGCACAGGCCTGGCTGTCCGGCTTTTTAGATACTCTGGGCCTGGTGGATTGCTGGCGACTAAAGCATCCCGCGCAGCGGCAATACACCTTCCACTCGGGTGCCCATGGTAGCCTCTCGCGGCTTGATTACATCCTTGTCCCGGCGGCCTATGCTGGGAGGGTGGGAGAGGTGTGCCATCTGGCGCGGGGCATTTCAGATCACTCCCCAGTACTGTTACATTTCGATGTCTTCCCTAGGGGGGGGGGCAGGGTGGCTCCAATCAATGCTTGGTACTTGCGTGACCCCACTATTCGTGCCGACTTGATCAAATCCTTACAGCGATACTTTGATGAGAATGTGGGGTCTGTCCCTTCGGCCATCTCCCTGTGGGAGGCTTTTAAGGTAGTTCTCAGAGGGGAGGCCCTCTCCTTTATCTCCCAGGCCCGGAGGCGCGAGCGGGAGGAGGTAACCCGGGTGGAGGCCGAAATTGCGGAATTAGAGGGTGACCTGGGGAGCGGGGTAACCGACGCCAAGTTGCATGTTCTGCACCTCAAGCAGGCGGCCTATAGGGCCCTCGTCACGGAGGCGGCCAGGGGCCTCAGTAGAGAGCAACAGGGGCGATTGTATGATGTGGGTGATAAGGCTGGTAAATTGATTGCGTGGTTGGACAAGAGGGAGAGAGCGAGTCGTGTGGTTCCTTTGCTTGAGGGGATGGATGGTGTGCCTGTTACCGAGCCGGAAGCCATTGTCTCCTGCTTCACGGATTACTTCCGCGAGGTGTACTCCCCGGTTTCTCCCTGCTCGGAGGAAGATTCCCATGCCCTGCTTCGGGACATCGCGCTGCCCTCCCTTACGGTGGAGGACAGGGATTTGCTGGACGCTCCTCCCACCTCGGACGAAATTGCCCTGGCTATTCGCTCGGTCGCATCCGGCAAGGCCATGGGCCCCAATGGTATCCCCATCGAGCTCTACAAGCTACGACCGGATGTACTGGCGCCCCACCTGCGCGCCATGTTCCTGGCGGCCCACTCGCGGGGTTCCCTCCCGCCGGACCAGCGTCTGGCCACAATCGTGGTGATCCACAAGGAGGGGAGACCCCGTGAGCGGGTTACATCCTATAGGCCTATCTCGCTCTTGAACGCAGAGCCCAAAATCCTCGCCAAAGTACTGGCCAACCGGCTGGTTGGCGTGGTGGGCGATTTGGTCCACCAAGACCAATCTGGCTTTATACCCCATCGCAACACGGCTCTTAATCTGCGACGCTTGCATGGGGTGCTCGCGCGTGTCCCGTTTGTGCGGGAGCCGGCCATCTTGGCGTCCTTAGACGCCACCATGGCGTTTGACACGCTTGAATGGCCATACATCTGGGCGATGCTGGCGAAATTTGGATTTGGACCGGGATTCATTAGCTGGGTCAAGTTGTTGTATTCGGGCCCATTGGCGCAGGTGGTGGTAAATGGGCGAGTCTCGGCCCCCTTCGCGCTGGGGCGGGGCACGCGTCAGGGTTGCCCCTTGTCACCGCTCCTGTTTGCATTGGCCTTGGAGCCCTTGGCGGAGTGGCTGCGGTGGCACCCCTCCATCCGTGGTCTCCGCTGGACCCCCGAGCATGAGGACCGCGTGTCCCTCTACGCCGATGATATCCTTTTGTATCTCGCCTCCCCGCGTAACTCGCTGATTGTCCTGGTTGATGTTGTGCGCTCCTTCGGTCGTAACTCAGGCCTTGTCATCAACTGGGCGAAATCCTGCGTGTATGTGCTCTCCGGGGAGGCTCCGGCCCTACCACGGGACTGCCCGATCCAGATTGCCTCACAGGGGTTCCGGTACCTGGGTATATATATTACTCTAGACCCGGAAGTCCGCTACGAGCGGAACTTGCTGCCCCCCCTCCAGCGCTTGCGGGAGGACGTTGCGCGCTGGCGGCGTCTTCCGCTTTCGCCGCTTGGCCGAGCGGCCTTGTTTAAGATGATGTCCTTGCCGCGCTTTCTGTATGCGCTTCAGAATACTATGGACTTGGTTCCGGCGCGCTACTTCCGTGAGGTGGAGAGCCTTCAGCGGCGCCTGTTCTGGGACGGGAGGCCGCGTATTGCTCTGGCTAAATTGACGCTCCCGTGGTACGATGGGGGGGTTGCCCTCCCGGACATTAAACGGTATTACTGGGCCTCCCAGCTAGCTGCAATTAATCATGGCCTTTACGGGCCCGCCTTGAACCCGGCATTTGAAATGGACAAGATGCTCCTGCCCGGTGGCGACTACAATCGAGCGCTCTACTCCGGCGCGCCCGACTCCCGTCTGACGGGACCGACGCGTGTCATGGTGCGTGTCTGGCACGCGGCTAATGCAGCGATGGGGTGGAAGGACCGTTTGACCCGGGCGACACCGCTATATGCGTCTGAGAGGTTGGGCTCCCTGTGGACATCGAAGGGCTTCGAGAAGTGGGACACGATCGGAATCAGCACAGTGGGAGATCTCTGGACGAGGGGGGGATTCAAAACTTTTGAGACGCTGCAGACGGAGTTTCAGCTGCAAGGCAGTGAGTACTTTCGGTACTTACAAGTCCGCCATGCGCTGGGCTCCGTCTTCCCGGATGTCGCGTCCATTCCGGAGTCTTCCCCCCTGGAGGACCGAGTGCTGGATGGCCATGTCCCAGACAGCACGATCTCCCTTATATATAAAAAGCTGATCAACGACAGATCGTGCCTGCTGACTAGTCTCCGCGAGGCCTGGGTTGCCGACGGGTTGGAACTGGACGACGAGGACTGGATCTCCGCGGTGGCCTCTCCGAAGGAGGTGGCCATCCCGGCTCGCCTTCGCTTCGTCCAGCTTAAGATCCTCCACCGGGTTTACGTGACGGGGCCAAGGCTTCTACGTATGGGCTTTGCTGGTGACGGATTGTGTAAGCGTGGCTGTGGTGCTTTGGCAACTTTCATGCATATTCTGTGGGAGTGCCCAAGGGTGGAGCGATTCTGGCGTGGTGTGCATGAGGTCCTGCGTGTGGTTACGCGTGTCGCGCTGTTGCCTGGAGCGAGGAGATGCTTGCTGAATGTGTGGGAACCAAATGACTATTCGGTCCCGCAGAAGCGGTGGGTGACTCTGGGATACATGATAGCTAAGCGTGACATTGCTCAATTGTGGGGATCCCAGAGGCCCCCGGCGGTGTTGGCCTGGAAAGAACATATGGATTGGTGTATGTTTCGTGAAAAGGTAGTGTATGTGGCGAGGGGTAAGCCTGGGGCGTGGGTGAAAGTCTGGGGCCCCTGGAACGCCTACCGCGGGGGTATTTGTGAGCCGCCGCTGCCACCGGCCGCCTCACCAGCTCCGTCCCCCTAGCCGACCCCCTCCCCCAGCCGCGGGCATGTGGTTCCCCTGTCCCTGATCTATTCCCATCCCCCTCTTCAGAGTTTGGCTGCTGGCTGGGATCCCCCACTTAAGGAGCACGTGCTGTCACTTTGGATTGCGGATTGCCTTGCGGGTGTGGTTTTTTGTGTTGCTCTGTTTTGAAAAAAAGGAAACCGTATTGTGGGCTTGGGGTTATGTGGCCTGCGATATTGATATCTCCTGATTTACCGATCTGCACCGCCAAGAGACTCTTACTGTAGGTATGTCATATGCTTCTGCCACTCTAGCGGCCGGCCGGATGGTTGTAGGCCCATACCTGTAACCTTTTTTAACATGTAATAAACGGTTTCAAAAAAAAAAAAAAAAAAAAATCGCAGATGTAGAAAAAGAGATTATGGATAGGAAAATGGTAGAAGTAACCGAAAAGAATGATACAATATTGAAAAAAATTCTTGGTAGACATCAGGAATACATAAAGATATGTAAAACTAGAAAACTCAAGACAGACAAACGACATTATCTAGCAGGGAGAGTGTTCACTTTTGCTAGTAAATTTGACCACCTAATTAATAAAGAGACCACGGGTGGGGCTGAAGGAGCCACTGATAGAGCGGGTAACACTTCATCAAGTGTAGTATCAAGTGACAATGAGAGTAATACAGAACAGGCTGAGGTTGTATATAACTGACAAAACACTTGTTGGCAAGGCAAAGAGCTGTAGTAATGTCAAGGAATGACATGTATGGTGAACTATGTTTTCACTGAAAATTTGGATGTCTGAATAAAAGGCATTGGACTCTGCGATATACAACCATACAAAGTTTTTTGATTTTGAGTGCTTGGAGTCATTTTGAACATCTTTAAGATCTTGTTTGACCAGGAACTGTTGAATTCCACAAACCAATCCAGGTTGGTAGCTATCCCTTCTTCCAAGGGTGCAGATAAGTTTTTGGAGATTGAGATGAGAGTCGAAAATAAAAACCAAGAGTCTTGACATCATCAATGACGGATGGAGATCAAACAGGAACATTTAGAGTGGATTCATTCGTGAACCTGGGAGTGATCAGGTTGTGAGAAGATAAGAAGAAGCTCAGTTTTATTGTCATTAAATATGAAACCATGAGAAGTTATCCCCGTTTCACTTTTGTCAAGTGTGAATGCGCCCAAGTAGATCAGGCTGTGAGGAGATGAGAAGGAGCTCAGTTTTATTGTCATTAAATATAAAACCATGAGCAGTGTTCTAGGTTTGACTACTGTCAAGTGTTAATGCAGCCAAGGTGACGTCTTCAAGGGAGGTTACCTTCAAGTAGATGAGACAGTCATCACCATGTTGGTGGTGAGAAATCTCAGGCGGTCTGATAATTTCCCCATGGGTTCAAGATATAGGTTGACAAGTGCTCGGGCTGGCACAGACCCCTGTGAAACACCTTGAGACAGCCACATGGAACATGAGGAAATGTCTATTTTGATCACTTGGGATCAGTTAGTAAAGTATGATGTAAACCAGTCAAAAACTTTATCGCTAAAACCCAGGCATTCTTGAAGAGTGAGAATGAGAATACCATGGTTCAGAGGGTCAAATGCCACAGAGAGAGAGTATAAGAAGGCGAACATCATTAATAATTTATACGAGGAACTTTCATTACTACACCTCACCAAGAAACCAGATTGGTAATCACCCAAGAGCTTTTTCTCTGAAACAAACTAGTTCATTTGATTGATCCCACAACTTTGTAGGGACCCGGCAAAAAAAGTTGGCCAGACCTGCAATGGACGTTGTTTAGGTTCAGAGGTCAGATGTTTTTTGATTTTTGGAAGTGGAATAACTTGATCCCACTTCAAACAATGAGGAACCACCTCTTGAGAAAGGGAGTGATTGATCAGGATCACCAAGTAAGGATTCAGTCTAAAATGCATGCCTGCAGTAAGGTGGGAAGGCATGAGATCATAAGCGTGGTTTGAGGTTTTTTTGTTTGTAAAATTTTTTTCAATTTCAAAAGTGAACAAAAAGTGTTTGCACAGCACACCAGAAGGTTATCATCATACAAATAAAACAATATCTGCAAACACTTATCTAGGTGGAGTTCTTCACCTCACTTGTTTATAATGCCAAGGTGATTTTACCGGCATCCCCAGATCTTTTTTGTTTTGTGGAGACAGCCAATAGCTTTGCAGATGGGTTCCTCCCTTTCTGCACATCATCATCATCGAGTCTGTTATCAGTGGAGCAGTTATGGATATTCAATACATGGCGATGCCTTTCTTGGCCACCAAAGCAATTTCTCCCTCGTTACTACCAAGGTCCTCCAATATCCCCAATAAGGAAATACGAAGAGATGCATCTATTGGGCTACCCAAAACTTTTGAGAGGATTGAGAGTATTGAATCTAAATGAATCTTGGTCAGTAGGCAGGCTGTGCCCTGAGAATACAGAGGTAGACATCCCAATGGCACTAAATAGCATAGACACAATAACAAAGGAGAAAATATCGAAAGGTAAGTAAGCAAGCATAGATTTTCTATACCTAACTCCACATATATGTACCCTGAATATATCTATATATATTCAGTGGAAAAACCAAAGGTTAAAGTGAAGTTCTAGTTAGGTGAAAATGTCAGTGATAACGTAATGTTTTTAACCTAAAACACTATTGAAATTCACTAATTATAGTCATCTCTAGTAACTATAACTCGTGCCCCCGCCAGGTACAGTCTAGTCATCAATTATGTCATTTCAAATGTTGCAGTGATGTTATCAAGGATGTTTTAGAGCATCTCACGAGTGATGTAATTTGTGGGGTACATAGCTGTGCATGGCATAGGCGCAAGTTTTATTTCCTTAGGGCACACGTTATAGTTACTAGAGATAACTATAACTGGTGAATTTCAGCGTTTTTTCAATTTAAAATGAAATGTCTGTGAAATGTTCATCCAACTATAACTTCACTTTAAGCTTTGTTTTTTTCAGTGAATGTCTAGATTATTGTCTTTAAACGTTAAGTCATATTTTATTACTATAAGTAAAGCCAACCCCCCTGCCATGCACAACCCTTGGCCATGAGCGGCCGCCCTGCAGCCAACCTCTCGCCCTGCAGCCAACCCCTTGCCTGCAGCCAATCACCCACCATGCACAGCCAAAGGCCGTGAGCAGCGTGGTGTTGGTCGCAGGGCCTGGCCACACTCAGGCAGACTCCCATCCCCCAATTTGTAAAAATAATTGGAATAAAAAGAGCAGGGAGGGGCACGAAGCCCCCCTTTACGAGTCTCTTCAGACCTCAGCGACCCCCATCGCCCAGGGATTTGCTTTTTTCTTTTTAAGGGGAGGGCTCGCACGGGCCACTTTCCTGAGCCACTCTTCCTCAAGGCCTGCATCCCAGAGGCAGACTTCATAATATCAGCATCGGGAGCATGTGCCCCCCTCCCTGTGCCTCTATAGGGTACCTGGGGACACCATCCCCAAAGCCTTTTATTATAATTTTTTTTTTTTGCGGGAAGGGGGGCACGCAGCCCCTTCGCCCAAAAGCCACATTGGGCCTTGGGGACCACAACCCCGAGGCATTTGTTAATTTTTAAATGGGGAGGTGATGCACCCCCCCTCACTGAGGCAATAGGGGCCCGTGGGAACCAATCCCCGGGCTTCAGGTGAGTGCCCCGGTCCCTACCTTGGATAGCCACAAAACACTAAGTTGCAGGGTCTGGCTGGAGTCCCAGGGCCCATCTGGCTCCCCAGCCAGTATCCTGCTGGGTGCTGAGGGGAGCCGGCACCTTTCCTTTGCTTCCGCTTGGGTGGGAGTAGCATTTTTTAATTGCCAGGCTGGAGCAAAGTGAAGTTCCCTGCTCAAGAGAGAGCAGGGAGGCTATCCCTGCACTATCCCATGCAGGGAACAGACTGTTCCGGTGGGTGGGCTCACTGGGAAACTCCAATACTGGAGAACTACAGTTACAGGTAAGTAACTTAATTTCTTATTATGTGCTGGGACTTTTGTCATGTGGTTACTAGAAACATTGTCGACATCTTTAAGTTAGCATGAGCCCAGTAGCCATGATGCTACTTTTGTGCACAACACTGCATGTCTTTTTTTTTTTTTATCAGAGTTTTATATAGCGCGAACTTGACCCGGTATCGGGTATCAAAGCGCTTTACATAGCACCAGTTGCGTTACATGAGGACGCAACTCTGTTTATGCCTTTCGCATGAGAACTTTTTGCTGTGCTCGTCCTCTGAATGTTCCTGGAGTTTAGTCTGAACATAGTGAGCAAGGTCGATAAACACTGACTCTTGTTATTCTGTTCTGGTCAGGTCCTAGCACTTAAACATAACATACCAATGCAGCTGTTTCTGCTGAAGAATCGTCCTTTGATATTATGAGGATGCATGTTTAGGTAACAGACACTTGGAGAGGGGCCTTTCCAGGGAGAAGAGCAATGCACACCTGTGATGTAGAAATACGATCTATGTCCTGAGGTATGGGGTCTGTTGACAAAGCCCGGAGATCTTCTATTATGTAATAATACTTCTGCTTACCAAGGGGAGAGTGGTTAGGCCTTATAGTCCTTTATCCACTGTCTTTATAAAATGATATCTCTCTTTATGATATATGGCCTTGCTGCAATGCTAACTGTATTGATATTATGCATTTAGCTAGTGGTGGTGGTTCGTATATTGCATGTTAGAGCACAATAGTTAAAATAAATATTTTCAACTATTTTCGTGTTTCTATCAGATCTTATTGTGGACAAATATGAGAATGTGAGCAAAAACGTTGTGGCTTGTTACCGCGATTCCTGAAAGATCCGGGAGTGTTATGTTCTAGGGTGTCTAATCATTGGTTTCTTCATTTGTGGGTAAGAGAGCGAGTGAGACACTATAGCTAGTCGGTCCTGGGTTTGTGGGCACTAAGATGGTGGGAAGGCTTAGCCCCTATACACCGAGGTCCCATTTTCCTGTGCATAGTTCTGTGTATGTGCAGAATCCCTGCAACATGGTGCCACCAACATTTGGTCTGGTACTTATTCGCGCTTGTGCTTGTCCATAATACCATCTCACCAAATACCGGAGTAGTCTGTGGTGCGAGGGATCAACCTCCTATATTAGAGATTATCGGTTTCTCAAGCTTGGATTTTAAAAGGTTTTGTTTTTCGTCTTTAATACCCAGTTTTGCGCTATCGTTTTCCTTCTTATCCTCTCTGATAGATAATGGCTATTGCAGTCGCTGCTCATAATCGGGCGGCACTGACTGCTCATTTCACTCAACATGGAGTCCCGGCTATGGGGGCAGACATTATGTTTGTGGTTGAAGCGAACGCTGCTTTTCGCTTTGAGGTGTTTTATTCTTGGGTTAAGTTCTCGGCAGTGGATGGGAATGATAATTTTTTTCATGACTATGAATTTGCCGCAGTTCCAGGTGATTACAGACCCTCGCATTCACTTGAAGTTCCATTGTCAGCTTGGGAGCACACCATCTGGTTTAATGGTGCCCTACCTCACCCTGTTACAAGAGTCCTTTATTGGTCTACGGAGCCACATCCACTAATCCTTTATGGGTTCCGGAGAAGCGTGCTACTCGCCAAAAAAAGCACTTCAACACCCCATCAGGGGTAACAAGCGCTATATAAATGCAAACCTTTTTCCCTCTTCTATCCCTCCACTATTCTTCTGAATCCAAATAACTGACTAACCTATCCACCACTCAAATTACTCACTATACTAATTCAACACTAATCCTTCTTGGGTTCCGGAGTAGCGTGCTACTCGCCAAAAAAAGCGCTTCGATGCCTCGTCAGGGGTAGTGAACGCTATATAAATGTAATTACAATACAATACATGGCCCGTGTTGGCGGGTTTTACACCACACCCACATTATTGTGGGGTTACACACGCACAGTTGTGTCAATTACATGAGACTTTAGTTCATATACACAGAAGCGTGATATAATATGTGTCTCGCATGGTCCAGGCGGCTCCGGCTGGGGCCCTTCCTCAGCAACCAGGCATTGAGGAATGGTAATTAGCCCAATCATGCATGATTAATTCAGTTATGGGAAAGTGTCCTCAAAATAGAGATGAATTTCCTTTCTGGTTAGCTGAGCAATTTGAGCAACTCGAAGCTGTATTTCCCAATACCTCTCCATTAGATAAGCATAGAATCTTTACAATGAGATTGACAAAAAGTCTTATTCCCAATTTGGCTGATTGCACCACCTGAGGGAAGGTGTTTGCGGCGCTGTATTCTCTCTGCTTTGGCACCCCCTCCATGACAGTGCTATCGGCAGTTCTTAAGAAGGTTCAAGAGGAGCACGGGGAGGAGGACGCACTGGAGTTGGGGATTAGGCTGGTTGGGTTATTCCCTATAGTCTCTGATATCATATTTGCCAATATCAAAGGAGAAGCGGTTAGCTTGCAAGTGAGTCAGCGCCTTGAGGCAGTAGCAGACGTTGATAAACAACGCAAACTGCCTAAGATTATCGCTAAGGTGTATAAAGCATTAGGGCATAATAATTTGGGGAATAAATCTTTTACTCAGCCACAGAATAAACTCCCTCCCGAGAAGGAGGGGCGTCCATTCTTTCCTAAAAAGAATTGGAACAAGAATAAACAACAACAACAACCACAACAATAGGAGCCAGGTTTGCGTTCTGGTTCACCGACACCCGATGCTTCAGAGCGTAGGTACGATTTATGTGACCGCTCTAAGCTTAAGACGCCAGAGAGGTTTCAGGTTCCTGTTTCTCGTTCCTTGCAGGACTCGTCGACTCAACAGTCCGGTGGAGGGGAGCGTCAAAATCGTAGAAAAGGCAAAACCACGCAACAACGTTGTGATCCGCCACGCCAGTTTGGCGTAAAGACCAAACCGGAGGGACAGCAGCCATATCGTGTCCCATTTCAAAAGAGAAAAGTTGCAGCTTTAACAGCGAAGTATGCATCAGACTGTGAGAACCCTGCTCCAGGTTTGGAGATGGGCTGTGACCCTCCTCGACAGCGTGGCGGAAGTTGTCTGGAGGTGAGAGCAACTGACACATTCATTACTGTGGAAACAGCTGCTACGAGAGTTGCATCCCCAGATAGACTTTATGAGATAGTCCTCCAAATTGAAGGTGATATACAACGTACAATTAAGGGTATCATTTAGGATAACCTTACCTCGTCCTAAGACATTTTGTTGGGGGAAGCGGACTAGCCTCCCCCATTTGTTTTAGCATTTTCACGAGGTGAGGACGTGATACTTCCCAGTTTTTCAAGTTACGTCTTTGAAGAGACTAAACAAGCTTAATGCATCAGAATGGGCTTTAGCCCTAGCGCCAGCAGTGTATCGCAATCAGGTGGGCTGGGATAGAGATTGTCCGGCACGAGATTCCTTTGCGTTCAATGCCGCAGCCTCAGACGCAGTGTCCGATCAAACCCGAGGTGAAAGCACCCATTAGTGACATTTTGGCCCAGTTTGAATATCAGGGTGTACCTGAACCCTGTGTTTCATCAATGAATAATCCTCTGTTTCCGATATCTAAACCGAACGGGTCTTATCTATGAAAATTTTAACAGTCATGTACGCACGTTTGCTGTACAATATTGTCCATAAAAAGTATAAAATCACTTTGGACATTTCAAATGGATTTTACAGTCACAATTTGGCTCCTGAGAGCCGTGACTGGACCGCATTTACTGCAGTCGGCAATCAGAAAAGATTTACAAGATTGTCAATGGGCTATAAGAATAGCCCTGGTGTGTTTACTGTGTGTGTTGTGTCACTTTTACACAACATAGATCCTGATGCTTTCTCTTACGTTGACGACATGTATTTGACTGATGACAAATTGATACCGCATCTGGTGCGTGTTGACCGCATCATCTTGTCATTTGCAGACTTAGGATACAAATTTAATTTTGCTGAGTCACCCATCGCCTATTTGGCGGTTCTCTTTTTGGGTTACGAACTCAACAATGAAGGAAGGGGGTTAACTTTCTGGAGAAATGTGCTCAATTGCAGCCTCCTACTCTTAAGAAGTTGCAATCTGTGCTGGGTTTTCTGAATTTCGGGAGGACATACATTCCTGATTATGCTCAGCGAATCAAACCGTTTTATGCGTTGATACAACCTTCTTTGTCTTCCAGCTGGCTTCCGGAACATACAGATATTCTTCGGTCCTTGCAGTCTGATCTGCTTGCGACTAACTTCTTGTTAACTCATGACAACACAACTAACTTAGTCATACGGATTGTACTGAGTACAGTGGGTTTCTGTTGGAAAGGCGTCTGCCGGAAGGGGGTTCGATACACGTCTTGCCCACCCCTTTGACCCACCTCTCCCAAGTAAGCCGAACCAGGCGCGCACACCCTGATCTGCACTGTGAACAGAGGGACACCACACGTATTCTTTGTAGGACGATAAGTTCTTTTATCGATGATTTCAGGGATCTTTATGACCCAAAGGCAAATAGTACAGCAGTGGCACAACGTACCACAAATCAGTCGTGGGGAATGGGGGTAGCGGGACAGTCTTTCAAGATAGTGTCTCTGCGAAATACCCTGCGGAAGCTCACAATCCTCGAGCTGGAGGGTGTCGTGTCTCTGGGCGATCTCTTATCGAGTCGTCCTCAAGGGGAGCGCCGCGAGTCTCTCAGCAGGCACAGGTGGTCGGAGTTCAGGAGCCGCGATTCCGTCCGCAGGGCTCAGATGGTTCAATAGCTGGGGGGCCGCGAGTCACTCAGCAGGCCTAGGTGGATCAGTGTTCGGGAGCCGCGACCTCGTCCGCAGGGCTCAGATGGTTCAATAGCAAGAGGCCGCGAGTCACTCAGCAGGCCCAGGTGACTTCAGCGTTCAGGAGCCGCGACAGCGTCAGCAGGCTCAGATGGTTCCAGGTCTTCTCTGTCCTTGTTCCTCCGGCACCCCTTGTTATACTCCGCTGGTTCTTTGAAGTCCGGAGTGCTCGCAGAGGGGGGACTGGGGTGACGGAGGGGGTTCGGCGGGATTTCCTGCCGCTCACTTCTTTGGTCTTTTCAGGTGGGTCTGGGAGGGACCCCAGACGCTCGGTAGGGGAGGCGCCTGCTCCCCAGGGGCCTGGTGGCCGATTGAGTCCTCCCGGGGAAGGCGACCCGAGGTGTGACTGGGCTGGCGCCTCTGGGTCTGGCTCGAGGGTTCCCGCTCCCTCGGTTGGGCATGCGTGGTAGGGTGTTGAGTCTGTCAGGTCTCTGGCCGGCCCGTGGATCGGGGGTGGCTGGGGCGTCCGGAGTCGGGGATGTCGTGTCTTGAGGGTGGTTGCAGGTTGGCGGGACGATGGGGAGGGCAACGCCGTGAGGCCGGTCTCACACGCGTCCCCCCCAGCTGAAAGGCGTGGAGAACTACCCATCCACTGGGGGGTTCTCCTCGCCGAAGCGGAAGAACCGGGACAGGCCGTCGGCGTTGGCATGATCCGTCCCGGGGCGATGTTCGACAGTGAAATCCATCCCTTGGAGAGAGATGGACCATCGTAGTAGCTTGGGGTTCTCCCCCCTCATCCGCATTAACCACTGCAAGGGCCGGTGGTCCGTCTGTACTCGAAAATGGGTTCCGAACAAGTAGGGCCGCAGTTTCTTGAGGGCCCAGACTACGGCAAAGGCCTCTCGCTCTATAGTGCTCCAACGCTGCTCTCTCGGCAGCAGCCTTCGGCTGATGAAGGCTATGGGCTGATCAATGCCCTTGTCGTCGAACTGCGAGAGCACGGCCCCGATGCCATGTTCGGATGCGTCGGTCTGGACCACGAACTCTCGGGAGTAGTCGGGGGCCTTGAGTACGGGAGCGGTGCACATGGCGGTTTTCAAGGCGTCGAACGCCTGCTGGCACTGGGGGGTCCACTGCCCCTTCTGCGGAAGCTTTTTGGAGGTCAACTCTGTGAGGGGCCCTGCGATACTACCATAATTTTTCATGAACCTCCGGTAGTACCCCGTGAGGCCCAGGAAGGCCCGAACCTCTGTCTGCGTGGTGGGGGGCTCCCAGGACTTGATGGCATCGATCTTCGGCTGGAGAGGGGCGACCTGGCCGCTGCCCACCTGATGCCCCAGGTAGACCAGGGAGCCTTGTCCGAGCTGGCATTTGCTGGCTTTCACTGTCAGGCCCGCTTGGCGCAGGGCCATTAGTACTTGTCGGAGGTGCTGGAGATGCTCGTGCCATTGAGAGCTGAATACGGCGATGTCGTCAAGGTACGCTGCGCTGAACTCCTCGAGTCCGGCCAGGACCTTGTTCACCAACCGCTGGAACGTGGCTGGGGCGTTTTTCATCCCGAACGGCATGACCCTGAAGCGGTAGTGGCCATCTGGCGTGGAGAAAGCAGAGCGCTCTTTCGCCCCTTCCGTGAGAGCGATCTGCCAGTACCCGCAGGTCAGGTCGAAAGTGCTGAGGAACTGGGCGGCCCCCAGGCGGTCGATGAGCTCGTGGGCTCGGGGAATAGGGTGAGCGTCTGCGCGGGTGACCGCATTGAGCCCCCGATAGTCTACACAGAATCTTAGTTCGGGGGCGACCCCTGGGGAGGCAGCCTTCGGGACCAGAACCACCGGGCTGGCCCAGGGGCTGTCGGAGGGCTCGATGACCCCTAGGTTGAGCATTTTCTGTACCTCGATCTTGATGCAGGTGCGGACCCGGTCAGGCACCCGGTAGGCTCGGTGTCTCACAGGTGGGCAGTCGCCGGTGTCCACGTCGTGAACACACCAGTCGGTCACCCTTGGAATGAGGGAGAAAAGGTCTGCGAATTGTCCGAGCAGCTGGCGGCAGTCGTCGGCCTGCTGGGGGGTGAGGTTGTCCGACAGTTTCACACCCTCCACGGAACCGTCCAGTTCTTTTGTGCACAGGAGATCGGGCAGGGGTTCAGTGTCCTCTTCTGCCCCCTCATCGGTGGCCAGTAGCAAACTCAGTTCTGTCCTTACGAAGTGGGGCTTGAGACGGTTTACGTGGAGGACCCGGAGAGGGTTCCGTGGGGATTGTACGTCGACCAGATACGTGACCTGGCTCTTCCGTTCGACCACCTTGAATGGACCAGTCCATTTGTCTTGTAGGGCGCAGGGTCTCACCGGAGCCATGACCCAAACCTGCTGGCCCGGCTGGAACTCGACCAAGGTTGCGTTCTGGTCATACCAGCGCTTCATTTCTTCTTGGCTGGCCTCGAGGTTAGCCTCTGCAAGTTCCCTAAACTTCCTCGTCTGGTTGCGGAGCGCCAGGATGTAGCGGAACACATCTGGGGGTTTCCCCCCGGGGGCTTGTCTCCCAGCCCTCTTTGACCAGGCTTAGGGGCCTTCGAACGGGATGTCCGTACAGCAGTTCGAAGGGGCTGAACCCCAGAGACTTTTGGGGAACCTCCCGGTACGCGAACAGGAGGCAAGGGAGGAGGACGTCCCACTTCCGGCGCAGGGGCTCTTCGAGGCCCAGGATCATTCCCTTCAGAGTTCGGTTGAAGCGCTCCACCAGGCCGTTGCCCTGGGGGTGGTAGGGGGTCGTGAATTTATACGTGACTCCGCACTGCTGCCACAGGGACTCCATGTAGCGGGATATAAAGTTCGTGCCGCGATCACTCACAACCTCGCGGGGAAATCCGACCCGGGAGAAGATCCCCATGAGAGCCCGGCCCACCACGGGAGCCGTCACGGTGCGGAGGGGGATGGCCTCGGGGTAGCGGGTGGCATGGTCCACCAGGACGAGGATGAATCTGTGGCCCTGGGCGGTCTTCGGATCCAGGGGTCCCACGATGTCGATGCCGACCCGCTCGAACGGGGTACTTACAACGGGGAACGGTTGTAAGGGAGCTTTGCGTTTTCCGCCACTCTTCCCACTGCCCTGGCACGTGAGGCAGGACTTGCAGTGTGTTTCTACATTCGCTCGCATCTTGGGCCAATAGAAGTGGGTCACCAATCGCTGGTATGTCTTGTCTTGGCCTAAGTGTCCTGCCAAGGGTACATCGTGGGCCAGGCCCAGGAGGAGGCTCCGGAACCGCAGGGGTACCACCAGTACTCGTGCTGCGCCTAGCTCGGCTGACTTTTGCTCGCTGTAGAGGAGGCCATTGTCCCAATAAACCCAATGGGTTCCGGTTTGATCACCGGCGACCTGGGCTTCGGCTTGTTGTCTAAGTCCCTCGAGGGAGGGGCAAGTGGTCTGTTCCTGGCAGAACTCTTCGCGGGAGGGCCCCCCTTCGCAGTGCCACTGGGCCAACTCGGGCAGTTCTTCGGGTTCCATCTGGGCCTCTGGGGCGGAAGGTTCCGGTCCTTCCCCTGGGTTAGTGTCTCCTTCCTCCTCGGAAGGAGGGTTGTCTGCTTCTGGTAGGGGGTCCCTGTTCTCGGGGAAAGTGTTCGGTAAGAGGGCTTCACCGCCCTTGGAGGGGGCCACTCGTGCGGTCATGGAGCGCGTGGTGGCGCAGACCCATTCCGGTAGGCCCATCATCTCTAGGTGGGCTCTTCGTTCTACCTGCCCCCACGGGGAATTTTCCAGGTCGTTGCCCAGGAGGCAGTCTACGGGCTGCGAGTTCCGGACCGCTACCTTCAGTTCTCCGGAGACCCCTCCCCACTCGAAGGGCACCAGGGCCATCTGGCAGAGGCTCTCAGAATTGTCGGAGGATACGACCGGACAGAGGGCCCCGGCTAGGATCTGGTCTTCGGAAATTAGGCTGCGGTGGACCGCGGTGACACTCGCCCCGGTGTCGCGAAGGCCCTCGACTCGGTGGCCGTTGATAGTCACCTGCTGTCGGTATTTCTCTGTGTTGGCGGGCAAGGGTGTCCCGGGGACCATCTCTCGATCCCCAAGGGAGACCAGGGCCATGGCCGCCGGTTCCCATTCCTCGGAGTCGTCCATTTCTTCCCCCAGAGCCACGGAGGCCATCTGCCGGGTCGTGGGGTTGGTCGTTGTGGATCGCTGATACTGGGGACACTGGGGGTCATTGGCGTAGTGTCCGGGCTGCTGGCAGCGGAAGCAGGTGATCCTAGCTCGTGGACCTGGTCGTCCTGGGGCTCCGGTGCTGGCTGGAGACTGGGCCGAACCCGCCGCTGGTGGGCTGCTGGGGGGGCTGGTGGAGGACCCCCCGGCAAAGTCTCTTGGTCGGCCGTGGTTCCCTCCGCCCCTCTGGCGGGGGGGACCCTGACTGTTGCGGCCGTAGTCCCCCACGGGGCCCCGGGTGGCCCGGGTGTTCACCCAACGATCAGCCTCAGCAGCCAGCTTCCTAGGGTCGGTGAGTTTACTGTCTAGGAGATGCTGGCGCAGTTCTATAAAGCAATTGGCCGCTAAATGTTCCCAGGCGATCAGATCGAACAGTTCTTCGAAGGTGGAGACCTTGCTGCCCTTGATCCAACCGTCCAGAGCTCGGCTGTAAAAGTTCACGTATTCGACCCACGTGGTGCCCGGTATCTTTTTGCAATCTCGGAACCGTTGCAGGTACATTTCGGGGGTGAGTCCGTACCGGCCCACGAGGGCTTCCTTCATGTGGCTGTAGGAGTTCATGACCGCGGAGGGCAGATCGAGCAGAGTGTCCCTTCCTTCGCTCAAGAACCGGCCCCATAGGCCAGCCCCCCAATCCTTCTGCGGGACTCGGTGAGAGGTCATGGCGACTTCGTAGGCTTTAAACCACTGCTGGATATCATCGTTCTTATAATACTCCTTGACCACATCCTTGGGGATGTGAACTTTGGTTTCCCCGGCGGGAGCGGGCTGGGGATTCCCGGGCGGCTGTGACTTTTCGTGTCTAGCTCGCCACTCAATTTCCTTCAGGCCGCGTTCATGTTCTAGCTGGAGTTTCTTTTCGTCGTGCTCCCTTTGGAGTCTCTTCTCTTCGAGTTCCCCTTGTAGCCGTAACTGCTCGACGGCTAACTTCTTCTCTGCCAGTTTTATCTCTCCCTCGATTTTTAGTTTTGCCAGTTCCAGTTCGTGGTGGCGGCTTCTCTCTCGGTCCGCTAGTTCCTCGGAGGACAGGTTCCCCTCTGGCCCGTTGTTTCTCGCCGGGGTGCTTGTTTGTTCATGGGTAGAGTCTCTTTCCGTTTGGGTCGGGGGCGCCCCCGTCTCGACCCAGGCTTTCAGTACCTTCTGGTAGTCTTCCTTTGTGCTCAGTCCGGTGGTAGCGATGCCAAGGTCTTTGCAAAACTGTTTTAGTTCTCTATGCGTGTAATAGTCCAATTGATCTTCTCGGAACGGTGAGCTTATTTCGGTACCTGTGGCACCCAGGGAGGTTTCTCCTTCCATTTCTGTTTGGTAGTGCGTCAGTCGTTTACTGCACGCTCTCCTTCGGTGTCGGCTCGGATCCCGTCGTCTGCCACCAAATGTTGGAAAGGCGTCTGCCGGAAGGGGGTTCGATACACGTCTTGCCCACCCCTTTGACCCACCTCTCCCAAGTAAGCCGAACCAGGCGCGCACACCCTGATCTGCACTGTGAACAGAGGGACACCACACGTATTCTTTGTAGGACGATAAGTTCTTTTATCGATGATTTCAGGGATCTTTATGACCCAAAGGCAAATAGTACAGCAGTGGCACAACGTACCACAAATCAGTCGTGGGGAATGGGGGTAGCGGGACAGTCTTTCAAGATAGTGTCTCTGCGAAATACCCTGCGGAAGCTCACAATCCTCGAGCTGGAGGGTGTCGTGTCTCTGGGCGATCTCTTATCGAGTCGTCCTCAAGGGGAGCGCCGCGAGTCTCTCAGCAGGCACAGGTGGTCGGAGTTCAGGAGCCGCGATTCCGTCCGCAGGGCTCAGATGGTTCAATAGCTGGGGGGCCGCGAGTCACTCAGCAGGCCTAGGTGGATCAGTGTTCGGGAGCCGCGACCTCGTCCGCAGGGCTCAGATGGTTCAATAGCAAGAGGCCGCGAGTCACTCAGCAGGCCCAGGTGACTTCAGCGTTCAGGAGCCGCGACAGCGTCAGCAGGCTCAGATGGTTCCAGGTCTTCTCTGTCCTTGTTCCTCCGGCACCCCTTGTTATACTCCGCTGGTTCTTTGAAGTCCGGAGTGCTCGCAGAGGGGGGACTGGGGTGACGGAGGGGGTTCGGCGGGATTTCCTGCCGCTCACTTCTTTGGTCTTTTCAGGTGGGTCTGGGAGGGACCCCAGACGCTCGGTAGGGGAGGCGCCTGCTCCCCAGGGGCCTGGTGGCCGATTGAGTCCTCCCGGGGAAGGCGACCCGAGGTGTGACTGGGCTGGCGCCTCTGGGTCTGGCTCGAGGGTTCCCGCTCCCTCGGTTGGGCATGCGTGGTAGGGTGTTGAGTCTGTCAGGTCTCTGGCCGGCCCGTGGATCGGGGGTGGCTGGGGCGGCCGGAGTCGGGGATGTCGTGTCTTGAGGGTGGTTGCAGGTTGGCGGGACGATGGGGAGGGCAACGCCGTGAGGCCGGTCTCACAGTTTCACTTACCTAACGTTCAATGAGGGCGATACGGCCCCGTTTCCTACAAATCGCATTTGTACACCTCAGAAGAGATGCGTTTTTCAACCGTTGAGAAAATTCTTACAGCATTTCAGATGGCGATCCTGAAGGAGCGCTCATTGGCTCAGAGTAAAAGCATTCTTAAGGTATCGCCTGTGCCTACTCTAGAAGCGGTCTCAAAGGTGAGCATACCGAATTCTAAAGCCTTACACCCGCGTTGGATTTAGTGGGCAAGTTCTTTGACATCGGCTGATGTCACTTTTATCTTTGACCGATCCTTGCAGACGCAGAAGTTTTTACAGTTCGAACAGGTTCATCCTGCGCCGCAGTATTTGCTTCCACTTGACCAAAACAAATGTATAGTTTATACCGACAGATCTGCGCAGCCGGCCATTGGTTCCAAACATGCTTACTCGGCCGCCTGTGCTATTGTGGAGGGCTCTTTGGTTGACGGTGTGTTTAAGGCTTCCTTAGTCCACACACAGTGTCTTGGAGACTGCACAGCTCAGTTGGCTGAGCTATGGGCTTTGGTATTGGCTCTCGAATTCGCTGATCCAGATATACCTACACTTATAGTGTGCGATTCTTTCGATTGTGTACAGTCCTTTAATGACAATCTATTCTTTTGGTCTCAAAACGATTATTGAGACTCCAAAGGTAGCGCAATAAAGCATAAAACGCTTTGGGTTGGAGTGGCAGCTCTTCAGGAGTCTGCTGCCCACACATGTTATTCATACTCTTGGCCAGCAGCGTGTGGGAGCACATGCAGTTGGTAATTCTTTGGCTTATGAGGCAGCCAAATCTGCAGTTGCCACGTGTTCATTTTGCAGCAGTTACTAGGTCCAAGACTAAGATTGATAATGAAATTCTGGCAGCTATAGCTAATAAAAGGGATGGGACGGGGTTCCCACAACGTTTCCCCTCTAAGTATTCTTATCATTTATCACCGGAACAAGTTCCCTTTGCTTCCATACCGTCCGTTGGGGATCGGCTGATTCCCAATGTGGACCGCAGGCTTCCTTTGATCATTGCCGCGCATGAAGGCTTGGCTTCTGCTCGAGTTGCAGCGACAGTGTCTCTTTTGCAACAGCGATATTGGTGGCTTGGTCTGTATAGACAGACTCGTAATTATGTACTTTCTTGTGACATTTGTCAACAGATTAAACCGTCCACGGTTGCACGTCCACCTCACAAGCAGCTATATAGCTCGAATCAACCATTTGGATGTTTTTATCTTGATCACTGCAGTCCTTTGACATCAGACTCTGCCTATAAATATATTTTGGTTGCCCTGGATTCGTGCACTAGATTCCTTTGGGTTTGGCCGCAACATTGTGCTGATGCTCAAAATGTCATCAGAGATTTGCGTGTCTTTATCGGAACATTTGCTTACAAGGATGCGATGAGGTCGCTGGGGGTGCTATTGCAATTTTCGTCTCCATACAGGCCTGAGGCCAATTCAATAGTGGAGCTAATGAACCGTAACTTAAAGCAATCTTTGACAGCTAGAGTCTTAGGTACTGGCAGAGGTTGGCTGAACGTGCACTTAATAATCTCCCAAGAAGATCTCTGGGTGGGCGGACCCCTATACGAAATGCTCTTTGGCATCAAGATGTTTGTGCCAGACCTTGATGGTCTAGACGTTGTGGCAGCTGCCGCAACATCTGACGTAGATAACCATTGTGCTATTTTACAGGATCTACAAAAGACTCAAGACAGGGGGGCGGAGCTTGGCTCTAGACGAACATGGCCGCCTGAGCCTCGAGCTCCTCCACGCCGGCCAATAATCCTGCAATTATCCGATCACCCTTCAACCAAAACCGACTTTTGGGACTGATATTTCTGAGTCGGAAAGCCTCCGCGTCCCGGCTATGAAACTCTGATCTCCCTAGACCCCCCCTGTCTGGAGTTGCGAGGCTGAGGTGCGAGCGAAGCGCTCGGCATCGGCTCCCCGAGCTGGAGTGGGCGCGAGGCGGAGCTACGTCGCCTTACATGCGGGAGTGCGCAGACAAGACAAGCCGGTCCCCGGAGCTGTGGAGACTGGATTCGCCCGGCCCTCTGCCGGTTCCTACGGGGGCGCAGACGAAGCTTCGGCCCGATCAAGGAGGGGTCTGAGACTGCCCCCACGGCGCGAGCTGCGCCATCAGAAGAACAACACAGAGGGGAGCCTACATATCCCTCCACCCCCCCCCCCCCCCCGGCGTGATTGGGGCGATTGGGACCGCGATCCATACCGCGAGACGGCCCGCAGCAGGGGAGAGGAGTTGTGGAGGCGCCATCTAATGAGAGGTTAGTGGAGGGAAAAGACAGCACTCCAAACCAGACTGCACGGGCAACGCCTGGAAGGTGCGCATTGCGGCCATTTTGCGGCCTGCCAGAGAGAGTGTAAGCGCCTGATGCCGCGAGGGTGCACACCGAAAAGGCCCCCGATGGCACTCCTGTACGAACTGAAGGCTGGCGCAAGGAGCGTTGGAATAATGGGCAATGCCCTGGGGGAAGTAGTGTTGGTGACAGCCTGACTCCTGCACTGACCGTGTGAGCGACGGAACTCTCCACGAAGTCCAGCTGAGGCTACGTTTCCCCTGGGAAAGCTGACATTTAGGCGCCACGAGCAGAAAACGTCGCCCACGAGGGGGGGCATTGCAACGTCCGGACACTGGAACATATGCTCCATCCACCGCATGGGCTTCTGCGGGCTGCGGGCACAGTGGACATCTTGGGAGTGGCGGGATTACTGCTGACTGCGATCACTGGTCGGACGCCCCGCTGGGAGTCGTGCCCCCTGGTGCAGCTGGCCTTCCATCGCGGGGTCTGTCGGTGCGGGTGTGACTGGGATACGGTTGCTGCGGTGAGTGGACCATATGCGCACGTGGCAATATAAATACCATCAACAACGCACCTGGGAGACGGCACAGTGTGTAACCCCCGGCCACCCTGACATAGTGGAGTGGACATTACATGGTGCAGCCCAAGGGGAAAACCGTAGTGGCAGTTTGAGCAACGAGTGACCTGGTGGGGAGCTGCTACACGGCCCGAGTGCTTCAGGGACTCCGGAGTAGGTGCTTCCAAAACCCGGGAAGCTTCATATAGACGGCATATCGGTGCCTCTGGGGCAAGCGGCGACATCTCCTATCCCACCCCGCACGTGTGTCGGACGCTCCTCGGATCGCCTGGGACCTGGACAGACCAGGTGCGGACACAGCGGGTGCCGGGCATCATGGGAGGGAAGGGCCACCGCGGAGGGGCACAGGCGAAGCTGGAAAAGTTTGCATTCCTCAAGGACCGGAATGCGTCCCCCCCCTCTGATAAGACTACGGAGTTTACGTTGGCGGATGTCATGGCCACGCTGACCCAGATGCAGGCCTCAATCGGCACTATCTCCACGGATGTTGCGCTCCTCAGGGCGGATGTCGCTAAAATTAATTCTAGACTGACTGAAGTCGAGGCCACTACAGCGACCCTCACCCAAGGCACGGCAGACCATCAAAAACGCATACAAACTCTTGAACTAGTGCAAAAACAGCTGCTGGCCAAGTTGGATGACCAGGAAGGCAGGTCCAGGCGTAACAACGTGCGGGTCGTTGGTGTGCCGGAGAGTGAACGCGGCCCAGCATTGGACCTCTTTGTAGAAAAACTGATCACCGAACAGCTGCAGCCCCGTGGGCTCTCAAAATTTTTCTCGGTGGAAAGGGCGCACCGAGTACCGGGTGGGAGGCCTCGGCCTGGGGCCCCCCCACGCCCGATCCTGGCCCGCATTTTCAACTTTCGCGACCGGGATGCAATCCTCCAGGCGGCGCGTAACGCCCCCCCCACTGCGGGTGGACAACAGCACAGTCACCCTTTATCCGGACTACACTGCGACAGTGATGCGGCAACGGAGAGACTTCATGGCGGTCAAGGCGGAACTCCGCACTCGAGAACTTAAATATTCGATGTTATTTCAGGCGAAGCTGCGAGTAGAGGCGGAGGGGCGCACATGGTTCTTTACATCGCCTGCGGCGGTCTCGGAGTGGCTGGAAGAGTGGCGTCCGGCGAGATCGAAGGGCAGAGCGGAGCGTGCCCCTGGCGGCCATTCCACCTCCCCCGAGAACCTGGATGCCGAGGAGTCGAGAGCAGAGGATGGCGTGCCGTGAAGTCGAGGCTGTACGGGAACAACCGGACTTGAGGACACTGAACAGCCCGGGGCCGGGATGCGCCGAGCGGCCCAGTAGGGCCCTGAAACTGCAGGAGGCTGATGACTCTAGACCTTTTTGTCTCTTCGGACAGTCGGCTACTTGAAGGGACAAGCATATGGTGTGGGGATCGGCGGCGGAACAGTGAGCGGCTTCCCCCCATACGCAAGTAACAAGTTGATGGGAACTAAGCACTCTGCTGAGTTGGGGTGGCGGGTAGTTCTAAATCCGCTGGGCAGGGAGGCAGGGAGGGGGGTGGGGGGACGGGGGCATTGTTGGAATGTTGGTTTGTGTTTTGTTTCAGGTTCACCAACTACTCATTGCTATATTAGGCTGGCTAGGCTGGTACGGGTGCACAAGGGTGACACACGACCGTACGCACTTCACACATCCCTCCATGACGACGGCATCACATAACATGACCCAAGAGACCACTGATAGAATACTAGACGTCCATACACAGCAGCACTGTCCTTCTTTCAGTATTCTGTCCTGGAACGTTAATGGATTAGGGGACAAGATCAAACGGGGGCTAGTGCTGCAATATCTCAAGCGTAGAGGACCTGCGGTGGCACTCTTGCAAGAAACGCATTTAGTGGGCACGACCACCAAAGCCCTAGATAGGTGGGGGTTTAAGATGGCGATACATTCGGAGTTCACGACGGGGTCCAGAGGGGTGGGTATATTGATCAACAAACGTTCTCCCCTGATTCTTCTTGACTCTCGTAAGGAGGAGCATGGTCGCTTTGCGGCACTTACCTGCCAATGGGAGGGGAAAGTGTACAATTTGGTGACCGTCTACATCCCCCCGACACTACACCAGACCTCCTTTAGGGCATTGGGTGAATTCCTGTTGGCGCTACCACAAGGGGAGCTTATCATGGGCGGGGACTTTAATGCAACCATGGACCCTACACTCGATAGGTCATCATACAGGGCACATGGCGGCGACACCTCCATTCTTCAAGAATTTACTGATGCGCTTGGCCTTGTAGACACATGGAGGGCATATAGGCAAGAGGAGAGACAGTACACCTTTCTTTCCGGGGCACACAACACCCTTTCCCGCATAGATTATATCTTCACCTCACCCGCCGGGTTCAAAGGGATGACCGAAGTGTCGCACCTCCCTAGGGGTATCTCGGACCACTCGCCTGTGGTCATCACGTTTGCGACCATTGACCCGTGTAAACGCACTGTGTTCCCGGTCCACCCCGGATATCTCAAAATCCCTAAAATCAGCAAGGCCCTTAAAACAACGACCAAGCACTATTTCACTGAAAATACTGATTCCGTCTGGGAGGCTTTTAAAACTGTCCTCTGCGGACAGGCCATCTCCATAATTACTGACCACAAGAAAACCCAGCGACTCGCGGTGCTGGAGCTCGAACAAGGGGTGAGTGAGGCGGAAGCAATCCATGCAACGCAAGCAGATGATGATTCGGCACATAAAGTCCGCATGGCGCAGCAGGAGTACTGGTCCCATCTTTGGGAGGGAGCACGTATTAAACAGGTGGCGACTCAACATACGATCTATGAACTAGGAGACAAAGCAGGCAAACTGCTGGCATGGCTGGAGAAAGGGGACCGCGCGGCGCGGTGGGTGGCTCGGATTCGGATAGGCAACGGGGAATTTACCTCGGAGCCGCGACAAATAGCGGGGGCTTTCGCGGCCCACTACAAAATGATATATACACCGGAGGCCTCCTCTACCGTTGCTGATAATGAGATCTTCCTTCGGGACATCGCAATGCCGCGACTGACCCCTTCGGGAACCGAGGCCCTGGAGGCGGACCTGACGGCTGAGGAGATTACACTGGCGATTCTGGCCCTTCGCACCGGGAAGGCGATGGGGCCTAATGGAATCCCGATTGAATACTATAAGCAAAACTCCTCACTAGTAGTCCCGCACCTACTGGCCATGTATAGGGACGGTCTATCGACCGGGATCCTCCCCCGAGATCAGAGGATGGCTACGATAGTGGCGATCCCGAAACCTAACAAACCGACGCACGAGTGCTCATCTCATCGCCCGATTTCGTTACTGAACGCAGAGGCGAAGATTCTAGCCAAGGTACTGGCAACAAGACTACAGCCGTACCTCTCGACCCTAATACACCCGGACCAGTCGGGATTTATGCCCCACCGAAACACTGCTCTGAATATACGGCGTCTCCATGGAATTATTGCGTGCCGCTCCTCGATAGAGGAGGACGCGGCCATACTGTCATTGGATGCACGGATGGCGTTTGATAGGGTAGAATGGCCTTTCCTGTTTGCCGTCCTCCGCCACATGGGACTTGGCCCCAAGATCTGCGCGTGGATTCGGCTTCTATACACCCAGCCACTTGCACAGGTGGTAGTAAACGGCCACGTTGCGGACGCCTTTCCTTTGGGTCGGGGAACGAGACAGGGATGCCCCCTTTCCCCGCTCCTTTTTGCTCTGGCTCTGGAGCCCTTGGCGGCGTGGGTGCGACAGGACCCAGTGATCCGTGGCCTCAAATGGACGATGGGATGGGAGGATCGTATCTCCCTATATGCGGACGATGTCCTGCTGTACCTTGCCTCGCCGGCGCGCTCCATCGCCTGCCTCCTCGACATATGTGCGTCGTACGGGAAGAGGTCAGGATATGAGATCAATTGGGAGAAATCCATCCTTTATATGCTCCGAGGCTCCCCGCCTCGGCTTCCGAGGGGCTGAATATTCGAGTGGCTCATGAAGGATTCAAATATCTTGGCATATATGTAACTGCGGATCGCGACAAATTTGTGGCTGAAAATTTAATGAAGCCCCTCCAAAGGCTTCGTACCGACGTCAAACACTGGCGCTCCTTGCCCCTGACACTGCTGGGAAGGGCTTCGCTTTTCAAAATGCTGGCCCTCCCTAGATTCCTATACGTGCTCCAAAATACCCCTTTCCCGGTTGCGCCCTCTTATTTCACGGCTATCAACGCGGAGGTCACTCGCCTCCTATGGGAGGACAAGGCGCCGCGGATAGCTCTCTACAAGCTCACCAGTGGATGGTATGATGGCGGTATAGCCCTCCCAGATATCAAAACCTATTACTGGGCGTCGCAACTCATGATTATAAACCAATGGCTCCATGTGCCGGGTGACGACCCTGCGTACCGTATGGATAGGCAACTGCTAGGGGCAGAAGGGGTTATGGGAGCCCTCTATAACCCGAAAAGGGGTCACGTTCCGGCGGGGCCCGCAGCGCACACCCTCCGGATATGGTTTGCGGCACAGCGAACAATGGGCTGGGCGGGGAGGATTACCCAGGCTACGCCTCTCTGGGACACAAAACAGCTTGGGGTACTACGCACTACCAAGGGATTCCACCAGTGGGATCTAATTGGTATCTCCAGGGTCGGGGACCTCTGGAAACGGGGAGAGGTGATCACTTTTACCCAATTACAGGCAGACTACGACTTGGCAGATACCGAACGTTTCCGATACTTACAAATCCACCATGCGCTCCGGACGGCGATTCCACCTGGGACACGGCTCCCGGAGTCATCGCCCCTGGAGGACCGGCTCCTCACGGAACATCTGACTCAAAGAGCGACGTCCCTAACATACCGGAAAATAATAAATAATCGCCCTGATCCTTTCTTGACCCTTAAGAGTAAATGGGAGGCAGAACTCGGAGACTTAGATGAGACGGAGTGGCAGTCCGCGCTGTCATCCCCCAAAGAAGTGGGCATATCGTCCAAATTAAGGCTGGTCCAACTTAAAATTCTGCACCGCACCTAATAGACCCGTACACTCCTATTTAAATTGCAACGGGCTGAGTCCCCGCAATGTCTTAGGAACTGTGGCCACGAGGGAACCTTCCTTCACACCTTATGGGAGTGCCCAGTCATAGCGCTTTATTGGAAGGGGGTGTTGCACACGCTCTCCCAGGTGACCAGAGTCCTGACGCTCCCGGAACCTCGGCGCTGTCTCCTCAATATCTGGGAACAAACGGACCACAAGAGAGTGACACAGCTCTGGGTGACGTTAGGGCTCATGCTGGCAAAACGCAATATAGCCCAGCGATGGGGATCGGGGCAGGCGCCTACCCTGGCGCAGTGGATCCAGGACATGGACCATTTAATGGTGGTTGAAAAAACTGTATATGTACATAGAGGGTGCCCCAAAAAATGGTCCCAGGTGTGGGGTGGATGGAATGTATACAGAGGGAATATATGTGAGCCCCCGCCCGATGCATCAGAATCTGAACTCAGTGACCAAGAATAGTTATCCCTTCGCTAACAGTGGTTGGGGATGGGAACGACTGTGTGATACATTTGGAATGTCTTTATGTCTCTACTGTACCTGTACTGAATTGTTGAAATACGTTTGGAGTAATTTCCTGCTAAGCCTTACACTGGATGAGTGGTGTTTATTTTCCTTTTTGTTTACAAACTTAATAAAAATATTTCAAAAAAAAAAAAGACTCAAGACACTCTTGCTAGAGCTGAGTTGCACTCGTCCGAAGACACAGCGGTGCTGATCCCTGTCACAGGGTGGCTTCCTAAAGTTGGTGATCTGGTCCGGGAGAAGATAGAGAACCAAAAAAGAATTTGGTCCCTCTTACCGTGCGCCAGTCCCTGTTCTTGGATTAAAGGGCACTCGAACTGTGATTTTGCTTCCACTGCCTGGACACAAGGAGAATCGTTACATTTCCATTGAGCATGTCAAGTTGCACCATTTGGCCAATACTGAATAGTATGCCCAGACCAGTCCCATGGAGAGATGTTTTACTTCCTGTGAGGTCTTCGATGGCGACTACCGTACACCAAGAGAGTGAAGTGGAGACCTCAATTGATGTGCTGGCTGTTTTGCCCTCATCTTCAACAGCTAAACCTCGAAATTATGGCTCACCGTTTATGGAGCTTATTGTGGAGATTCCTACACATGCGCTCCAAACGTCTTTTAATGCTGATTGTCCACCTTTGTATCGCCTAGGAACTGTTGGTTGTTACATGGACAGAGGCAATTTTTCTTTGCCTTCATCGTCTTCTTCCTCAAATTCAACTACGGAGGAACCTCCCAGTCGATTTGCCATTTTCTTTTGCTGGTTTCGCAGAACTTATCTGGTTCCTCCTTGGACCTACGTATGGATGGTACTTACAACGGTGTTTCTATTTATGTGGATTGGGTTTGTCACTGTCCTTTTGATTAATGGTCATTATTTACTTGAACGTTTTAATGTACATTTGGTTGATGGTGTTTTGGCTCAACACACCTCATCTCATATGATGAAAAGGGATCGATCCCACGTTAACATTTCAGCAGTGCCATTAGTAGATGCCATTGTTTGGGATAAGGTTCAATATGAAATTTACGGCCCGACAGAGACTAATAGAATGCCATACGTCTTTCGTGTTTCAATAGGTGATGTCATCACACCTGGACTGCATTCAGACCACTGGGATGTTAATGCAGTACATTCGTTATTTTCAGATTTAAAATGTTACACAGCTTTTGAAAATGAAGCTTTAGATTTAAATTCTGCCAATTATGCTGATGTATTCTGTTTTTAACATTATGGTCATCATTTTTTACATAAATCAAACAAAGTACGTAGTCAGGTCAATTATACACAATGGGAACATTGTCCTGCTCCATTTCAAGGTAGTTCACAGACACAGAAGAAAAAGGTTGTCTACTTTCCAGGTTATAATATATCGGACCCAAGATCATATTTTTATAAATTGAGTGCTCAAACACACACGAAATTCATGCTGACCCATACTAAATTGGTATATTCTTCGACTTTCATAAACAATTTATCATTGAAAGGTTATGATTATTGGAAAGACGATTGATTTGAAATCAACATGGGGTACCAAATTTTGGCAGGTGCAGGGAACAGAATCATTGCATCATGCGTGTTTGATACTGTCACAAATGTTATTTTTGAATCAGATAGTGCAACAAACTACATGTTTTGGTTTAGCTACTGCTAAGAATTTGAATTTTCCCTCGTTTCCTTCCTTAACTGATTATGATGACTTGCAAAAATATACAAATTATACTCTGGTGGAATTACAAAATATGGTCCAGAATGGTACCCTCAATTCGACCAGTATTGCACCCTTGGGATGGTTAATATGGACACTCAGTACTAATGCCTGCCAGTTGCGTTTTTTCGAACTCAACGGGGGGTTTTATGCTCCGCAGACCTGACCTTCCCTTTCCACAATCACATACAGTTACTACATATTCTGTTGCTAAATGATGTCACCAATGGTTAGGGCAGTCATCGTTATCATCTGTGAAACATCATCTCTCAGGTTTAAATGGTGACATTGATTTGGCTGATTTCCTATTAGGACCACGTTCTTAATACATGGTGTTATTTCTTTACCTATTTACCTCTTTCAATTTAGTGCATGTATGAAACATTTTCCTATCAGGAGGTTTGAACCCCTGGGTAGTACTTTTCTGTATGAAATGTGGTCTTACCATTTATGTTTCACTGTTTGCGTGACGTCAAAGAGGTTTTCCTGACAGGGGAGGACAGGGATTCTACAGTGGGACACGCCTTATTTTGTACACAAGTTCAGCTGCACGGCGCTTGCAATGTATCAGCGCCTAATTTAGCATGTTTTCTAAAAGGAACACCAGTTCCCTTAATAATTCCCACACTCACATTGCTTTCTAACAGTAGTTATCTTATCCTAAATAACCATAACTGCTGCGGGTTACGGGCAGGGATGCCGTACATAGTTACAGTTTCCAAAAGAGTTACTTGTTGCAGCAATGATCTTTTTCCTCCCCCGCATGGGATTGTAGATAGCTCGCTGTGGCCTTATTAAGTCTGTTGGACTTCAATAAACTAAGCAGACTCAAAGCGCTATTTTTTCCATAAGAAGTTGCTCTCACTTCTGCTCGAGAGACCTTCGAATTGCAGGTGTCTAGAACGTCCAGTGAAATTCAGTCACTGCTGAATACGAATCTCCCACTAAATTTTGGGGAACTGATTCACCAAATCTTTAATCCGTCTGATACTGAAGGCCTTGCACATTTTTTAAACTTGTAGGCTCCGGCCTTCTTTAATCTTTTCAGACTATTTTTGGAGTAATACCGGCCTTTATACATTCTATATTTTCCAGCGCATACAGTGGTTTTCCACTTATCCTAATATTGGTGTGTGGAGTGCTGGTACTTCTGCTCCTGTTACGCAATGCATGTCCGTCCTGTGGTTCTACACAGACCAGTCCTATTGCGACTTTACCGTGAACGAATGCAGCAAATATTTGGATGCTTAACACTGGCAACACTGAGTGTGAGCTATAGGCTTACCTTTCGTTTCGCTTGCTTCACTTGCATGCAACCTGCGTTCTACTGTCGACGGTGCCGTTCCTCTGGGCCTTGGATATCTGCCTCTCCACAGCATCAAAAAGAACTGTTGATGGACAGAATGCAGAACAATGTCATACATTCACCCCAGTACAGAGATCTGGGCCTAAATCCATAGTTTTTTTGCTCACCATAACATTCCAGTTTGGACCCAGCCATATGCAAATCAGTCTTGACCCTGTGCCCTATGGGAACAGTACAGCCCGAACTTCCAGGCCAGGTCCTCCCTGGACTGGAAACAAGCATCCTAGGACCGGTTTTGGGGTTTCAGCCCTCTTCAGCCAGGATAGCTTGATTCCAGTGGCATGGAGAGCCTGGGACTCACGTCTGAGCATACCTGTCCCACTCGGGGTGACAAATGCAAAAAGAACTGTTGATGGACAGAATGCAGAACAATGTCATACATTCACCCCAGTACAGAGATCTGGGCCTAAATCCATCGTTTTTTTGCTCACCATACCATTCCAGTTTGGACCCAGCCATATGGAAATCAGTCTTGACCCTGTGCCCTATGGGAACAGTCCAGCCGGAACTGCCAGGCCAGGTCCTCCCTGGACTGGAAACAAGCATCCTAGGACCGGTTTCAGGGTTTAACCCCTCTTCAGCCAGGATAGCTTGATTCCAGTGGCATGGAGAGCACAGAACTCACGTCTGAGCATACCCGTCCCACTCGGGGTGACAAATGCAAAAAGAACTGTTGATGGAAAGAATGCAGAACAATGTCATACATTCACCCCAGTACAGAGATCTGGGCCTAAATCCATCGTTTTTTTGCTCACCATGCCATTCCAGTTTGGACCCAGCCATATGCAAATCAGTCTTGACCCTGTGCCCTATGGGAACAGTCCAGCTGGAACTGCCAGGTCAGGTCCTCCCTGGACTGGAAACAAGCATCCTATGACTGGTTTCGGGGTTTCACCCCTCTTCAGCCAGGATAGCTTAATTCCAGTGGCATGGAGAGCACGGGACTCACGTCTGAGCATACCTGTCCCACTCAGGGTGACAAATGCAAAAAGAAGTGTTGATGGACAGAATGCAGAACAATGTCATACATTCACAACAGTACAGAGATCTGGGCCTAAATCCATCGTTTTTTTGCTCACCATGCCATTCCAGTTTGGACTCAGCCATATGCAATTCAGTCTTGACCCTGTGCCCTATGGGAACAGTCCAGCCCAACTGCCAGGCCAGGTCCTCCCTGGATTGGAAACAAGCATCCTAGGACTGGTTTCGGGGTTTCGCCCCTCTTCAGCCAGGATAGCTTGATTCCAGTGGCATGGAGAGCACGGGACTTACGTCTGAACATACCCGTCCCACTCAGGGTGACAAGTGCAAAAAGACCTGTTGATGGACAGAATGCAGAACAATGTCATACATTCACCCCAGTACAGAGATCTGGGCCTAAATCCATAGTTTTTTTGCTCACCATGCCATTCCAGTTTGGACCCAGCCATATTCAAATCAGTCTTGACCCTATGCCCTATGGGAACAGTCCAGCCCAACTGCCAGGCCAAGTCCTCCCTGGACTGGAAACAAGCGTCCTAGGACCGGTTTTGGGGTTTCACCCCTCTTCAGCCAGGATAGCTTGATTCCAGTGGCATGGAGAGCACAGGACTTACGTCTGAACATACCCGTCCCACTCGGGGTGACAAATGCAAAAAGAAGTGTTGATGGACAGAATGCAGAACAATGTCGTACTTTCACCCCAGTACAGAGATCTGGGCCTAAATCCATAGTTTTTTTGCTCACCATGCCATTCCAGTTTGGACCCAGCCATATGCAAATCAGTCTTGACCCTGTGCCCTATGGGAACAGTCCAGCCCGAACTGCCGTCCATCAATTGTGTGTCTTTTGCTTTCTCGCCCTAAGTGCGCCGGGTATGCCTAGACGTAGGTCCCGGGCTCACTGTGCCACTGGAATCAAGCTATCCTGGTTGAAGAGGGGTGAAACCCCGAAACTGGTCCTAGGATGCTTGTTTCCGGTCCAGGGAGGACCTGGCTTGGCAGTTCGGGCTGGACTGTTCCCATGAGGCACAGGGTCAAGACTGATTTGCATATGGCCAGGTCTAAACTGGGGTGGCATGGTGAGCAAAAGAATGATGGATGTAACCCAGATCTCTTGACTGGGCGAGAATCTTTTGATTTGGTCTGCATTCCGTCCATCAATTGTGTGTCTTTTGCTTTCTTGCCCTAAGTGCGCCGGGTATGGCTAGACGTAGGTCCCGGGCTCACTGTGTCACTGGAATCAAGCTATCCTGGCTGAAGAGGGGTGAAATCCCGAAACCGGTCCTATGATGCTTGTTTCTGGTCCAGGGAGGACCTGGCTTGGCAGTTCGGGCTGGACTGTTCCCATGAGGCACAGGGTCAAGACTGATTTGCATATGGCCAGGTCTAAACTGGGGTGGCATGGTGAGCAAAAGAAAGATGGATTTAACCCAGATCTCTTGACTGGGGGAGAATGTTTTGATTTGGTCTGCATTCCGTCCATCAATTGTGTGTCTTTTGCTTTCTCCACAGCATCAGGCACTGACCTGGATTATTATCTGTTGGTGGGTCCCTTGCTGGCACATTGTTGGAAAGGCGTTCGCCGGAGGGGGGTTCGATGCCCATCTTGCCCACCCCTTTGACCCACCTCTCCCCCGTAGGCCGAACTAGGCGCGCACACCCTGATATACACTACGAACAGAGGACACAACACGTATTCTTTGTAGGACGATAGGTTCTTTTATCGATGATTTTCAAGGGATCTTTATGATCCAAGATGCAAGTAGTACAGCAGTGGCACAAAGTACCACAACTCGGTCGTGGGGAATGGGGGTAGCGGGACAGTCTTTCAAGATAGTGTCTCTGCGAAATACCCTGCGGATAGCTCACAATCCTCGAGCTGGAGGGTGTCGAGTCTCTGGGCGATCTCTTACCGAGTTGTCCTCAAGGGGGAGCGCCGCGAGTCTCTCAGCAGGCACAGGTGGTCGGAGTTCGGGAGCCGCGATTCCGTCAGCAAGGCTCAGATGGTTCAATAGCTGGGGGCCGCGAGTCACTCAGCAGGCCCAGGTGGTTCAGTGCTCGGGAGCCGCGACCTCGTCAGCAGGGCTCCGATGGTTCAATAGCAAGAGGCCGCGAGTCACTCAGCAGGCCCAGGTGATTTCAGCGTTCAGGAGCCGCGACAGCGTCAGCAGGCTCGGATGGTTCCAGGTCTTCTCTCCCTTCGTTTCTCCGGCACCCCTTGTTATACTCCGCTTGTTCTTTGAAGTCCGGGGTCCTCGCAGAGGGGGGACTGGGGCGACGGAGGGGGTTCGGCGGGATTTCCTGCCGCTCACTTCTTTGGTCTTTTCAGGGGGGTCTGGGAGGGACCCCAGACGCTCGGCAGGGGAGGCGCCTGCTCCCCAGGGGCCTGGTGGCCGATCGAGTCTTCCCGCGGAAGGCGACCCGATGTGTGACTGGGCTGGCGCCTTTGGGTCTGGCTCGAGGGTTCCCGCTCCCTCGGTCGGACATGCGTGGTAGGGTGTCGAGTCTGTCAGGGCTCTGGCCGGCCCTCGGATCTGGGTGGCTGGGGCGGCCGGAGTCGGAGATGTCGTGTCTTGAGGGTGGTTGCAGGTTGGCTGGATGATTGGGAGGGCAACGCCGTGAGGCCGGTCTCACACGCGCCCCCCCCAGCTGAAAGGCATGGAGAACTACCCATCCACTGGGGGATTCTCCTCGCCGAAGCGGAAGAACCGGGACAGGCCGTCGGCGTTGGCATGATCCGCCCCGGGGCGATGTTCGACAGTGAAATCCATCCCTTGGAGAGAGATGGACCATCGTAGTAGCTTGGGGTTCTCCCCCCTCATCTGCATTAGCCACCGCAAGGGCCGGTGGTCCGTCTGTACTCGGAAATGGGTTCCGAACAAGTAGGGCCGTAGTTTCTTGGGGGCCCAGACTACGGCAAAGGTCTCTCGTTCTATAGTACTCCAACGCTGCTCTCGCGGCAGCAGCCTTCGGCTGATGAAGGCTATGGGCTGATCGATGCCCTTGTCGTCGAACTGCGAGAGGACGGCCCCGATGCCGTGTTCGGATGCGTCGGTCTGGACCACAAACTCTTGGGAGTAGTCGGGGGCCTTGAGTACGGGGGCGGTGCACATGGCGGTTTTCAAGGCGTCGAACGCCTGCTGGTACGGGGTGGTCCACTGCACCTTCTTCGGAAGCTTTCTGGAGGTCAACTCCGTGAGGGGCCCCGCGATACTACCATAGTTTTTAATGAACCTCCGGTAGTACCCTGTAAGGCCCAGGAAGGCCCGGACCTCCGTCTGCGTGGTGGGGGGCTCCCAGGACTTGATGGCGTTGATCTTCGGTTGGAGGGGGGCGACCTGGCCGCTGCCCACCTGATGCCCCAGGTAGACCACGGAGCCTTGCCCGAGCTGGCATTTGCTGGCTTTCACTGTTAGGCCGGCTTGGCGCAGGGCCATGAGTACTTGGCGGAAGTGCTGGAGATGCTCGTGCCATTGAGAGCTGAATACGGCGATGTCGTCAAGGTATGCTGCGCTGAACTCCTAGAGTCCGGCCAGGACCTTGTTCCCCAACCGCTGGAACGTGGCCGGGGCGTTCTTCATCCCGAACGGCATGACCCTGAAGCGGTAGTGGCCATCTGGTTTGGAGAAGGCAGAGCGTTCTTTCGCTCCCTCCGTGAGAGCAATCTGCCAGTATCCGCAGGTCAGGTCGAAAGTGCTGAGGAACCGGGCGGCCCCCAGGCGGTCGATGAGCTCGTCGGAGCGGGGGATAGGGTGAGCGTCTGCTCGGGTGACCGCATTGAGCCCCCGGTAGTCCACACAGAATCTTAGTTCGGGGGCGACCCCCGGGGAAGCCGCCTTCGGGACCAGGACCACTGGGCTGGCCCAGGGGCTGTCGGAAGGTTCGATTACTCCAAGGGTGTGCATCTTCTGTCTCACAGGCGGGCTGTCGCCGGTGTCCACGTTGTGGACACACCAGTCGGTGACCCTTGGAATGAGGGAGAAGAGGTCTGCGAATTGTCTGAGCAGCTGGCGGCAGTCGTCGGACTGTTGGGGAGTGAGGGTGGTTGAAAGTCTTACTCCCTCCACGGAGCCATCCAGGTCTTTAGCGCACAGGGGGTCGGGCAGGGGTTCGGTGTCTTCTTCCGCCCCATCATCGGTGGCCAGTAGCAAACTTAATTCCATTCTCACAAAGTGGGGCTTGAGACGGTTCACGTGGAGGAC
Source organism: Triturus cristatus (assembly GCF_964204655.1). NCBI lineage: Eukaryota > Metazoa > Chordata > Amphibia > Caudata > Salamandridae > Triturus > Triturus cristatus. The sequence goes on along the minus strand of NC_140583.1, from coordinate 799,627,185 downwards.
CCGGAGGGGGTTCCGTGGGGACTGTACATCGACCAGGTACGTGACCTGGCTCTTCCGCTCGATCACCTTGAAGGGACCAGTCCATTTGTCTTGTAGGGCGCAGGGCTTCACCGGGGCCATGACCCAAACCTGCTGGCCCGGCTGGAACTCGACCAGGGTTGCGTTCTGGTCATACCAGCGCTTCATTTCTTCTTGGCTGGCCTCGAGGTTAGCCTCTGCGAGTTCTCTGAACTTCCTCGTCTGGTTGCGGAGCGCCAGGATGTAGCGGAACACATCAGGGGGTGTCCCCCGGGGGCTTGTCTCCCAGCCCTCTTTGACCAGGCTCAGGGGCCCTCGGACGGGATGTCCGTATAGCAGTTCGAAGGGGCTGAACCCCAGAGACTTTTGGGGAACTTCTCGGTATGCGAACAGGAGGCAAGGGAGGAGGACGTCCCATTTCCGGCGCAGGGGCTCTTCGAGGCCCAGGATCATTCCCTTTAGGGTTCGGTTGAAGCGTTCCACTAGGCTGTTGCCCTGGGGGTGGTAGGGGGTTGTGAACTTATACGTGACTCCGCACTGCTGCCACAGGGACTTCATGTAGCGGGATATAAAGTTAGTGCCGCGATCACTCACAACCTCGCGGGGAAATCCGACACGGGAGAAGATCCCCATGAGAGCTCGGCCCACCACGGGAGCCGTCACGGTGCGGAGGGGGATGGCCTCGGGGTAGCGGGTGGCATGGTCCACCAGGACAAGGATGAATCTGTGGCCCTGGGCGGTCTTCGGATCCAGGGGTCCCTCGATGTCGATGCCGACCCGCTCGAACGGGGTACTCACAACGGGGAACGGTTGTAAGGGAGCTTTGCGTTTTCCGCCACTCTTCCCACTGCCCTGGCACGTGAGGCAGGATTTGCAGTGTACTTCTACATTTGCTCGCATCTTGGGCCAATAGAAGTGGGTAACCAATCGCTGATATGTCTTGTCTTGGCCTAGGTGTCCTGCCAAGGGTACATCGTGGGCCAGGCCCAGGAGGAGGCTCCGGAAACGCAGGGGTACCACCAGTACCCGGGCTGCGCCTAGCTCGGCGGACTTTTGCTCGCTGTATAGGAGGCCATTGTCCCAATAGATCCAATGGGTTCCAGTTCGGTCACCGGTGTCCTGGGCTTCGGCTTGTTGTCTGAGCCCCACGAGGGAGGGGCAAGTGGCCTGTTCCTGGCAGAACTCTTCCCGGGAGGGCCCCCCCTCACAGCACCACTGGCCCATCTCGGGCAGTTCTCCGAGCTCAGTCAGGGCCTCCGGGGCGGAAGGTTCTGGCCCTTCTCCCGGGTTAGTGTCTTCTTCTCCCTCCGAAGGAGGGTTGTCCGCTTCTGGTAGAGTGTCCCGGCTCTCGGGGATAGTGTTCGGTAGGAGGGCCTCACTGCCCTCGGAGAGAGGCAATCGCGCGGTCATGGAGCGCGTGGTGGCGCAGACCCATTCTGGTAGGCCCATCATCTCCAGATGGGCTCTTCGTTCTACTTGCCCCCACGGGGAACTCTCCAGGTCGTTGCCCAGGAGGCAGTCTACGGGCTGTGATGTCCGGACCGCTACCTTCAGTTCTCCGGAGACCCCTCCCCACTCGAAGGGCACCAGCGCCATCTGGCAGAGGCTCTCAGAATTGTCGAAGGATACGGACAGAGGGCACCGGTTAGGATCTGGTCTTCTGAAATTAGGCTGCGGTGGACCGCGGTGACACTCGCCCCGGTGTCGCGGAGGCCCTCGACTCGGTGGCCGTTGATGGTCACCTGCTGTCGGTATTTCTTTGTGTTGGTGGGCAAGGGTGTCCCGGGGACCATTTGTCGATCACCAAGGGAGACCAGGGCCATGGCCGCCGGTTCCCATTCTTCGGAGTCCTCCATCTCTTCCCCCAGAGCCACGGAGGCCATCTGCCGGGCCGGGGGGTTGGTCGTTGTGGTTCGCTGATACTGGGGACACAGGGGGTCATTGGCGTAGTGTCCGGGCCGTTGGCAGCGGAAGCAGGTGATCCTAGCTCGTGGACCTAGCCGTCCTGCGACTCCGGTGCTTGCTGGAGACGGGGCTGAACCCGCCGCTGGTGGGCTGCTGGGGGGGGCTGGTTGAGGACCCCTCGGGGAAGTCTCTTGGTCGGCCGTGGTTCCCTCCGCCCCTCTGGCGGAGGGGCCTTGACTGTGGCGGCCGTAGTCCCCCACGGGGCCTCGGGTGGCTCGGGTATTCACCCAACGATCAGCCTCAGCGGCCAGCTTCCGAGGGTCGGTGAGTTTACTGTCCAGGAGATGCTGGCGCAGTTCTACAAAGCAATTGGCCGCTAAATGTTCCCAGGCGATCAGATCGAACAGTTCTTCGAAGGTGGAGACCTTGCTGCCCTTGATCCACCCGTCCAAGGCTCGGCTGTAAAAGTTCACGTATTCTACCCACGTGGTGCCCGGTATCTTCTTACAATCTCGGAACCGATGTCGGTTCATTTCGGGGGTGAGTCCATACCGGCCCACGAGGGCTTCCTTCATGTGGCTGTAGGAGTTCATGACCGTGGAGGGCAGATCTAGCAGGGTGTCTCTTCCTTCGCTTAAGAACCGGCCCCATAGGCCAGCCCCTCAATCCTTCTGCGGGACTCGGTGAGAGGTCATGGCGACTTCGTAGGCGTTAAACCACTGCTGGATATCGTCGTTCTTGTAATACTCTTTTACCACATCCTTGGGGATGTGGACTTTGGTTTCCCCGATGGGAGCGGGCGGTGGATTCCCGGGTGGCTGTGACTTTTCGTTTTTAGCCCGCCACTCGATCTCCTTCAGGCTGCGTTCATGTTCTAGCTGGAGCTTCTTTTCGTCGTGCTCTCTTTGGCGTCTCTTCTCTTCGAGTTCCCCTTGTAGCCGTAACTGCTCGACGGCCAACTTTTTCTCTGCTAGTTTTATTTCTCCCTCGATTTTTAGTTTTGCCAGTTCAAGTTCGTGGTTGCGGCTTCTCTCTCGGTCCGCTAGCTCCTCGGGGGACAGGTTCCCCTCTGGCCCGTTGTTTCTCGCCGGGGTGCTTGTTTGTTCATGGGTAGAGTCTCTTTCCGTTCGGGTCGGGGGCGCCCCCGTCTCGACCCAGGCTTTCAGTACTTTCTGGTAGTCTTCCTTTGTGCTCAGTCCGGTGGTAGCGATGCCAAGGTCTTTGCAAAACTGTTTTAGTTCTCTATGCGTGTAATAGTCCAATTGATCTTCTCGGAACGGTGAGCTTATTTCGGTACCTGTGGCACCCAGGGAGGTTTCTCCTTCCATTTCTGTTTGGTAGTGCGTCAGTCGTTTACTGCACGCTCTCCTTCGGTGTCAGCTCGGATCCCGTCGTCTGCCACCAAATGTTGGAAAGGCGTCCGCCGGAAGGGGGTTCGATACACGTCTTGCCCACCCCTTTGACCCACCTCTCCCAAGTAAGCCGAACCAGGCGCGCACACCCTGATCTGCACTGTGAACAGAGGGACACCACACGTATTCTTTGTAGGACGATAAGTTCTTTTATCGATGATTTCAAGGGATCTTTATGACCCAAAAGGCAAATGGTACAGCAGTGGCACAACGTACCACAAATCAGTCGTGGGGAATGGGGGTAGCGGGACAGTCTTTCAAGATAGTGTCTCTGCGAAATACCCTGCGGAAGCTCACAATCCTCGAGCTGGAGGGTGTCGTGTCTCTGGGCGATCTCTTATCGAGTCGTCCTCAAGGGGAGCGCCGCGAGTCTCTCAGCAGGCACAGGTGGTCGGAGTTCAGGAGCCGCGATTCCGTCCGCAGGGCTCAGATGGTTCAATAGCTGGGGGGCCGCGAGTCACTCAGCAGGCCTAGGTGGATCAGTGTTCGGGAGCCGCGACCTCGTCCGCAGGGCTCAGATGGTTCAATAGCAAGAGGCCGCGAGTCACTCAGCAGGCCCAGGTGACTTCAGCGTTCAGGAGCCGCGACAGCGTCAGCAGGCTCAGATGGTTCCAGGTCTTCTCTGTCCTTGTTCCTCCGGCACCCCTTGTTATACTCCGCTGGTTCTTTGAAGTCCGGAGTGCTCGCAGAGGGGGGACTGGGGTGACGGAGGGGGTTCGGCGGGATTTCCTGCCGCTCACTTCTTTGGTCTTTTCAGGTGGGTCTGGGAGGGACCCCAGACGCTCGGTAGGGGAGGCGCCTGCTCCCCAGGGGCCTGGTGGCCGATTGAGTCCTCACGGGGAAGGCGACCCGAGGTGTGACTGGGCTGGCGCCTCTGGGTCTGGCTCGAGGGTTCCCGCTCCCTCGGTTGGGCATGCGTGGTAGGGTGTTGAGTCTGTCAGGTCTCTGGCCGGCCCGTGGATCGGGGGTGGCTGGGGCGGCCGGAGTCGGGAATGTCGTGTCTTGAGGGTGGTTGCAGGTTGGCGGGATGATGGAGAGGGCAACGCCGTGAGGCCGGTCTCACACCTCACACTGCTGCACGCCTCACACTGCTGCACGCCTCATACTGCTGCACGCCACACACTGCTGCACGCCGCACACTGCTGCACGCTGCACACTGCTGCACGCCACACACTGCTGAACGCCACAGACTGCTGCATGCCACACACTGCTGCACGCCACACACTGCTGCACGCTGGACAATGCTACACGAAACACTGCTGCACGCCACACACTGCTGCACGCAACACACTGCTGCACACTGCTGAATTATTCACTGCTGCATGCTGCACGACACTGCTGCACGCCGCACACTGCTGCACACCGCTGCACGCCACACAGTGCTACATGCCTCACACTGCTACACGAAACACTGCTGCACGCCTCACACTGCTGCATGCCTCACACTGCTGCACGCCACACACTGCTGCACGCCACACACTTGCACGCCACACACTGCTGCACGCCACACACTGCTGCACGCCTCACACTGCTGCACGCCGCACAATGCTACACAAAACACTGCTGCACGCCGCACACTGCTGCATGCCTCACACTGCTACACGAAACACTGCTGGACGTCTCACACTGCTGCACGCCGCACACTGCTACACGAAACACTGCTGCACGCCACACACTGCTGCACGCCACACACTGCTGCACGCCACACACTGCTGCACGCCACACACTGCTGCACACCGCACACTGCTGCACGCCGCACAATGCTACACTAAACACTGCTGCACGGCACACACTGCTGCATGCTGCACGACACTGCTGCACGCAGCACACTGCTGCACGCCACACACTGCTGCACACTGCTGCATTACTCGCTGCTGCATGCTGCACGACACTGCTGCTCGCAGCACACTGCTGCACGCCGCACACTGCTGCAGGCCTCACACTGCTGCACGCCACACACTGCTGCACGCCTCACACTGCTGCACGCCACACACTGCTGCATGCCACACACTGCTGCACGCCTCACGCCTCACACTGCTGCACACCTCACACTGCTGCACGCCGCAGACTGCTACACGCCACACACTGCTGCATGCCACACACTGCTGCACGCCTCATACTGCTGCAAGCCTCACACTGCTGCACGCCGCAGACTGCTGCACGCCGCAGACTGCTACATGCCACACACTGCTGCACGCCACACACTGCTGCATGCCGCTGCACGCCACACACTGCTGCACGCCACACACTGCTGCACGCCGCACACTGCTGCACGCCGCACACTGCTACACGAAACACTGCTGCACGCCACACACTGGTGCACGCCACGCACTGCTGCACACCACACTGCTGCACGCCGCACAATGCTACACGAAACACTGCTGCATGCCACACACTGCTGCACACTGCTGCATTACTCACTGCTGCATGCTGCACGACACTGCTGCACGCAGCACACTGCTGCACGCCGTACACTGCTGCACGCCGCTGCACGTCACACAGTGCTGCATGCCTCACACTGCGTCACGAAACACTGCTGCACACCACACACCGCACACTGCTGCACGCCACACACTGCTGCACGCTTCAAACTGCTACACGAAACACTGCTGCATGCCTCACACTGCTGCACGCCTCATACTGCTGCATGCCTCACACTGCTGCATGCCTCACACTGCTGCATGCCGCACACTGCTACACGCCACACACTGCTGCACGCCACACACTGCTGTATGCCGCTGCACGCCACACACTGCTGCACGCCGCACACTGCTGCACGCCGCACACTGCTGCATGCCGCACACTGCTGCATGCCGCTGCACGCCACACACTGCTGCACGCCACACACTGCTGCACACCGCACACTGCTGCACGCCGCACACTGCTGCATGCCGCACACTGCTACACGAAACACTGCTGCATGCCACACACTGCTGCACGCCACACACTGCTGCATGCCACACACTGCTGCATGCCACACACTGCTGCATGCCGCACAATGCTACACGAAACACTGCTGCACGGCACACACTGCTGCATGCCACACGCTGCTGCACACTGCTGCATTACTCATTGCTGCACGACACTGCTGCATGCAGCACACTGCTGCACGCCGCACACTGCTGCACGCCGCTGCACGCCACACAGTGCTGCATGCCTCACACTGCTACACGAAACAATGCTGCACGCCACACACCGCACACTGCTGCACGCCACACACTGCTACACGAAACACTGCTGCATGCCTCACACTGCTGCATGCCTCACACTGCTGCACGCCACACACTGCTGCACGCCTCACACTGCTGCACGCCTCACACTGCTGCATGTCTCACACTGCTGCATGCCGCACACTGCTGCATGCCGCACACTGCTACACGCCGCACACTGCTGCACGCCACACACTGCTGCATGCCGCTGCACGCCACACTGCTGCATGCCATGCACTGCTGCACGCCACACACTGCTGTACGCCGCACACTGCTGCACACCGCACACTGCTACACGCCGCACACTGCTGCACGCCACACACTGCTGCATGCCGCTGCACACCACACACTGCTGCACGCCACACACTGCTGCACACCACACACTGCTGTACGCCGCACACTGCTGCATGCCGCACACTGCTACATGAAACACTGCTGCACACCACACACTGCTGCACGCCACACACTGCTACACGAAACACTGCTGCACGCCGCACACTGCTGCACGCCACACACTGCTGCATGCCGCTGCACGCCACACACTGCTGCACGCCACACACTGCTGTACGCCGCACACTGCTGCACGCCGCACACTGCTGCACGCCGCACACTGCTGCACACCACACACTGCTGTACGCCGCACACTGCTGCACGTCGCACACTGCTGCACGCCGCACACTGCTGCACGCCGCACACTACTACACGAAAACTGCTGCACGCCACACACTGCTGCACACCACACACTGCTGCACGCCACACACTGCTACACGAAACACTGCTGCACACCACACACTGCTGCACGGCACACACTGCTGCACGTTGCACACTGCTGCATGCCACACACTGCTGCACACTGCTGCATTACTCACTGATGCATGCTGCACGACACTGCTCCACGCAGCACACTGCTGCATGCAGCACACTGCTGCACGCCGCACACTGCTGCACGCCGCTACACGAAACACTGCTGCACGCCACACACTGCTTCACGCCACACACTGCTGCATGCCGCACACTGCTGCACACCACACACTGCTGCATTACTCACTGCTGCATGCTGCACGACACTGCTGCACGGCGTACACTGCTGCACGCCGCTGCACGCCACACAGTGCTGAATGCCTCACACTGCTACACGAAACACTGCTGCACGCCTCACTCTGCTGCACGCCACACACTGCTGCACACAACACACTGCTGTACGCCACACACTGCTGCACGCCACACACTGCTGCACGCCTCAAACTGCTGCACGCCACACACTGCTGCACGCCGCACAATGCTACACGAAACACTGCTGCACGCCACACACTGCAGCATGCCTCACACTGCTACACGAAACACTGTTGCACGCCTCACACTGCTGCACGCCGCACACTGCTACACGAAACACTGATGCACGCCACACACTGCTGCACCTCACACACTGCTGCACGCCACGCACTGCTGCACGCCGCACAATGCTACACGAAACACTGCTGCACGCCACACACTGCTGCACGGCACACACTGCTGCACGCCGCACACTGCTGCACGCCGCACACTGCTGCACGCCACACACTGCTGCACACTGCTGCATTACTCACTGCTGCATGCTGCACGACACTGCTGCACGCAGCACACTGCTGCACGGCGCACACTGCTGCAAGCCTCACACTGCTGCACACCACACACTGCTGCACGCCTCACACTGCTGCACGCCACACACTGCTGCATGCCACACACTCCTGCACGCCTCACACTGCTGCACGCCTCACACTGCTGCACGCCTCACACTGCTGCACGCCGCACACTGCTGCACGCCACACACTGCTGCATGCCGCTGAGCGCCACACACTGCTGCACGCCACACACTGCTGCACGCCGCACACTGCTACACGAAACACTGCTGCACGCCACACACTGCTGCACGCCACACACTGCTGCACGCCGCACAATGCTACACGAAACAGTGCTGCATGCCACACACTGCTGCACGGCACACACTGCTGCACGCCGCACACTGCTGCACGCCACACACTGCTGCATTACTCACTCCTGCATGCTGCACGACACTGCTGCACGCCGCACACTGCTGCACACCACACACTGCTGCACGCCTCACACTGCTGCACGCTGCACACTGCTGCACACCGCACACTGCTACACGCCACACACTGCTGCACGCCACACACTGCTGCACGCCGCTGCACGCCACACACTGCTGCATGCCACACACTGCTGCATGCCACACACTGCTGCACGCAGCACACTGCTGCACGCCGCACACTGCTGCACGCCGCACACCACTGCACACCACACAGTGCTCCATGCCTCACACTGCTACACGAAACACTGCTGCACGCCACACACCGCACACTGCTGCACGCCGCACACCGCTGCACGCCACACAGTGCTGCATGCCTCACACTGCTACATGAAACACTGCTGCACACCGCACACTGCTGCACGCCACACACTGCTGCACGCCTCACACTGCTACACGAAACACTGCTGCACACCTCACACTGCTGCACGCCTCACACTGCTGCACGCCACACACTGCTGCACGCCTCACACTGCTGCACGCCTCACACTGCTGCACGCCACACACTGCTGCATGCCTCACACTCCGGCACACCTCACACTGCTGCACGCCTCACACTGCTGCACGCCTCACACTGCTGCATGCCGCACACTGCTGCACGCCACACATTGCTGCATGCCGCTGAGCGCCACACACTGCTGCACGCCGCACACTGCTGCACGCAACACACTGCTGCACGCCGCACACTGCTGCACGCCGCACACTGCTGCACGCCACACACTGCTGCACCCAACACACTGCTGCACGCCGCACAATGCTACACGAAACAGTGCTGCACGGCACACACTGCTGCACGGCACACACTGCTGCACGCCGCACACTGCTGCACGCCACACACTGCTGCACACTGCTGCATTACTCACTCCTGCATGCTGCACGACACTGCTGCACGCAGCATACTGCTGCACGCCGCACACCGCTGCCCCCCGCACACCGCTGCACGCCACAAAATGCTGCATGCCTCACACTGCTACACGAAACACTGCTGCACGCCACACACCGCACACTGCTGCATGCCACACCCTGCTGCACGCCTCACACTGCTACACGAAACACTGCTGCACGCCTCACACTGCTGTACACCTCACACTGCCGCACGCCTCACACTGCTGCACGCCACACACTGCTGCACGCCTCACACTGCTGCACGCTGCACACTGCTGCAAGCCGCACACTGCTAAACGCCACACACTGCTGCATGCCACACACTGCTGCACGCCGCTGCACGCCACACACAGCTGCACGCCACACACTGCTGCATGCCACACACTGCTGCACGCAGCACACTGCTGCACGCCTCACACTGCTGCACGCCGCACACTGCTGCATGCCGCACACCGCTGCACACCACACAGTGCTCCATGCCTCACACTGCTACACGAAACACTGCTGCACGCCACACACCGCACACTGCTGCACGCCGCACAACGCTGCACGCCACACAGTGCTGCATGCCTCACACTGCTACACGAAACACTGCTGCACGCCACACACTGCTGCACGCCACACACTGGTGCACGCCTCACACTGCTACACGAAACACTGCTGCACACCTCACACTGCTGCACGCCTCACACTGCTGCACGCCACACACTGCTGCACGCCACACACTGCTGCACGCCTCACACTGCTGCACGCCGCACACTGCTACACGCCGCACACTGCTGCACGCCGCACACTGCTGCACGCCACAGTGCTGCATGCCTCACACTGCTACACGAAACACTGCTGCATGCCACACACCGCACACTGCTGCACGCCACACACTGCTGCACGAAACACTGCTGCACGCCTCACACTGCTGCACGCTTCACACTGTTGCACGCCTCACACTGCTGCACGCCACACTGCTGCACGCCACACACTGCTGCACGCCTCACACTGCTGCACGCCTCACACTGCTGCACGCCGTACACTGCTGCACGCCGTACACTGCTGCACACCACACACTGCTACACGCCACACACTGCTGCATGCCACACACTGCTGCACGCCACACACTGCTGCACGCCACACACTGATGCATGCCGCTACATGCCACACACTGCTGCATGCCACACACTGCTGCACACCACACATTGCTGCACGCAGCACACTGCTGCACGCCGCACACTGCTGCACGCCGCACAATGCTACACGAAACACTGCTGCACGCCACACACTGTTGCACGCCACACACTGCTGCACGCCACACACTGCTGCATGCCACATACTGCTAACCGAAACACTGCTGCACGCCACACACTGCTGCACACTGCTGCATTACTCACTGCTGCATGCTGCACGACACTGATGCACGCAGCACACTGCTGCACGCCGCACACTGCTGTACGCCGCATACTGCTGCACGGCGCACACTGCTGCAAGCCGCTGCACGCCACACAGTGCTGCATGCCTCACACTGCTACATGAAACACTGCTGCACGCCACACACTGCTGCACGCCGCACACTGCTGCACGCCACACACTGCTGCACGCCACACGCTGCTGCACGCCGCACACTGCTGCACGCCTCACACTGCTGCACGCCTCACACTGCTGCACGCCTCACACTGCTGCACGCCTCACACTGCTGCACTCCACACACTGCTTTTATGCGAGTTTATGCTACTGACATTGTAAATGACAATGCCTTTTATTTGTTTTAAAACCAAAACATAAATAAAAGGCATTGTAATTTTACAATGCCAATAGCTCAAACTCTTATAAATGCGAGACGTATTGCATTGCAAATGCTTGTTTGAATGATGAACTTGAGGGGGCCAGTCTGGTTTCAGGTGGTAGGGAGTTCCAAATTCTCGCGGCAATACCTGAGAAGACTCTGTTGCAGGTTTTCTATTTACGGAACATGAATGTTCATTTGCTCTGCTCAATTGGAAGGCTTCCCTCTTTTTTCATAACGACAATGATGCCCTTTTGGAGCACCTTGCGTTCCACGGTGCACATAATCTTATGGATTTTGTTGACTAAACTGGAATATATATATATATATATATATATATATATATATATATATATATACATATACATATCCAACAAAATGTGTCACATGGTTACTAGAAACATTGTCGACATCTTTAAGTTAACATGAGCCCAGTAGCCATGATGCTCCTTTTGTGCACTGTTAGAATCCGGGGTCTCTGGTTGGCGCAGGTATGCACTTGCGACAAGCAGGGACCCTTTCCTCTAAGTCAGGGCGTAGGATTACCTCTTTAAAATAACCCCTGCACACCCTCTAGGTAACATGGCGCGAGCAGTCAGGCTAGATTTCCAGAGGGCATTAGGTTAAGCATTCAGGGTATCCCTCACAATAATCACCACCCCACCACACAAAGACACAAGGCTGTATTTATATCCAAAATAAATTCTTGATGTAGAAGATTTCTTCAGGCAGGTTGTCAAAATACAGTTCTCTTGCTTAAATAATGTTCCAGTTACTTTTAAATGCTTTGAGGCAGTCCACAGATGTTAAAATGGCAAAGTTCTACTTAAAATAGCTTCTTTAGAGGTTCTGTGCGCTTCGTAGCGCCTAGCGTACGCTTCGTACAAGGTTTTGGACGTCACTTGCCGTTTCTCACGCTTCTCGCGTGAGTACGCGTACTCTGGACGTGAACCGTACGGACCGTACCTTCGTTGGTACGCGTCGTACACGTCCGGTACGCCTCTTGCCAAACCTCACGCTTCTCGCGTGAGCAACGTGTTATACTTTCAATGCAATACGGCTCGTACTTCTCCGGAGCGCTTCGGACAACTGGTACGGTGGTTGCCAAAGCTCCCGCCTCACGCGTGAACAGCGTAGCGGGTCTCCAAAGTCAGTACGGTGCGAACAAAGCCACGGACGAGTCGCAGTCCAGCACGCTCTCACACAGTACCTTAATTCTTGTACCAGGACGATCGCAGCAGCTTCAGGGGTCCCTGCAGGAGCGTCCCACGTCGCGTTGTCGTCCCTCTGTAGTAGTGGGCGGCGGTGCTTCGTGGGGTGCTTCAGGACGGTCTCGGCCACTCGATCACGGGCAGAAGCAGGAGGGGCAGCTCGGGGGCAATTTCTTCAACGCGTCGCGCTGTCAGCTTCACGTAGGGGACACACAGTGCGTCGCAGGTCTTCACAGGAGCTTCTACGGCCAGGGGGGTCGCAGAGGCTCAGCGCTTGGAGCCTGATCAGTCTCTTTCTTCGCGATGCGAGCTACGGCTCGGGGGGGCAGGTGCTTGGTCCAGGGAGACAGGTCTTTGCGGTGCTCGCAGTAGCCCCGGTGGCAGATGTCGCGGTGCTCAGATGAGGGGCACAGGGTCCTCAGGGGTCAGCGTCACAGGATCGCTTCCAGCAGCTTCTCCTCTTCTGGGGGAAAGGTAGTGCCCACTGTTCCTGGGGCGCAATTCAGGGGGTAAGTTCACAAGCAAGCCCTTGGAGATTGTTTGAAAGCACAAGTTGAATAAAAGTATTTTTCCTTCTCAAGTCTTTTCCTCCTCTCCTTCTTGCAGCAAGGCACCCACCACAGGCCAGTCTCACAGGTCAGAGACAGTAGTCCTCCATGCAGCTTTCCCAGGTCCTTCTCTTCAGGCAGAGTTTCTTCTTGGCGCAAACAGGATCTGATTTCTTAGGAGCAGGGCTCCTTCTTTTATAGCACAATTCTTTTGTCCTTTGTCGCCAGGGGGCCTGGGCCTGGCTCAGTCCAGTTCTGGAGCACTTTGTTGTGGTGACTCTGCTCTTTCCTTTCAGCAGCAGGGCAGAGACATCAGCCGCTCCACGGGGGCGGAGCCGGCATTGTGGTGGCAGAGCACAGGTCTATTCAGAGTCAAAGGTGTACTCCTCCCACCCATCCTGGTGTAATCTCTCTACCCACCACCTGGCAGCCAGCCTGTCTCCTGAAATTCCCCAGCCCTGCTCCTTACTGTTACTAGGCAGAACACACACACACAGCAGAGGCGGACTGAAATGGCCAGGTCAGTAAATACTATTTTTCTAAAAGTAGTATTTACAAACACAGGATATTAAAATAAACTGTACTAAAAGCAGTATTTTATTATTCTGAGTTCAGGCATACTAAACTTGACTTTCTACCATGCTCTCTGAGTCCACTGGGATTACAGCGTGTAGTAATTCCAGCAGCCCATTCTGGCCTATGGAGAGCAGGTAGCCTTCAATAGTGAAAAACGAAAATGGCTGTAATTCACTATTAGGACATGCCACACACATCAGGGCATGTCCTACCTTATACCTACAATGCACCCTGCCCTTGGGCCTACCAGAGGGGTGACTAATATGTAGTTAAGTGAAGGTTTGGGGACTGGCAAGTAGGTGCACTTGCGCAATCAGCGCGACAGTACCAGACCGTGCGCAGGTTCTGCAGTGGCAGACCCTAGACACATTTTACCAGGCCGCTTCTGCGGGTGGCACAACCAGTGCTGCAATCCCACCAGCAGCATTTGTATTTACAAGCCCTGGCACTCCTGGTGCACTTTACTAGGGGCTGATAGTAAACCAAATAAGCCAAACATGGAATCCAATGAACATCAACATTTTACTATAGGGAGAGCATATGCACCTTAGCACTGGTCAGCAGTGGTAAGGTGCCCAGAGTCATAAAACAGCCAACACCCGGTCAGAAAAAATACAGGAGGAAGGCAAAAAGTTTAGGGATGACCCTGCAAAAAGGGCCAAGTCCAACACAACCCCCTTCCAGCCAAAACGCAGGGTAGACCAATCACCACCGTGATGGTCTTCCCTGCTTGGGGCGATAGAACAAGGACCTGGCCCGCAACTGCAGGGGCAGACTCCAGTTCTATGCCAATCTGAACCTATTGGACTTCTTCTGTCCATATTCTCAGGGCCCACCAAGCCAATCCATGGGGAACCCTTCTCCTCACCTGTGGACACCACCTGTGCAGCACCTAACCTTAACTGGCCCACAGGTGTGTCCCAACAGACAGACAGCAAAATGTTACAGTGGCCACTGACAGTAGTCAGGGATGAGACCCAGGCCGTATGCCTCTCAGGGCTCTCAATCCTCTGTGGCGCCAGGGAGCGGGGGGCAGTAGCCCCAGGTGCTTGGCACTCTTTGTCCATTCTCCCCCTTGTCAAGTCAGGTATGACATCCTGGCACTGACCCACCAGCCCCAGGACTGTACCCGGCGGTGGACCAAAGACTGGGGTGGCCTCTCCCACACCCGGTCCTCCTCCTTGGGGCTCTGTACCCTCCCACCTGGAGTGGTACCCACTTCCAGAATTGCCAGGGCACCTGGGGCAGGTGTCCTGCGCAATTCGCCCACCAGTTCAGGGGTTCTATCCTGCAACTGGGCGTCCAGGTCAGGGGGGACACCCTGAACCTGGCCCTCCAACCTAGGGTCTAAACCCTTCAGTTGAGCCGGGGTCAGGGGCGAGGACTCCCTCCCTCTGCACCCCCTCCCAGAGTACTGCCTACTCCCAACTTGCGTGGTACCCCTAGAAGCAACGTGGGTCAGTGCCTTGTTACCGCGATTCCTGAGAGATCTATTTGACAAAACATGGTATCCCAAGACAAGCTGCACACGAGATGACAAGTAGGTTACCAGCCTAAGTTACAGGTACTCATGGGCACGTAGACTGACTGTAAGAAGCTTCTCTCATGCCTGACGCGTTTCTGGGTAATCCCTTCATCAGAGGCAGTTGGGAAAAGATCGCGTCAGGCATGAGAGAAGCTGCTTACAGTCAGTCTACGTGCCCATGAGTACCTGTAACTTAGGCTGGTAACCTACTTGTCATCTCGTGTGCAGCTTGTCTTGGGATACCATGTTTTGTCAAATTTAATGCGGCAGCCCGGCCGCAGAGCTTGCACCACCCCATGATGCCGAGGGGGCCACGGTTATGGATTCACCATTTCCAATGTGGAGTGACATGCCAGGATTCACCATGGACTCGATGACTGGGGCCCAAGTTGGGTCTTACCAACGGCAGTAATAAGCGCGCCTCAATAAGGAAGGAATTGCAGGCACCACAACTCCCAGAATTCCATCAACGTGAATAAGGGGCGTGACTATTAATTAAGGAGTTGTTGCCTACCAGCAGCGCGATCTTTTCCCAACTGCCTCTGATGAAGGGATTACCCAGAAACGCGTCAGGCATGAGAGAAGCTGCTTACAGTCAGTCTACGTGCCCATGAGTACCTGTAACTTAGGCTGGTAACCTACTTGTCATCTCGTGTGCAGCTTGTCTTGGGATACCATGTTTTGTCAAATTTAATGCGGCAGCCCGGCCGCGGAGCTTGCACCACCCCATGATGCCGAGGGGGCCACGGTTATGGATTCACCATTTCCAATGTGGAGTGACATGCCAGGATTCACCATGGACTCGATGACTGGGGCCCAAGTTGGGTCTTACCAACGGCAGTAATAAGCGCGCCTCAATAAGGAAGGAATTGCAGGCACCACAACTCCCAGAATTCCATCAACGTGAATAAGGGGCGTGACTATAATTAAGGAGTTGTTGCCTACCAGCAGTGCGATCTTTTCCCAACTGCCTCTGATGAAGGGATTACCCAGAAACGCGTCAGGCATGAGAGAAGCTGCTTACAGTCAGTCTACGTGCCCATGAGTACCTGTAACTTAGGCTGGTAACCTACTTGTCATCTCGTGTGCAGCTTGTCTTGGGATACCATGTTTTGTCAAATTTAATGCGGCAGCCCAGCCGCGGAGCTTGCACCACCCCATGATGCCGAGGGGGCAACGATTATGGATTCACCATTTCCAATGTGGAGTGACATGCCAGGATTCACCATGGACTCGATGACTGGGGCCCAAGTTGGGTCTTACCAACGGCAGTAATAAGCGCGCCTCAATAAGGAAGGAATTGCAGGCACCACAACTCCCAGAATTCCATCAACGTGAATAAGGGGCGTGACTATTAATTAAGGAGTTGTTGCCTACCAGCAGCTCGATCTTTTCCCAACTGCTTCTGATGAAGGAATTACCCAGAAACGCGTCAGGCATGAGAGAAGCTGCTTACAGTCAGTCTACATGCCCATGAGTACCTGTAACTTAGGCTGGAAACCTACTTGTCATCTCGTGTGCAGCTTGTCTTGGGATACCATGTTAGCCAGTATATCTATGAGCTCATCTGCCCTTGGAATAGGATGTGCATCTGTCCTAGTGACAGCATTGAGTCCTCTGTAATCCACACAGAACCTCATCTCTCTCTTGCTGTGAGACCGGCCTCGTGGCGTGGGCCCTCCCGATCAGCAAGTTACCCTACAACCACGCCGAACCTCGTGGACACGGCCTTCCGACTCCCGTGGGCCAACATCCCGAGGGCCGACCAGATCCCCAACACGCATGCCCGGCCGAGGGCGAACGAAACCCCCCCCCAAACCAGGCCGAGAGGCGCCGACCCTGTCACACCTCTGGTATCTCCCCCGAGGGAGGTTTCGATCGGCCACCAGGCCCCCGGTGAGCGGGCGCCTCGCCTGCTGGGTGTCTGGAGTCCCTCTCGGACCCACCTGAACAGATCAAAGGGCCGAGCGACAGGAAACCCCGTCACACCGCCCCCCAGGCACCAGACCCCTCTCCGCGAGGACTCCGGACTTCAAAGAGGAGGGGGAGTATAATAAGGGGTGCTGACGGGACGGGAGCAGAGAAGACCTGGACTGACGAGAGCCTGCTGACTTGGTCGCGGCTCGATCGCTCCCCGAACAGAAGAACGCTACCCGAACCCTGAACCACCTGAGCCCTGCGGATGCTGTCGCGGCTCCCCGAACTCTGAACCATCTGAGCCCTGCTGACGCTGTCGCGGCTCCCCGAACTCTGAACCATCTGAGCCCTGCTGACGCTGTCGCGGCTCCCCAAACTCTGAACCATCCGAGCCCTGCTGACGCTGTCGCGGCTCCCCGAATTCTGAACCATCTGAGCCCTGCTGACGCCGTCGCGGCTCACCGAATTCTGAACCATCTGAGCCCTGCTGACGCCGTCGCGGCTCCCTGACTTACGACCCTCCGGTGCCTGCTGAGTGACTCGCGGCCCGCTCCTCCAAGAGAATCGGCAGAGATTGCCGAGAGAAGCAACATCCCCTCAGCTCGAGGATTGAGAGCTGTGCGCCGGATACCTCGCAGAGACACTGATTCAAAGACTGTCCCGCTACCCCTTTTCCTCGCATCACGAGATCGCTGCCGCTTGTGGCATTAATTCTGCACCTGCCTGCCGGACCATAAAGATCCCTGACAACCACCGATAAAAGCATATTATCTTGTAACGAATTACTGTGTGGTGTCCCTCTATCCAAAGAAGAGAGTAAGCGCAGCGTGTGCGATCCTAGGTACGAGACCCTTCCAGGAAGGGCCTCCCTGCTCTTGCTCGGCCTAACTCTGGGTAAGGTGGGCCTCCGGGTGGTCGGGAACGCATTCCGCAGCCTCCCCGGGGAACGCCTTCCAACATTTGGTGGCAGGCAACGGGATCCGAGCCAACACCTAGAGATCGTACAGTAGACGGCTTACGCACTACCAAAAAGAAATGGAAGGAGAAACTTCCCTAGGTGCCGCAGGCACCAACCCGAGCACGGCATTCCAAAAGGACCAGTTAGAATCTTATACGCACCGAGAACTGAAACAATTTTGCAAAGACTTTGGAATCGCTACCACCGGACTAAGCACGAAAGAGGACTTCCAGGGGGCATTAAAAACCTGGGTCGAGGCGGAAACTCCCCGGACGCAAACAGAAGGAGAGCCTCCCAACGAACCACGAAGCACCCCGGGGAGGAACGGCGCCCCCGAGGGGGGCCTATCCCCAGAGGAACTATCGGACCGAGAAAGAGGTCGCAACCACGAACTAGAACTAGCAACATTAAAAATCGAAGGAGAGCTAAAACTGGCTGAAAAAAAACTGGCGGTGGAACAGTTACGCCTACAAGGAGAACTAGAGGAAAAGAAACGACAGAGAGAACACGAAGAGAAAAAACTCCAACTAGAGCACGAACGTAGCCTAAAAGAAATTGAGCTCAAGGCTAAGAAGGCAGAGGCCCGACCCTCGGAAACCCAACCCATCTCCTCCACCGTGGAACCAAAGGTCCACATCCCCAAAGATGTGGTGAAAGAATACTATAAGAACGACGATATTCAGCAATGGTTCAAGGCCTACGAAGTCGCCATGACCTCCCACCGAGTCCCGCAGAAAGACTGGGGGGCTGGGCTGTGGGGCCGGTTCCTGAGCGAGGGGAGAGATACCCTGCTGGACCTGCCCTCCACGGTGATGAACTCCTACAGTCACATGAAAGAGGCCCTGGTAGCCAGATATGGGCTCACCCCTGAAATGTACCGACAATGGTTTAGAGACTGCAAAAAGATACCCGGTACCACCTGGGTGGAGTACGTGAACTTTTACAGCCGGGCCTTGGACGGATGGATCAAGGGCAGCAAGGTCTCCACCTTTGAGGAGCTGTTCGACCTAATCGCATGGGAACACTTGTCCGCTAATTGCTTCGTAGAGCTGCGCCAGCACCTCCTGGACAGCAAACTCACAGACCCTCGAAAACTGGCTGTCGAGGCTGACCGGTGGGTGAACACCCGGGCCTCCCGGGGCCCCGTGGGAGACTACGGTCGCCACAGTCAGGGACCCCCCCGCCAGAGGGGCGGAGGGAATCAAGGCCGGCAAAGGGAGCTCCCGGGGGGATCCCCGCTCAGCCCTCCCAGAGGACAATCTCCGCCCTTTCCAGCTCCACCTCCGGCCAGCACCGGGCCACCAGGGAGGCCGGGGCCCCGAGTGAGGATCACCTGTTTCCGCTGCCAACAGACCGGACACTATGCCAGCGACCCTCAATGTCCCATGTACCAGCGAACCGCCACAACAACCCCGCCGGCTCGACAGATGGCCTCCGTAGCCCTGGGGGAAGAGATGGAAGACTCCGAAGAATGGGAACCAGCCGCCATAGCCTTGGTCTCCCTAGGGGACCGGGAGATGGTCCCTGGATCGTCCCTGCCCGCCAACACGAAGAAGTACCGACAGCAGGTAACGGTCAACGGTCACCGCATCGAGGGCCTCCGGGACACGGGGGCGAGTGTCACGGCGGTTCATTGTCGCCTGATCTCCGAAGATCAGATCCTGCCGGGCGCCTTTTGCCCCGTCATATCATCAGACAATTCCGAGAGCCTCTGCCCGATGGCCCTAGTCCCCTTCGAATGGGGAGGAGTCACCGGCAAGTTAAAGGTGGCGGTCCGAACCTCCCAGCCCGTGGACTGCCTCCTGGGCAACGACCTTGAGAACTCCCCGTGGGGACAAGTGGAACGAAGAGCCCACCTCGAGATGATGGGCCTACCCGAGTGGGTATGCGCCACCACGCGCTCAATGACTCTCAGGGCGTCTTCCTCCGAGGGGGGAGAGGCCATGCCGCTAAACACCGCCACCATCCCCGAGATCCAGAATACACCACCAGCGGCCAACGACCCCCTTCTGGACGAACCGACCGCTCCCGACGAGGGGTCAGTGCCTTCCGACCCCGAAAACCTGACCAAACTCGGGGACTTGCCAGAACTGTCCCAGTGGCCCTGCGAAGGGGGCCCCTCCCGTGAAGAGTTCTGCCAAGAACAATCCACCTGCCCGTCCCTCATTGGACCCCGACAACAGGCCGAGGCCCAAGCAGCAGGCGACCGGACTGGCACCCACTGGGTATACTGGGAGAACGGCCTCCTGTACAGCGAACAGAAGTCGGCAGAGTTGGGATCGGCCCGGGTACTAGTGGTACCTCTACGCTTCCGAAGTCTCCTCCTGGGCCTGGCCCATGATGTACCCCTGGCCGGACACTTAGGCCAAGATAAGACCTACCAACGACTCGTCACCCACTTCTATTGGCCCAAGATGCGAGCAAATGTGGAGGCCCACTGCAAGTCCTGCCCCACGTGCCAGGCCAGCGGAAAGAGTGGGGGCAGGCGCAAGGCTCCGCTACAGCCCTTCCCCGTCGTCAGTACCCCTTTTGAGCGGGTAGGAATCGACATTGTGGGACCACTGGACCCCAAGACCGCCCAGGGCCACCGCTTCATCCTCGTCCTGGTGGATCATGCCACCCGTTACCCCGAAGCCATCCCTCTCCGCACCGTGACGGCCCCCGTGGTAGGCCGGGCCTTGATGGGGATCTTCTCCCGCATGGGGTTCCCCCGCGAAGTCGTGAGTGACCGGGGTACGAACTTTATCTCCCGATATATGAAGTCTCTCTGGCAGCAGTGCGGAGTATCGTACAAATTCACCACCCCGTACCCCCCCCAAGGAAACGGCCTAGTCGAGCGCTTTAACAAAACACTGAAAGGAATGATCATGGGCCTCGAAGAACCCCTACGCCGGAGGTGGGACGTCCTCCTCCCATGTCTCCTGTTCGCCTACCGGGAGGTTCCCCAAAAATCCCTGGGATTCAGCCCATTCGAACTACTATATGGACACCCCGTCCGAGGACCCCTGAGCCTGGTCAAGGAGGGTTGGGAAACAACCCCCCGGGGGACCCCTCCGGATGTGTTCCGATACATCTTGGCGCTCCGCAACCAGACCCGGAAATTCAGAGAACTCGCAGAAGCGAACCTCGAGGCTAGCCAGGAAGAAATGAAGCTCTGGTATGACCAGAATGCTACGCTGGTCGAGTTTCAGCCGGGCCAACAAGTCTGGGTCATGGCCCCGGTGAGACCCTGCGCTCTCCAAGATAAATGGACTGGGCCCTTCAAGGTGGTCGAGCGGAAGAGCCAGGTCACCTATCTCGTCGATGTGCAGTCCCCGCGGAACCCCCTCCGGGTTCTCCACGTGAACCGCCTCAAACCTCACTTTGTACGGACCGAATTGAGTTTACTCCTGGCCACCGACGATGGGGCCGAAGAAGACACCGAGCCCCTTCCAGACCCCCTGGGGGCGAAAGAGACCGATGGGTCCGTGGAGGGAGTGAGACTGTCAACCGCCCTCACAGCCCAACAGTCCGACGACTGCCGCCAGCTACTAGGGCAGTTCGCGGACCTCTTCTCCCTGACCCGCGGGGTCACCAACTGGTGTGTCCACGACGTGAACACCGGCGACAGCCTGCCAGTGAGACATCGGGCCTACCGGGTCCCTGATCGGGTCCGAACCTGCATCCAGACCGAGGTGGCGAAGATGCTAGACCTCGGGGTGATTGAACCCTCCGACAGCCCCTGGGCCAGCCCGGTAGTCCTGGTTCCGAAAGCAACTACCCCGGGTGTTGCCCCCGAGCTAAGGTTTTGCGTGGACTACCGAGGACTCAATGCGGTCACCCGAGCGGACGCTCACCCTATCCCCCGTGCCGACGAGCTCATTGACCGCCTTGGGGGCGCTCGCTACCTCAGCACCTTCGACCTGACTAGTGGATACTGGCAGATTGCCCTCACCGAGGGAGCCATCCTTCTCCACCCCGGATGGGCACTACCGCTTTAGGGTGATGCCGTTTGGAATGAAGAATGCCCCGGCCACCTTCCAGCGGCTGGTGAACAGGGTCCTGTCCGGACTAGAGGGGTTTAGCGCAGCATACCTCGACGACATAGCGGTCTTCAGCTCCCAATGGACCGAGCACCTCCAGCACCTCCGTCAAGTCCTGCTGACTCTGCGCCGGGCCGGCCTCACCATCAAAGCCAGCAAATGTCAAATTGGGCACGGCTCCGTAACCTATCTGGGGCACCAGGTGGGAAGTGGGCAGGTCGCCCCCCTCCAGCCGAAGATCGACGCCATCTTGTCCTGGGAACCCCCCGCAACCCAAACGGAAGTCCGGGCCTTCCTGGGCCTCACCGGCTACTACCGAAGGTTTATTAAGAACTATGGCAGCATCGCAGGCCCCCTCACAGAACTAACCTCCAAAAAACACCCCAAGAAAGTACACTGGACTCCCTCCTGCCAGAAGGCGTTCGACACCCTAAAGGCCGCCATGTGCGCGGCTCCAGTGCTCAAAGCACCCGACTACGCCCAGGAGTTTGTGGTCCAGACGGAGCCTCGGAACACGGCATCGGGGCAGTCCTCTCCCAGTTCGACGACAAAGGCATAGATCGGCCCATAGCCTTTATCAGCCGAAGGTTGCTGCCCCGGGAACAGCGGTGGAGCACAATTGAAAGAGAGACCTTGGCAGTAGTCTGGGCCCTCAAAAAGCTACGGCCCTACCTGTTCGGAACGCACTTCCGAGTACAAACAGATCATCGACCCCTGCGGTGGTTGATGCAGATGCGAGGGGAAAACCCCAAGCTGCTACGCTGGTCCATCTCCCTCCAAGGGATGGATTTCACTGTGGAACATCGCCCCGGGACGGACCACGCCAACGCGGACGGCCTGTCCCGATTCTTCCGCTTCAGCGAGGAGAACCCCCAAGTGGATGGGTAGTTCTCCCCGCCTTTCAGCTGGGGGGGGCACATGTGAGACCGGCCTCGTGGCGTGGGCCCTCCCGACCAGCAAGTTACCCTACAACCACGCCGAACCTCGTGGACACGGCCTTCCGACTCCCGTGGGCCAACATCCCGAGGGCCGACCAGATCCCCAACACGCATGCCCGGCCGAGGGCGAACGAAACCCCCCCCCAAACCAGACCGAGAGGCGCCGACCCTGTCACACCTCTGGTATCTCCCCCGAGGGAGGTTTCGATCGGCCACCAGGCCCCCGGTGAGCGGGCGCCTCGCCTGCTGGGTGTCTGGAGTCCCTCCCGGACCCACCTGAACAGATCAAAGGGCCGAGCGACAGGAAACCCCGTCACACCGCCCCCCAGGCACCAGACCCCTCTCCGCGAGGACTCCGGATTTCAAAGAGGAGGGGGAGTATAACAAGGGGTGCTGACGGGACGGGAGCAGAGAAGACCTGGACTGACGAGAGCCTGCTGACTTGGTCGCGGCTCGATCGCTCCCCGAACAGGAGAACGCTACCCGAACCCTGAACCACCTGAGCCCTGCGGACGCTGTCGCGGCTCCCCGAACTCTGAACCATCTGAGCCCTACTGACGCTGTTGCGGCTCCCCGAACTCTGAACCATCTGAGCCCTGCTGACGCTGTCGCGGCTCCCCGAACTCTGAACCATCCGAGCCCTGCTGACGCTGTCGCGGCTCCCCGAATTCTGAACCATCTGAGCCCTGCTGACGCCGTCGCGGCTCACCGAATTCTGAACCATCCGAGCCCTGCTGACGCCGTCGCGGCTCCCTGACTTACGACCCTCCGGTGCCTGCTGAGTGACTCGCAGCCCGCTCCTCCAAGAGAATCGGCAGAGATTGCCGAGAGAAGCAACATCCCCTCAGCTCGAGGATTGAGAGCTGTGCGCCGGATACCTCGCAGAGACACTGATTCAAAGACTGTCCCGCTACCCCTTTTCCCCGCATCACGAGATCGCTGCCGCTTGTGGCATTAATTCTGCACCTGCCTGCCGGACCATAAAGATCCCTGACAACCACCGATAAAAGCATATTATCTTGTAACGAATTACTGTGTGGTGTCCCTCTATCCAAAGAAGAGAGTAAGCGCAGCGTGTGCGATCCTAGGTACGAGACCCTTCCAGGAAGGGCCTCCCTGCTCTTGCTCGGCCTAACTCTGGGTAAGGTGGGCCTCCGGGTGGTCGGGAACGCATTCCGCAGCCTCCCCGGGGAACGCCTTCCAACACTTGCCATCTTTGGTGTGAGGTTTGGGGACCAGAACCACTGGGCTAGCCCAGGGGCTCTCTGAGGGCTCAATGACACCCAGTTCCAGAATTGTGTGTACCTCAGCCTTTATACAGTCCCTGACGTGGTCAGGTTGTCTGTAAAGTTTGTTCTTCACAGGCAGACTGTCACCAGTGTCCACCACATGGGTACACCAGTCAGTTTGACTAGGTATCAATGAAAACATATGCTGAAATGATTGTAGAACCTGTCTACATTCAATCTGCTGATGCTCAGTGAGGTTGCCTCCAAGGGTCACTCCTTCAACTGAACCATCTTCAGGGTTCTGAGACAACAAGTCTGGGAGAGGGTCACTCTCTTCCTCCTGCCCTTCATCTGTAGCCATGAGCAAGCCCATGTCTGCCCTGTCAACATATGCTTTTAACCTGTTAACATGGAGTACCCTGTGGGGACTCCTGGGAGTTCCTAGGTCCACCAAGTAGGTAACCTCTCCCTTCTTTTCCAGGATTGTATGGGGTCCAGACCATTTGTCTTGGAGTGCTGCTGGGGCCACTGGCTCCAACACCCATACCTTCTGCCCTGGCTGATACTCAACCAAGACAGCCTTTTGGTCATGCCAAGCTTTCTGTAAGGCCTGGCTTGCCTCAAGGTTTTTGGATGCCTTCTCCATATACTCAGCCATCCTGGAGCGGAGACCAAGTACATAGTCCACTATGTCTTGTTTAGGCTTTTTGAGAGGTAACTCCCATCCTTCCTTCACTAAACACAGTGGGCCTCTTACAGGGTGCCCAAACAACAATTCAAAGGGGCTGTAGCCAACTCCTTTTTGTGGGACCTCTCTGTAAGCAAACAGAAGGCAGGGTAGAAGGATGTCCCATCTTCGCCTAAGCTTTTCAGGTAATCCTTTGATCATACCCTTTAGGGTCTTGTTGAATCTCTCAACAAGCCCATTGCATTGTGGGTGATAAGGAGTGGTGAACTTGTAGTTGACACCACATTCCTTCCACATAGCTGTCAAGTATCCTGACATGAAGTTGGTACCTCTGTCAGAAACCACCTCCTTAGGAAACCCCACTCTGGAGAATACTCCTAGCAGGGCCCTGGCCACAACAGGAGCTGTAGTGGTCCTAAGGGGAATTGCCTCTGGATACCTGGTGGCATGATCCACTACCACCAGTATAAATCTGTGCCCAGATGCAGTGGGAGGATCCATGGGACCCACTATATCTATTCCCACTCTTTCAAAGGGAGCCCCCACCACAGGTAGTGGTATTAGGGGGGCCTTTGTTGTGCCACCTGATTTGCCACTGGCTTGGCAGGTTACACAGGAGCGACAAAACTCCTTGGTATCTTCATTCATGTGAGGCCAGTGAAAGTGAGGGACAAGCCTGTCCCAAGTCTTGTTCTGGCCTAAGTGTCCTGCTAGAGGAATATCATGGGCCAAGGTAAGAAGGAAGCCCCTAAATTGCAGAGGTATAACCAACCTCCTGGTTGCACCAGGTTTTGGGTCTCTAGCCTCTGAATAAAGGAGCCCATCATCCCAATACACTTTATGGGTACCTTTAGCATTCCCAGCAGCCTCAGCAGCAGCCAGCTGTCTGAGGGGTTCAAGAGATGGACAGGATAACTGAGCCTGCCCCAAGTCAGCCCTGGAAGGTCCCCCTGTCCCCAGAAACTCAACCTGGTCAGGTTCAAGCTCTTCAGGGACAGTTCCTTCAGGGTTCTCTAGATCATCCTCCTGGGAAGACTGATCATCACTTGGAGGCAGGGGGGAAGGCACAGCCTTAACCCTCCTGTTCTTCTTCTTGGTAAGTGCTTGGTCCATTGTTCCAGGATCCAAGACCTGTGGTTCAGTAAGGCACTTTTTGGCCTGTGACCTGGTCACAGCAAGGACATGTGGTGATATACCTAACATCTCTGCATGTGTCCTGTACTCCACTTCTGACCATAGAGAACTCTCTAGGTCATTGCCCAACAAACATTCTACTGGGAGGTCTGCACTAACCACAGCCCTTTTGAGGCCAGTTACCCCTCCCCATGAGAAGTTAACAACGGCCACACTATGTGAAGTAGTGGCATTGCTGGCATTGGTCACCAGGTAGTTCTCACCTGGTATGTACTGTCCAGGGTCCACAAAGCCTGGTGTCACCATAGTGACACTGGCACATGTGTCCTTGTAGGCTTGAGCCACTTTTTCATTTATTAAAGGAGTCTGTCTGTACTTGCCCAGGTTACTGGGGCTCACAGTCAGGGACAAATCCATGTCCCCATCACAGATCAAGACTGCCTGTGTCAGGGTTCTGTCTAAGTCAGAATCTCCTTCAGTTCCCATAGTGATTCCCACTACACCCTTTGTCTGGGGACCGACACTGCTAACAGTAGTACTGGGAGCAGATGCCTTAGGGGCAACAGTGTTGGGGGCTCCACCCTTCTTACAATCACTAGTCCAGTGAGTTGTATTCTTGCAAGATTTGCACCAGGGTTTCTTTGGACCTTCTTTCTTCTTCCCTTTAGGTTGGGACCCACCCTCGTTAGTACTAGTTTGGGGCCCTGTTGAAGACTTCTGGTCTTTAGATTTCTGATCTCCACCCTTTTGGTCTGTTTTCTTCTGATCACCCCCTTGGCCCTGGTTCTGGTTCTTTTGCTTAACCCTCGTTCTGACCCATTTGTCTGCCTTCTTTCCCAATTCTTGGGGAGAGGTCAGATCTGAGTCAACCAAGTGTTGATGCAGTTGCTGGTTTTGACAGTTATTTAAAATCTGTTCTCTCATCATCAAATTGTACAATCCTGTATAATCAGATACCTTACTTCCCAGCAACCAACCCTCCAAAGCCTTAGTGGCACATTCAATGTATTCAGACCAGTCCTGAGTATGTGTCTTCTGGGTGTCTCGGAACATTAACCTGTACTGTTCAGTTGTTAAGCCTAACCCATCAATTAGAACACTCTTCAGGGCTCTGAAGTTTCTGACATCCTCCTCCCTAACAGTGAGGAGTCTATCTCTGCCTCTTCCTTCAAAGGAGAGCCATAAGATTGCTGCCCACTGGTCTTCAGGAACCTGCTGCACTTTGCAGGCTCTCTCAAGAGCAGTCATCCACTTGTGGATATCATCCCCACTTTTGTAGGGGGGCACAACCTTGGACAGGTTCCTATTGTCAAAGACCCTATCTTTGTCCTTAGGGACAATGCTGCCACCAGTGGGTATAGACCCACTCTCTCTAGGTTGCCTAGCCTTACTCAGTTTCTCTTCCATCAGAGCTACTTCTAGCTCCTGTCTCCTGATTCTCAGCTGAGCTTCCTTCATTCTGGCCTCATGCTCCCTCCTCTGAGGGCTGGTCATCCCCCTTCTGGAGCGACCTTGAGAGCCTCTAGAGGCATGAGAAGCATTAGAGTCACCTGAGTGATTCCTCTGCCTCCCAAGCCCCTGGTTAAGTCCACTAGGGAGATCCAATGGGGGGATCCCATTGTCAGTCCCCAATAGCCTTAAGTTAGCTGGGCCACGTATAACACTTGGCACTGGGCTAGTTCTCCCTTCATCCCCACTAACATCTGTATCCCTATCACTTTCATCCTCTGTAGTATGATTCTCATCTAAGGGGTGACTATTGGAAAGGGGTACCTCAGTAGCATCTTCAGAAGGGGGGCCTCCTGTTCCAGTCCCTAAGGGGCCTAACTGGGAGGCTTTCTTGAGAGCTTTCTGATCTTCATCAGCTTGTAAGAGCACTCTGAGTTCAGCAGAGGTAGGGTTCTTGGGCTGTTTAAGGCCCCTGATATTTGCCAACTGCCTGAGCTCATTTTGGTTTAGGGTAGCAAAGATGGTTGGCGCCCTCTGGGGGTCACTCTCAACAGAGATGGGTACATTGGACCCCTCTGCCCCAGCCATTGCGCTTAAGTGTGGGTGGATGTGTTGCAACTACCTACACTTGGGTTTTCCTACTAAACCTATCTAGTAGTTGTA
The DNA here is from genome assembly GCF_964204655.1 of Triturus cristatus. NCBI lineage: Eukaryota > Metazoa > Chordata > Amphibia > Caudata > Salamandridae > Triturus > Triturus cristatus. The sequence continues at coordinate 799,599,035 of NC_140583.1, read as the reverse complement.
GTCAGGGTGTGCTACTCCCTTTTCTCTACAACAACTAAGTTCAGTAGAACTTAAGTATATCTAATCTTGTTTTATATGTACCTACAGGTACCTATGTGATCTTTCAATTGGTAACCAAGAGATTACAATGGTAAAACACAGCAAGCTCAAATCCAACCGCTGCTCACCAATGTGAGAAGTTAGCCTGGTATATGATGTTCACTAGTTAAAGTGACCACCTTGTACCATGCCAAGCAACCCTTATGGTGTGGTTGTAAGTCAACCTTTTCGGACTAGCTGCCCTAGTGGTAGCGTAGGCTAAGCAGTCTTTGAGGCTAAACTCGTTAAAGCGTGTTAAGCAGGCTGTTTTACCATATGTAACCCCCCTTTATACCAATGAAAGGACACCACACAGATATATATTCAAAATATATATGTATTTATTACTCAAAGTATCCCCTAGACTCTTTATGAGCACAGGAGCACAAATCGTTAAACAAGAAAGTATTACAATATACAGAAGTTGCACTTTATATGGATGGGCCCTGGTGGCCACTCAAACCATATACTAAAATAGTGGTATAAGTACCACGAACAGGAAAGGGAAAAGGCCTAGGGCCTCTAGAATCGCTGGGCCTACAAGGAGCTAACTTTAGTTAGTGACCAGGAGGTCCACGGGTCGTGTGTGCAGTGAGGAAAGTTACACGCGTGCTCCCATAGGTTTTCAATGGGTGCGTAAAAGTTCAAAAGTTACTGCTAGAAGGGTCTTCTGGATGGACTACAAACTTAAGACTTAAAACACAGACACTAGAGATGTTTCTCTACACTTGGGCACCGGGGTGCCAGCGTTACCTCACCTACAGGAAGCGGGTGCATAAGTCTCGAAGTGCATCGGGTTTCGTCTATCGATTCAATGGAGCCTGATGACAAAGATGCTGCAGGCGGCTGGTCCAGAAGAGATGCGGTGGATCCAAGAGTGGATCGGAGTTGTAGAAGACCTGAAAGCAGAGGGGACAGTGTTCACAGTCACTAGCCAGTGACCAGCGTGGCACCAGGTGGGTACCAGGCGATGTCGGGTGCAAACAGGTGATGAGGTGTAGCTTGTCTCTGCAGCCACGTGGTCCCTGAAGGTCGACGACGTCCAGGAGTCGGTTCACGAGCTGTCCCACGCAGGCTCTCACTGTCGGCGGTGTCGGCGACTCGAAAGAAGCAAACAAGCCTTGGCAAAGGCAGGAGTCGTGGAAAATAAAGAAAGCTGATTGTTCTGACCAGCAAGGTCAGAGGGGCTGCTCCTTTGGAGAGCAGCTGGGGCCAGTCTGGAGCAACCAGACCAGCGTCGTAGATTTCAAGGTTCGTCGCCAAAATGGCCACTAGCCAACGGGCCAGGGACCGGGCAGGCGCGTCGAGATGCAAAGTGCAGAGGGGCCCCACGCAGATCGTGGAGATGCTGGAGGGCTCACCTTTGGTGCAGATGCTGCTCGGGTGTTGGGCTTCTCAGGACCCAAAGCACAACTTGGAGGGAGCCTCTGTTGTCGCGCTTGCAGCTTGTCATCGGTCTTTCAAGATGTCTGGCTCCACGTGTCTCGGTGCCTCCACGGGTTCCTTCTTCTCAGGGACTGTGGATCGGGCGGTGAGAGATCTGGAGGTCCAGGTCTTGTCGGGCTCTGGGCTCGGGCTCCGGCAGGAGGCGGCGGCAAAGGAGACGTCGAATAGCTGGTTGGTGCTTGCGTTAGCAAGATGGTCACTCCCTGACCATAGGGGAGATTTCCTTCTGTCCTCTGTGCAGCAGAGCGTCGAAGTTCCCGTCTTCTTCTTGTAGTTAAGTTGATTCCAGGATGTCTGAAGTCTTAGGACACAGCTCCTACCTTTAAGCGGATTCTAGGGGCCGGACTACCTGCTAGGTCCCTCCCTAAGGGTGGGACCAGGAAGGGGGGTGGTTACACCCCCAATCCTTTGTCCAGCTCGCCCCAGGTCCGGGGCTGGTGTGCCCCAGGACCGGTTTGAACTGGCATATGCACCGAGGCTCCTTGTGAGCCTCAGGCATGTCTGATTCCATTCAAGCCCTACCTGACCAATACACAAAATCCTGTCTGGGGTGGTGCACGCACCTCCCCTGGCAGGAAACCCTTTGTCCACGTCTCCCAAGCTGGAAGGACTCCCAGCAGCAGGAGGGCAGACTTGTGTCTGTGGTGGCAGCATCCATTTTGTGGAGGTGAGGCTATGTCTGATTTTACCCGGGTTTCAGGTACTGTACATGTCGTGTCCCTCTAGAAGGGTGGAATGCTAACCCCGTCGCCAGAATTGGCGAGGGGCTAGTATTCCAATTTGTATGACACCTTACTCGACATGTTTTGATAAAGCCAAACCAAAGATAGCATTTAACCGCGAGGCTCATAATGCACTTAAGAGTATATGGTATGACGATATCTGGAAACGGTAGAAGGAAGTTGTTCCGACCACTGCAGACAGGCCCAGCTCATGCCAGAGCACCATCTCACATGGAACCAAGCACTCTGCCTTCAGGATTGTCAAGGCCTGCCATAGGAGTGACTTATAGGTTTACATGTGTCCCATTTAAGGTTAGGTATAGGTATACTACACCTAAGTAAGAGGTGGTTACACCAACTTACCCCAGCTGAGTGATCAGCCAGTTGTGTCAAATTGTTAGGCCAGGCCAGGGGTGGCACAATACATGCTTCAGCCCCTGGTAGGCCTTAGATACACCAATGCCCTGGCTACCTAGTGTACACTGGTACAGGGGCTCACAGGGTGATCCACTTCCAATTGGTTATGCACCTAGGGTGCATAGTGTTAATTTAGTAGAGAGAACAGCAGGTTGGGGGTCTGATTAGCAGGCCCACAGCCTCAATATGTCAAAAACCAGTGAAGCAAAAAGCAAAAATTTGTGGTGACAATAGGATAGCAGACCCTACTCTCCTACACCATGACACAGGTGTATGCCGTGCTGCTGACGGGTATTGCAATTCAGACATTTCAAGTAATCTCTATGATGTGAAAGGCGGACGGATTTAAGTTTATGATGCCAGCACACACATGGAGCACTGACATTTCGAATCCTGGCAGAGGTCATGTATTCTCGGACTTTTGAACTTTGCACGGCCGTCCAAAGGGATTGTGGGCCTTGCAGTCCGTGTGGGAGGAAAAACAATCACCCGGTGGCTGACATTAGTGTCGAACATGAAAACACGTTGTGTAACTAGAGCCCCGCGGTGATACTACAAACCTCAGGAATTTGAAGGTGTTTCTTTGTGCAAATAACTCAACACGCATTTGCAAGTAATATTCGAATGCGTGTTTGATATTGTTGTCATAACCGTAGTTCCATTCGTAATTTGAGATGTCTTAGCACAGTATTGTATACAATATCGGCGGCACGACCTCAGTTAATTCAAGCGTATTTTAATCATTTTTGATTTAATGCTACAAGGGCACCATATGTTTTTATAGAGGGTTGGCGCCACAATGTGAAATACCCAAACACCCTGGCTAGTCATTATTTGACAAGCTTCTGTTTTGAGCAGGAGAGAATTTTTTTTATCTTTTCAGGGCATATATGAGCAGGCAGACTACGCTTGAATGTTTGGTGATATTATGCAGATAAGGCACTAGGCAGCTATTCATAGCTATAATCTCGTTGCTTTCAGCATTTCCGGTAGTATTGCAACAAGAATGTTTTGCCAAGTGACGTTTTCTGTTTCACATGTATCAGTCAAGTAGCTGTAATCAGCATTTGTTTAATACAACATAGTCTGTTTTCTATGCCTATCAACTTTCAAATGGGGGGAAGGCGTATTTAACTGGGATTTGTGATGTCGCCAATCAGATTGATAAAGGCTGCTGTGCAGCCGAAACGCGTATCTCATCCAATGCGAGGTCGAGGGAGACTTGTAATACAATAAATGAGCCCTATTCCTACCTACCTCGAGTACGTGCCTCTTCTTCTTTGGAGTTGGATGTTTCCTTTGATATAGATATATAGATATATATATATATATATATATATATATATATATATAGATATAAATATATATATATATATATATATATATATATATATATATATATATATAGATATATATAGATAGATAGATATATCCATAAGAAAGGTTTGTCCCAAACAGAGAGCCAACACAGGTAAGTTTGCTTTTCACATTTGTCTGCATTTGTCGCAGAGCAACACCAACCGCTGAACTAAATGAACCATAAGGCAAAGCGGGCCACGCCCATAGAGGCGATGAAGTATCTTATAAAGAGAAAAAAAGACTGTCTCACTGTGACAAAACGCCATTGAAGAAGGGAGACTTTTACCCGAAACGCGTCTGGCGTCACTGCTGGTGTTCTGGTTTTCATTGTGCAAGTCTGATGCTGCAAGTAAACTCGTGAAAAGCAAACTTACCTGTGTTGGCTCTCTGTTTGGGACAAACCTTTCTTATGGATATATATATATATATATGAACGCTACTACTTGCCCTGTGCAATGAGACGCACTCCAACACCAACTGGAAGCACAGCTTTAATCAGGTATAAACAGCAGCGCGCCAGCCGATTCAATCAACAGCTGTTCCCATCAGTCTTCGCCTTACGCGTTTCAAAGGGATAACCTTCTTCTTCAGAGGCACATGAAGACGGACAATTACTTGCAGTTTCCGGGTCAATTCCACTTAAATAATGCTTTCCACGCCCCTGGATGGGCTGAGATGCATGTGGGGCATTCTGGGAGATAGAGTCCCGAAAAATTCCCTGCAGTCCCGGTAACATTAATAACTGTCTCAAACAATGCAAGCCCACAGATGAGCCTCCACTGGCGTGTGCTGTTCTAAATCCTTTTCGGTGTTTCCAACGTTAGGGCTCGTGACATCGAACCCAGTGGCCCCCTCATTCCGGGGTGGTGCGTACTCGGCAGCGAGGCCCGCCGCCTACAATGAACGCTACTACTTGCCCTGTGCAATGAGACGCACTCCAACACCAACTGGAAGCACAGCTTTAATCAGGTATGAACAGCAGCACGCCAGCCGATTCAATCAACAGCTGTTCCCATCAGTCTTCGCCTTACGCGTTTCAAAGGGATAACCTTCTTCTTCAGAGGCACATGAAGACGGACAATTACTTGCAGTTTCCGGGTCAATTCCACTTAAATAATGCTTTCCACGCCCCTGGATGGGCTGAGATGCATGTGGGGCATTCTGGGAGATAGAGTCCCGAAAAATTCCCTGCAATCCCGGGAACATTAATAACTGTCTCAAACAATGCAAGCCCACAGATGGGCCTCCGCTGGCGTGTGCTGTTCTAAATCCTTTTTGGTGTTTCCAACGTTAGGGCTCGTGACATCGAACCCAGTGGCCCCCTCATTCCGGGGTGGTGCGTACTCGGCAGCGAGGCCCGCCGCCTAAAATGAACGCTACTACTTGCCCTGTGCAATGAGACGCACTCCAACACCAACTGGAAGCACAGCTTTAATCAGGTATAAACAGCAGCGCGCCAGCCGATTCAATCAACAGCTGTTCCCATCAGTCTTCGCCTTACGCGTTTCAAAGGGATAACCTTCTTCTTCAGAGGCACATGAAGACGGACAATTACTTGCAGTTTCCGGGTCAATTCCACTTAAATAATGCTTTCCACGCCCCTGGATGGGCTGAGATGCATGTGGGGCATTCTGGGAGATAGAGTCCCGAAAAATTCCCTGCAGTCCCGGGAACAAGCTGTGCTTCCAGTTGGTGTTGGAGTGCATCTCATTGCACAGGGCAAGTAGTAGCGTTCATTTTAGGCAGCGGGCCTCGCTGCCGAGTACGCACCATCCCGGAATGAGGGGGTGTGAGACCGGCCTCACGGCGTTGCCCTCTCCATCATCCAGCCAACCTGCAACCACCCTCAAGACACGACATCTCCGACTCCGGCCGCCCCAGCCACCCCCGATCCACGGGCCGGCCAGAGGCCTGACAGACTCAACACCCTACCACGCATGCCCAACCGAGGGAGCAGGAACCCTCGAGCCAGACCCAGAGGCGCCAGCCCAGTCACACCTCGGGTCGCCTTCCCCGGGAGGACTCAATCGGCCACCCGGCCCCTGGGGAGCAGGCGCCTCCCCTACCGAGCGTCTGGGGTCCCTCCCAGACCCACCTGAAAAGACCAAAGAAGTGAGCGGCAGGAAATCCCGCCGAACCCCCTCCGTCACCCCAGTCCCCCCTCTGCGAGCACTCCGGACTTCAAAGAACCAGCGGAGTATAACAAGGGGTGCCGGAGAAACAAGGAGAGAAGACCTGGAACCATCTGAGCCTGCTGACGCTGTCGCGGCTCCTGAATCCTGAAGTCACCTGGGCCTGCTGAGTGACTCGCGGCCTCTTGCTATTGAACCATCTGAGCCCTGCGGACGAGGTCGCGGCTCCCGAACACTGAACCACCTAGGCCTGCTGAGTGACTCGCGGCCCCCAGCTATTGAACCATCTGAGCCCTGCTGACGAGGTCGCGGCTCCCGAACACTGAACCACCTAGGCCTGCTGAGTGACTCGCGGCCCCCAGCTATTGAACCATCTGAGCCCTGCTGACGGAATCGCGGCTCCCGAACTCCGACCACCTGTGCCTGCTGAGAGACTCGCGGCGCTCCCCTTGAGGACGACTCGGTAAGAGATCGCCCAGAGAACGACACCCTCCAGCTCGAGGATTGTGAGCTTCCGCAGGGTATTTCGCAGAGACACTATCTTGAAAGACTGTCCCGCTACCCCCATTCCCCACGACTGATTCGTGGTACGTTGTGCCACTGCTGTACTACTTGCCTTTTGGATCATAAAGATCCCTTGAAATCATCGATAAAAGAACCTATCGTCCTACAAAGAAAACGTGTGGTGTCACTCTGTTCGTAGTGCCTCTCAGGGTGTGCGCGCCTGGATCGGCTTACTTGGGAGAGGTGGGTCAAAGGGGTGGGCAAGACGGGTATCGAACCCCCCTCCGGCGAACGCCTTTCCAACATTTGGTGGCAGACGACGGGATCCGAGCCGACACCGAAAGAGAGCGTGCAGTGAACGACTGACGCACTACCAAACAGAGATAGAAGGAGAAACCTCCCTGGGTGCCGCAGGTACCGAAGTAAGCTCACCGTTCCGAGAGGATCAATTGGACTATTACACGCATAGAGAATTAAAACAGTTTTGCAAAGACCTTGGCATCGCTACCACCGGACTAAGCACAAAGGAAGACTTCCAGAAAGTACTGAAAGCCTGGGTCGAGACGGGGGCGCCCCCGACCCAAACGGAAGGGGATTCTACCCATGAACCACCAAGCATCCCGGCAAGAAACAACGGGCCAGATGGGAACCTGTCCCCCGAGGAACTAGCGGACCGAGAGAGAAGCCGAAACCACGAACTTGAACTGGCCAAACTAAAAATCGAGGGAGAGATAAAACTGGCAGAGAAGAAGTTAGCCGTCGAGCAGTTACGGCTACAAGGGGAACTCGAAGAGAAGAGACTCCAAAGGGAGCACGACGAAAAGAAACTCCAGCTAGAACATGAACGCGGCCTGAAGGAGATTGAGTGGCGGGCTAGAAACGAAAAGTCACAGCCACCCGGGAATCCACCGTCCGCTCCCACCGGGGAAACCAAAGTTCACATCCCCAAGGATGTGGTAAAGGAGTATTATAAGAACGATGATATCCAGCAGTGGTTTAAGGCCTACGAAGTCGCCATGACCTCTCACCGAGTCCCGCAAAAGGATTGGGGGGCTGGCCTATGGGGCCGGTTCTTAAGCGAAGGAAGAGACACTCTGCTAGATCTGCCCTCCACGGTCATGAACTCCTACAGCCACATGAAGGAAGCCCTCGTGGGCCGGTACGGACTCACCCCCGAAATGTACCGACAACGGTTCCGAGATTGCAAGAAGATACCGGGCACCACGTGGGTAGAATACGTGAACTTTTACAGCCGAGCCTTGGACGGGTGGATCAAGGGCAGCAAGGTCTCCACCTTCGAAGAACTATTCGATCTGATTGTCTGGGATCATTTAGCGGCCAATTGCTTTATAGAACTGCGCCAGCATCTCCTGGACAGTAAACTCACCGACCCTCGGAAGCTGGCCGCTGAGGCTGATCGTTGGGTGAACACCCGGGCCACCCGGGGCCCCGTTGGGGACTACGGCCGCCACAGTCAGGGTCCCCCCCGCCAGAGGGGCGGAGGGAACCACGGCCGACCCAGAGACTTCCCCGGGGGGTCCTCGACCAGCCCCCCCAGCAGCCCACCAGCGGCGGGTTCGGCACAGTCCCCAGCAAGCACCGGAGCCCCAGGACGACCAGGTCTGCGAGCTAGGATCACCTGCTTCCGCTGCCAGCAGCCCGGACACTACGCCAATTACCCACAGTGTCCCCAGTATCAGCGAACCACAACGACCAACCCCACGGCCCGGCAGATGGCCTCCGTGGCTCTGGGGGAAGAGATGGAAGACTCCGAGGAATGGGAACCGGCGGCCATGGCCCTGGTCTCCCTTGGTGATCGAGAAATGGTCCCCGGGACACCCTTGCCCGCCAACACAGAAAAATACCGACAGCGGGTGACCATCAACGGCCACCGAGTCGAGGGCCTTCGCGACACCGGGGCGAGTATCACCGCGGTCCACCGCAGCCTAATTTCAGAAGACCAGATCCTAACCGGGGCCCTCTGTCCGGTCGTATCCTCCGACAATTCTGAGAGCCTCTGCCAGATGGCGCTGGTGCCCTTCGAGTGGGGATGGGTCTCCGGAGAACTGAAGGTAGCGGTCCGGACATCGCAGCCCGTAGACTGCCTCCTGGGCAACGACCTGGAGAGTTCCCCGTGGGGGCAAGTAGAACGAAGAGCCCACCTGGAGATGATGGGCCTACCAGAATGGGTCTGCGCCACCACGCGCTCCATGACCGCCCGAGTGCCTCCCTCCAAGGGCGGTGAAGCCCTCTTACCGAACACTATCCCCGAGAGCCGGGACCCCCTCCCAGAAGCAGACAACCCTCCTTCCGAGGGAGAAGGAGACACTAACCCAGGGGAAGGATCGGAACCTTCCGCCCCAGAGGCCCCGACGGAACTCGAAGAACTGCCCGAGTTGGCCCAGTGGCGCTGCGAAGGGGGGCCCTCCCGCGAAGAGTTCTGCCAGGAACAGACCACCTGCCCCTCCCTCGAGGGACTTAGACAACAAGCCGAAGCCCAGGCCGCCGGTGACCGAACCGGAACCCATTGGGTCTATTGGGACAATGGCCTCCTATACAGCGAGCAAAAGTCCGCCGAGCTAGGCGCAGCACGAGTACTGGTGGTACCCCTGCGGTTCCGGAGCCTCCTCCTGGGCCAGGCCCACGATGTACCCTTGGCAGAACACTTGGGCCAAGACAAGACATACCAGCGATTGGTGACCCACTTCTATTGGCCCAAGATGCGAGCGAATGTAGAAGCACACTGCAAGTCCTGCCTCACGTGCCAGGGCAGTGGGAAGAGTAGCGGAAAACGCAAAGCTCCCTTACAACCGTTCCCCGTTGTGAGTACCCCATTCGAGCGGGTCGGCATCGACATCGTGGGACCCCTGGATCCGAAGACCGCCCAGGGCCACAGATTCATCCTTGTCCTGGTGGACCATGCCACCCGCTACCCCGAGGCCATCCCCCTCCGCACCGTGACGGCTCCCGTGGTGGGCCGGGCTCTCATGGGGATCTTCTCCCGTGTCGGATTTCCCCGCGAGGTTGTGAGTGATCGCGGCACTAACTTTATATCCCGCTACATGAAGTCCCTGTGGCAGCAGTGCGGAGTCACGTATAAGTTCACGACCCCCTACCACCCCCAGGGCAACGGCCTAGTGGAACGCTTCAACCGAACCCTGAAGGGAATGATCCTGGGCCTCGAAGAGACCCTGCGCCGGAAATGGGACGTCCTCCTCCCTTGCCTCCTGTTCGCATACCGAGAAGTCCCCCAAAAGTCTCTGGGGTTCAGCCCCTTCGAACTGCTGTACGGACATCCCGTCCGAGGGCCCCTGAGCCTGGTCAAAGAGGGCTGGGAGACGAGCCCCCGGGGGACACCCCCTGATGTGTTCCGCTACATCCTGGCGCTCCGCAACCAGACGAGGAAGTTTAGAGAACTTGCAGAGGCTAACCTCGAGGCCAGCCAAGAAGAAATGAAGCGCTGGTATGACCAGAACGCAACCCTGGTCGAGTTCCAGCCGGGCCAGCAGGTTTGGGTCATGGCTCCGGTGAAACCCTGCGCCCTACAAGACAAATGGACTGGTCCCTTCAAGGTGGTCGAGCGGAAGAGCCAGGTCACGTATCTGGTCGACGTGCAGTCCCCACGGAACCCCCTCCGGGTCCTCCACGTGAACCGTCTCAAGCCCCACTTTGTAAGGACGGAATTAAGTTTGCTACTGGCCACTGATGATGGGGAGGAAGAAGACACCGAACCCCTGCCCGATCTCCTGTGCACGAAAGACCTGGACGGTTCCGTGGAGGGAGTGAAACTGTCGACCACCCTCACTCCCCAGCAGGCCGACGACTGCCGCCAGCTGCTCAGACAATTCGCAGACCTCTTCTATCTCATTCCAAGGGTTACCGACTGGTGTGTCCACGACGTGGACACCGGCGACAGCCCGCCTGTGAGACACCGAGCCTACCGGGTGCCTGACCGGGTCCGCACCTGCATCAAGACCGAGGTACAGAAGATGCTCACCCTGGGAGTAATCGAACCCTCCGCCAGCCCCTGGGCCAGCCCGGTGGTTCTGGTCCCGAAGGCGGCTTCCCCGGGGGTCGCCCCCGAACTAAGATTCTGTGTGGACTATCGGGGGCTCAATGCGGTCACCCGCGCAGACGCTCACCCTATTCCCCGAGCCGACGAGCTCATCGACCGCCTGGGGGCCGCCCGGTTCCTCAGCACTTTCGACCTGACCTGCGGATACTGGCAGATTGCTCTCACGGAAGGAGCGAAAGAGCGCTCTGCCGTCTCTACGCCAGATGGCCACTACCGCTTCAGGGTCATGCCGTTCGGGATGAGAAACGCCCCAGCCACGTTCCAGCGGTTGGTGAACAAGGTCCTGGCCGGACTCGAGGAGTTCAGCGCAGCGTACCTTGACGACATCGCTGTATTCAGCTCTCAATGGCACGAGCATCTCCAGCACCTCCGACAAGTACTAATGGCCCTGCGCCAAGCCGGACTAACCGTGAAGGCCAGCAAATGCCAGCTCGGGCAAGGCTCCGTGGTCTACCTGGGGCATCAGGTGGGCAGCGGCCAGGTCGCACCTCTCCAGCCGAAGATCGACGCCATCAAGTCCTGGGAGCCCCCCACCACGCAGACAGAGGTTCGGGCCTTCCTGGGCCTTACGGGGTACTACCGGAGGTTCATTAAAAATTATGGCAGTATCGCAGGGCCCCTCACAGAGTTGACCTCCAAAAAGCTTCCGCAGAAGGTGCAGTGGACCACCCCGTGCCAGCAGGCGTTCGACGCCTTGAAAACCGCCATGTGCACCGCTCCCGTACTCAAGGCCCCCGACTACTCCCAAGAGTTTGTGGTCCAGACCGACGCATCCGAACAGGCATCGAGGCCGTGCTCTCGCAGTTCGACGACAAGGGCATTGATCAGCCCATAGCCTTCATCAGCTGAAGGCTACTGCCGAGAGAGCAGCGTTGGAGTACTATAGAGCGAGAGACCTTTGCCGTAGTCTAGGCCCTCAAGAAACTGCGGCCCTACTTGTTCGGAACCCATTTTCGAGTAGAGACGGACCACCGGCCCTTGCAGTGGCTAATGCGGATGAGGGGGGAGAACCCCAAGCTACTACGATGGTCCATCTCTCTCCAAGGGATGGATTTCACTGTCGAACATCGGCCCGGGACGGCTCATGCCAACGCCGACGGCCTGTCCCGGTTCTTCCGCTTCGGCGAGGAGAACCCCCCAGTGGATGGGTAGTTCTCCACGCCTTTCAGCTGGGGGGGACGCGTGTGAGACCGGCCTCACGGCGTTGCCCTCTCCATCATCCAGCCAACCTGCAACCACCCTCAAGACACGACATCTCCGACTCCGGTCGCCCCAGCCACCCCCGATCCACGGGCCGGCCAGAGGCCTGACAGACTCAACACCCTACCACGCATGCCCAACCGAGGGAGCGGGAACCCTCGAGCCAGACCCAGAGGCGCCAGCCCAGTCACACCTCGGGTCGCCTTCCCCGGGAGGACTCAATCGGCCACCCGGCCCCTGGGGAGCAGGCGCCTCCCCTACCGAGCGTCTGGGGTCCCTCCCAGACCCACCTGAAAAGACCAAAGAAGTGAGCGGCAGGAAATGCCGCCGAACCCCCTCCGTCACCCCAGTCCCCCCTCTGCGAGCACTCCGGACTTCAAAGAACCAGCGGAGTATAACAAGGGGTGCCGGAGAAACAAGGAGAGAAGACCTGGAACCATCTGAGCCTGCTGACGCTGTCGCGGCTCCTGAATCCTGAAGTCACCTGGGCCTGCTGAGTGACTCGCGGCCTCTTGCTATTGAACCATCTGAGCCCTGCGGACGAAGTCGCGGCTTCGAACACTGAACCACCTAGGCCTGCTGAGTGACTCGCGGCCCCCAGCTATTGACCCATCTGAGCCCTGCGGACGAGGTCGCGGCTCCCGAACACTGATCCACCTAGGCCTGCTGAGTGACTCGCGGCCCCCAGCTATTGAACCATCTGAGCCCTGCTGACGGAATCGCGGCTCCCGAACTCCGACCACCTGTGCCTGCTGAGAGACTCGCGGCGCTCCCCTTGAGGACGACTCGGTAAGAGATCGCCCAGAGACCCGACACCCTCCAGCTCGAGGATTGTGAGCTTCCGCAGGGTATTTCGCAGAGACACTATCTTGAAAGACTGTCCCGCTACCCCCATTCCCCACGACTGATTTGTGGTACGTTGTGCCACTGCTGTACTATTTGCCTTTGGGTCATAAAGATCCCTGAAATCATCGATAAAAGAACTTATCGTCCTACAAAGAATACGTGTGGTGTCCCTCTGTTCACAGTGCAGATCAGGGTGTGCGCGCCTGGTTCGGCTTACTTGGGAGAGGTGGGTCAAAGGGGTGGGCAAGACGTGTATCGAACCCCCTTCCGGCGGACGCCTTTCCAACATTTGGTGGCAGACGACGGGATCCGAGCCGACACCGAAGGAGAGCGTGCAGTAAACGACTGACGCACTACCAAACAGAAATGGGAGGAGAAACCTCCCTGGGTGCCACAGGTACCGAAATAAGCTCACCGTTCCGAGAAGATCAATTGGACTATTACACGCATAGAGAACTAAAACAGTTTTGCAAAGACCTTGGCATCGCTACCACCGGACTGAGCACAAAGGAAGACTACCAGAAAGTACTGAAAGCCTGGGTCGAGACGGGGGCGCCCCCGACCCAAACGGAAAGAGACTCTACCCATGAACAAACAAGCACCCCGGCGAGAAACAACGGGCCAGAGGGGAACCTGTCCTCCAAGGAACTAGCGGACCGAGAGAGAAGCCGCAACCACGAACTGGAACTGGCAAAACTAAAAATCGAGGGAGAGATAAAACTGGCAGAGAAGAAGTTAGCCGTCGAGCAGTTACGGCTACAAGAGGAACTCGAAGAGAAGAGACTCCAAAGGGAGCACGACGAAAAGAAACTCCAGCTAGAACATGAACGCGGCCTGAAAGAAATTGAGTGGCGGGCTAGACACGAAAAGTCACAGCCGCCCGGGAATCCCCAGCCCGCTCCCGCCGGGGAAACCAAAGTTCACATCCCCAAGGATGTGGTCAAGGAGTATTATAAGAACGATGATATCCAGCAGTGGTTTAAAGCCTACGAAGTCGCCATGACCTCTCACCGAGTCCCGCAGAAGGATTGGGGGGCTGGCCTATGGGGCCGGTTCTTAAGCGAAGGAAGGGACACTCTGCTCGATCTGCCCTCCGCGGTCATGAACTCCTACAGCCACATGAAGGAAGCCCTCGTGGGCCGGTACGGACTCACCCCCGAAATGTACCGACAACGGTTCCGAGATTGCAAGAAGATACCGGGCACCACGTGGGTGGAATACGTGAACGTTTACAGCCGAGCTCTGGACGGGTGGATCAAGGGCAGCAAGGTCTCCACCTTCGAAGAACTGTTCGATCTGATCGCCTGGGAACATTTAGCGGCCAATTGCTTTATAGAACTGCGCCAGCATCTCCTAGACAGTAAACTCACCGACCCTAGGAAGCTGGCTGCTGAGGCTGATCGTTGGGTGAACACCCGGGCCACCCGGGGCCCCGTGGGGGACTACGGCCGCAACAGTCAGGGTCCCCCCGCCAGAGGGGCGGAGGGAACCACGGCCGACCAAGAGACTTTGCCGGGGGGTCCTCCACCAGCCCCCCCAGCAGCCCACCAGCGGCGGGTTCGGCCCAGTCTCCAGCCAGCACCGGAGCCCCAGGACGACCAGGTCCACGAGCTAGGATCACCTGCTTCCGCTGCCAGCAGCCCGGACACTACGCCAATGACCCCCAGTGTCCCCAGTATCAGCGAACCACAACGACCAACCCCACGACCCGGCAGATGGCCTCCGTGGCTATGGGGGAAGAAATGGAAGACTCAGAGGAATGGGAACCGGCGGCCATGGCCCTGGTCTCCCTTGGGGATCGAGAAATGGTCCCCGGGACACCCTTGCCCACCAACACAGAGAAATACCGACAGCAGGTGACTATCAACGGCCACCAAGTCGAGGGCCTTCGCGACACCGGGGCGAGTGTCACCGCGGTCCACCGCAGCCTAATTTCCGAAGACCAGATCCTAGCCGGGGCCCTCTGTCCGGTCGTATCCTCCGACAATTCTGAGAGCCTCTGCCAGATGGCCCTGGTGCCCTTCGAGTGGGGAGGGGTCTCCGGAGAACTGAAGGTAGCGGTCCGGAACTCGCAGCCCGTAGACTGCCTCCTGGGCAACTACCTGGAAAATTCCCCGTGGGGGCAGGTAGAACGAAGAGCCCACCTAGAGATGATGGGCCTACCGGAATGGGTCTGCGCCACCACGCGCTCCATGACCGCACGAGTGGCCCCCTCCAAGGGCGGTGAAGCCCTCTTACCGAACACTTTCCCCGAGAACCGGGACCCCCTACCAGAAGCAGACAACCCTCCTTCCGAGGAAGAAGGAGACACTAACCCAGGGGAAGGACCGGAACCTTCCGCCCCAGAGGCCCCGATGGAACCCGAAGAACTGCCCGAGTTGGCCCAGTGGCACTGCGAAGGGGGGCCCTCCCGCGAAGAGTTCTGCCAGGAACAGACCACTTGCCCCTCCCTCGAGGGACTTAGACAACAAGCCGGTGATCAAACCGGAACCCATTGGGTTTATTGGGACAATGGCCTCCTCTACAGCGAGCAAAGGTCCGCCGAGCTAGGCGCAGCACGAGTACTGGTGGTACCCCTGCGGTTCCGGAGCCTCCTCCTGGGCCTGGCCCACGATGTACCCTTGGCAGGACACTTAGGCCAAGACAAGACATACCGGCGATTGGTGACCCACTTCTATTGGCCCAAGATGCGAGCGAATGTAGAAACACACTGCAAGTCCTGCCTCACGTGCCAGGGCAGTGGAAAGAGTGGCGGAAAACGCAAAGCTCCCTTACAACCGTTCCCCGTTGTAAATACCCCGTTCAATCGGGTCGGCATCGACATCGTGGGACCCCTGGATCCGAAGACCGCCCAGGGCCACAGATTCATCCTCGTCCTGGTGGACCATGCCACCCGCTACCCCGAGGCCATCCCCCTCCGCACCGTGACGGCTCCCGTGGTGAGCCAGGCTCTCATGGGGATCTTCTCCCGGGTCGGATTTCCCCGCGAGGTTGTGAGTGATCGCGGCACGAACTTTATATCCCGCTACATGAAGTCCCTGTGGCAGCAGTGCGGAGTCACGTATAAATTCACGACCCCCTACCACCCCCAGGGCAACGGCCTGGTGGAGCGCTTCAACCGAACTCTGAAGGGAATGATCCTGGGCCTCGAAGAGCCCCTGCGCCGGAAATGGGGCGTCCTCCTCCCTTGCCTCCTGTTCGCGTACCGGGAGGTTCCCCAAAAGTCTCTGGGGTTCAGCCCCTTCGAACTGCTGTACGGACATCCCGTTCGAGGGCCCCTAAGCCTGGTCAAAGAGGGCTGGGAGACAAGCCCCCGGGGGACACCCCCAGATGTGTTCCGCTACATCCTGGCGCTCCGCAACCAGACGAGGAAGTTTAGGGAACTTGCAGAGGCTAACCTCGAGGCCAGCCAAGAAGAAATGAAGCGCTGGTATGACCAGAACGCAACCTTGGTCGAGTTCCAGCCGGGCCAGCAGGTTTGGGTCATGGCTCCGGTGAGACCCTGCGCCCTACAAGACAAATGGACTGGTCCATTCAAGGTGGTCGAACGGAAGAGCCAGGTCACGTATCTGGTCGACGTACAATCCCCACGGAACCCCCTCCGGGTCCTCCACGTAAACCGTCTCAAGCCCCACTTCGTAAGGACAGAACTGAGTTTGCTACTGGCCACCGATGAGGGGGCAGAAGAGGACACTGAACCCCTGCCCGATCTCCTGTGCACAAAAGAACTGGACGGTTCCGTGGAGGGTGTGAAACTGTCGGACACCCTCACTCCCCAGCAGGCCGACGACTGCCGCCAGCTGCTCGGACAATTCGCAGACCTTTTCTCCCTCATTCCAAGGGTGACCGACTGGTGTGTCCACGACGTGGACACCGGCGACTGCCCACCTGTGAGACACCGAGCCTACCGGGTGCCTGACCGGGTCCGCACCTGCATCAAGACCGAGGTACAGAAAATGCTCAACCTAGGGGTCATCGAGCCCTCCGACAGCCCCTGGGCCAACCCGGCGGTTCTGGTCCAGAAGGCTGCCTCCCCAGGGGTCGCCCCCGAACTAAGATTCTGTGTAGACTATCGGGGGCTCAATGCGGTCACCCGCGCAGACGCTCATCCTATTCCCCGAGCCGACGAGCTCATCGACCGCCTGGGGGCTGCCCAGTTCCTCAGCACTTTCGACCTGACCTGCGGGTACTGGCAGATCGCTCTCACGGAAGGGGCGAAAGAGCGCTCTGCCTTCTCCACACCAGATGGCCACTACCGCTTCAGGGTCATGCCGTTCGGGATGAAAAACGCCCCAGCCAGGTTCCAGCGGTTGGTGAACAAGGTCCTGGCCGGACTCGAGGAGTTCAGCACAGCGTACCTTGACGACATCGCCGTATTCAGCTCTCAATGGCACGAGCATCTCCAGCACCTCCGACAAGTACTAATGGCCCTGCGCCAAGCGGGCCTGACAGTGAAAGCCAGCAAATGCCAGCTCGGACAAGGCTCCGTGGTCTACCTGGGGCATCAGGTGGGCAGCGGCCAGGTCGCCCCTCTCCAGCCGAAGATCGATGCCATCAAGTCCTGGGAGCCCCCCACCACGCAGACAGAGGTTCGGGCCTTCCTGGGCCTTACGGGGTACTACCGGAGGTTCATTAAAAATTATGGTAGTATCGCAGGGCCCCTCACAGAGTTGACCTCCAAAAAGCTTCCGCAGAAGGTGCAGTGGACCCCCCAGTGCCAGCAGGCGTTCGACGCCTTGAAAACCGCCATGTGCACCGCTCCCGTACTCAAGGCCCCCGACTACTCCCGAGAGTTCGTGGTCCAGACCGACGCATCCGAACATGGCATCGGGGCCGTACTCTCGCAGTTCGACGACAAGGGCATTGATCAGCCCATAGCCTTCATCAGCCGAAGGCTGCTGCCGAGAGAGCAGCGTTGGAGCACTATAGACCTTTGCCTTTGCCGTAGTCTGGGCCCTCAAGAAACTGCGGCCCTACTTGTTCGGAACCCATTTTCGAGTACAGACGGACCACCGGCCCTTGCAGTGGCTAATGCGGATGAGGGGGGAGAACCCCAAGCTACTACGATGGTCCATCTCTCTCCAAGGGATGGATTTCACTGTCGAACATCGCCCCGGGACGGATCATGCCAACGCCGACGGCCTGTCCCGGTTCTTCCGCTTCGGTGAGGAGAACCCCCCAGTGGATGGGTAGTTCTCCACGCCTTTCAGCTGGGGGGGACGCGTGTGAGACCGGCCTCACGGCGTTGCCCTCTCCATCGTCCCGCCAACCTGCAACCACCCTCAAGACACGACATCCCCGACTCCGGCCGCCCCAGCCACCCCCGATCCACGGGCCGGCCAGAGACCTGACAGACTCAACACCCTACCACGCATGCCCAACCGAGGGAGCGGGAACCCTCGAGCCAGACCCAGAGGCGCCAGCCCAGTCACACCTCGGGTCGCCTTCCCCGGGAGGACTCAATCGGCCACCAGGCCCCTGGGGAGCAGGCGCCTCCCCTACCGAGCGTCTGGGGTCCCTCCCAGACCCACCTGAAAAGACCAAAGAAGTGAGCGGCAGGAAATCCCGCCGAACCCCCTCCGTCACCCCAGTCCCCCCTCTGCGAGCACTCCGGACTTCAAAGAACCAGCGGAGTATAACAAGGGGTGCCGGAGGAACAAGGACAGAGAAGACCTGGAACCATCTGAGCATGCTGACGCTGTCGCGGCTCCTGAACGCTGAAGTCACCTGGGCCTGCTGAGTGACTCGCGGCCTCTTGCTATTGAACCATCTGAGCCCTGCGGACGAGGTCGCGGCTCCCGAACACTGATCCACCTAGGCCTGCTGAGTGACTCGCGGCCCCCAGCTATTGAACCATCTGAGCCCTGCGGACGGAATCGCGGCTCCTGAACTCCGACCACCTGTGCCTGCTGAGAGACTCGCGGCGCTCCCCTTGAGGACGACTCGATAAGAGATCGCCCAGAGACCCGACACCCTCCAGCTCGAGGATTGTGAGCTTCCGCAGGGTATTTCGCAGAGACACTATCTTGAAAGACTGTCCCGCTACCCCCATTCCCCACGACTGATTTGTGGTACGTTGTGCCACTGCTGTACTATTTGCCTTTGGGTCATAAAGATCCCTGAAATCATCGATAAAAGAACTTATCGTCCTACAAAGAATACGTGTGGTGTCCCTCTGTTCACAGTGCAGATCAGGGTGTGCGCGCCTGGTTCGGCTTACTTGGGAGAGGTGGGTCAAAGGGGTGGGCAAGACGTGTATCGAACCCCCTTCCGGCGGACGCCTTTCCAACACTCCCAGAATGCCCCACATGCATCTCAGCCCATCCAGGGGCGTGGAAAGCATTATTTAAGTGGAATTGACCCGGAAACTGCAAGTAATTGTCCGTCTTCATGTGCCTCTGAAGAAGAAGGTTATCCCTTTGAAATGCGTAAGGCGAAGACTGATGGGAACAGCTGTTGATTGAATCGGCTGGCGCGCTGCTGTTTATACCTGATTAAAGCTGTGCTTCCAGTTGGTGTTGGAGTGCGTCTCATTGCACAGGGCAAGTAGTAGCGTTAATATATATATATATATGTATATTCACTGAAAAAACCATAGGTTTCACATATGTTATAGTTAGCTGGACATTTTACTGATAAAAAACCTATGAAATTCCCCAGTTATAGTTAGTGCAGGCAACTATAACTCACGCGACCGCAATCCTCTGCTGATGCTAATACTGTATTTAGACACTTATTTGCCCATGTCTTCTTCCATTAAATTTTAGCTATACATATATTACAAATATTTTTTTTTCATAAAGACACATATGTCATCAGCAGAGGATGCCGTTACGCTGGATGGGCCATGTACGCACGATGCGCTTCGCGCACCGTGCGCACATGGATGGCATATTACGCGCTTCATTGTGCAAGGTAAACTTTTACATTTTCATTGCACAAATATGCCATGCACAAATGGTGCCCTTCGGCCACCGTTTGCACACGGGGTGGGGAGAGTATGGTTAATTTTTTTTTTTTAAATATTTACATTTTCCTTAATATTATATGCTTTGCACAAAGGGTGCCCTTTGGGCACCATTTGCACACGGGGTGGGGAGACTAGTGTAATTTTTTATTTTTTTAATATTTTTTACCGTACGCGTACGGTAAGCGTAATCGCCGATTTTTCGAAAAAAATAAATGTTGACTTTTTGGCCTTGGGGGTTGTTTGGGGACACCTTCATCAAGGCTAGGTGGATAGGAGCAGTCTAAACAGCTCCTTTATATGTTTTTTCCCTTTGTTTTTCCTCCCCCCCTCAGAGTGCGAGAGAGAAAATGGCGGGCGCCGCTTCCTGGTTTCGACCGATTCGAATGTTTACTAAGATCTAACAGCCAATCAGAATCGCGCTCGCGCACGTCACCGTACGCGTACGGTAAGCTTACCGTAAGCGCACCGTAAGCGCACCGTAAGCTGCCACAGATATATATATTGATTTAACTGCTATTTTCCCAGGAACTACTGAACAGATTTACACCAGACCTACAAAAGGCACTTCCTTGACCTGAGGACTACCTCTCTGCTAAATTTCAAGTAACTCTGTTCAGCCGTTCGGGCTGTAGCTGTGTCTAAAGGTCCTATGGAAAAATGCATGGGAAAAACGCGTTTTGGGACCCCCCTTTTTTCTCAGCCCCCGCTTGACGAATCCCCCCGAGACTTTCAGGGTAGGAGCGGAGCGTAGCGCCCCACCTATTTTGAAACTTTCGCAAGGATTCGTCGACCGGCGCCAAAGTTATTCCAAATAGAATGTTGCGGATTTCCTATGGAAACAGGGTCCTAACTATAACTACCTACTGGCGACCGCCAGTAGGTAATATATGTATATATGTATATATATTATATATATAATACCTTCATAGAGATACATAGAAATACAATGCAAAATGTGCGTAACAGGCAAGAGGATGGTGGGGATAAGGGGCAGCTCACCTTCACTGGATGTTGTAACACCGCTTGTCCCACTACTGTGAACTGCATACTCCAGGCTGTAGTGCTGCGTAAAGGCGTGTCTATTCTTCCAGGTCGTAAATTTCTGGAAGGAGACACAGGATAACAACTCCATAGAAGTAGACATAGTTCTTGAGCACGCACTGTTGTGCGTAGTGGTCTGCCAGCTTTTTGATGACAGAATTGAATGGCGCTAGATATCCATCTAGAGATGCTTTGCTGTGCGAGAGGTTAGCCTTTTCTTGGGAGAGCTGAACGCTACAGATAGTTGACTGGATTTGCAAAAATCTCTTAGTTTATTCCAAATAGAACTTTAAGCATCTTTTTATGTCGATAGGATGTAACACTGTTTCAGCTGGTGTCTTAGGGTCCGGAAAAAAAGACTTGAGAACCATTGGTTGATTGAGGTGAAAGACTGATTGGGCATTAGGAATGAATTCAGGGCTTGGGAGGAGAATCACCCCATTGTCCATGAATTGGAGGAACGTTTCCTGAAGGGTGCGAGCCTGTATTTCACTGACTCTTCTGGCTGAGGAACGCCAGGAGGAGAGCTACTTTCCAGGAGAGAAATTTGATATCTGCTTTGTGCATGGGATTAAAGGGATCCTTCAACAGTTGTGAAAGTACAGTGTTGAGCTGTCAAAGCGGAGGAGGAAGCCTCACCATTGAGAATGTCCTGAATAATCCTTTGAAGAATTGTTTAATGTGCCTGGTAGACCATAGTGATGGTGATGGGGTAGATCACCTGAAGCGGGAAATGGCCGATAAGTGGACTTTAATGGATGCATGAGCCAGACCAGATTGAGCTAGATGTAGAAGATACAGGAGGAGAATTTCTTCCAGTGAAGAGAAAAGAGAAAGCATCTTAGCCCTTTGGCACCATATGCAAAACCTTTTCCACTTGAGGCGATAGGTTTTATTAGCACTGTCTGCACAGGCTCTGGCTAGTACGTCCCTGGAGTTTGGTGGAATATTTAGATGCACAAATTAGAGAAATTCAGGAGCCGCGCTGACACATTAAGGGGCATATTCACAAGGACATATCTCCACCTTAACGCAACAAAAGTGGAGCTAGATTTAACACCCCATTCACAAGCAGGTGCAGACTGCAGACATCGCCAGTATTCCCGCGATAACTGCCCCAAAATCTAACACCACGGCGGACACCACCAACTAACTCTAATGAGATGCGGAGTTGGCATTCCCGTGGAAAAACACACGAAAAAACAGCACCACCACTTTCACAACGAACTGACAGAACTGCGGAGCGGACCAAAAACAGGCGATAAGCCGTGCTGGCCGCAGGTATTTAACACCTGCCTCAAGCAGGTGTAAAGACGGACGCCTACCTGCAGTAGGCAACAGAGCCCCGCACACAGCCATACCCGAAGAACAAACGACGCCATGGAGCTACTCATCATGCAGCTCGGAGCCCCAACAGGGCCACAACACCCACCGCCACAACCCCCCCCCTCAACCAGGACCCGCAACCCCCCGACCGCCACAGAGGCAGCATAGAGTAAGACAGGCTGACGGTCCCAACACAGCGGAGAACCACCATCCCACCTCAGACAAAGCTGCTGGCTGTGCTGCACCTGTTGACCTCTGGGACATTCCAACCAACAACTGCCAGAGTCGGAGGAGTCTCATAGCCACCCCTATCAAAGTTCATCACAACTGTCCTGGATGCCATCCTCAGCTTTATACCTCAGTACCTTCACTTCCCCAACACCGTGCAGGAACAGCTGGAGACAAAGCAAGGCTTCTACGCCATAGCCGGATTCCCGGTCGTGTTGGGGGCAATTGACTGCACACATGTTCCACTTGTGCCTCCTGCAGATACTGCACACCACTACCGCAACAGAAAGCACACGCATTCCATCAATGTGCAGGCAATTGTGGACCACCGGGGAGTCTTCACCAATGTCGTCGCAAACTACCCAGGCAGTGTGCACGATTCCTTCATCTTTCGCTAGTCCATCATCAACCAGCGCTTCCAGGATGGCACATATGGAACAGGACTGCTCATTGGTAAGTACCAAATCAACACACCACACATCCCACAGCCACAAACGCACAAGGCACATCTGTGGGGATGCACATGTGACCAAGCCACATTCGACATGTCAGACTACACGACCACCTACCAGACATGACTACACCACTCCATGGTCATCCTGGGCTACCCCTGCACCCAATAGACATTTGACGTGTGGAGATGCGGAATGCAGCCATGACACATGTGAGGCACTGCACTCCCCTCATGACCCTGCCCCATTCTCCAGCAGGTCAGCCTCCAGTGGCGGTGGGCCTGTGTCGGCCACTGTGCATCCGAAGCCACTGGCCCTGTGCGACTCGAGTCATCCCCCCTTGTGGTTCTGACATTGCATGTCTAAGTGCCTGATGACTGTTGAGGTTGTTGCCAGCACCAGCTACTCCCTGAGGGCTGGCTTACACTTACCCCACACACAGCCAGCATAGGCGTCACTAAATTGGCGGGCCTGCCATCACATCCTGCCGAACTAATAATTGACTCTTTTCTCCCTGCACTGTCACAGGTGATCAAGGATATGCACTCTGCCCTTGGATGATGACACCCCTCCGGGACCCGAACACACCCGCCCAGAGGCAGTACAATGCAGCCTACATACGCACCAGGGGCATTGTTGAACGCACATTTGGCGTGTTGAAGTCACATTTCAGGTGCCTGGACTGCATAGGAGGTAAGCTCCTGTACAGCCTGAATGCCGTGTGCAAGATGATCGTGGCAT
The DNA here is from genome assembly GCF_964204655.1 of Triturus cristatus. Classification (NCBI taxonomy): domain Eukaryota; kingdom Metazoa; phylum Chordata; class Amphibia; order Caudata; family Salamandridae; genus Triturus; species Triturus cristatus. Next base: position 799,575,498 of record NC_140583.1, on the reverse strand, counting down.
GTTGTGTTGCACAACATCTGTTTTCGCACCAGGGCCCCATGGATCCCAGTTCCAGAGGTACCGGACGATGGTGATGGGGCTGGTGGCCCACATCCCACTGCAGCTGCGGCAGGAATGGCCTCGTAGGAACTACATCATTGACACCTACTTCTCATGAGCACGTCACATTGTGTCCGTTCATGGCAATCATGGGACAGTAGTAGATGTCCAATTGCACTGCATGTGTGAATAAAACATATTTGCAGGTTACAGGTTGGAATTGTGCATTGTCATGTTACATATCTCTGGGGTTAAAGATGTGATTTGCCTGGTTGTGTACATTTGCCGATCCAGTTGTGTCCTGTGTTCAGTTGTGGAGCGGTTGCTGTTTGTACCGGGATGTTGCCAATGTCGAGGTGCACTTCTGCTTATGTGCGTATGCTGCACGGTGGGTGTGTCGCTCCTGTGGCTCTGATTTGTCTGCCACTGGTCTCTTTCATGCGGTGTGCCTGTCGGTTCTGTCCTTCCACGGTGCTTGGATGTTGTGGTGTGCATGTTGTCCTCTGCAGTTGGCCAGGGTGCATCCGTGGTACTCCACTGTAGCTGTATTTTGTTCTGTGGCATTTTCCGTATGCTGTTCTTGTGCTTGTTCCCGCATTGTAGGTGAGTTTGCTGCCCTCGCGCTGCTTATCCCTGCTTTCCTCATCACAGGAAGGGCTCATCGCAGGTTTTCTGGTGTTTTAGTTTGTGTTTTTATCTCCGTCATGGTGGTTGTTTCGCGGAAATTGTCCGCGGTGGCGGCGGACAATCGCATGGTACCGCCGTGTTGTGAATTCCACGTTGACACGGGGTTATTTTCCCCAAATGGGCTGCAATATTGAAAGTTGTGTTATGCTACTCTTGCGGTAGTTATCACACGTTCTTGTGAGTATGCCCCTAAGTGGCTTAGGGTCTGGATGCAGAACTTGGCCCTGGCTTATTGTCAGCAGAGAAGTGAACGGTTTCAGCTGAATGTGGCGCTCCTGTGAGAGGAGGAGAAACTCAGTAAACCAATGTTTGTGTGGCCACGTTGGAGCTATGAGAATTATTGTGCATGGTTTGGCCTTCATTTTCTTGAGTACTGTTGGCAGGAGAGGAATCTGAGGAAAGGTGTAAGCAAAAATTCCGGATCATGCAATCAAAACTGCAGTCTCCTACGACCACGGTATTGGATGCCAGCCTGTGTAGTAATGGCATTTTCAGTTCTGGAGGTGAGGGGTCGCAAAAAGGTCCAGATTTGGTTTGCCCCACCAGAGAAAGATGTTATCCAGGATTTGATCGAGTTACCTCTCGTGGCAAGATTTCGTCAGTCTGCTGAGACTGTCCACTATAGTATTCTGCTTTCTGGGGACATGTTCTGCTCGTAGAAGCACCTTGTGATGGATGGACCATTCCCACATTCTTTGTGCTTCCTGGGATAGCAGGTGATATCTTGCACCACCCTGCTTGTTAATGTAGTGCATCATGGTCACATTTTCTGTGCTGAGGAACACTACAGAATTGCGTATTCTGTGTAGGAATGCCTGCAAGGCTAGATGTACTGCCTTGAGTTCTAGCAGACTCATGTGTAGATGAAGCTGAGAAGGATGCCATTTGCCACAGACGTGAAGATCTTGGGAGATAAGCTCCTCACCCCTCTAGGGAAGCGACTGTGGTGATGACTAAAGGAAAGGTCTAAGGAAGACAAAGACAGGCCAATTGAGAGATATTCCTGCCGCGTTCACCAGGAAAGGGTGTTGACCATGCCTGGAGTTACCTGGATGAGGTCATCGAAAGATAACGTCACTTGACTCCATTCCTGTCTAATTCCTCCTGCACCCAACACATCACCAGATGGCAGAATGGAACTAGAGGAATGTAAGATTACATCATCCCTAGGAGAGACTTGTAGAGGCAAACAGAAAGTGTCTTCTTTCTTTGTACCAATTTGAGTCATCAATTTGAATTGCCTCCCTGCTGCAGGGTACACTTTGGTGAGCATTGTATCCAATTTGGCCCCCAACATTTTTATGTTTTGTGATGGATGAAGAGTAGACGTCTCTGGGTTCAGAGTGAGTCCCAGCTCTGTGAAGATGTCCATGCAGGCTGCTGTTGACATTTGTGCGGCCTGACTGGAAGGTGCCTTGACCAACCAGTCATCGAAATAAGGGAACAGTTGATGTTTGTATTGTCTCAGAAAGGCTGCTACAGGTGCCAAGCATGCTGTGAATATGCAAGGGGTGGATTTCAAATCAAAGGGCAGGAGCTTGAATTGATAGTGGCTGGTGGCTACAGAGAATTTTAGAAATTTCCTGCGTTTTGGGTGGCTGGGAACATGAAAATACACATCTTGGAGATCAAAGGTTGACATACAGTCTCCTTGGCAGCCCAAACAGGGGACTCTGACAGTATACATATGTATTTAATTTGGAAATACAGGATGCGACTGGTCTAAGCAGAGTCGCCAGGGGCTCCATCGCCAAAGCGAAGAGAAGGGGCAAGAGGGGGCAACCCTGTCTCATTCCCCTTTGAATGGGGAAGGCCTCCAATAAAATTCCATTAACTAAGACTCGTGCCTGGGGCTGGGCATATAGGACTTTTACCAGATTACGGAAGTGGGGGCCAAAGCCCATCGTGGCCAGCACGTCGCACAGATACCTCCAGTCTACCGAATCGAAGGCCTTCTCGAAGTCGACGAGAAGAATCGCCAAGTAGGGGGTGAGCAAGTGGTGGTGAGCCAAGGCCAGATGAAGTCTCCGGAGAAAGTGCCTAGTTCCACGCGTGGGCATGAACCCGCGTTGGTCCGGGTAAACCAATGTGGCAAGGTGGGGCTTCAGCAGTTGGGCGAGAATTGTGGCATATAGTTTAACCTCTGTGTTTATAAGAGAGATGGGATGGCAGTGACGAGATGGCGGTTGAGATTTTGGGAGAACCACGATGGTGGCCATGTCCGTTTCGGGCGGGAAGAAGCCCTTCTCCAGAGCTTCTTCGAACAGATCTGCGAGGCATGGGATGGGGGTCTCACGATATATAGCATAGTATTCCTGGAGGAGGCCATCCGGACCAGGGGTCATGTCTGATGAAGTGTGGGCTATTGCCTCATTAATCTCTTTGTGGGTGATAGGGCAATCCAAATCAGCCTGTGTGGCAGAACCCAGCTGGAGGAGGCGAGCACAACCCGCATCCAGCAATTCGGGGAGCGACAGTACAGGGCTCCTCTCTGTGTAAAGCTGAGGATAGTAGGAGGCGAAGGCACGGGCCATTGCCAACAGGGATCCCTATACTTCGAGAACAGAAGTATCTGTCGGCCCAACAGCAGCAACAAGAACCAAACTAAAACGCTCGGGTTGGGTTGCGTGTAGGACCCCTCCATGTAGACGGATATGCAATGTCTCGGCAGAAAGACAACAAAGTAGAGCAATAGGTCTGCCATGGCCCCCAGCTCCTAAGGCGGCTGGGGCATGTCCTCAGAGAGGCTGCACACAGGGCTGCGCCCGCAAGAGCTTCAGAGAAGTGGGCTGTGGGATAGGTCCGAATCCGCGGCCAGTATGTCCTGTTGAGCCGGCGACAGCGGAGCAGTAGATGGGCAACCATTTGATTGATGTCTGAGGCGGGGTGGATAGCCCAATGGGCTAGAAGAGTCCCGGAGTCTGTGAGCAGCCAGGCTCAAAGATCTAGGTGCCGCTGCCTGGAACTGGCGCCTCCTGCGGGATTGCCTGCGCCCACGGCGCTGTTGCCTAGGTGACCGAGGTCTCGTGGACTGAGGGCCCGAAGGTGCAGGGGACAGGTGTTACTGCCATCTAAGGGGATGTTCCTCCGTCAGCCAAGCCCAGGCCGCTGGAGGCGAATCAAAGAATTGTGTTTTTCCCCGAAAAATGACGAGGAGGCGGGCCGGGAACTGGAGCTGGTACTGCATGGGCTATATTGTTAACGTCCTCCCAGATTCATAGCTCACATCAATTTTTGCGCTCAACCTTGGTCAGTGAAACACAGCAAAATATTATTAACATTACTAAGTATCTCCGAACAACTTGTAATCTTTGGGCACTCTCCGGTCTTTAACGCTTTTTGTTCTAGGGTTAAAGAAATAAGTACTTGGGTCTCACTGATCTTTACTTGTTGGAGGTACTAATATACGGAACATCGGGTTAAGGATAACCTGATGGGGTGGAACTGTTGTTACTGCATGGCTTTGGTGGCACATTGAATATCAGGCACAATGGACAATATAGGTGCACTAGATGTTTTTTAAATGTGGTTTTGGGAAGTGGAACACAAATTATATGGTTTTTTTTTATATTCAGTCTCTAGTAGAATCAAAGGAAGGACCAATTCATATTAAATGTGTTTACTCTTCTACTTACTGGCATGGAACAGACATTTAAGGCCAGATGTATCAACATTGTATTTTGTGAGTTCTTAATAGCGAATTTTAACGATTCGCTATTATGGTCTCGCAAAATGCAATGTATGTAGGTTTCGCAAATAAAATTGCGATTCCTACACATTCCTTAATTGCGACTCGCAAATACGGAAATGCTTCCTATTCATTGCTATGGTCTCGTAGGAATGAATTGGAATTGCATGCGCAATTTGCAAGTACCCAATAGGTACTCGCAAATTGCGCATGTAATTTCAAGGGTGCCAAAAGGACACCCTGTTGCACCCCTGAAATATGCAATTGTGCACATGTAGTGCACATACATGCCCTAAGGGCATGTATGTACGCCACATGGAACCTAGACAAATGCAAAAAAGTGAATTTTTCTAGGAATTTGCGACTTCTTAAAGCCAGGTCGCAATTTATTTTTTGCTTCCTGCCTTGCATTTAGGGAATCACAAATTGCGATTCCCTAAATGCATTCGCAAAATAGGTAATCGCTAAAATTGTGATTCCGTATTTTGCAAATGCCTTTTGGGATGATATATCCGAAAAGGCTTTTTACGGTTCGCAAACAGGCCAAGTCTGCGAATTGGCCCATTTGCGTACGGTAAAACGCTTGATGCATCCGGCCCTTACAGTCTTGGTATGACGCGGTCATTTACCCAATACGCAAACTTTGCCGACTAATAAGCACTGGTAAGATCTATTATGTGTGATTCTGAGTTTTTTATACAGTGCATTGACAGCTCATGGGCATATAGTGGGCACTATTATCTTCTTTTGAAGTTCCCTTTCGAGTGCACCAGTCAGATACTGGATTTGGGATATACGTACTATCCATGTCCTTTATTCTCGTCATTTTTTGTACGATCTTTGTTTTACTGTTTTTCTCCCCTTTTGTTTCTCTCCCCTTTTCTCTTTCTTTTTAGTGGGGCTTTGTAATTTTTAGGCTTGTTCCAGTAACTTTTCCTTTTGTGTTTGCTGCTGAACTACTTCTAAACACTTCAGAAATGGTTAACCAGGAGAACTGAATTCGTAAAGTGATGATTATGTTTGGGTTTTAACTGTTATTTGATATAGATGTTTGTCTATTATGTTAAGTTGTTAAAACCAGTGTGGTTATGTTTGTTCTTTCCCCTTCTTGCATGAATTATATGCTTTTTCTAAGTGGAAAAACTGTTAGTTACTGTAGATTCATTTGTCTGTACACACACTAGGCACTTTTCTCCACTCTTCTGGATATATGGTGTTGGGTGTGGCACTTTCTGTTAAGTGACTGTTCTTACAGTCATTATATAGGTTTTAGATAAACAATTTATATATACATTCTTGACATGTTTGCAGCCCTGAAGAAGCCTTTGTTTTGGACAAAACGTGTTGGCTGCTTGTGTTTGTTTGTCTGAAGAAGAAAAAGAATAGAAAAGAAAAAATTCAAGAAACAACCAATTTGTCTTATTTTTCTTTTCATACTTCAGCAAAGAACTTTGAAACTGTCTTGGTTTTTTAGTTGCCTCTCATTTGTGTGTTTAAATAATCAGTGGAAAAGTTCACCAAAATGCTGTGGCAAGTTTTTGCGCAATTGCAATTGTACTTCAGAGGAAGACCTTGCAACTTGAAGATCTAAAGTTTCTCAAGTAGATGTTAATGCAATGTCCTTTTGAAACAAAAAGGTTTTCAGTCAGCTTAACTTATCAAAGTTCATGTTAAAAATAGGAATAGAGGGTCATATGGTAACTTTCCTAATCTTGTGTGTATGTGGAAACAACACGTTATTACAAGTTATGACCCTGGAAACAGTCACGACATAAGGCACTCCCGGTTTCATCCCACAACATCCTTGGTTGTTCCATTTGTAAGTAAATTGAACACTGGTTGAATTAAGGAGACTGGGTCGCTCCTAGATGCATTGTATGCCCCATGAAGTGTCACCTCTTTACAAACTAATGAATGACTGAACGAAGTTTCACATTATGAACTAATGAACTCTTCAGTTTCCCCACTCAAACATTCGTATTGAAGGGTTAAAACCCACGTTTTGTGAATAAAACTCTCCCCTACAGCTTCATATCTGCATACTTGAAAGTGTTTCAGACAAGATGTAAACTGAAATGTCAATATTAGTAATGTAATAAAACAATGAATCAGCTATACAGAAGATGGTGTCTCCGGTACGGTAAAAGGCAATTTCGCTAAGCGTTCTAGGTTTAGCATTGTGTGTTGTATCTTTTTTGCCAACAGTCTTTGAGTGCGTGTTAAATTATAAGGCAAAAATCAATTCTGTTTAGTTCAGATATTTTCAAAACACACAGTTTGATCTGACAACCTGCAGTGTTCAACTCAATTGCATGATTGATCTCAGCTGACTTTGCCCATGCTGTATTATTTCGAATGCAGATGATAAAATATTATTCAAAAAATAAATTTGCGTCGACAATGTAGTCATGCCATTATCTATAACAGACGATGCTTTTTCCAAATTAATCCTGTCAATTTGTCTTCATCGTTCAGTAGCTTCTTTATTAATTGTAATTGGCATATATTAACCTTTTAGAACGTGGTGACCTAGGACCCAACAAGAAATCCATGTCATCGAAAAAGAGAGAAAGTTGTTCTTTAACTACAGATAAGGTATAATGCGATAGTCATTGCTCATATACCTTTCCTACGGTATAGGTGATAACCACCCCTGAATGTTGTGACTGCATGTAAGGGGGTCGGGTCTGCTAGCTTTAAAACTCATTGTGGAGTTTAAAACAACGTGTGTTACAACCATTAGTGTCAACTAACCACCCATGTGAACCTGAAATTGAAGAATTAAATGTACTATTATGCACCATACTATTGAGCTGTTCTTCTGTAAAATTTGCAAGGTGTTGCCAATTGTCACAACCTACAATCGAGGGCAAACTAGGTGTGGTAATTTCCTTAATCTTAGCCAAACCTAGGCAAGTAGTTTTGCTGCACTGTTTTACTCGGAAAGATCATTTGTCTAGGGATCAGACAGGCTCTCAATAAAGCATCAATGCCCTGTACTCAACAGTATTGTGTTCTTCAAATTGATTTATTCCTTCCAATATTCATAGCCTTTTATGACCAACTGGGAAATCATTGAGTCTGAATAGATTAATTTTGTTTGGGTTAGCATATTTTTCTTCAATGGGGATATAATAAAATGAACCTGGGTCTAAAGGGTTATGACCAGAAAAACATGTAACAGTTTTCAAATATGTCATACACTGGTGGAATCAGGCAATGTTCCTATTGTGTGCAATTGAAAGCTGTACATGGAATACTAGCTCTGTGTAAATAGTGATGGGCATAGTGATGATAGCAAAACATTTCACCATAATTAGCAGAATTTAAATACTGATCTTCAGTTTTCAATACTGTATAAGAAAGCATGCTGTTGACAGTATTCACATCCCAATCATCAGAGATGGATCCAGGAGTAATTATCTTGTCCATAGCTACCTTAAACACATAAGGAATCTGCAAAGTTTCTGTAGGACCAAAAATATCAAATGAGACATCCCACCCTATTTCATCAGAGACAGAAAATGAAGAAATGTTCACAAGGGACAGGACTCTTCACACTGTATGTACAGAAGAATGAGGCTTCAGTACCTCAGCTACCAGTTCTGCAGCAGAGCATTCTGGAAGGTAATGCCCATTTAGAAGCAAGAAAAATACTATAACAAATCAGAGGAGAGCACTTGGCCTAACGGCTAGGGCGCTCAACCTCTGACCTGGGGAACTGGGTTTGAGTCTCGGTAATGGCGCTGAATATCCTGTGATTCTGGGCAAATCAATTAATTTCCTCGTGCCTAACAAAAAAATTAATGTGTGTCCTCATGTAACTTAACTGGTGCTATGTAAATCGCTCTGATACCTGATTGGATTTGGGTCAAGTTAGCGCTATATAAAACTCTGCAATAAAAAAAAAATCCAATCTCAATGAATAGGAAATGTAGTGAAATGGAAATTCAAGTATAGGACCATGGAGGAAGCAGATAAGTCTGTTTTAGGCAAAGAAAAAATGAAATTTGCCCATGCAGTGTAATATGCAAGAAATCTGAAGAAAAATCATCAATGTCAGCAAAATAACCAGAGGCAGTCAATGCAAAAACAGGAACCTCATGCAGTAATGGAGAACTGGTAGATACTTCCAAAGGTGTTTGGTATTAACAAATCTGCTGTTAGGAATAGCAGTAGAAAACTGTAAATACGCATCTGATGTGCATCCTGTTCAAGCAGTAGCAACAGGAAGTAGTAAAACTTCAGCAAATGAAGTCCCCAGCTGGGGAGAAGCAATAAATGTATTATTTAATGCATGTATGGTAGCGAGAGGAGGCAGGTAACTACCAACGAGCCCTCAAGGCCTACTGTGTAGGACTGACCACCTGGTGTTGTATGATCAGACCTAAGGAAACAGACTGTGTGTTTCTACAATCAGCAAGAGGTGGCAAATATCACAGTTCTGGTACCTTGATTGCCAAGGACTGGCACTGGTGCAGTGTAGGCCTGGGCTGTAAATTCCGTTCCGCTTGCGGAATTTGCGGAATTTCGGTAATTTCGCGTTCCGCGGAGAACGCGAAATTGCCCAAAATTCTGCTTTCCGCGACTTCGCGAAATTTTTTCTTGTTCGCGTTCTCAAAATGCGTGTTTGCGAGATATTTCTCCCCGAGCACGCAAACAGCAACTGTGAACAGGAAAAAAGCATCGCGAACAAGCAATTCCGCGTGTTTGCGGAATTTCTGCATGTTCGCAGAGATTTTTTACCGTTTCGCGGAGATTTGCGTAACGCGATTACGCAAATTCTGCCCACCCCTAGTGCAGTGTATGATGGGCCAAATTATTTTCTGTCAGTAATCTTCGCTCAAACTAGATCCCCAACTTTAGGGATCCAGCCAGAAGTTGCTGGTTGCTCCTTCACTTCGTCAGTGGCAACATGTTTGGAAATTTAATATGAGCGCTCATCTTGGAAGTCTTGTAGTTCCTGTAAGACAGCGTAACATTCATTGATGTCAAAGGAGTATCTGCCCCCACTGCACCAGGGCTGTCGAGATCTGGAACGCACATCTGGGCACCAAAGAGGACTTTGTAGGGAGTCTAGCCACCCAAGGATTGTATAGGCAGCTTATTGAAAGGTCTACGGACTACATACAAGTGATAGATCCAACTCTGAACTGAACCTAATACTGTGGCTGTTAAAGACTGCTTTAAGACACGGTTTTTCCTTTACATTATTGAATTTCCTGCAGAATGATAGGAGGAGGAATATTGCATAGCAATGCCGAGAGTTCCCATGGTTTCCCATTGAGCCTTAGAGGCAGACGCTGGTGCGTGATCAGAGTGCAATGCTGCTAGTGCATATGTCCTGATGAAGACTTGCAAGACCTTAATTACAGTTTGAGCATCAGCTGATCGCTCTGGCCACAGCGAAAAAAATCTAGAAAATGAATCTCCAGCCAAGAGAATACATTTAAATGCACCATCTGAATCAGAGGTCTGCAGTGATCAAACTAGACACAGGTGAGAGATTTGTTTGAAATGAGAACGGGTGTCTGCGGTGGGTGAGCTGCGGTGAAACTTTTAATATGCTGACAAATGTTACAGTTAAGGACATATTGTTTATTCTTCATGTACAGAACTTGCCACCAATTGCGTTTCTGTAGTAAGGAAACTGTAGCCACCACACCTGCATGTGCAGAAGCTAATCCTTCATGGGAAGCTATGATTAATTCTAGCCTAAGGTTCTGGTTTGGTATCACTTGATCACCCACCCCGGAAATGCGAGTAAAAGGTATAATGTGAGCACTCAATAGATAGTAGTATTTTGCTGGATACGTTTTAGGTAATGGAGTGTTGTTGCATGAAGCATTGCCAGCTACCATGAGGTCTTCTTCCATCCTCATGTGTGAAGGAGTAATTGGAGCAACAACAGCAGTTTGAACCACTGGTTGCTTGATCAGCCAGTAAATTCCCTATGTGTATTCCAACACGCTGATGACTCAATGTATGAATTACATGAGCATATGGCAAACAATCTTTAAGACGTGCCACCTTTCCCCAAAGCAGTTTATGCTTGATAATGTTTCCTTTAGAATCTCTGAATCCATTCAAGAGCCAATAATGTGAGTTTTCATTAAAAGACTGGACACAGTAATATGAATCCCACAGCATGGCTGTGTAAAATTCAGGATCAGTATTTTGTAGTGCCAGAATGAAAGCTTTTAGTTCAGCCAGCTGAGCTGTACAATCCCCTAAGGATTGTGGAAATGTTTTTTGTTGATGGAATTCTCCATATTTTTTTGTGACACTGCGAGCTGCTGCACATGCAGCTGAATATTATTGCTTAGTGCCAATTGCGGGCTGAGCTGAACCATCAGTGTATATTATGTAATCATACTGAGCCAGAGGCAAGACATCACTGGGCACAGGGTATTCTTGTTCATACTGGAGAAATGCTTGCGTTTGCACGGTAGAGTCAAAGACAGACAACATCAGTAGCTGTTAAGGAGGTGGCCTATTGTATCCATCTTGGATGTAAGGCTTTTGTGTTAGGAATGCTTGCCTTGCTGACAGACTTTAGGACTGGAACAAGAGTATCCACAATCATGCGTTTCCCCAGAGCCAACCTTTCCTTTATAACAGATGTCTGAACTGCAGTCAGTGTTTTTTTCGGTCAATGCAAGATACATGTCAGCATTAGAATAGAAATGTGATTTATATGCAATCGGTATGGTATAACCCACCTAAAGGTGACTTATGGATATCCAGTAGATCCCGCAATTATGCAGATCACCACGTTCGTTGTGTTAGTATGAGTGTGTAAGTGGCTGGATGCACGCATGTCTATTTGCAATGTTTGTAAAATCTTTGTGTGTTATTCTGTCCAATGTATACTAGAAAAGTCAGGATGATCAATTCATACAATGGTTTAACCCATTGTGCATTGTCTAGAATGCATGTTCTACCAAAATTGGCCCAGTGGGCCAACATGGTTGAAGATTTCTAATAAGGCTCCCGACAGTTGCTACAGTAATCCGTCACTATCCTGCCCACACCTACTTATCTTCATCGCCATCACTGCCCGGGACACAGCATAGATTTGAGAGCACCCATGAGTGATGGGAGTTGGCTGCACGGGGTCCACTGGTCGGAGGAACGCACGGCTGGTATTGGCCGCTTGCGCCATGGCTCGACGGTGAGGCCTGACCTGGTGATAGGTGAGGCCTGGATTGGACGGCAGTTGCGGCCTGCAGTTGGAGCCTGGAGACTGGCGCGGCCACCCCGAAAGAAACGTCGTGGGACATGGCCCCCCCCAGTGCGGTGTCTCCGATGGATCGAGGCCTGAGCCCCCGCAGTAATATCCCTGACAGGCCGGGAGTGGGAGTACTGGTGCCGTAGTGAGCAGCCCAGCAGAAAGAGAGGCACAGCACAGGCTTGGCTGGAGCCGGCTGCCATCATGTCCCAGCCTAGATACTTGCGGTGGTGAGTGTTGAGTGTTGGGGGTGGGGTGGGTTGGGCCCAGGCCCACCCACTTCAGGAACAGTACAGTTTAGGGGCTCAGGGATCCGTGAGCCCTGGGGCATGCCTTGGCCTCTGAGGTCGTAGTCTTGGGGGCCCTAGAGAGTGAGTGAGCTCAGACCTGGTGGTTCAGGGCCCCCTAGTGGTGAGCTGGGCCAGACTTGGACCGTGAGACTGCCATGGGCTGCGCCCTTCAGCCCCCCCTACGATGATTAAGTGCGTGGTGTCCCCTCGGGGTCCTGGGCTGTAGGGAGAGGCCAGATTGCTAATGTGGGGCACCCTGGTCCACGAAGTTAAAGGTGGATAGGAATAAGCCACCCTTTGGGACTTCACAATATTGACTTCCCTTACTACTGTGAGCAAGATAAGGGGCGGGCGAGTTCTCTTGGGCCCTGGTGATACATTCCTATGTTGCAGTAATGACTGCCTACATGTGAAACTATCAATTGGCGTTCAAGTAAAGGCCGCTATGGATTGGTGTTGATTTTTCCTTTAGGGATGGCTGCACTGCAGTGGGTCCCTGGGTTGCGGAAGTGGTCATACCAAGTCCTGGTGCGGTTTGCGGCCAGGGACTAGCTGTCTTCATCTACCTAGATATGCTCGGCCCTGGAATCAAGGTCACTGACTGCTTCGGCTGCCCTCGGAGATTTGTAAGAGGGTTTGGCAGGCATGCACAAACTGCTGTTGGTGTTCTCTCTCAGAGGATCAGGTAACTACCTGCTTCGACATGACTAAAGACAAACTTTCTGCCCCTCCAACTAAGCAGAGCACCATTGATAAGTTTACCAGTGATGGTGCAGTGGCTATGGATGTTAGTGGTGCGGCTGGACCCGACCCAGACAATTAAGCACTACTGACA